>NC_092442.1:6895288-7496538 GCF_036169615.1 Heliangelus exortis | reverse complement strand
CAAAACCAAGCAGAAAGCCACAGTATCTCAAGAAATAACCCTGCCTTTGACCTAAGCTCCTCAGTCACCCTTCTCTGAGCTCCTGCAGCCACTAGAGGACAGCCGTGTCCTGGACAAGCAGCCCCTGCTCTCAGTCAGGGCTCCCCCTCTGCCCGAGACTTGGAAAATGAATCCCTGCTACCTGGAGACAACACCCCCTGTGTCCTCCTCCCCTAAGCCCCAACCCGTTCTGAACCACATCTCCACAGAGGACATTCTGAGATAAAAGGTCTGAAAGATGTCCCATGCCCTGAAGGTAACAAAAGCCTGGATGTTCAGCCTTTCCTGGGATGGGGCTCTAAGAAAGTTTCCTCTACCTGTAGCTGAACTTAATAACCTCCAATTGGTTTTCCTGTGGCCTTTTCTGAGCCTGACTGATGAATGTTCTGGTCTCATCTCCAGTGGGGCAGATGGTCCAGCACCTTCAGCTGAAGTCAGCAAGACTCTACAGGATCAGTGCCTCTGGAAATTAAGACACCTGAACCTCCCAGGTTTGCAGTAACCACTCGATTCCACTAAGATGTGACACTACAGAGAAAAATTATTTGAATGCCTTTCATCCTTCCTGTCTCCATTGTCCCCAGGTGTCCTCTGTCAGTTCTTACCCCAGGTTTTGTGGGGGTCTGGGGGCCAAGGGGCTCAGTTCTTCCTACCTCAGGACACGTGGCTTGCCTCTGGTTTGGGGTCACAATCAGATTTGTCATGACAAAGAAGACATTTTCACCCTAGAATAAGCAAAGTAAGGCAGGAAGAGTTAGAAAACCTCTTTTACTCTTCAAGTGCCTGTTACAAGCAGGACTCAGTTCTCTGCAGAGCAGTCACACTTCCCTCTCCCTGGACAGGAGCAGGAAAGCACAAACAGCTGCTGGCAAGCACTGCTGGACAACTTTCAACCTGGTGCCAGGTCACATCTGCTCCCATCTTTTCCCCTTGAGCACCAGCTGTGCAACCCACTTGCTCCAAGCCAATGAAGCAGCAAGACAGGTTTGGTCAGACACATTTCAAGCAACCTTCATCACTTTCCTTTCCCTCTCCCACCACTCTGGGCTGCTCCATGCATGCCCAGGAACAGAGGAGAGCAGACACCCTGCTCAGCTGAGCAGCCCTGCTGATGTCCACAGGACTCCTGCTTGCAAAGTTCTGCTTGCCAGGTATCACAGACCTTTGTGAGAGAGACAAGGTTGCTGGAAAGACCTAAGAGAAGGCAGAGCACTGCTTTCTTGTAGCCCACCTCCTGCTTATTCATCCCAAAGACCTGGATACATTCAGCCTTTCCACCAGCAGATGTTTTTCTAGGTGAGCAGCAGAGGACAGCAGTGGGATGATGCCAACCTGGGGAGGGATGACGTAGTCTGCAACATCCCACAGCCTTTCCCCCAGCTCCGAGGTGTTGGTGAAGGCCACTCCCTTCAGCTTGGTGATGACAGAGCTCTGGAGGGATGTGTCTGTGTCCTGATAGCCTTTCTTGACAATAAACACCCACCTGTGGTGAAGACACAGCAAGCAGCAGCATCAGCAAGTGGGGTCAGGGAGCAAGTTGCACAGAGAAGATCAAGACCCAGGACAAACACCATCCAAGGGCACATCAGAACATGCTATTGACACCCAGCTCTCTGCAACTACTACTACAAATTTAGTATAAACTCTTTGACATGAGCTGCATGAAAAAGCATCAAGACCAAGACCCCACATGCAGGGAAAAGTGTGATAAGTGGTCATGGGGTAAAAATCCAAACTTTCCATGTCCTTATCCTGTGCTACACTCAGCAGCCTCAACAGAAAGAGGGCAGAGCAGTGTTCTGACCTCCTCAAGATGAAAAGTAAAACAAACTTCTACAAGTTGCAGTGAAGAGGGTGGTTGGTTTCACAAATACTGCTATCAGGCTGCCAGTCCAGGAACAGATCATGGCTGGGGAGATGCAACTCCTGCAGGTGAGCTGCACATCACTAAGAGAAAGCTGTAGGGAATATTGCTGGATAAAGGATGTTTTGTAAACCAGTGCAATGGTAACAACCTGACTGCACCTTGGGCCCTGTGCTGGGCTTCAGGCTTCTCACCAGCACACCTGGAACTGCTGCTTCCTTACCAAGTGATCCAGGGACAGGTTTTGCTCATTTCTTCTCTCTGAAAGCAGCAAGAGCTCCACATCACTGATGCAAACCTCTCTGGGTTTGCAGCACTGCACACAGAAAGGGGGAGCAGCCATCTCAAGCTGAGCAGCACTGACACAGGCTGCCTTTCCCCTGCTATTTGTGACAAACCAGAACAATATCCCTCATCCCTGTTAAGTTTCCTCTTTTCCCAACAACACTGTTCTTCTGTTCCCAGGAGGGCTCAGAGCAGACCCATACATTTTCCTCAGTGAATCAGGGAGGAAATGGCAGCTGCATGCAAAAAATGATCCAGAAGGGTTTAATGATCACAAGACCTGAGCCCCCTGAACAGGTCTGGGGAGGTAATCAGGCAGCTGGACATCAGACTGACACCAACCACCACTGCAACACCCCCCAGCCACAGAGGAGCCCCTGCAGGCACCATCAGTGCCTGCCCAGGGTGTACAAAGGTAACAGATAAATAGGGAAGAAAATAGCCTGTATGGCCCAGAGTCTGTGAGCACTCCCAGGCACTGGTTATGGTCCTCTTGGATGGAGGATGTGTCCTGGGAACGTTATCTGCAGGATTCCTCCCTTAGCAGCTGATACATGCCTGAGTGCTGAGACTCCCTCTCTGCCCTGCTAACTACAGCAGGCTCTGGAACTGTGCACCTCTCTATAAATAAACCCAGGGCATAAAAACGACTCTGCTAAATTTAATCAGTGAAGACATGAGGTGTGAGAAGGGTGAAAGGACTCAGGAGCACAGTGAGAGTAAAGACTTCTAAATCCCGTTCCGCAAAGCCACAGGAACTCGGGAAGCAGTGGCACAGGTATCACACAGGCTGGATAATTCCAGGTCTGAGCCTGGAAGCTTCAAGGCACGTTGCTGTGTCTGTTACATGTCAGTGTGGCCACATTCTTGCAGAACTGGGCCTTTTCTGAGAGGTGCTCTAGCAATCTCCATGCCAACTCGCCCTGCTCTGAACTAAATACGAGGCAGCTGACATTCACACTGCCTCACCCCCCAAAAGCCTGGCTGCTGCAGCCCACACCAGCAGAAATCTGCCACTTTCTGCTTGGTTCCCTCCTATTTAGACCTGAGGCTGTCATGGCTCAGCAACCAGGACCATAAAATGCTCTTGTTTCTAATGAGTCAGGTGTTAAGGCTTGGCACCATTCCCCTAAATTCAGAAAGGCATAAATAATGCAGCACAAAGCCATAGTGCCCTGTGGTCTATTTTTAACTCTGTTAAGCTGGAAGGTAAAGCTGAATCCAGCGATCCCCAGCAGGTGAAAAAACCACATAGAAATCTACCAGATATTACACACCCCGGCTGTCTAACCAAGCATAACTATCTGCATCAAAACCAAAAGGCAGAGCAAGCTGTGGCTGCATGCAGAGCATCCTCCACTCACCCCCATCACAACCCGGCAGCCGCGGCAGAAGGTGACATGCAGGGCGCTCCTTACCCCACCAGGTACGCCAGGATGGAGAGCTGCACCACTCGATAGAGAATCCCCACCTTCTTGTTCTTGGCAATGACGTATTTCTCCGTTTTATAATCAAAAAGGGACAGAAATAAACCCTTCCAAGCCACCTGCCCCATGCTCCCCGCTCGCCCTGCACCAGCCGGAGAGGGCAGCAGCGTTTGCTGCTCACATTATCCACACGTGCTCTGCGTGGAAACCTGACACACCAACCCCTTCAGAGCCGGGCTGATCTCCTCCCTCCTGTCAGCTGCTCAGCAGCAGCAGCTCTCGGGTTGGTAACCTGCAGCTGCACCAACACCAGCTCCTTCCTGAGCTGCTCGCCAGGGAATTCATCCTCTGGGGAAGCCCCCGAGCCTCAGTTCTGCTCCCAGGTTCCATTCCCTGCCCCCCTCCGAGTCTCACAATGTTTCAATGTAAACATGCCATAGGATAAAGGCACATTACAGCATCCGAGGTGGCAGAGTTCTGGTCTCAGTTAGGTGTTACAGCCTTCCTGCAGCCTTTACATGATGGCAAAGCACCTGGCTCCATATTTTTTAATTTCTTAAGCATTTGCATGAGCAATGAGTATTTGGGTCCTTAACAGCCACCCAAAATACCTGCCTGGGTAACTACATCTTCCGACCACAACAACAAAAAAAAAAAACCAAACAAAAAAAAACCCAAAAAACCAAAAAAACAAAAAACACAAAAAACCCAAAAAAAACCCCATAAAAACAGTGAAACTCAGCAATTTCAGAAACGAATAAATAAATTCTGCATGTGGTTAAGGAATCAGTTGCCTTCACATCTCATTAAAATGAAATGCACAGCAAATGCTGAGCCAGGCACATAGCCCTGCAGAACACAGCTCCTGGTGAAACACCAGGGAGAGGAACAGTTTAACCCTCACTGAGATGGAGCTGCTACAGGAAAAAATAATCATTACTTGAAGCAAGAAGGGTGGACACTGTCTCCTGGTTAAGGAGGGCACAGAACGAGCCCTGAGGTGGAAAATGAACAAAGCCAGGACATTCAGGCAGCCTGGCTAAAAGAGCAAACTTACCTCCCCAGGAGAAGGTCCAGCAGCAAGCTGGGATCCAAAGTGGAGTGTGCCCTTTGTGGGGGATCCCCTACCTGAGCACATGGGAAATGTCTCCCAGGGGTTCTTCTGGGACTGTTCCTGGGCAGAATCTTTCAGAGAGTCTGCCAGAGCCAGGAGGTGTTGGATCAGGCATGAAATGCAGGCTTTAAGGCACTCAGGCATGAGCCCCCCAATTAGCTCAAACTTGAGCACCCAATTAGCTCACACCTGAGCACCCAGTTAGCTCCCAGGGCTTTGTCAGGGCTGGGAGGTTTTTTGGGACACCATGATCCACACTGGAACCCTGGTCAGGAGAGCAGGGTGACTGCTCCAGCACACCCAGCTCCTCCCTGTGCAGCTCCCTTCCCAAGGAGAATCATTCTCAGGGCTTCAGGCTGTATGAAAATTTTATCCTTCATCCTCCTTAACTTCCCTATCAGATTGAAAGACAGGGATCAGATTTTTAATGGATACGTGACAAGGTTGCTCCAAATCACAAGAAAACCACAAACAGTGCAATAATGAACAAAACACTGTCCTCAAAAGACCTCCTTTTGTCTCTCATCCACAGCCATCCCCTAGAGTTCCTTTCTGCAGAGCAAAGGAAATCTTTCTCCAGCAACTGCAAAACTAGAACAGAAATGTGCCCGTGGCCTCTTTGTAACCCAGTGGCTGCTGGGCTCCCCAGCTCCTACCCCACAGTGGGTGATGGATTCTGCAGAATTGGCTCTTTCTAGGACTCCTGGGGTGACAAGAAGCTGATGCTCCCATCCCACACCCCAGGTCACTGCATTCTGCTTCTAAACTTTGCAGCCACCTTTCAGCATCAGGGTTGGTTTTGTTCCCCTCTCCCACTCCCCAGATGGGTAACCCCAGTTACCTCACAGACCAAGCTGCTGCTCCTCAAGCCTCTCCTGGAGCTTTGTTTCTCACTCAAGAAGCTGCTACTCATGGTTTCCCTCTTCCTCAAATGGTCCTTGGCCATTCCTTGTCCACCCCTCCTTACCAGATGCCCACAGACCAGACTGTCACCAGTTCCAGGCTTAAAGATCCTCCTGGTGAAAGCCTGAAGCACAAATAAAAAGTCTTAAACCACACATTAAACAAGGAGGTGTTTAAAGACCTCCCCATCTTCCTCCCCTGTCTGGGTGACTGCACAGGTTCACATCAGACCACAGTTAAGCAGTGTGGTGCCTCCTGGCCTGGTTTTACTTAGTGGCACAGACACAGGTCTGCTGTGAGCTTTTGGTAATTATTTTCCAGGTCAATTAATGTGAGAAAAGATCTACACAGGTCAGAAAAATGTTCCTTAGAGTGAGAAGTGTTCCTGTTATGGGTGTGACCTGAAGATGTCAACCAGGCTTGGCCGTGAAAAATAAAGGGGATGCAAAACTGACACTTCCCTTGGGTTTTTTAGAGCCAGCAAGTAGAAGCACATTTGCAAATTTGTTTTTGAATAAAAAGTCTCAATTTGTATCAAACATACCTCAGACTGCTCTGGATATTGCTCAGCACTGGCCAGATTTCTGCTGACAACACTATTCCTGGCATGCTCTTACAAATACTGTTCTTATCACCCAGCTTTCACAGCCTTATTTTTTTTCGTGCCTGCAACCAGCATTACTGGTGTGTTTCCCAGAGTACCTGTGGGTTGTTAAAACGTGAGCAGTTTCATTCCAGGGGGGAAGGAGCAGGGTGTAAATAACCTGACAAAAATCTGATCACTATCAGTTAAAGCCAAAAAAGCAGTAGTTTCTCTTAGTCTTTCTCAAGGGACTGAGGCTGGAGCTTTTCTGCAAGATATCTCCCTTCTTGAGTCCAACATTTTGAATTTTCCATGGAAAAAAAAACAGTTTTGCTCCTTTCCCATGAGGAGCTATTTGCTCAGACTGGAAATTCTCACAGGGAGGATTTCTCCTCTGGTATCAAAACTCTCCCTTTCTCCCACTCTTTTTTTTATTCCTGACATGTTACACCTATTTGTAACTCCTCACACTGCTCTCAGTAATTGCTTTCTTGTTACTCACAGGCAGTCACAGGGTTCATGTCCCTGTCTGCCCAGACTGCTCCTCATTTCCCTCCCCCTCTTAGCAGATCTTTGGTGTGAAGCTGCCCCTGAGCTGAAGCCACCCCAGTGACAAAGCCATAAATGCCACATAAAGGAACTGTGACAATTAAACTTGAGACCTGGCAGGGTGACACTTGAGACACAGCGAGGTCACCTCTGTGGCACTGCAGGAGAGAAGCATTTCAAGATCAGCCCAATAATATCTTTAAATTGTACCTAAAAGAGACCAGTGCTGTCAGAGCACCAGGAAGCACTGCCTGCCAGACACAGGACTGTGACTCATGAGATGCTGAGATGTTTGTGAAGCACTGGGAATGCTCCTGCAGCAAATGCCCAAGCAATGCAGATCCATCATCCCTCAGCAATGGGCGCCAGAGCAGCTACTGAAATAGAAAGCAGACAAGGAGCAGAGGATGTAAATAGGAGATAAACAATTTTGGCAAGGAAATGAGCAGTGGAAAAGGCAGTGGTCAGCTCTTTCCATTAGTGGTTTTGTTCTCATAGTTATAGGTGGACATCTAAAAAAACCCAGACAGTGAGGTGAAGAGTTGAACACGTTGGGGTAGGAAGCTGCTCTTGAATCACACCACATGCACCTGGAATCCAGCAACATCCACCAGAAGCTGCTTTCTGAAGATGAGGGGTTTCCATGCCAGGACAAAAAAATGTGCAGCCTGCAGTGAAAAATGCTCTGTTCAGCTTCTTTTAATCCTCAGTCACTTTACAGTGTAAATAAGAACTAAGCTGCTACTTGTTAATGAAAAACTGACAAAAATCAGCCTCGATATTTGTCCTTCTAACTGCACCCTGTACACCCACCCACAATGGAAATCTTTCTTCCAGGAGTTAGAAAAAAAATTCAGATTTTTATTTTTTGCTCAGAAAGGGAGTCTGTGGAAAGCCTGTTATCCACAGGAGTATCTGAAAAATACCACACATGCACATTTTATGACACTAATCCATCATGCTCTGTTCTGTGAGAGAGCTGGCACTGGGTCAGGTAACAGAAATTAAATAAAAATGCAGATAAAACATCATTAGGAGAGTGAGTGCAATGAGGGCTGGAACAGCAGCACTGTGCAGTCCTGTATTGCAATGTTTCATCTCCTGATGTCAGCCAATAAAGGCATCTTTGGGGAATGTTAAATCATGCCTGAGAGCTGAATGGGTTTAATAAAATGTATTCACATTAACCACTGACTTAAAGGGGAAACCATGCTCTTGAATATGTCTGACAGATCACTTTTTTATTTCTCTGCCAACATCTTCTACAATTCCTGACCTGGAAAGATACAAAACTGGTCCTGGCTTGATGGCTCTGTCAGAGTTTACCTTGCCACAGGTGCTGAGGAGAAACCTTCATCCCCATGGTAATGGTTGGAAAGGCTGGGCTGAGGCCACCACACTCACTGCATGAACTTGTCAGCTTCTCAGCACACTGAGGGAATTACAGCCCAAGGCTCAGGAACCTTCCTGACACACAAGAAAGACACAAGCAGCTGGTACCAGCCCTGATGAAAATAGCACCACAAAACGCATCCTGTCCTCCCCTTCAGGGATGCAATTAAAAAGCTACAATTACAACTAAAAAGAGACATCAGTTCTTGTCAGTCACCACCCACCTTCACACACAAAAATTGATGAAATCTATCAGGCCAAGCTCACCTAACAGGACATCCAAATGTGGAGTGAGGGAGCCAAGGCAAAACTCAGAGATGAACCAGGGGGTGGGGGATCAGCACCAGCAGAAAACCAGCACCTGGTGCTGGGCTTCCAGCAGCACTGAGACTCATCTCTCCCCAGCAGAGCAAGACAAAGGCAGAGTAACAAATCCCTCCAGTCCACTGAGTGGTGCTGGGAGAACAGACCTGAATGGAAAAGAATTTAGGACCCAATCTGTGCTAGTCTGGTATTTCCTTCTCAAGAGCAGAGGGACCCTCTGTCACCAAGAAGCTGTGGGTTGCAGACATTCTGATGTCTTTGTGTGATGCACAAAGTTTATGAACAACCCTCCCAGCTCAGAGGGCTCTGGGACATCTGCAGCAGCTTCTCTGCCCATGACACCTGGACCCAAACAACCTGCCTGGGGTCAGATGTTTAGTGACTGAATCCTCTGCAGATATGTCATTCATGGGGATGGCATCACTGTGCAGAGTGCACTAAGGTCAGGGCCACACTTCAAGGCCACCAGTGTTGACAAGGCTTTGGCACAAGGGATTTTATTAAAAATGCAGATTGCAATTAAATTTAGAAGTAGGCACAGCAAGGCTTCCATGGATACAGCACAAAAACCCAGCTGTGGTTTGGATGATTGTGAGTCTTGGGAGTCTTGACTGATCCCTAAGTGCCATCCAATTACTGCAAATGTGCCTGGCATCTACTGCAGCAATTGCAAAGAATTAAATGGTCAGATGGCACTCATAGGAAATTACAACTCACAGAACCCTGTAATGCATTTAGGAAAAAGCATCTAAAAAGGAAAACAGCAACTACAAGACCTGACCCCCTTGAGAGCCAGAAAGGACAAGAGGGACTCAAGTAATGAGGGATACTTAATACAGAGAAGAAACTAGGGAAAAAAAAAAAAAAAAAAAAAAAAAAAAAAGAGAAAAAGGGAGAATAACAAGGTTGGCTGAAGATGATGGGTTCATTTAGCCCTGAGAAAACTCTCCTTACAGCTCCTTCCTCTCACCTAGAAAGTCTCATTTCCTCAGCCCCTGGCACCTATATGCAGATTTGGAGTGACTCCTCTGTGTATGCAGCTCCAAGAAACTCCAGGACCAGCCAAGGGGGGAGAGAAAAGAAATCCAAGTCAGAAGAGAAGCTGCAGCTGCTGATGGAGCTGGATGTCAGCATGAGATGTCAGCACTTCTCTCGTCCTGCTGGAGGTCACAGCAAGAGCCCTACCAAATACCCTCCCTTGTTTTTATCCTATGGTCAGAACCTGAGCACTAAATTCAATGGCAGAACAGATGTTTGCTTCAAAAGGTCCAGGGTTTAAATCTGGGCTCAGCAAAAACACCTGGATCGCACGTTTGTTCTTTCCCACAGAACCAGGCTGCCCACATGATGCTCGGATACTTTATGATTCTCTTCTTTCAGGCCCAGATCCAGTTCTCTGTTGACAGTGAATTTTCGAGGGGAAAAGTTCTGCTTTTTAAGAACCATGGGCAAAGAAATAAAAGAAACGAGGTACCACTCGCTTTTCAGTCTATTTCGAAAAAAAAACCTTCCCACCGCAAACCCTTAATCAGGGTCACACACCCTGTGCTGTGCTGCCACCAAGCTGTGCCTTGTGTGAATAGTTTTAGGTGTGACTCCGGACAGACACAGAAAGCTTGCGGTGCTGGAAGGGTCATTCCCTGAGGAGCAGTTTGTGATGGAAGGAAGAAGCCTCCCAAGCCTCTTCCAAGTGCCGAGTGCCTCCTGGAGACCCTGCAACGGGTCAGACCCCGCCTTGCTCTGCAGGGTCAGAAAGCAGCAGCACCCCTGGCACAGCAGCATCCCCAGTGCCTCACTCCCTCCCTCCGCCCCGGGGCACCCAGCGCTCCCGAAATTCAACGATTTAAGGGAAAAAATGGAGGGGGCGTGGCCAACAAGGAGTGGGCGTGGTTAAACCGGGTGGGCGTGACCCGGTACTGCTTGCCCCCCGTCCTGCTCTCGCGAGATCTCGTTTGAACCGGAGGCGGGCGGGCACCGCGGTTCCTGTCAGGCAGGGCCGGGCCCGAGGCGGCTCCGCCGGTGCCGCGATGCCGCTCCAGCCGCGCCTCCTCCGCACCTACTCGCGGCGCGGGGGGCACCTCCGCCCGCTGCCGGTTCCCGACCGATGGATTTCGCCGCCTCAGGACCGCAAGCGGTTCTTCAGCTCCAACTCCAGCACCGTTTCCACCGGCTCCAGCGCCCTCTCCGCACCTTCGGACGACCCCGACTTCTCGCCGCCGAACGGCAAACGCCACCGGCAGCCGCTGGGTAAACGCGCCTCCCGCCCTCGCCGATTACGGCCCCGCCGCGGAGGGGCGGAAAAGGAGAACCGTCCCGCGGGGTCGCCGCTCCCCGCCTCCCCGGCCTCGCCCTCCCCGTCCCCGCCCCGCGCCCCTCCCCTGAGGCGGCTCCGCGGAGCGCGGCTCCCCCTGCTCTCCAGTACCCCCCAATGGCCGCCACCGCCCCGCCGCCGCGCCCCGCCCGCCGAGCTGCCCTCCCTCCTGCTGCTCAGCACCAGCCTGGAGGGCGGTTCGGGGCTGGGGGGGAGCCCGGAGCTTTACTCCCCCCTGCGTAGGCAGCGGGCGGCTTCGTCCCGCAACGCCCTGAGCTCGCTGGAGTCATCGCTGGGAGAGCCCGAGCAGCTCCCGCCTCTGCCGGACACCGGGAGGGGTGCGCGGCCCTGCCCAAAAGGCACGGGCGGGAGAGGCGAGGAGGGCTCCGGGATGGAAAAGTCCGGCAGGGTTCTGAGGGCTTCGGTGCGGGGACACTGCCCGGCACAAACTCCCCTGTCCCCACAGAAAGTCACCACTGCCCCTCGAGCACTGACTCGTGTTAGTGGTGAGCTGCAGCACCCTGTGCCCTGTGACGGGGCCGGTTCTGACGAGCCGTGTGATGATCTAAGCAGAGGTTCAACAAACAGAAACTTGCATTGTCAGGGTGACCAAAAGAAGTGCTGCCAGCTCTCACCGGTGGTGGTCTTAGACCCTCAAGAAGTGCCAGAGTGGCTGATGGGCATGAAACACAACAAAAAGGCAGATACTCGACCTACCTGCCAGCAGCCAGTATCTCCTGTAGGCTTTCGAGGAATCTCGGAAAATGAACATAGAGGTACCAAGGTGATTCCTGGAGAGGGCAGTACCTGCAGGAAAGCTTGTATCAGTGGCTTCAGTGCCAGTCGGTGGGGGAGGCAAATAAGGCTTCGTCCAATAAAACACAAAAATAAGAGACAGCAGCAGCCTAATAACTCCCTTTTCAGACAGCCAGTGAGGAAAAAAGGAAAGAAGAAGGATGCTCTGGAGATGTCTGTAGATACAAGAGACAATGACTGTTCATTCCTCAGTAGGTCCTATTCCTGGGGTAGAGTTCAAGCATCTTTGTCCTTCCATAAGAAGAAGAAAGTTACCACAGAAGAGAGTTTCTGTAACAGCACCACTTGTACCCCTTCTGTGAAATCCAGGCTTTCAAGGTACCACACACCCCCATCTGCTGGCAAGGCCCAGTGCAGCACTTGGTCTGCTTCCTCCATGCTCCTGCTGGCTCCCAGGGATTCCTGTTCTGTCCTGGAGATAATGCTTACAGATGCAGAGAAGGTTTTTGGGGAATGCCAACAGGAGGGGCCTATCACTTTTGAGGAATGCATTCCTTTAGATAAGATGAAAGATTGCAAGAAAATTGGAGAAGGGGTTTTTGGAGAGGTGTTCCAGATCAATAGTGAGAGAGGACCTGTAGCCTTAAAAATAATTCCCATTGAAGGCACTGAAAGAGTAAATGGGGAAGCTCAGAAGAGCTTTGGGGAGATTCTGCCTGAGATAATAATTTCTAAAGAACTCAGTCTTCTATCTGAAGAGTCTGTGAACAGGACAGTTGGGTTCATCAGCTTGTACTCTGTGCACTGTGTTCAAGGGGCCTATCCTAAGTATCTCCTGGAAGCCTGGGACAAATATCACAAAGTAACAGGATCAGAAAATGACCGGCCACATTTTTTTGGGGACAAGCAGCTCTTCATGGTCCTGGAGTTTGAATTTGGAGGCAGCGACTTGGAGAATATGAGAAACAGATTCAGTTCAGTGGTAACAGCAAAAAGCATTTTGCACCAGGTCACTGCTTCCCTGGCTGTGGCAGAGCAGGAACTGCACTTTGAGCACAGGGATTTGCACTGGGGGAATGTGCTGGTAAAGAAAACAGATGTAAAGGAGCTGAGTTATGTGTTAAATGGGGCAGCACACAGGATCCCCACGGCAGGGATTCATGTCAACATCATTGATTACACCTTGTCTCGGCTGGAGAAGGATGGGTTAACTGTGTTCTGTGACCTTTCCACTGATGAAGAACTGTTCCAGGGCACAGGGGACTACCAGTTTGATATCTACAGGCAAATGAAAGCAGAGAACTCCAACAGCTGGACTGATTATCACCCACACAGCAATGTCCTCTGGCTGCATTACTTGGCTGATAAACTTTTGAAAGCCGTGGGCTACAAGAAAAAGCCATCGACTCCTGCCATGAAGAAAATAAAGCAGCAGCTCATTAAGTTCCACAAAGAAGTATTGACTTTTGAGTCTGCCCATGAGGCTTTACAAAAGAGCAGCCTCTTCCAGTGAGCAAGGGAATCCTACATTCCCAAGAACTGAGTTCCTGATGCTGCCTTTCTCCTTTGCTGTTTTTATGTATGATCTTTGTGAATGCTGGCATAATGAAGAAGTGTTATGAGGCTACCAGTGTGTATAATACAGTATGAAAAATGTCTGAAAAAAAACCCAAAAAAAGATGTTTCTATATGTTCACTTTTCCTTGAGGGGTGATTCTGAGGGGGAAGATCTGAGGTGACGTTTGAGAAGGGAGGAGAAAGGAAAGGAGAAGGGAGGAAAGACTTCTTCAGGGTCAGTTAATGTTCTGAATTCCACAGAAACAGTGGTACCTTTTTAGTACCTTTTTAGTTTTAGGTTATTAAAAGTTATATCCTTAATATGTTCTCTTACTTACAAATTATTTTTTTCTATAAAGAAAAAAAAAACAAACCACAATTCTGGGCAGTGAGGCCAAAGGTAAATATTCTTAGTCTAGTCTGGAGAGGAGAAATCCCACCTTTTTACTTAGTTTTGTTCCAACTGAACTTTTGTTCAGTTTGGCAAAATTTGTACCTGCAATGATGCTACAAAATGTAATTACAGTTTCTGTAGTGTAGGTTTTAAAACCACTCTAATTTGCAGTAATATGGTGAGGTTTTCTCCTCTTAACAACCAGTGAAGAGGTAGCTGGTTACAAAAAAAACCAAAAAACAAAAAAAATCAAATAAAAAGTACCTGTGTTCCTGATCCATTTTTAACTGTTGTGTCCTTGTATGCTGATAGGAACCCAAATCTGTAACTTGATGGTAGCTTTTGAGCAGTTTTCTTCAATTATCTACAGAAGAAAATGTACAGGATGATGAGTGCTCTTTACTCCTATTTGCAGATGGATCAAATGAGGTAAATTTAATGCTATACTTATATTAAATTTGAATTCTTTGTTTCAAGAAATCCTTTGCTAGCATTTACGTACATGCAAGAAACTGGTCTAGAGAGAGCAATAAATCAAACTAAGTGAAAAGTGAATTAGATTATTCTTAAAAATGAGTACATCCAATGCCCCAGATGCATTAAGTAATTAAGAGGCAGCACCATGAGATTCATTAGAACTGAAATGCTGTCTGTGCAGTCTGTCTGTGTGTATATATGCAGGCTACCAATTAATTAAATTCATCTCTTTGAACACACATTGAAGTTTACTTCTTACAAGCTTAAGTAGCTGGAGACCCTACCAACCCCCCCTGCCTATGAGATAATTTTATTCTTGTTCCAGACTCTTTACTTTTACTGTTTAGTACCACAAAAGTCACTTGGCACTCTGCAGTGCTTGGAATTATTAAGATTGGAATCTTACCAGCCATCTTCTCCATCATTTTTTTTTCTTCTAATTGACTAAAGTAATGCAATCTAATTTAATATTCTTAAAACTTTATTCTTAAAACTGTTCCTAGAACTTAATATTCTTAAAACAGTGAATGCATGTCTGACATGAAAGGCATGTTTTTCAGTTAGAATGCTGCTAATTTCATTTATGCTTTAAAAAAAAAAAAAAATGATGGATGAAACAACCTTATTCTCTGCCTCCTTGGTCCTTTATTTCTATTTTATTTCTATTTCAGTTTGAGAACTGCTAATATTGGCTGTACAAGAGGGATGGAACCTGAGTGGTGCCAGCCCTTGGTGACATGGCAAAGCAGTGCTGGACTAGCCCTTCACTGCTGCAAATTTTAAAAGCTGCCATTGCCTTGAAGTGCTTCCTAATGCAGATTTGTGAATATGCAGCACAGCTTTCATTTTTAAACTAAATTTAAACCTCCTACCCCTCACAAAACTGGGCATTAAATTCATACAGAAACCTTTGCTTTAAACTGAGCTTGCAATGAAGTGTGGCTGCTGGAGATGAGTCCTGATTTCCTTTTTAAAGGTGCTCTCTGTTTAAAAAATGCTGGGTACTACTCAGGGTCCATAAATTTTAATGGGAGGAAAGTGACAGGAAAGGAATCTGAATGGTAACAGTAGAAAGTCCCTAATCAAGCAAAATTCCCTGAACATAAGTTTTCATCCATCATCTGAAGTGAAAGCTTTACTTGGAACAGAGCTGTGTTATATATTTTAATCATCTGTTCTCTTTGGGGAGGAAGGAGGATGCCAGAACCCAGTTTGCCATTTCAAAAAACACAAGCTTTTAAATATAACTACACTTAAATTAGGACCTTAAAGGTCTTAATATTTTAGTGAAATAATGAAGTACGAGCAAAGCTAAAATTATCATAAGGGAAGGAAAGATTTTTCACATGGATCCAAGTATGGTTTTGTGTAACCAGTGACTGATAAACAGTACCAAGTAGGAATTCTGATTTTTTTCCTTTCTAGTTCATAGTGTATTTTGCCATGAAAATAACAATACTTACTTGGAAATATTAATGGTGATTGCAGACTTATTCTGGAATCTGCTTTGATCTAATTGCTAAATTGCTGCAAACTGGAATAGAAAGACATAAAATATTGATTACTATGTAAATACTCTTTAACTCACCAGGGTACTGTTAAAACATCATGGCCAGTGTAATATCTGCTCATCGTTCCCTTCTGCAGAAATGAGACATTAAGGAAAGTGCAGGAATATGAAAACTTTCTTTTGCTTTGAGAAAAAGCAACCCAGCCATAAGCTGAATTAGAAAGAAGAGCAGCTCTGGCTTAGTTGTAGAGATAGGATGAAAGAGCAGCTTCATTTAGAGGCAGGGAAAAAGTGAAAATAACAATCTCTGCTTACAGTTCTCTTCTTATCCTGTCTGCAGCTACAGGGTAAGATTGGAGAAGTTAAAGGAATGCAGTGAAGAGCAGGAGAGGATGGCTGCCAACACAATAAGAATTCTCCTTAATGTTGAATAAAACCACTGGGAAATTCAATTGAGTCTGTCTGCTCCCATAAAATGAATTACCTACAAATAGCCCAGTAAAAGCTTGGGAGTCTTAAATCAGATAAATCCAGTATTCAGGCTCTAGTCCTAACGACTGAAATGCTCCTTCCCTTCCTGGACCTTTCTCCAAGATTTATTTAGGTAGTAAATGAATAGGAGGCTGTGCTGGGTTTTGCTTCAGCAGGCTGCTGTTAGCTGAAGAGCCTTTCTATCATCTCACCTCAGCAGCCTCCTTATGGAGAGCAGGATTTTAGGAGAGTTCAGGACCATGGTTGTCACACATGAGGCATCTCCACTGCTCACTAGTGAAACGTTCAGTGTGGCCCAGCATGATTCTTTCTAGAAGCAGACAGAAAAATGAGACAGGGGGGATGCAATTCCTAAGGGTTGGTGTTTAATCAGAGGCCTGAAACATTCTGGCTCTGGTAATTATTTCCTCCAAATGCTTTCACACACAGGATAATGTCATAGCCCAATTAATTATTCAGTATTCTTCAGGGTGTGCAGGAAAATGCTTCCTTCTTTTTCCAGAAAACAGTCATCTTCACACTTTATGCAACATTTTCTCATTGCTGCTTTACATCAAGCCAGGTTTTAAACACTTGATCTTACTGACTCCCCAGGGTTGGTTTTTACAAGGGAGCAATGCCCACTGTTCTAAGGCTCCCTAAACTGAGCAACTCAGTGGTGCTGTGCTGTGCATCAGTCTAAATCAAAATCCCATGTTCAAATTAAATGCCAGAATTGGGATTTTAGGATGATTATAGTTGTATAAACCTTGGTCTTTCCTCTGGGATTTCCCAGAACAGCCCAGCAAAGCCCACAGTCACTCAGGGAGAGTGGTGGATGAGCAGGATGTTATGGAAAGGATGAACTGAATAGAAAGTAATGTAAACAAGAGCAAATCTTGTCTGAGAATTTGAAGAAAATGTCTTGCACACAAGGATGACATTTTAAATGGATGCTAAATGCAGGCTCTGGATAGTTCAGCTGCTATGACTCACTGAATCTGACTTGTCAGAGTTAAATGAGCAGTACAGTCTTGTTTCAGTCCTTCTTGTGAGGGAACTGGAAGCAAACACAGATCAAGTGAGGTTTTAACAGTCCTACTTTTTCTAAGACAGCAGGTTCAGAATATCCTCAGATAGATACACAGAGCTTATCTGAAAATCAAAATTCCCATGACCTCGATTAAGGAGAAACTGGGAATAAAAGACCTTCTAGTGATAATTCAGTCCTAAATTTATGGTGTTTTGTAATTCATCTCCCAGGAGAAGCTCTCTGAGCAATAACACCAAGAGTATTCACTGGGGATAAGATCTTGTTACAGAAATGCCAGGTGCTTACCCCTGGATCACCACAGGGCAATAATATTAATTTCTTTTCCAGAGATAGAATGTTTTTCTTGAATAAATATGGACATATGCTGTGCACATATAGGCACACTCTTTTGTAGAGATGAGGTTACTTCCTTTAGTAATAGTTATATTCACAAATAAAAATTACCAATAAAACTTTTAAAAATTTATTTATGAGTTTATTCTCATATAAAAATACTGTTATTGGCTGATATTTCTGAAGAAGTTCAATGATGATTAATAATTAAATACTGGGTATGTAAGCACTAAGCAATGCTGACCAACACTCAAGAATCTCATGAATTATTCTTAGGAAACAGATGTACCATTAACATCAAAATCCCTACAGTACTGCAACTACAGTAATTAGTGTTCATTATTGCTCAGTGCTAAATGTCCTAATTTCTCTGTCCTGGGCTTTATCAACAGCCAATTAAACACTGAACTGTGGTAAAGACTCCTATTGAGTAGCAAAGAGTTGCCTCTTTACAGAGCTTTGTGGATTTTTTTTCAGAAGCTGTTATTTGGATTTCAGACTGTGAAGAAAAGCTACATTAGCTTGAAGAATGGCAAGAGAGGAGACAGGATATCAAGCATAACCTTTAACTTTATTAGAAATCTGCAGCCTCACAAATAATTTGAAACAAACAACTAAAATAAAATAAAAATAATAAAAATTATATATTATATATATATATATACTGCTCACTATTTCCATGGTGTTTCACCTGGGCTTTGCTGGCCTATTTAGAAAAATTCCAGTTTCTGCTGGGAACGTTCAGAACACACAAAATCCCAAGAGTCTGAAGGAACAGGCAGCCAAAATACACCAATATGGCTAGAGGTTCAAAATGAAACCCAGTGTTTATGTTTCCATTAGATAAAAGCATTATCTAGCTGTTCAGATTCTCTCTTTATCTGCAATTTGTTTCCAAATACAAAGTGCAAGAATAAAATAAAATCTGTCTGCCATGTCGTAGCCTTCATGAACTCCATGGGTCACGCAGCTACCAGATGTCTGATTGAAAATGAAGCATGGTTTGTGATAAATGATCTTTTTGACTTTATGACCTACATTATCAGTGCTGAACTGCAGAGATCAAGGTCTTCTTAGACCTAGATCTGTGTTAATGGGTTCATGTTCACTATCTCATGCTTGTTCAAAGCTTTTGATGTTGAGACGTTCAAGTTGGACTGAAGGTTTTACAATTTCCATAATTTCTGGCACTGGGAAATATTTTTAAATGTCCCTCTGATGCTAAATTTAAAATAGAATCATTGCACAGTGCTTGGAACACAGATTCTATATTTGTCTTAAAAGCATTTCCCCAGCACACCAAAAAAACAGCACTTATTACCTACCAGAGCACAGCACTGGAGAACCAGTGATCCTACTGCCAGATCCTGGAGACCATGAGTGAAACCCAACCTAATATCCAGGGGTTATCCAAAACACTGGAGTCCTGAAGAAACTTCAGAGGCTTTGACTGCCTAAAATGCAGGGAGGAAGAGGGGGAAGCAACAAATGCAAGTCAGGATCTCGCTCTTGCCCTTTGGAAAATAAACTTTTCAAGAGTAAAGCTTCACTGTAGAGATGGTTTTGTAACACCTGTGAAATGCAAAACACTTAAAACTTCCTGGAATGGCCGGGGAAGCTTGGACCAAACGTCTGCATGGAGGGCACAGAAATGCTCCCCCAGTGGCAGTGGGGCCAGCAGACACCCTCAGGGAGACTTTTCTTAAATCAGCATCAGATTGAGGTGATCCCCAGCTTGTTTCCCAACAGCAACCATCCCCTCGTGTTGCAGCCAGAAGCCACAAGAGGGAGCACATAATGTCACTTCCAGGAGATGCCTTCTGCTTCCAACCATCCCGGAGGTGCCCTGAGCAAATTTTAGCAGCGCGTGAAAGAGGATTTTCCTTTTGCTCTGCTCTTAAATTTCACTTCTCATTCCAACTGATGCCATTAACCTCTACTCTGTATATTGTGCAACGGATCCTGCATCTGGACCCACAAAACATTTTGTTTTCTACATCAGGAAACAAAGTTCCAGCAGCTCCCTGCACCCCCGTTTCTTGCAAGCTCTGCAATCACTGCTCGGCAGGGCAAGGTCTGCACCAACCAACTCCCCAGGTACAGGCACCAGACGAGATTTTATTACGCTGTGATAATGGTAGCCCTGAGGGACAGAATGGTTTTATTTCTTTAGTTGTTTCTCTTTTATACTCTAATGGCCGGGACAGGACCCACTGGCTTCATCCTGCAGTCCTCTACCATACAGGGAGAGCACATTGAGAGCAGAGAGGAGGAATGTTTTATTTGTCACTGCTCAGGCATGGCTGGAAAATCCCCAACCAGGAGTGTTTACGCTAGCAGTGTTTTTACCTCCATCTCCAGGCAACACACGTAAACCCTTCCCTCTTCCCCTCCACTGTGATAAAGTGGAGCTCCAACAAGGAGAAGCTCTGTCACCCCATCATGGTTCACATCAAGTGGGCAGAGCTCAGATCCCAAATAAGATCCAACCTGGGCTCCAGAAAAAGACAAGCAGCTCTTCCACTGGAATTCTCTATATATAGTGTTGTACAATTAGTGTCCTTTGCAGCACTAAGGCAATTTTTAGAACAAAAACATCACGTATCTACTTATATGTGGATCACTTCCCTATTATTTATTTTATTACTACCATCCTCAGGGACAGATCCTGCAACCAGTTTAGCAGTAACAAAGTCATTATTCAACAACTTGACAGGAAAAAGAACACCACGGTTGATGACCTCTTTCCCCTGGAGCCATGAGAACAGAACACAAATTTAGTACACATCCCATTTAGCTGCATTTCTTCCCAGTCTTTTCCCAAAGTTGTGATTTCTTCTGACATTTCCAAAGCATTAGGGAGAGAACAAATACTGGGTAACCTACATCTTGGTAGACTGGATGTGTGTGTAAAGAGTGGAATCATTTCTTGTGGGACAGCTCTGTATTCCTGACAAGTACTGAAGGGTACAACCATTGAGTGGTTGAAATGCAGAGTGCTTACCTTATCCAAGATCTGCACACTGAAACCAGGTTGTGCAAGCTCAAAATCCAGACCACCAGCCTGCCTACCTGAGGATGCAATAGAAATTAAAGAAAACCCAGAACCTATAAAAGGCCAAACATAATTCATTTGTATTTGAGAGTATAAGTTCACCCAGCAGTCACTTTTCTCTAAGTGTTAACCACAGAACTGCCTCCACTCAAAAGTATGAATTGCCCAGATTGACCTAAATGAATTCACAGAGAGGATTTAAGAGAGAGCAGCTCTCAGATGCACCCTCATAGTAATATTTTAATGCAAGATGTTCACCCCCCAACCCTTGCATGACTTGGTGTTCCTCTGATTTTGCGTATTATTTGTGTCAGAAATACTGACATTTTATGGCCAGATGCACAGGGTATGTTAAAACATTCTGCACATCTCTTCTCCCTTCTGCTAACAATTCTTTGGCTTCTGTTGATCCCTTATCTCTCTGTACTGCTGACTATAGCCTGGGCAGAGAATTACTCCTAGAGAGCTCATACTATCAGAGTGCTGTGTAGGAAGTGCAGGGTCTTGTTTCAAGTGCTAAATGAGCTGAAAGAGCAAATGCTGGGCAGCCAGCAGTTACCTGCATAGGAAATCCTTTTGTAAGGTGGGGAGAAACCTGCACCAGAGTCATGGCTCTCTTGCCCAGAAAGTGTAAATTTTCCAAGCATTCTCAGAAGAGTGCAACAAGCCACACAGATGCTTTCTAGCTACCTCCATCTCTCTTGCTCTGAGGATTCCCTGTGGTTAAGAACACTGGACGAGCATCCTTGCAGTCCAGAAATGCTGTAGTACTCCACAGCTCATGAATGCAAACTGAAAAAAAGATTGCATTTGAAGAAAAACACTCTCTGCATCACATTTTAAGAACAGTTATGTGCCAGCCATGAGGCAGCCACAGTCATGACTTTCTGAGGCTTTGCCTGGTCCTGTCTCCCCCAGTTTTGTTCATGCTGCTGAAGCAGATGTGAAGTTGCAAAGTTTGCTTTTAAAATGTCTCTTTCCCCCACACACACTTTTAGTTTCTTTTTAGTGCCAGAGCAACAAATGAAACTTCTTAAATAGAGCAAAGAAGACCAAAATTGACAGCTAGCCCTAGGAACAGTCCAGCTGAGCAATTTGCCAGCTGCATCACTTCAGAAACAGCTTTTTGTGGCTTATGTAGACTTACATAAAGCATCTGTTCTTTGTCTGAGTCCTTTTGCTTGTCACATTTCAAAGACTCCTTTTGCTAGCTACAGAGGCAATGGAAAATATGCTCAGCTTCAAGTGGGGTCAGGAAGAGATGAAAAGAGAGGGAATTAGCTGAGACACAGATACACCTCCCCAAACTGCCTTCAGCTTCAGATCATGCTTTGAAACAAAACGGGAAAAAACAACAACAAAATAAGACATACGAAGCACTTGAGGAACAAGAAAGTCTTGCTTCCACCTATACCCCTGAGGAATGGGGCCTTCTGGGGAATGGGGAACCATACAAACCAGGCAGGAAGTTTCTTTTAAGAAGATTACAAAGATAAGTTTGGGGGACAGATCACAGAGCAGGGAGGCCACAGGGAGAAAAGTGCTTGCAGAGAGGAGAAGGAGTAGTTTGAAAGCAACAAGGTCTGCAAGGTTGCTTCCCAACCCTGCCAGGAACTGAGCAATTTTCACCAAATCACAAAGGGGAGGGTTCAAGCAAAGGAAGTGACAAGAGCTGTTGGTGTCTCCTCCCTATGGCCTGGTTGAGTCTCCATGGCTCATACAGACAAAAGAGAGGAACAGTTTCTTCATTGATGTTTGTGAAAGGTTTCTGTTTTCTCAGAGGAGAGCCCTGCAAAGCCTCCCCATTTGTGTAGGGATGGGTTGCAATCCAGGTTTACCTGTCACAAGAGGTAGACAGGAGAGGGCTCATCATCTGCTGGTAGTTTCTCATGCAAACGTCCAAGGTGTTTCCTGATAAGGACATTACCAGCTATGAGGAGTGAATCCCACAAGCTTGCTGGTCCTTCAAAGCTCTGAACCAGCTTGTAAGTCCTTTCTCTTCAGACAGCCCAAAAAATAAACCCCAGAGAGCCTTTCCTGATGGTAGCGTGACCAAAATGGGAAGTGGCTGAGATGGTGGAAGCAGAGGAACCCTGGGCATTAAGGACACAGAAAACTGGGAGGTTACTGATATTAATCTCAATGCTGCTAATTCACCTCAGCTCTATAGCAGAGGCCCCACAACAGAGAAGTGGTAACTTCTCAAAAAAATCTCCTTTTTCCCCACAGCACAAAAAACTCTACCACAGCCTGGGCACTGCTTACATCTTCTGACCAACCTATGTTTGCTGCATCTGCTGTCCCTGCCTGCTGCCCATCAGGTTGAGGGGGGTGGGACTTGGTGGTCTGTGACATGACTATGAAACCCAGGGAATGCCAAGGCCCTGTTTCACAGTAGACACAAGATATTTAAGAACATTTTTTTGATGCAGATCAAACAAGAAACTACTACTGCAAGCTTAGGAAAGGGATTTAAAGATAAGCAGGTTCAAGGAATGGCTAAAGAGGCAGGTTATCTTGAAAGCAAGCTGGAACAGCCCTCAGTTATCAAAAACACTAACAAAAAGCAAGATTTCTCTGTTGTTGTTTATTAAAACTCCAGGCAGGGATGGTAGATCAGATTTTGTATTTCTTGAGGATCTCAGAGTTTCCCTACCAAAGCAAAGCACCAAGCACAGCAATAGATTATCATTTGCCAGATGATCCTTCTGTGCAATATGAGCACCTTGCCAAATCTTGGGAACACTTAGGACAAAGCCATAGATGGAAAAAGCAGCTGAAGGCTTCACAAAGCAAGAAAACAGCAGAAGCTGGAGGGAGAAAAGTTAGACACAGTTCAGAGTCCAAATGCAGTGAAGCTGCAGAGGGGATTGGCCAGCACAGGGGAATAACTTGTGTGAAGTGACAGGGAGTAAGTTCTAAAAACAGAGTTTTGCTGCTGGTCTTGTGCATGTAGTAAACACCAGGATGGAGAAGGTTATCTCCAAAAGACAAACCTCCCCACTCCCCTTGCTCAGAGACAGGAGATTTTGAGCTGCATAGTTTCTTACTGAATGAAAGATGCTGCCAACATGTGCAGCTTTTTCAGGGCTGTCACAAACCATTCCCTCTATGACAGTTGCATCCAATGCTACATCACCTGTCACAGCTTCAGAGGTGGCTGCACAAGCTGACAGGAGGTCATGGAAAACAAGAGTTCACTTGAATGGCAGTGAGGTCAGCACATTGCTGGGTGAAATGTTTGCAGGAATTTGATAAGGCCTTATAGTCCACACTGATTACATCTGCTCCTCCTTTTTGAGTGAGACCAAAGCTCTGAAAACACATCCAAGGATTAACAAATCCTGTTAATTCAACTTGCTATACTGATAGTTTACAGAAATATATATTATTTTTAAATATAAACTGAAAAGTGAGACAACTCATTTTTATCTCTTTTCCACAAAGTTTGAAGTATGCTTCCCATCCTGCTGAAGGCAGTGTGCACTTAAAAAAAGCAATGAGGTCCCTGTAATAGTTTACAGCAAGACAGGATGCCCACCAAGACTGACAGGAAATACTGACTGCACGATGCTTTTTGTCCCATCTGTGCCTCAGAAGCCACATGTAGGATTCTGCTGCTGTTTTCTACAGAGAGAGCAACCCATGACAGACAGATGTTTCAGAAATTCACCACCTGAGGTTACGGCTCCAGGAAATCCACATCTCTTTTGTGCTCTTAAGTGACTGTGCACATTGTGCAAATGATTTCATTGTAATACTGTAAAATGGGAATCTGGATGTGGGCTGAACACCAAGCACTGCAGGCACTGACACAAAGACTCAGTAAGGATCTTGATGACCTCTTGATGACTGAGTAGTTGTTCACTTGTGACTAACACTGACAATGTTTCACAGAAGACAACTCCATCCTTAACTTTTTATGCCTCTACAACTCTCTTTATTCCCAAGTACTTCAGGGCAGTCTCTTGTGACAGAAGAATAATGGAAGACCCATTGGGAGATAAGTCACTCCATCTTTTGCTTCTCTATGGCAAACAGCATTATTTGTACACAGCTCAGAAAACACTGCCTTCCCCCAGACCACTCCCCACTGCCCCTATGGTCTTGCTCTTGTACCTTTAGGCATAGTAATAAGAAAGTGGCAGGCAGAAAAAGTTGAGTAAAAATACTTTCTTCAGAGGAAATTAATGATTAAAGTGCAGAAAAATACTTTAAGCCACAGGCTGAACCACAGTCTTCAATGAAATGCACTTTAGTACTGATAATGCCTTCGAGTCCTCCAGCCACTATAGGAAGAACTATTCCTTTGAAGTTAGAAGCAAAGTTGCAATCCAGAAAAACCTGCTAAAGATTTCTGGTTTGTCCCTCTAGAGGCATCATCTCAGTTGCTGAGAGCTGGGGCTGTAACAGTGACTGCTCCTCTGGAACAGTTGATCTCAGTTGTTTCTGTGGTGTCTGTTTCCAGGATCTTGTCTCTACAGCTGGAGACACAAAAACAGCAGCCCTTGTCAGCAGGAAGCTGACAAAGGGGTACAGTTTTTAGAAGAGTGTAGGTTCAGAGACAACCCAACATACAACAGGTAGCATTGGAAGTGATGCAGTCTTCCCACTCCTAGAAAATTGGCATCAAGGAAGATTCTATACTGGAAGAGCAGGGGGCTGTGTTTGAAACCAGTGGAGCTTCTGCTCAAGCTCTGCCAGGCTGGACAAAATATTTCTAGAGAAGTAAGAGCTCTCCATTTTCCACACAGAGCTGCTTCCCAGGTGTAACAGGGAGGCAGAGGTAATTATCTTACAGCATGAGTGGGCCTAAATTTTGTATTTCCTAGAAAAAGCCCCAAACATTTGGGATATTGACTCAAAGGGAAGACCAGCCCCTGCTTTTCTCAGCAGTGTCTCCTGCCCATTTCTACCAGAGGTAAGTAGGAATGGTGTCTCCTCCATTCCCATTACTCCCAGCTCCACACCTACTCTAATTCTTTATTTTCTCAATTCACAAGTGATGCTGCTACTATTGAGGGGTGCTGCATGGAAGCAATTTCACAAGCAAGCCTAAAATTTCTGTTACCAACATAACATGCAAAGAGTAGTTGCTGAGCAGAAAGCTAACAGGATACTGAAGACCTTTCTTCATGATTTTGTTTACCTTCTGGATTTATTTCTGAATCACTGGTGTTTCCAGGGTCTTCCTTAAGAACTCCCCCATCCTTTGCCCAATTTGTCCATTTAATTTCCTCTACTCTGGAGAGACAAAATGCAACAGATACTGATGCACCAAGCACAGCATTTCAGTCCATATCTCAGCATCTTGCAGCTTCCCAACTCATCCTGCCAACACAATCCTGCTGGTCTGCCTGTAGCAAAAACACCCTGCAGAGTTGGGTTTTGTACATTTTGTTGTGCATAAAGATCTTCTGTAGTCTAAGCTTCACCTCCACAAGGCAAATATCTTCTTCCCTTGCATGCTGCATGCACATTGCAGCCACCAACCCACCCACATGCACCAGGAAGATGGGGTTGAGTCACTCCACTGAGCCAGTGCTGAAAACCCCTGTGGTGGTTTGGGGCCTCTGGCTTCTGAACTGTGGGAACCCATCCCTAGGCTGAGGGTAAGGGGTAATGGTACATCTGTCTTACCTGAAACACCATCTCTCATCTTTCTTATTGAGGCCCACTGACACGAAGCAGCCAGATCTCCTCTTCCCACCTTGGCGCCAGAGCCAGGACTTCTCTATTTCTAGAATGGCAATAGCCCTCTGAAAGAAGAAGCCCACATCAGAGAGAAAACAGACCCTAGAGAACCCAGCCCTTCTTTTTGATTAAATCTTCCCCAATCTGCAACTACTTTGACTTAGAAAATCACTTCAGAACTGATCCCAAAGTGCTCCTCAGCTTAATAGTACCAGTCAGTTACTCTCTCAAGGGATTAATGTTCATGGATCTGGGCTGGCTGGAAACCATGCAAACAGCAGGGGTTTTAAACACACCTAAAACTTGTTAGGATTTTCCCCCAGAGTACCAAACAGATGTCAAAGAAGTTTATAGCTGAGACTTGTGACAAAGACAGGCACTGTCATCTCTGGTGTTGTGGGACAGAAGTAGGAGTTTGGGCCATGACACAACTGCTGAGCAGCCCCATGTCTCACCTGCAGCTTCCAGACTTGGGCGCTGTCACCAGAAACAGCTGTGACAGTCTCACCCATGAGTGCAATCAGCATGTTGAACAAAAGAATGTACGTGAGGATCACAAAGAGAAGCAGCAGAAGCATGACAAGGTATCTGAATCTGGCATGTTCCTGGAAGTCCAGGTCACCCATCCCAATAGTGATCTTGAAGAGCTCCAGGGAGACACTAAGCAGCCCACCATACATAGCGTGGTTCCCAGTGCTCTCCATCTGAGCAAGAGACTTGTTGTGAGAGACCAGAGGAGCATCTCCCATCAGCGTAACCAGAGCTGTGAGAGAAACAGAATTTGAATCCTCAGAAAAATTTACTTCTTGCAGCCCAACCTGTAACATAACGAGTAAGTCCTCACCTGCAGTGAAGCCAAAGAGGAAGATCAAATAAACCAAGAGGAAACGCAGCAGATCTCTCAGGATAGTCTGAAACACAAATCAGAAGGAAGTGCCATTCTTTCTATCACGTGAAACCACCAGGATGATCTTCTGTTCTCACACATTACAAACCAACCCCAAATAATAAAACTAAAAAGCAAGTTGGAAAATGCTATATTCAGTTCAAGAAACTGCTAATACACATTAAACTACTTCCTCAGTGAACAATCATCACTAGCTTAGAGTACTACATGAGCTTCATCATTATATTTCTGTAAGATTCTCTGAAACACAAATATGTCAATTCCTCAGCAGGGCTGTTTCCAAATTGTTTCAACATGTCTCTTTCTTTTCTGTCTCCACTGGGTTTCACACAAGTTGTGATCAGAATCCTTCCCTGGCACCTCATTTCACCTGCTTTGTCTTGCTTTCCCAGTGTCAGACTCCTTTATGGATCTCCAAACACTCCTCAGACCAAGCATAACAATTCCAGAGAGCTTGCATTGGTTTTGAGTCACTTTAGGACAAACAGGTGTCAACTGCTCTCAATTCAAATTGAATTTGTTATATTCAAGGATGGCAAACAAGACGTTTGCCACAATTGTACTTCCTTGAAGACACTGATCTAACTGCCTTCTGCAGTGTCAGTACAACAGTTCCATTTACAGCTGTCATGATCCTGAGAGAAGAATAGTAACTGGAAGCCTCCTCACACCTTCCTCACACCCAGGAGCTTTCCCTACCAAGTGTTTCCAGGCACTGACCTTCTGTATCATGACGCTGTAGATCCCGGTGCGCTGAAAGCCCCGGGTGTAATAGAGCGTGTTCACCCAGCCCAGCAGCAGGGAGAACACCATCACTACCACGTAGTTTTCTGAACTTGCACCATACAGGACTGCTGACAACAGCAATGAGAAAGCCTGGATGAAGCTGGAGAGGAGAGTGAGTGACAGTGACCTCAACAAAAAGGCCCATTTTGCTGATTTGTTCTCTTTTGCAAGGAAAAGCGAGCGCGTTTCACAAGGTTACACGGAGCACATAAAGTGGTAGTTAATCAGACATGGAGTTTATATAAGCAAATCCTGTTGTAACCAGACCCACAAATCACTGCAGTTTTGTTATGAATTGTTTAATCTTTAAGTGGAAACACTTGATGTAACTCACAGTATGGAAAACTCCTGCTTGATGTAACTCACATAACTGATATAAAATGGAAAAGAATTTTAACACTTATGACCACGTGCACACACACACACACACACCTATACACAAGTCTCCTCAGGAAACTGAGAGGTTATTTTTCTTTCGACCAGATCTGAGCTAGAGTGACTGTATGATTAAAAACTTGAGCTCTTCTTCCAATTAAGTGCATGTTCTTGACTTTAAAATAATTCACGGTCTGACCTTCACCGTGCTCAGCTACAAAAACAAGGACAGACCCTCCCCAGCAAAGCCCATTGCAACAAAGGGTTATGAGAAGTGGCAGCAGGCAGGAGAAACAAGCAGGGAAGGGATGGCAAGAGGTAGGCAGTGGCAGAGAATCAATCTTTCCTGCTCACCATCTCTCTAGTAATGTTAGGGCAACTTAGCTGCACACAGCAGAGAATCAATTTCACTCGTGCTTTCACTGTACAAAACCCCTCAAGAGACATACATCAAGATCTCAATGCAGCTGTCAGAACACATTGTCTTCAGGGACTGGCGTCTCCTCCGCAAGTACAGACTCTGCAAAAAAAATCAATGGTCACCATTGATCACACCAGCAGGGCAGGCACACCAGGGAGATGCTTTCCTTTTTTTAATTTCCTATAATGCAGCTAGGGGAGAGGTTCCCGTACCTGAGCAAAAATTAGATAAATGCCTCCTAGCAAGATAATGATCAGTCCAGACACCCACAGGAAGCCTCCAGCTGTGAACTCCACTGGAAATGAAGGTTGCTAGATAAAAAAAAAACAAACTAAAATCACTGAAGACAAGCAGAGGGAGTGATAATCACCCTGCACCTTTTAAAACTCAGTTCAGGCCTTTTCAGATAAAAGCTGATTGGGCTTACCTTAACCCGTGAGGGCTGGTAGTATGCAATGGCTGTGAAGATGATCATGAATGACAAGTATGAGACAAAACTGAAGTAGAATCTCTTGGAAGCAAATGTTTCCCATTTTTGCTGAAGCAGTTTATTCAGTGGCTCCAAAACCACCATCTTGTACCGATTCTATGGAAAAACAAACAACAAAAATGAACCCGTGTTCAGCAGCAATGCAAATTCACCAGAGGATTGTCTTTTTTAGGGTTGGAGTTCAGAGATCCAATTAGGGTATCCTAAAAGATTTATTCAGTCAGGCTTTTCAGTAAGAAAGAAATCAACCATCTCATAAGAAGTTACTTCTGCTTGGCTTCATCAAGGTATTTGGACACACTCAAGCTTAGACAACCACAGGATCAAAAGTTTCTCTCATCTTATAGATGTTCAGAGGCATACCAAGCAGACTACAAAACATAAATATTTCCATCATTCTCTCTTTTTCTACAAAAACCATTGTGGAAGATCACATTAACACAAAATAATTTGCGTAATTATACAGCAGCACTACAGGAAGGCAGAAGAAGTGTTGCTGTGTTTGACTTTCAGTGAAAGCACTCACTGGTGTGTCACTGCTGTATGCCAGGATCTCCAGCACTGAGTTCTCCTCAAAGCTGTCTAAAGAGGACAGATCATAGAGAGACACATGGATAGGTCCATAGGTCCATTCAGTGAACTTGCGTGACAAGTGTCTGTACACTGGGTCTTTGATCTCTCTTTGGATGATGTGCTTGAAGATCTGGAGAGAAAGAGGAGCATATCAGAAAAGTGTGCATGGAATGAAGGTGTAGAATGATACAAGCACACCCAGCTCACCTTCAAATACAAGATACCTGCCTTTCTGAATTAGACACCTTGATTTAGCCAAACACTATCTGGCCCAAAGTAGGCACTTTAACTACACCTTCCATCAAAGCTCTTCCCCAAGTAGAACCAATTTTGGTCCAGACCAGCTGTGTTGTCTGAGACACAGAACAGCAACAGCCAGCTGAGGCTCTGTAGGACACTAACCCACACCTGGAGGAGGCCTCCTTCATGGTCTCCTGTGGCACTGTCACTGTCAGCAGCATTACTATGGGTTGGGTGCAGGATGCTCCTACAAACCCCACTGCTACACTGAGGATGTATGCTGCAGGCTTCCTTGTTTCCCAGCAAGCCCAGGGATTCCCTCAAGTAGTCTTTACCTCCACTTTGCCTGTCTTGGCAGCAAGCTGCAGAGGATTTAATCCATCATAATTCACTATCTCCTCCAGTTTGCACGTTGGGTCAAGCTTCACACCTGCCTTCAAGATCTCAACATAGGTGGTGCTCACAAACTTGGTGTTCTCCTCAGTGTCATCTGCAATCATCACCAGGGCATGGAGAACGGTGTTGCCCTGTGTATCCTGCTCCTGAAGCCTGGCTTTCTGGTGGGGATTATTTAGGAGATAATCCACTACCTGAAGCTGGTTGGTACAAGCAGCCAAGGAGAGGGGAAGTTCACCTGAAGAGATGAGAAAAGTATTTGGAGGAGAAACAGAAAGCGGTGGAAAAAACCAAGAAAAAGTAAGAAAGCAATTCTAGGAAAATATGTTTAGCCTATAATTAGCACTGGAACACTGGACAAGTCCTTTCTCAATTTCTCTAGATTCAGAAAGTGTTTTGCAGTAAAAAAAAAAAAAAAAAAAACATCAAAAACCTTCTAATTTCTGGGGGCAGCTGAAACACTTGTCCAGACCCCTAATTTGGCTAAATTAATCAAGTATTTCTCTCTGTCTGAAGCCCCTCAGATGGGGCTTAAATTCATAAAACCAAAATTAAAACAAATGCTCTTTGGACACCTCAGTTTGGGAAAGGATCCTGCCATTCAAGTAAGTCAAGAGCTTGATTACAGTTCAGTGGAGATGGCAACCCACCCATAGAGGAGCAAACCCAACTAGAATTAGCAGCATGGCATTCAGTGAGGCAATTAAAAAAAAACCCAAAGGAAAAAACCAAGTTCCCCATACTCACCAAAATAAAAGTAAACTCCTTCTTTCTTCTTCCTGAAAAATTCACCATGGGCTCTGGCATGGACATCAGCTCCATTCTCTACAAGCAGTTTCACCAGGTCTAGGCTCCTTTTCTCTATGGCAATATGGAGTGCTGTCTGGCCTAAGGAAACAGGGAAAAACCACCACTGGGTGCCAGTGCCAGAGGGAACAGCCACAGGACTCTTCAGCAAAGGATTCTAGCAACTGCTGTTATGTTCTGTGTATCCTGCAGGCTCAGGCCTGGGGGAGGTGGGTGCCAACTGAGGACTTCCAACAGTGTTCATTGGAAAAGCACATTGAAAACACTGACTCAGAAAACAAGCCCCAAACCAATCTGGAATTCAACACAAAACCAGGAGATTACCCCTGCCAGGCACTAAGATCCTGAGCAGCTACGGGAGGACAAAACCAACTATTAACACCCACGACTATGCTGCATGTCTGCTATTAAAAGGATAACCCAACCAGCACAACTCATTCTTTGGTAGTGATTTACTATTTCTTTTTCACTTTTAGATATGTTTTTTAAGCTTTCCAAAGCAAATCCTCTTGTATTCCTGGGTTATTAAATGTCTATCATCTCTGGTTTATAGATTGAGGAAAAAGCTGCAGAAGTGAAGCATATTAATTCAGGGCTGAAGAGGACACAGACCAGAATCTGAACTAAAAGATGAACAGGCTGTTACTGTAGCTACACCAGAACTCTGGAACTGCAGTGCTGCAGAAGTTCCACTTCCCCTCTTTTTCCTTGTATCTGCACACCTCACTTGTCTAGTGGGGAGGCTGCTTTGACACCAGCATCAGAACAGAAACCTTACCTCCATAGTAACAATCAGAGCATGTCACATTGACAAGTGGCCTGGGATTCTGTGTCTTTTGGTCTATTTCCAGCAAAAGTGGGATTGTGTCATTCTTTCCATTTTTTAAGTTGAACAGGGCTTTCATTAAGCAGGTCTTCCCAGTCTTTGCATCTAGTAGAAAAAAAAAAGTATTGAATGGGGTGCACTTTGCACACGCCTATTGCTTGATTCAGAGCTGTCACTGTAGGACCAAATATAGTAATTCTTTATCAATATTTTTAGTCTGCAGTACAGGCAGAGGCCCTAGGATATAATCAATGGCATTCTCCATTCTCAAATGGGCATTATGAAAATAAAAGAATGGTGAGAGGGCTGGAGAAAGCCATGTACCATGAGCAGGTTCCCCTCCTGCATTACCAAGCATTGCTCACCCTGGTCATGGAGTAGCAGGCAGGACTCTACCTGTGTATTCAGAATTGGTGAGAAATTTGGAAGTCCTCCTCAAGTATTCCAGTAAACCATCCAGTGCCTCAGGGCTGCCCCTGGAGACTGCTCTGAAGAGTCTGTCCCTGTCAAAGCGATTGGGGTCCTTTTGGCTAGGGAAGAAACACAAAGCATTAAGAAGTTCTGGAGAGCAAAGGACAAGAGTGCACAATAAGTTCTAGGGGGATGATGTAAGAAAGGAAGGGGGCAGAAAAGTTTGTTAGAAAATACCAAGTAATTTATTTTTGAGTCAAGGGAAAAATAGAGACAGTTATTTCCCAAAAGTCTCTTAAGTGGCTGCTCTTTCCATCAGCTGGAATTCATCCCAGATCCCTGGAACCCTGGACTGCAGAACACGAAGACAGAGAAGCCCAAGATAGCTGCAGGACCAGAATCGGTCCCATCACATGGTTTGAAGCACCCTGCAAACAGGTTTACATCCCTCCCTGGCAAGAACAGCTCAGTTGTACAGGGCTTCGTGCTGAGCTGGTCTAACACCCAACTTATGTGGTGCTAGTTCAGAGATACCCACCAGACACACCACCACACCATACACAAGCTGTCCAAGTGCAGAAGGGCTAACACGTCCCTTTAATTGCCTTTAATTACCTCCCACCACATTCCTGTAATATTTCTATATTGTCACTTTTAGTTTAGACCATAGTAAAGTCTGTAGGCCCCTACCAGGAGGATCAGTACAGATCAGCAGGGATCCCACCCTTACCAATATCCAGGTTACTCACTTGCTGACGAGTCCTGGCCTATAATTCAGATTAATCTTGACTCTGGGAGGGAAGTTACTGCTCTCCTTCTGGTAAGGTGTCTCCAAGGGCCGTAGCTCTCCTTTCTTGCCATGTCCTGGTCGTTCTTCCTTTTTACTAGATGTAGGTTTATCCTCTGGGATACTGTCATCTGTTTCTAGCAATCCTATCAACCTGTTCCTCTGACCCGGGCCTGGCTGCCCGTTTGTAGAGTTATCCATTTCTATTAGAAACAGCCTTACAGATCACCAAAGATGTTCTGCACTGGGAGACTAAACCTGCAAGGGAGAGACAGAATTAACACAATTTTTTCACAAACCTAGAATGTGTACAGTGCAGCACAGGCATAGAGGAAAGCATGTTTCCAGGTCCAGTGTTCCTATAGATGACTATGGATGGGCTCCTTGCAAGACAGATTCAGAAAGACTGAAGAGAGGGATAAAGAACTGAATGAAGAATCAAGGCCTTGAAAAGGGTACCAGGGTGAGGAAAAATTGAAAAGCAATACTTGAAATACAGGCAACAATGTCTGCAGAACATACGAACCCCCTTTGTGAGATGACCTCACCTGTTGGCAGCAGCACAGGTTCCTTACATAAAAGGCAAAGAAAGTGGACAGTGATCATTGTCCTTGTCTCTGTGAGACCAGCATGAGCTAGTCACCAAGTGGCCAAAATGATAAGATTAACTATAGGGCTGCTTTGGAACAGTGATAAGTTTGCTCACGTTCTGCTGGTAACCATTTCACTATTTCTACAGGGAAAACACATGCACAAATTATGTGCCTCTCATGGATTCTTGCATTTCATCCTGGGGCAAAATTAGCAGGCTCTCCTCAATGTCTGGAGCTGTTGGCCATCAGTGTGAGCACAGGCTTTGAACTTCCAGCTCCACAGCACAGGCAAACACACACCCCAGAGATGCCATGCGGATGCTTGTACACAGCAGAGCTCTGATCCAAGAGCAAAAAGCAGATCTGCTGCACAGAGAGCATCAGTATTCATCAGAGCACTCAGCTAGCCCACTTCTCATCTAATATGCCATGTAATCCATTTTTATTCTTTTGAGACCTCTCTGCATATATATCTGGATACCTCCCAGACCCACGCCCAATGCAAGCTATGTACTCAGCATATGACTGCAGATTCATGCACAGTTTGTGAGGCAGCAAGAAAAAATCCATGACTACCAACCTGAAATAGAGTGTTCTGAAAGAACTTCGTCTTCTTCTCATGTACTCCCTCCAAATGGTTAACAGGTTTTCTCTGAAGAGAAATCTCCCTCCCCGGGACTACAGCCACCCTTCATAGCCTATACCAGTAAAGAGGTAAATTGACACATTATAAGCATTCTGGCTTAGATGAGTATGTGGAGAAATATAGTTCTAGGAAGAAAAAAGCCACAAAGCACTTTTTATGCAGCTCACAGCAAGAAATCCAAGGGCTGATTTCAAGACAAACCATTATGGTAACTCAGCCATTCAGTTTAGTCTGTACTCTAACAACAAACATTCCTCTGCAGGCACAAGCATCCACCCTATAAACCCATTTCAGACCGACTTCCTCCCTCAAAACACTTACTGGTACATCTGCTGATCCTTTAGATGGTTTATTTGCACTTCCGTAACAGTTTGCTTATTCTTTTCTCTCTTCCTCTCCCCAAAATCATTTCTCAGCTGCAGTTTCCATCCCTCCACAGCGCTTGAATTATTTATCGTCAGTCTTGTACACACAGACTGTCTGCATTAAAAGCAAAAGGGTCTTAAAAAAAAGGACCCTATAACACGTACATGCACTTTGTACATCCCTAGGGAACACAGAGCACACGTTCTGCTTGCCAGCTCAACTTTCCCTTCTCTACTCAAGAGCTGAGTTGTTTCTTTCTGTGACTTCCCCAAGCCATTTTGAGTAGCGCAGCACAAAAAAAGCCCTGCTGTCAAAAGAGGAAGAGCATGGCACTTACCCCAAGTTGCTGCAAGCTCCACCCAAGAACTGATGTGACAAGGAGTCCCAACAGATCCTCCAGAGGGTAAATAATCTCTCAGCAGAAACCAAGTCAAACCCCAACAAGCGTTAATGAGCATGAAAGCAGACCCCACATTATTTACATCCATGGGCGGGTGTCCTCTTCTCCTGCAGAGAAGACCATGCTCATATTAGCACTCTGTTAGCAGCTCAGTGTTGAACCCTGAGCTGGTGGTGGTCCATGAGGAAATCCAGGCTGCCTGTGAGAAGGAATAAATATGGATTACTGTTACTTACTCAACTGTATAGCTTTCTGCAAAGTGAAGAAGGGGTTGCACAGGAAATGACTAGATAGATTTCTCAGAAAAAGAGAGAGCCAATGAGTGAAGTGCTCTTATATGGAAAAGCTGGCTGACTTAAAAATTCATAATGCTTAACCCCTGCCTGCACATACAGAGTTGACATCTCGTGGCTTTCAGCACCAACCCACTCACATCCCGAGGGAGGCAGCTGACTGGACCCTGAGTGCTGGAGCCCATGGTTTAGTTGTGAGGTTTGTCACAGGGTTCTCTCAGTCAGCCCCAGGAGCAGCAAGTACTCACTGAAACACCCGAGATCGACTGTCCCAGGGAAGTGGGTTCTCCTCACACTTCACACACCCAGTTGCAAGGCAGCACAAACTGCCTGAGGCAACAAACTAACCCTACAAAGTGCAGTGTCACTTGGTCATCAGGAGCACAGAAGACTGCACAAAGCAGCTCCAGTTCCAGGAATGTAAGTCTGGGAGAGGCTTGGAGGTTGTGGGAGCTGACCATCCCTACAACTGATTGTAGTTAACACCGTGCTCACAAACCAATACCCCAGCCATTGATCCAAAAACACTAAGCAGAGGCATCACATCCCAACATACTAAACTCTGGCTGTGCCTTTCTTCTTCCAAACTTACCATGAACCAAAAGAAAGCATACAGCAACCCTCATCTGACAGGACAGCAGCATGAAGTGAGGCTTCCTGGTTGTCATCCATAGAAATATTCCCAGATGGCTCCAGTTTGAGTCAGATGCAAGCTGCAAGATGACCTTTCTATAAATACACCCACAAAATGGCAGGGTGCCTTTTCCTCTTTCATGGTTTTGCATGAGATCACAAGCTTATTCCTCAGAATCCTGTTTCAAAATTAAGCTGATACAGGAACAACACAAAGCTACTTATTCTTTCTAGGCTTAATGATTTATTAGAAACCACAGAAAAGTCTATAAAGAACTAACATACACAGGTAAATGCAAAACTAGATCTTCTCTCCCCTGCCCCTCATTCCAGCCCTGCAGAGATTTAGTTTAAGTATGATGCAGAGTTTAAGTATGTTACACTTAATTTACTGTGGTACCAACAGATACAGATTCAGGCCCAGGAGCTTAGCTCCAGCTTATGGATTTATATCCTCTTGGGCTTTCCCCTCAGCTTTCATGGGAGTCCACCCACCCTTCCAGCCAAGGAATGAAATCAGCCCACAAAAGTGCATCATAACAGAGTTCTTTCTGTGCATCTGGTTTTAATAGCTTACACAGAGGAAGGAGAATGTGCAGCTTGCTGGGAAAGGAATTGCTGCCAGCTGAGAGGTCACCACAGCAAAACAGAAACATGGAGATGCTGGGGGAACACAGAAACTCTGCCATGCACACACATCCACGTTTGCCTTCAGAGCCTGCACTGGGGGAAACACTTCTGCTTCCATTTTAGAGAAGGGAGAAACAAGGCAGAAAAAAATACAAGATCTGCCCAAATGTGCACTTGGCAATGGCAGCATTCTGAGGTCAGGGATGGGATTATGTCACTGTTGTGCACCAGCCAGCTGAGCTGGGTATGGTGCTTAACAAGCATCTTGACACCAAAATGTAAAATGCTGACAGCTGTTAGGAGGAAATCATTCAAAGCAGCTGGAGGGAGAATAAGGGCAGCAATTTTATTTCACCTATGTGCCCACCTGAATTTTCAACAGCAAGATGCCTCTTGCCTTTTGAGGCTTTATCTGGGAGAATAAGAAGGAATCTTGTAGTGGCTCAGTACTTATTTTACTGATGAAAATGTGTCTGATGGCCTTAAGTTTCTCCTGACAGGAGAGACCCATTCTGATGAAACTTTAAATCTGAGAAGAGAGAAGTCAAACTCTTAACTACTAAGTGAAACTTTAAGTAAAATAATTAATTTTCATTTCATAATATTAACAAATATTTTCATGGTTATAATATTAGATTATTTTTATGCAAAGCACAGCAGTTCATGGCAGGAAAAGCAATTACTGGAACATGCTTAAACAGAAGGCATGAGGAAGATGTATTTCTGCAAAGACAGAAACAAGCACATTTCCTAAAACGTGTATGTGTCCATTTTTACCAAATACTGAAAAAAATGTTATACTCTTATGATTAGTACCCCATTTTCTGTATGCTGCAAATAGATCAGAGTCACTTACTTGTGTCTGTACTTAATTACACCATTGATCTGCAGCCACTCTAAGCAGTAGCAGCTCAAAATCATCTTCACAGGAGGGAAGGTGACAGTAACAGCATGCAAGGTTGGACCAGTAACATTTTCTCCAGAACACCAGGTAGTCCAGTGCTTCATTCAAGCCTCACAGGGGCCACACAGCTAAAAGAGAAAACTTTCTTTTAAAAGTTGTACTTTCACATTTGGGAAAACGTCAACTATGTTTTACAGTGTTACAAGTTGTTTTTTTTTTACATGCAACTTATGTAAAACCCACCCTGAAGAGACAGATTTAAGCTGCTTCATTTGTTACAGTTACACAGATGGAATCTTTTCCCTCTATGGACACCAGCCCACTCTAAAATCGATATAATTCCTTGACAGAACTTGTCTGATAGCCCTGAAGACTCAATTGATTGACATGACTATTTCTGTAACTACTACTCTTACATCACTGTCATTGAAGTCTCCTCTCTAGAGACTGCTTGGGCCTTTGAAGGAACCACCCACTGCTCTCATACCATAGAAAGATACATGGAGATATCTTTTTATTTTATCTATCACTTCCTGCAGGATTACATCCTAAAGGAGCTTCACTGACAATAGCAACACGACACGAAAGCCCTGCTAATAACGAATAACACTTTGGTGGAGAAACAGTGACATCCAGTGGCCATGAACTAAACCCGAATGGGCAAAAAAGTAGTTGCACTTGTGAGCATTACTCTAATTTACTTACTCCTTTTATCAAAATAGTTAATAGTCTAATTTAAAAACGTCTCTTAAACTTAAAAGAGCTCCAAATAAGGCTGTTTTTAATGATGATGCAGCAATGTTCCATTGGAGACAAGCTGCAGACAAGTCTGTAAAAATACTCTGGTATTCCCAACGTGCCTCTGCCTTAACCCCCACTTTACTAGAAATTAATCAAAGCCACAAGAAGAAAAAAAAAAAAAAAAAAAAAAAAAAAAAAAAAAAAAAAAAAAAAAAAAATCACAAAGCTCAAGTTGCAAAAGGATTAAAAGATGTTACCAGAATCTGTTGTCTGTATGGGAGCACTAGGATTATTCCATCTTAATAGCATTTAGATTCTGGCTAAAGCCTATTAAATATGCATTTTAGTTATGACTAGCTGGCTCCAAGCAGATATTTGAGGTACAATCAAATTGTAAGAAAATAACCAAATGTTTTGCATTAACGAGTTCATACATATTGTTCCATACCTCTTTTTCAAAACCTTGTTGTCATTTGCATGTTACGTTTCCTTGTCATTTCAATACCTTTTCCTAAATCACATCACTTAGGATAAATTTCAAAACAATTTATTAATGAAGAAATCCCTTGCAGTTCGCTCTTCCAGCTTGGGGGGGGACCAGTAGCCTTAACCCCAGCAGCAGCCCCCCTGTGTCCCCCCCCCCAGGCAGCACCCATCAGCTCTGCATCCACCCAGGCAGTGCTGGGACACTACAGCACGCAGGGATTTCACTCCTGGTACTTGTTTTACAGACGTGCTCTTCTGTGCTCTTCTTCTAGTAAGGCAAATGCTGAGCACCAGCACAAGCCCCACCTAAGGAAATCTTCCTACAGGGCAGGGGAAACCACCACCTGGAGACCCACCCGGCGCTTTCCCAAGGTTCCAATTGTTGCAGAGCTGACCAAACCCCCCCAGCAACACCCAGCAACACCCGGTCAGCCTGAGCAACAGGATTTGAGCACCACCACTGCAATCGTTGTCCTTCAGTAACCAGCCCTGCAGAAAGGCAACCAGCAAACAGGCCTAAAGCAAGCTGTGCATCCCCCTCCCCACAGCCTCCATCACCTGACCAGTTAGTGCAACTGCTACCGTCCAGCAGAGCTTAATTATTAAAAGAACTCAAGAGTATCCCTTAATTATCAGCCAGGAATGATAAAACCACTCCTTTTACCATAGAGCAAATCAGAAGGGGAAAAAAAATTTAGCCCTGTACCTGCTCTGTACTGAGCAGAAAGCAGGCTGAGGCACCACCAGGAGCAGAATCAGAGGATGGTTGAGGTTAGAGGGAAGCTCTTAAGGCCATCCCCCCCTGCTCAACCAGGGCCACCCAAAGCAGGCTGCCCAGAACCCCATCCAGGGGGGGATTGAGGATCTCCTAGGAAAAGTCTGGGCAGCCTGCCTAGGGGACTGCAGGCAGCTCAGTGGCTCTACTGCAAAAACTGTGGACAAAAAAAAAGCAGGATGGGGCCCAGTGCAGGGTTATCAGTAAGCAGTGCACCAGCACAGGAACACTGTGCACAGGCAGATGGGTGGCCAGGACTCCCATCTGAAGCTAAGCAGCTGTCAGAACTCAACAGATGGGGACACTGACAGCCCTGATCCTTTCAACCTGGTTGTTTCTGTGCAAGAGTGCACACGCGCATGCACACACACGCACGCACACACCCACCCCTTTCAAGCCCCACCGCTAAAGTAAACCACCCAACCCCCCACCCTGTCCCAACACCTGTTTTAGTTTCCTTAACACACCCCACACCCATCCAGTACGGAAAAAAAGCCACTGAAAAGTAAAGTCAAGCCTGACTTCAGGTAAAACTCCCTAGCTCTTGTCATTAAGGGGTTGCATAGTTTTACTTACACCGACCAGGAAAATGACAGCAGCTTTTTTGCTGAACCAGCAGCAATTCTCACTGCAGGCACTCCTTCCCCACATAAAACGTTCTATGTATTTTAGCCAACAGAACTCCACTTCTGTATGAGTCACCTGGATCAAGTAAGAGGTTTTTCCCTAAAACATACCAAGCTATTAATTTAGCTTCCCCCCCACCCCCAAGCCACACGGAAGCTCAAGTCACTTCATAGAAGTGCCCTGAAATAAACCTGTTCACTCATCTCAGGACTAGCACAAGTAATTTAAACTCATTTGAAGTTTCTAAGTCACAGGAAAAAAAAAAAAAAAATTGGTCTGTGGCTTTCTAAGGCCCTTAACAGAACACAGTATCCTTCCTGGAAACAAGATTTATATTAACACTAGGAAGAAGAAAGAACATAGTATTAGAGCTTAAATTAAGACTTTAATCCAGATCAGTTTCAATCCACAAGGTCCTCATTATACATGCAAAGAAGCTTAAACTGCCAAGGAACAAAACTGAAGTAATCATGTCACTTAAATATACCAGCTTTACTAGCTTGAACTGAGACAAACAACTTGTGATGTGCAACAGAAAACTTTATTAGCATTTCAACACACAGCTGTTCAGCAGTTGCTTAGGCTTGCATTAACTTTGCATTTAATTTAAGACATTAAAGAACTACAGTGCAAACACAAGTGCTGTTGGTGATCTTGTTGACAAGCAAGATGCACAGTAGTTTAACAGCCACCCCTCAGGCGCAGCACAAGATGGAGGGTGGATTCCTTCTGGATGTTGTAGTCAGACAGGGTGCGCCCGTCTTCCAGCTGCTTGCCAGCAAAGATCAGCCTCTGCTGGTCAGGGGGAATGCCTTCCTTGTCCTGGATCTTGGCTTTCACGTTCTCAATGGTGTCACTGGGCTCAACCTCGAGGGTGATGGTCTTGCCAGTCAGGGTCTTCACAAAGATCTGCATCCCACCTCTCAGGCGCAGCACAAGATGGAGGGTTGACTCCTTCTGGATGTTGTAGTCGGAGAGGGTGCGCCCATCTTCCAGCTGCTTGCCAGCAAAGATCAGCCTCTGCTGGTCAGGGGGAATGCCTTCCTTGTCCTGGATCTTGGCTTTCACGTTCTCAATGGTATCACTGGGCTCAACCTCAAGGGTGATGGTTTTCCCAGTCAGGGTCTTCACAAAGATCTGCATCCCACCTCTCAGGCGCAGCACAAGATGGAGGGTGGATTCTTTCTGGATGTTGTAGTCAGACAGGGTGCGCCCGTCTTCCAGCTGCTTGCCAGCAAAGATCAGCCTCTGCTGGTCAGGGGGAATGCCTTCTTTATCCTGGATCTTGGCCTTCACGTTCTCAATGGTGTCACTGGGCTCAACCTCAAGGGTGATGGTCTTGCCAGTCAAGGTCTTCACAAAGATCTGCATCCCACCTCTGAGACGAAGGACAAGATGGAGGGTGGATTCCTTCTGGATGTTGTAGTCAGACAGGGTGCGCCCGTCTTCCAGCTGCTTGCCAGCAAAGATCAGCCTCTGCTGGTCAGGGGGAATGCCTTCCTTGTCCTGGATCTTGGCCTTCACGTTCTCAATGGTGTCACTGGGCTCCACCTCGAGGGTGATGGTTTTCCCAGTCAGGGTCTTCACAAAGATCTGCATCCCACCCCTCAGACGAAGGACAAGATGGAGGGTGGATTCTTTCTGGATGTTGTAGTCAGACAGGGTGCGCCCATCTTCCAGCTGCTTGCCAGCAAAGATCAGCCTCTGCTGGTCAGGGGGAATGCCTTCTTTATCCTGGATCTTGGCTTTCACGTTCTCAATGGTGTCACTGGGCTCCACCTCGAGGGTGATGGTCTTGCCAGTTAGGGTCTTCACAAAGATCTGCATCCCACCTCTCAGGCGCAGCACAAGATGGAGGGTTGACTCCTTCTGGATGTTGTAGTCAGACAGGGTGCGCCCGTCTTCCAGCTGCTTGCCAGCAAAGATCAGCCTCTGCTGGTCAGGGGGAATGCCTTCCTTGTCCTGGATCTTGGCCTTCACATTTTCAATGGTGTCACTGGGCTCAACCTCAAGGGTTATGGTCTTGCCAGTCAGGGTCTTCACAAAGATCTGCATTTTGAACTACAAAACATACAAAAAATCCAGCTTTAATTACTTAAAGCGTAGTATTTAATTATTTCAGACAAAAAAGGGACTATTGGTGCTATTTCACACTACATACATATAAGCTAAGATTTTCGCTATACTTTTTTTTGATGTTTCCTACAGCTTCTGACAGCTAAAACCAAGTCTCAGTAAGTTACACTCCTAGACCTCCCTGTTCCAACCCGCGCCCCCCCCCCTCCCAGCACTGCGGCAGTGACGCTGCACCGCAGCCCCCCCACAGCTGCCGCGGGCCCTGACGGTGGCGAACTGCGTCAGGAACCTGTGCTGCTGCTCCCCCAGGCAGTGACTCAGCAACCTGCTTCCGGACTAGGCAGCCATAGCCGCCGCCATTTTCTCCCTAAGCCTACCTTCCCCTCCTAAGAAAGCCATTTTAGCTTTAATCCCCCCTCCTCCCCTCAATTCTCAGCCAACCGGCTCACACTAAGCGGGGACTGCGCAATTCCATCCTCTCCCCATTCCCAATGAAACACCCCACCCGACAAGAACTCAGCCCCGACCCGACAAGAACTCAGCCCCCACCCGATACCTCTCAGCCCAGAAAAACGCTTTGGTTTTCCCCTTCCAACCCCCCCCCCTCAAACTCTCCGCCCCAGCCCCGCTAAACTCACGTCTCCGGCCCTGTACGCTGCGCGTCTGTCTCTCCTCTGTGGCTCCGCAAAGACAACTGCTGCGTGACGCAGCCCCCTCTATTTATACGGTTCCTGTCACACACGCCCCGCCCCACTACGCTGACGTATCCATCCTCCTCCCAAAATAGTCCCAAGGAAAAGATAGATCCAGGGAATGTTACTCGCCTTTCTGCTCTCCGATATCTCTTCCGGAGGGAAAAGGCACTTTAGATCTTTAGTGTGGAAGCTCAGACCCCGAAAAATCTGGATATTTCTGAGGGAGCGGATGGATCTGGGGGTCCGGTGAAACCGTTGCTGGCCGAGCCGGTAAGCTCAGCGCTGATTGGTGCAGCAGACAGAAGAGTGAGCGCTGATTGGTTGAAGCGGAAGGGGGGCGGTGAGGAAAGCTCTGGAAGTTTCGGGAGCTGCTCGGCGCTGATTGGTGCGCGGTGAGGTCAGCGCTGTTGCTAGGGGGAAGCGGCCTGGGGGGGGCAGATTACGGCGGGGAAGGGGCTGCGGCGCAAGGGCGGGAAGGGGGAGGGGGAAGCCCCAATCCGATCCTTAGGAAAAACCTGGCCGGGAATAGGGGAAAAAGTGCTCCAGAGTCAGAGGGGTACCCTTCATGCCCGCTTTTTGTTGACCCGCTGAGCTACCAGCGCCTCTGAGACACCCCCCCCCCTCCCCACCATGAGGCGCTGATGGCGGAGGCTGAAGGGTCCACAGGGGCTGTGAGGGGAAGGGGGGGAGAGGAGAAGTGAGTTAGCAAAGGTAGAAAAAATAAAACCAAAGATATTTATAAGTCTGGCAAGTCGTTGGAGAGTGCTGGTGTGCCAGGCTGAACGTGCCCCTCGTCACCGGCCCATTTCCTGAGCAGCCCTGTGAACACAGCTCAGCTGACTGCTAATTATTTAATGTCAGGTTGCACAACAAGCCATGAAATGCTGACATCTGAAATTCAAATGGCTGTTTACTTGCCTTTAGAGCAAGAAACCCTGATCGAGTTATTGGGCAAGTTCCTCCTGTGAACTGATGTGAAAATTCTGTGTTAATTAAGCTTTGTTATACCTTTCGCCTTGGATTTTAAGTCATATCTGGAGTGCATAAAATCCAGAAATGTTTTTCTGTGGTTGTGTTTTTATCTGCTATTAGTTCCAAGCCAGATGAAGTTGCTGTTAAATCCTCCACTCATGGAACCCAAGCACACGTGTGGAAGGCTGGATTCAGCATTTCCTTATTTCTATTTCCTACCACATCTCCCCCTTAAAAAAAGCCAAACAAACAAATAAATAGCCCAAACAAACAAAACCACACCAAAATGCCCCAACAACAACAAAACCCTTCTGCTTTCCTTTCTCCTAACAAGGTTTGTGGCTGGTAGCACCTCCTGGTTTTTACAGTAAAAAGGAAATGAATCATCCCAACAACAATTATTCACAATGTTGAAACAGGAAGACTGGAAAATGGTAACTGGAAAGTTCAGCGACAGCTCCATGGCAAAACCCAACCTTGGAAAAGTTACTCAGCTACAAAAATTTAGGACAAAAAGCAGATTTAAGCAATATCACATTTGTCTTCTTTATGCTGCCAGCATTGCTCAGTGTTTCCAACAGGCTTCTTTTGTTTGCACAGTGCCAGGGGGACTAAAGTTTGCTCCAAGGCTTCAAGGTCTGTCTGTGCTGTGTATCCCAGGCTCTGCTCCAGGATGTGTCCCCCCAGCCCAGGATATTATGGAATCCTGAGAGGAAGGCCATAAGTAACTAATATTTACAAATGTGAAAGGCCACATCTGTTAAACTGCAACTTTAACCACAGGCTAATCTGAAGACTGGCCTGTGCTTGAGCACATCAGACTTGTATTAAGGATTTTAGGATGTGTGTCTTTGTTTTTTAAGGTCCCTTTAGATGAAAAAGAACATTCTAACTTTTTTTTCCTTTCTGTGTAAACCAGAAAACACAGGAGCCTCCCCCCCCCTTGTGTAGCTAAATTCTGTGACTAATTTGCTACAGTTGCTCCATTTCAAATCAACAGATCAGAATAAAGTCCTAACAAAATAGGTCCACCATGAGTAGCTCTTTAAATACCTTGTTAATGGCTCCTGAAAAATTCATCCTTCAGGGAAATGAAGAAAGCCAGGCAGCAACAAGCTGACATGCCATGCAGACTCTATTTTGAAAACAATCAGGGATTAAATTAATCAATTCCATGCAAAAAAGATTCATTATTTCCCTCATCCCTCTGTCAAAAGTGATAAACAAAAGAGTTATGCTTTGTGTACACAACTCCAGGGCCCAGCAGAACTGAACTGACCTCCACAGCCTCTGGCAAAGCACTCTACACAGGCCACTATTAGCATTTTGCAGCCTTCACTGATTGGATTAATTTAATTCTCCCAACTATTAATCTGGGATATCCATCTACGTGCCTGTAGAGAGCACACCTCTGGGTTTTGGGGGGTGGGCTGAATACAGAGAGCTCCTTAAATTCCTCTTTTCCTGTCTCTTGGCTTCTTCTGTGTGCCCTGAATGTTACACACTTCATATATACATGGATTCTTTGTACTATTTCAGTGATAATTATTATCAGCCTGAAATGTACTTCTTTTTAAAGTCAGATTCTGCCCCATTTCCACACATTATGTGTAAGAACAATCTCCCAAGCTGGAGGTGATGACCTTGTGTCTCCATTTCCTGAATTTCAGCTTCACCTCAGAATTTCTTTAGAAATTATTTTGCTACCTTGATTTTGATAGAGACAAATGAAATCTGTTTATTCTTAAATGGTGTGGTAACTGTTGTGGTTGTACAAGATGTGTGTACTTAACATACATGCCACTCTTCCTCCAGCAGCTCTTGATAAAAATCATCAAGCAGCTGACTGTGAACTGTATATAAATAAATGCAAAGCTGAAAAAAGATAAATCTCTATCTTGTGACTGACCTGACTGCACAGGTGGCTCCTGATTTTGCCAGGGCATGGGGCCTGCAGCTGGAAACACTTCTTTCCAAGTGGTTTCAAAAGTAGGTCATTGGACAGTAGTACAGAGCAACCTACTTTCAGAAGAGAAGAATCTGGGGTCAAGGAAATGTTTACAAGGGATCTGTACATTCTGGAAGACAAGCTGGGTCTGTTTTTGTATGTACACTTATGTCCTAGCAACAGTGTACCATTTCTGCATGAGCAATGTCAAATGAAGCAATCTGTTTATCTTTAGTTACAAAACTTGGGCCAGGCAGCCAGTCAGGAGATTTCAGAATGTGTAGTAAGCTCAGGGCAGTTCCCTTGTTCAAATAAAAATAGGGCTACTTGCCATAGGGAAAAAACAATGTATATTCCTATCTCATACCATTGCTCATCCCTACCTCAGGTCTCTCTCACCAGGAATGACACAGGATAATTATATTTACTTATTTACACTTGTGGAGATAAATATTTGCACCCCAAACCTTTAACTCTCATTAAGGACTAGATATTGCTGAAGTTCCAGTCACAAGACAAACAGCTGTGGCATGTCACTGCTTGTCTTTGTGCTGACAAGCTCAAGGGTTACAAAAACAAGGAGTCACAATTCAAAGTACTGTGAGACTGACTGTAATATAATGAGATTACCAAAAAAAGACAACTATCTGAATTCTGTTTCTCAAATCCTGTGCTAAAAATAACTTAAACAAACACAGTTTTTCATAAGCTATCAAATTCAAGAGCTGGAAGATTAAGAAAAATAGATATCCAGACTGGCATTAAAAAGGGGAAATGAACAATACTCATCTGTCTCCTGTTTGTTTAAAGCATAGCCTGACTTTGCAGGACACACAGGATACAGCTTTAAGATGTCTGCTGCCACAATGAACAGGCTCGGGCATGTCTTTCTCTCTAGGTCTAAATGACCCAGAGGAACATGTGGCAGGCAATTCACTAAGTTTCTGATGCAAGGAGACTCCTAAAGGGCATTTTATAAAGCCACCATCAGCCTAAAATCACAGGTTTGTGTCTGCACGCTAGGTGAGTGAAAGCAACAATTAATACTTTTAATACAATTAATACCAGGTCTATTCTAAAAATTACTTGCTGCATCTTTTCAGCCTGCCTCCTGTCTGTGAGTCTGCTGGATCTGATCCAAGCTGCACTGCAGTGGAGGAGCTCTCTTTGTTCATGTTCCCTCTGCTGTGTCTGATACCATTTAGCATGTGGCTTCTGGGATTTTTCAGCAGGACAGCAAAGAAGCACCTTGAAAAACAGAAAGAAGACATAAGCCCTACAAGACTGTTAATCATTATTAACATATTTCAACAGAAGCTCTCTAACACAGTGAACAAAAACAAATACTGTCAGGAACATCCTGGACAGGCTCTGCCCACTGCCCCAGAGGTGATACTCCCTCTGCTTTGTTTTCAGATCCAGCCTGGATCCCTTGATGGTGAGGAGAATGTCCAGAATGCTTCCTCCTCCCCAACACTAACACTAAAATCCAAGCACTGACATTTTTCTCCTCAGCACAAACTCTGCAGGGTTAACTACCTCAATTCTTTTAAGTGTGGTGTTAGCTATTAAGCTTCATCTACCTCCCTGCTTGTTGGATGAAAAGCATCCACTGTTCCAACTTAACCCACAAACAAGAAGCTGTTTTTAGAGCTGCTTTTGCAACAAAAATGCTCCTACAGAATATCAATGTGGGCTGCAAGCCAGGTCTGCAGAGCTGAGTCATTGTTATACAAGCAGAGCTGAGATGGAACAGCAAAACACCTTTGTACTTTAACATTAAAACACATCAGCTGTTGAACTTTGGGTATCACATGACACCTAAAGAGAACAAACAGTGATTTACTGGACTTTTCCTCTTGCCATCCCACTTCTGAATAATTCTTCCCTCTTCCATTTTGTTTCTGAAACTTAAGAGCAAAAGCATTGCTCATCAGGCTCTTGGCTTCCACTGAAGTTTGGCAAAGGATGCATGAGGTTTGGAAGTCATCAAGCAGTGAAAGCTGTTAACTCTTTGGGCACTGGGAAACTCTCACCCCCTGGTGAGGTAAGCACTGAGATGTAGGGCCTGCCAGCAGAGCACCAGTGACATTCAGCAGCAGCCAGACACCACCATAAAGCACTGGAATTGATTATTTATGTGAGACCCAGTTTTGAGGGTCGAAAAGAGTTAAAGAGTCCTTTTTAATAATACAGGAAACAAATGAAAAAGGAAGAATTTCTTTGTTACAGCCTTCTGAAACAGAACTGCATTTTGTTCTTCCAGCTTTGTCTTCCAGTTTTTTATCCTGAAAAGTCATAAGGGAACAGAATTTAGCTTCTGAAAACACTTTCTTCATTTAAAATACACTGAATTAATCCTGGAGGGGTGCAGAGAGTGACAGATGTGCAGATATTACATGGGCTGTGCAGTCACGATGGTTTTCTTGCTGGAACTGCTTTTTGAGAGTGTGCTACTGCATGTGTCTCCTAGCAGAGAGGGCATTTGTGTGATCACTGACAAGCTCCTAAAATACATTCAGGCTTTCAGTTTAGTGCAGTAACTGTTTTTAGAAAAGTACAGACCATGTAGGCTGAAACCTTCAACTGCTGCTGAATGTAACCCTTGCCAAAGGCAAATGAATCCTTGCTGCAGACTGCACAGGCTCAGTCTCAGTTTGTGATCTCCAGTTTCACCTTAGTGACTTTTCCTCCCAAAATGTAAGGTGAGTAACAAGAAATCTTGTGTGATTAAAGTTGTGGGAGTGGCTCAGATCAGGAGCTACACCCGAACACGCTGGCAAGGGCCACGATTTGTCACAAGTGGTGCCTTTAAAATGGTTCCATGAGAATGAGTAACCAGTACCAAGGAATAACAGGAAACTGTAACTACATGCCCTTCCCCACCATCAGAGGAGAGAAGCGCTGAGCCACAGGATTGTTATGCAGGTCCTGGTATGTGCCACCTCAGGAGGCAGCCCTTTTTTTTTTTTTACAACACTGCAGTCACATGTTTTTAAAGCTGTTTTCCACTGACAGCTCTTTCATCATTGTCCGGTTTTGCTGCTGTATTCCTGGCCAAGATGGGACTCTTTGGTGCCTCTTCCACCTCACAACAGACTGTCAGCTCACTTATTCACATCTTTCCCTGTTCTCCTTCTTGAGAAGAACAAAGGCATTGAGTCCAGATTCTTGTTTATAACTCAAACCAAACTAAATCTACAGTGCTGTAACACTGGACACAAAGATTCACCCTTGGAGTGCTTTTTTTGGTCCCGTCAACCAAACATATTTGGGCATCTACTTTTGTACTTCTCCCCTGCACTGAACAGTTTTCCTTCTGAAATTGCTTTGTCATTTAGATATTCAAGAATGACCTTTTCAAATAGATTTACCACCAGAGAGATGCTTTCACATTTTCCAGCTTTTTATTATTATTTTTTAAACAGGTATTATCTTGATTGTTTTAAGACTATGGCGGTGGAAATTTGTGAAAAATTGTCTAGTGGCAATTCTGTTACAATCCATTTCTCTGTCAGGCAGCCGTAAAGATTCCAAACCTCTGGGGAGGCCTAAAAACCCTCCCAGAGGAACACCACAGAATCCCAGAACTGTGTTGGAAGGGACCTCAGGGATCACCCGCGGGCAGGGACACCTCCCACCAGACCAAATGGTTCAAAGCCCCATCCAAACCTGGCCTTGAGCTTTTCCGAGGAGATGGCATCCACCTTCAACAACATTGTTAATAATAAACGTAAAAAACGGGCGGCACCGAACCGGACCCCCCCCCGCTCCGGTTCTCCCCTCATCCCGGGGCCGCCTTCCCGCCCGACTGCGCGGCCCTGCAGCGCCCCCTACCGGCGGGTTAACACACGCACAACAGCGCCCCCTGCCGGCGGCGGCGCAGCGGATGGGGCGAGCCACGGCGGGCAGCGCTCGGCGGTCCCGGAGGGGCAGCGCGGCCGCTGCTTCCTCGGCGGGCGGGAACCGGAGGGGCCGAGGGAAAGCAGCGGGGGGACCCTCGGCTGGGTCGGGGACGCAGACACAACCCTCAGGTTCTGGAGCCTTCGATCTCGGGGCGCAGAGTGGGCGCTGGGCCGCCTTCCAGGAGAGGCACCGGCTGAGCTGCGAGGAGGCGGCGCGGGTGCTGCTGGACGCTTAGTGAGTAACGGGACCGGGCCGGCTCTTCCCGCAGCTCCCCCGCTAAATTATCGTCCTCTTGGCAGCGTTTGCACAGCAGGCATCACGGGTGTCTGGAGAGCCGCAGGGAAAGGGGAAGGAGGGGAGGGGGTGGCTCCCCGTTTTTTTTATGCTAAAGCTTCCTGTGGTTTCGGGCTCTCCCGTTAAAAATGCCCCTGGGGGCTCCGAGCGGGGTCTGTGAGGCTCGGCTGCTGGATCTCCTCCCATTTTCTGAGCTCTTTTTTTCCAGAGCACAGCACAGCATCCCTGAGCTGTCATCAGTATCTGTCCTGGGGAACCAAAATCTGAAGGAAAAGGTTTTCCCTTTGCTTTTTGCGTTTGACCGAGTGTGGAGGTTCTGCTCAGTTGCTATGGAGGTGTCTTAGGGGAGAGGGAGAAGCACAAGCTCTGAAATTTCTTGATGGTGAAGTTCCTCTGCAATTACACTACAAAATAAAATGCATATCAAATATCGCCGAGAATCCGCTTCTGTTTTCCCAGATTTTCAATGCAAGAACATTGGTAGTGCTGGATCAGTTGTAGGAAAATTCAGTTCCCAGTTCCAGAAGGGTTTGTTCTTGTGAGAATTCCACTCCTTTCTCTGCCCTGTTGTGCTCGGAGTGCAGCCCGGGTCAGCACTTCCACCTGGGCTGTGTCAGGGGAGATGTTTTGTGTTGCAGGCAGAATGAACTTTACTTGAACCGTTGCTCTTCTTTCCTTTTCATGATTTTAATTAAACCAGAAAAGCAACTGCTACAGAAGACAAAAGCCATTCCCTACCTCGCTCTGGCACATTTTATGAAAATACATTTGAGTGGATACATTTTCTGGTGCTTGCAGTCGCTCAAAGCAGAATGGAATAATTCTTGGGGGAAAAAATCTGATCACAAAACCTTTCTGTTGTTTCTCTTGCAGTGAGTACAGAGGTCTGGTCAAACACTCAGGAGGCTGTCACTGTGGAGCTGTCCGCTTTGAGGTCTGGGCTTCAGCAGATCTCCATGTTTTTAACTGCAAGTGAGTTGTATTTTGTGGATTTTTTTGTTCCCTGTTCTCATAGATGAATTTATATTTATTACTACGTCTTCCAATCAATACCTTAAAGCTTAAAGATGATACAACTGCTGCTTCTTTGGGCAGGACTTCATGTCTCACACCCATGCTCATGCCAAACATGTCAGGAGACATCTAATGAGTGCAGGTGCTCACCATCTGCTTTGTTTCCTCTAAGTGCACTGTGCTCAAAAGCCCATCAATCCTTTTTTAACTTGGTCTTCTCAAGAGAAGATTATGACCACATGTGCTTCAAATTATAACACTGTCTGTTTTCAATAGTGATGCACCCTTTGCCTGCAACTCATTTGCTTCTAGCTCATGGGTAAATTTCTGAACCTTTCTTTATTTGTAAGGTACTTAACATTGGCAAAACTGCAGAGTCTGTTCTGAAAGATAAAATGGATTTCTCAGGCTACAGTTGGTCTGTGCTCTGTCTGTACACGTGAAGAAAAAATGGCATTTAATGTTTGATGTAGAATACCTCATTGGTGTAACTGTGTAGTAGGGTCAGTCTCTTCCATGGGTGTGCTTATCCAGACACTGCTGACACCACAAGTCCACTTCTGCTGCCCACCTCTGCAATGCCAGCAGCCATTTTAGCTGCCAGTGGAATTTCTGTTGTTAAGAGGTCCACGGTAGATCTGCTGTACTACAACTTGGCTGCTGCTTTTAAAAAGCTCTGCTTTTTCTTTTACAGTTGCAGCATTTGCACAAAGAAACAGAACAGACACTTCATTGTCCCAGCATCACGTTTCAAGCTGCTGAAGGTAAGAGTGTAAGAGTGGAGTAAGCATTGCCACAAACATGAGCAGTATTATTCTGAAAGATGGAAGTGGCAGCCAGTTTTCTGTCCTAAATTTGCTTATAGCTGAATGGGGGAAATGGCTGAATTTTATACCATTTGGTGAGGGTGTTGGTGTATAGTATTTAGTGAGCTGACAGAGCTCTTGCAGTTCTCAGGCTTGATTGGGATGGAGACACATAGGTACATTGCATAGGGGTTCAAAACTGAGCACGAATGCAGAAATCTGAATTTCAATGACATATCTTAAATTTCTTGTTTTCTGACCCAAATCTTCTTGTCTACTGACCCAAAGAAAGTAACTAATATATCTGTTCACATAGAAAACTTACATTGCTTTTCATTTGTTTAGGGTGCTGATAATTTGACAACATACACCTTCAACACACACAGTGCTCAGCACACGTTCTGCAAGACCTGTGGTGTTCAGAGCTTTTATACTCCTCGTTCAAATCCAGATGGTTATGGTAGGTAGAAGGAGTAAACTGTGGTAAACCAAAGCTAATCTCCAAAAAAAACCTTGGATAAAGACTCCATTGACTGGTAACATGACAGCAGTGAGCAGCATGTGTCTCAAGAGTTTGTTCTTAAGGTGCTAAACATCTGGAACTGCAGCCTCAACCTCCAGTTCCTCCATAAGAAACAGTCAGACCTGTGACATGTGGGCTTCTGGCCACAACAGGTTTCTCATGCAGCTCCTCAGCCTTACAGGAATGCTGGATGGAGCATTTACCATTCCCTGAGATGCCCCATCCACAGGAAATGTGGAGATTCTTGTTGGATCCCACAAGGATCCAAAGATAACATAATATTGGGTGCAACTACACAGCTTTATTGAACACACAGAGAACTGGTAGGCATTAAAGCTAGAGTTGTTAACCTATTTCTCAAAAAGGTCTCAAGCTGTTTCTTCTCAAGGCCTTCAGCCTGTTTGAGACAAATGCATAACTCATCCTGCACATGACAGCATCTCCTACACTTCAGCTATGACAAGCAGGTTTCAGTGTACTCTCTCTTTCTCCAGGAATAGCTCCCCATTGTCTGGATGATGGCACTGTGCAGACTGTTGTCACAGAGGACATCAATGGCAAGGAATGGGAGAAGGCAATGAAGGAACACAAGACCATCAGAGACATGTCAAAGCTGTGACACACCTTTCCAGCAGCTGAACTGGGAGCACTGCCATGGAACTGTTATCTAGGATTTCCTGGGAGGGGGCTGGCAAAGTTAATCTCTACATAATGGTTAACAGTTCTCTGTTTCTTAAATAAATCTTCATATGCTGCCTGTCTCATTAATTTCTGACTTTCAGTTTTCAAATTATCTCTGTTCTATAAATGGCCCCAAGGGCTGCTTCTTTGGTATCTTGACCTTTGCTGTGCTGAAGTTTAAATCACAACAAAGTACAAAGAAAATAATCTAATCTTTGCTTGTATAGACATCTGTGTAAGACTGATGGTTGGACTTGATGATCTTGAAGGTTCTTTCCAACTATGGTGACTCTGTGATTTCCTGTTTCAAGTCTGGCTTACAATAATGTCCTATATAAGAAAAACTCTTGCTCAGGACATAGTACTAACTTACACTGGTTTTTCTCCATTGAGAAAATTTTCTTCAATTAATTGACCATGAATTTAGGGTTAAAGAGGATCTGAAAGAGCTTAGTGGGCTCCAGTTCAATAAGGAATTGACACAGGTGATGAGCTCTGTGCAAGAGAGGGGCCACTGAAATTATTCCTTTGCTTAAGCCTGGACTTACTCATGGTCTTAAGGCTGAGCAGGCAGATGCTCAGGCACTGGCTCATGGCCAGGGAGCAGAGTTCACAACTGTCAGCCCTCTTCCAGCAATGGGCAGCTACTTCAGTGTAACCAGGAAATTGTTTGTTATCTCAAGGTGGAGGATGTGCTCACAGCAACAGATCAGGATCTGGCAGTTTGAGCTCTGACCTTGACTATGGTGCAGGTGCAGGAAGATATCAGAGGTGAGCTGAGATGAATGAGTGCAAAGCCTGCAGAAATGCTGGGGGTTGCTGACTTTGCTCCACCATCACCTCACAGAAAACCCTATCACTAATAGGCTAAAAAATGAAACTACTGAGAGCTGCTTCACTTTCCTTTTAGCAAAAACGGAGAGGTTCTGTAACTCTTGCACTTCTCTTTTATAAAATTGGAACAGTTTTTGAAACACCTCTTGTAATTTTTATCTCTGCACGTGTTCTATAAAAGACCTGGGTCTGGATCTCTTGCACATTGTTCTAACACCCTACTGACTCTCATGAGTTGATCTTGAGGCCCATGTTCTGAAGCACAAAGAAATGCTCATGTTTCACGAGGGACACTGAAGGTGGAGCCTGCAACACGGTGTGCATGAAAGCAGCAGCAGTAGCAGCAAAGATCAGTGGAATTAGAGAAAACTGTTTGACTTCTGATGTTTTATTCATAAGCTTTGGCTTTTTACAGTTCTGACTGAATAAGATAGGCCCTGTGGTTCTGGTTTTATCTGTGGAGATAGAATGATCTTTGAAAAGTCATTCCTGATACTTGATTCTCCAAAAGCACCAAGAAATAGCTTCCAGGCAGTCCTTGAAGCTCTGTCCTCTTGAGAAAAAACAGCCATATCTTCTCTGATGCAGAATACTCCTGCATTTGATTCCCAATTAGGTTAATCCAGATTTCTTAACCTAGTTAAGTTTCTACAGTGACCCTGTTCATCTGAGTGTATCAGGCAACAAGATGCTAAGAAGGAAATTTACCCAGCCTGGTTTTTGTGGTCTGAAGGAATGTTACACGAAGAGAATCCTGTCCTCTTGAACACAGAACAGGTGAGTTTTCTTCAGTCCTGGGCCTGGTGTGGTCCTTTATTTGCTCAGTTGTTTACTCCTGCAATGTGTCTCTGGGAGCAGGTGGAGTGAGTTGATCACCATGTAACGTGAGAGGAGCAGATAGAGGCGGCGGAACCAGAGGAGCTGACTGTGATGGCACTGCATGGCTCTCTGGAAAGAGAAACAGTAAGAAAACATCACAAGAACCTCCCAGCACTGATGTGGGGGCAGTTCCCAGGCCTCCTGTGAGGTTCACTGCCAATTTACAGGACAGCCTGTTTTCAGTGAGGATGGAAGAAGGAATGGGAGGTAGCAGGGTGCCTACTCTACAAGCAAAGGGCAGGGAGAGGCTTGTCTGGCCCTGCATGGCTGGTGCTGTGCTGCTTGGTGTTGAGAGGGGTCCTGTTAGAAGAGACATTATCAGCTGCAGACTGGTGCTGTGACAGTTTCTTTGTCACATGGAACTCCTCCTCCCTGGGTGATCTCAAGCCTGCATGTTCACATGGCTGGGGAAGCAGGAACCTGATAGGTGTGCATCTGAGAGGGGTTTGCATGCTGCATCCTCCCATACACTGCCAGCTGTAACTTCATCTATTTATAGAGCACCAGCTTAGAAAGGTCAGATTTCAGAAACAGAAATCACAAGGGAATAAGGCCACATTTCTCACAGTAGTTTCCATAGGTAACTCTCTCTTCTGGTAGCTTCAAAAGCAGGAAAGTTCTGTAATTTGTGGATTAACAGGACTGATACTAGAAAAAAATTTTCATACTACGGAAGGGGAGCTGATCAGATTCTGATATAGGAAACTCTGGATTAAATGTGTGAGATCTCATGCTGCAAAATAGTTACAAGAATACACAGTAGAGAAAGGAACTCATAAAGAGCTTTGGATCACAAGTTCCTAAGCTGTGTCCATCTTTAGTTAGAGCAATGATCCAAGGCCACTGTTCCTGGCACACAGTCACCCCATTATCTGACAGGCCACTCAGATGTTCAGAATATTATGTTGCATTCAGACTTCCTGGAAAGACACCCTACAACCTGGACACAGAGTAAAACTCAGTGCACTGTGATTACTAAAGATCTCTGGGCTGCAAATCTGCTCTGCCCTGTCCTGCTATCCACACAGCACATGAAGCAACCTGGCTTGTCCACTCCTGTTTTACAAATCACTGAAACTCATTCATTAGTGACATTTATAATCCACGGATATAAGTATTTATCAAGTTCACCCTGAGTATGACACTTCTGACTCAAGTTTTCACAATGATGATGAGCTATACAGACAGGTTAAGCAGGTACCATGCATCTCACCCTGGCTTGTTCAGTCTCCTCCTCTGTGAGTATGAAGAGGGCATCTCTGGGCAGGAGGCAGGAAAAGAGCAGATCCAGGATGGAGAGGTACTTGCGGAAGAGATTCACTGATTCAAGCACGAGCACAAGGCACCCTGGATAGAAAAACAGAATAAATATTTCAAAACAACAGTATTCTTGTAAGGTAACCACCTCTCCAGGCTCAGCTGGTCTTGACAGGCTCCCTGTCTTGCTGGCTTTCTATACAAAAAGGAATCAACTTCTACTCATGCTTCCCCCAGGATCTCTTTGTGCCCAGTGGATGTCTATTACCATAAGTACTGGTTCTTGTTCTGTATGTGGTCTGTGGAAAGCCAAGCTAGCTATGAATACCAGAGGGTTTTGGGGTGGTTTTTTTTCTGCTTATAAATGAAATTATTCCTACGTAGTTAGGCTCAAAAGAAAAAGCACAGATGGCTCTCTGAATGCTGAGACTGTATCATATAATGGAAATATAAAACAGCGAATCAGCTGACAGTTCAACTACAAAAATGAGATTTCCTCTTTATTCTCCAGTTCTTAGCTACAGGAAAAATCTTTACAAGATTCAGGAATGGCTGTATTAAATATTAAGTCAGCCAAGCAGTTACTTTTAACCAGAGTTCCCAAATTCATTACTCAGATGTTTGTGATGGAGCAGATGAAGACAGCATGTCTTGAAATTCTACCAGTGTGGAATGGAATTTTTTTTCTGTTTCAAATTGCCCCTTGAACTCAAAAGTTAACTGCTATTATTTTTACCATGGCTACATCATTTTCACTGACAAACTCAGAGCTACTGATGGTCCCATTGAGGGCCTGCAGCTCTCAAGGGAACTGCTTTGAGATTTCTCAGGGCTCAGAAACTGCTGTGATTCTGTTCCATGCTTCAGATGTAATAAAGTTTGAAAGAAGAGGCCAAAATCACAGTTTACACAGGTGGTCAGATACACAATTAGATTTACAATGAGATTTTCTTCAGTGTGACCTTAAACAGTGAAATTATACAAAGATGATAAAGAGCAAAGCTGAACTGCCTGAGGGACCATGTCAGTGTGTGAAATCTGTCCTCACATCTAACACTGCTTAACCTGTTATGTTCTGAGTGCAAAGCAAAAGTTTGTGCTCAAATACCTCTTGACCCTAAAATGTAGGCAGGATTTGTGTCCTCCTAAGCAAAAAGATCCTGCAATTTAGCCTCTGCCAAGCATGAAACAAGAAAGCAAAACATGTTGCTCTTATGGTGAATGAATTTTCTGGGGACATAAAATAAGATTTCCCCACAAGTCTCCAAGGTAGAGCATGGTACTCAGATACCTTACCAGGACCATTCCTTCCCCAGACAGGGGTCTGTGAGATGCTGAACCCAGGAATGATCCTCCACAAGTCCCCCCACATGTGATTTGTGTCCCCTGCCTCCTCCCAGTGACACTAACTCGTTTACTGCAAAGAAAGCTCTTGATTTTATTCCAGCCAAAGGCTGTGATGGCAGGACATGGCAGCCCTGATGGACTCCCTCCAGCACATCCCCAGGCTTTTCAATTCCTTTTTTCTCTCTTCTTCAGTAGAAGGATGTACAGTTTGTTTCAATTTTTCATTAGTCCTTTCCACTCTCAAAAGCAAAACTACTAACTCTTTATTTCAGTATCACAGAAGGCTCTGGAACCATTTGCCCCTGCCAGTTCCCTTTCTGCATTCATCCTGACTCCTCAGCAGGGTGGACAGAGCACTCAAAGGAGTGATTTTCTCCTGCTGTGGGCAGCAATGGGCAGGGTTGAAGCCCTCAAGAGAAATCCCTGGCTCTGCCATCCAGACAAACGCAGACACGAGTCCGTGCTGTGCCAGGAACCGAAGGAAAAACCCTCTTGAAACTCGGACTTTTCTGACAGCCCCGACCCTCCCCGAGCTGCCGGGAGATGGCGATGTCCCCCCAGCCGCTGACCGCCTCCTGCCCGCACTGCCCCGCTTTGGGTCACTTTTGGCACCTCTCTGCCCGGAAGGTCCTCCTGGATTAACTGTGTCCTTCCCACCCGAGCCCTGCCCGGTGACTGTGCCCATCCCTGCGGAGCAGCAGCAGGCTGGGAGATGCCATCTGGATGAAGCAAAGGTTCTGCCAGGCTCCCTGCAGAGTGTTCCCTGGACGTGCAGGAATTCAGGCAGCTGTGTGACCAACCTGGCCCGGGCCACTTCCTGACTGGGAGCCTGAGCCCCTGTCTGCTCATGGTCCACAAGTGACAGAGCAGTTGGGCTGTCCCAAGGTTTCATTTCTCCCAAGGTTTCAGCTTGCCAGGAAAAAGGATGCCCTGCAGGGACAAGCAGTGCAGCTGCAGACAGAAGTGCCCTGGCAGTTCTTTCACTCCCACTGAAGCCATCTCTTGTTTCCAAGGTCAGGGCTCAGCAAATGGGGGGCAATGAATGGGGCTTTGCTTTCCTGGGTGGTTGTTCATGGACCCCAGCAGTGCCAGGTGAGGAGAGGCCTGGTGCAGCCTCTGAAACCTGTGCTGTTAACAAAATACACTCTCCCTTTTCTCATTTTCATTTTTTCCCCTAGGAAATGCTAATTAATGCTCTAATTATGCCTTTTTTTGTTCCCCCAAGCTCAGCAATAAGGGCTCAAAACAACTACCAGTGATTTCAGGATCAATCAGCCTGACCTGCTGGGTCCCCACTGGTCAGGTCAGGCAGAAGGATGGCATTCACACCTCCCAGAACCATGGGCACTGGAAGAGTCTTCTCTGTCAGTGCTTTGACAAGCACCTCCACGTGCTGACAGCAAAGGGAACATGAGATGAGATGAAGCAGAAGAGGAATGTACAGTCCAGGGAGAGATGGAAAAGGGTTTAGAGAAATGGGCTGCTCCCTGCCAAGCAGGGTTAAGAGAAGTGCTGCCATTGATGAGGCTACTCCTGTGACACCAGCAGGTGAAGCTTCTCAGAGCCTGTTGTGACTGTGACCTGGGCAGGATGGGATTAAGGGTGTAATACAACCTCTCACGGGTGGCAGAAAGGGCAGGATCAATATAGCTGCTGGATTAGGCCTGGAATAGAAGTGAGTGAAGCCTGCAGCTTGCTCGGCTTGTACTTCCAAGTCACTTATGCAGCAGGTATGCCTGGAATGAGAAGATTATCATCAGATCCCTGTGTGCTAAAGGCTTGCCCTGCTCCTGACAAGCATTAACACACCCATTCTTTTGGAAGAGTGGTGGTTACAGCTGGATGGGACCAGCAGCAGGTTCCTGAAACAGGGCTATGTGCTCGTGCCTGGGCTGGAGAACTTGATAATAGGTTATAAAAAGCCTGTTGTGTTTATGCTGGCTAAAAGCATTAGGAAACAAAGGAGGATATTTAGGGTGTTCATTACTCATATCACTGAGGCAGGGCAAGGCTTAGCTGGCTTCTGCATTTGCTGAGAGATTTTTCTGTGGATTCCCTGCTCACATGGGCTTACACAGGTTCATCCACCAGCAGTGCTCTCTTTCCAACAGGAGAGCAGCACATTTCCATGGCCTGAACATGCCTTTCAGCTCTATCCAGACAGCCTCAATCCCAGCATCACTGTTGTTTCATTAAGCCCCTCTGATGCACAGCCCTGCACGCCTGCCAGATCAAATTATAAATACCAGGAATTTCAATGAGACTGGGACTATATTTGGAAAGGCTTAGTGTAAGCAGCAGCATGGGAGCTCCCCGTTCCTTTGGTGTTTGTAGGTCATGTCAGATGTGATGTAATCAGAGCAGCAAGGCTCCCACATAGCTTCAGGAGTCTCTTGATGCTGCTAGAGAAATGGAAATGTTGCCTATACGTGGGTCTGTTTCAACCCTGAACCAATGAGAGACACAGCCCATAATCAGGACCACAGCCTACCTACCAAACCTGCATGAGCAGCACACGAGGGTGGTTCAGTCCAGACAAGACCTGACACCTAGCAGGGACATCTACCACTGCAGTTCCTTGTTCCTGGTACTGCAGACAGCACACAGAGACCTCTCTGCTGCATCCCTAAGCTGAACAAAGAAAAGGTCCTAGGAAAGAAGCTGGCATTAATAATGCAGTTTCATAGATGGGGAACTGAAGAGTCTAGAGGCAGAGGCTTATGCTCTCTCCACCAGATTTTGGTCTGCAACTTGCTGCTAGCACAGAATTAAACCCAATTTCCTGTGACACATCCATGTCCTACAATCATTTGGGAATAAGTGTTAAGGAAACAGTGTGCAGATGACTGCTGAGGGAGAAGGAGGTGGACTGAGTGGGCCTGGAAATAGCACTCAAGTGAGATAGCAAGAGCCATAAGGCAGAACCACACCACCAAGAGAGGACAACCTGAAGGACAGAACAGTGGCTGTAGAGGAGCCTGAGCTGGTAAAAAACTGCAGGGAGATAAAAGGGCAAGGAAAAGTTCACCTGTGGATTTAATTTGCATTGCAAATGGAGGTGAGTTAGGCAGATAAAACCTTGGACAGAACATTTATGTGAACAATTGCCTAATGCTGGCTGTGTAGTGTGTCATACCTTCAGGTAACTTCCCTTCTGAATGCAGGTACCTGTGAAAGGAGAGATAAGTAGGGGTAAACACTCCATGAAGTTACTCCAATTCAGATTTTGCAGGTATAAACTCCATATGGTAAATCAAGCCTTTTCTCTTAACACACACACACACACACACACATTTACAATGGGTGATCTTACACCAAAGTTCAGGAGCTGACACTGGATGCAGCTCTCAGGCAGTGGTAACCCTCAGTCCCCACACCATTGTGCCATTACTGTCCTCATCCTGGCTGCTGGGATGCTGCACAAAGAGGCTCCATAAATCCAACTCACTCTCAAACTTCTCCTGTTGCTCTAAGGACAACTCCAAGAAGCTGTCAAAGGCTCCTCACCCTTGGGAGTACTGGCTCTTTAAAATCTTGGCTTTGCTGACCAGAGGCATTGCCTCAGTGGCAGCTTACTTTTGGAGACCAGATTATTTCTTTCTAACCCATGCTGGCACTGGGACACCTAAAAAGCTGCTCTGACTTTTTGCTCACTAAGACTTTGATTCCTTTGTGACTTTGCCCTGGGAAGTCTCTGTAGCAAAAATGCATCCCTTGGAAACAGAACGAGGGGACCAGAGCAGGAGATGTGAACAGGGATGGTACTTCCATCAAGAAGTGTTAGCAAATAATCCTGATGAGGTGAAAGCATTAGAGAGTATTAGCTTAAATTCCTTTTTAATTCTCTTGTTTTCCCTGCTCCAGCCTGTGGTTCATGGCTCCAGAGCACTCCTGCTCACATTAGCATTGCTTCCATATTTGGCCCCTGGCAGGGATGGGAGGAACAGATCTCCAGCAGATGGCACTCAGAGCTGTCCCACACCCAGGCTTGCTCTTCATAGGAAAAAAAAAAATCCAAACAATGGAACATTTGCCAAAAAGAGAAAGGGAATAAAACAAGAAAAGTTATTTAACCCTGTGTAATATTTAAAGAGATTCTTATCATCTTATAGTGGTGTATTTAATGAAGGGCAATGTGACAGTTGATGAGTAAATCAACCAGGATAAAACATACATTATATGTAAACTGTTATGTTTCTCCAGCCACTTTCAAACTAGGATTATCTCTGGCTATTGGTTAAGTTCAAGGAAAAGGATTAGCTACACAAGTGTAGACAAAATAGGAAGCATGGACTAATGAATACCCAAAGCAATTCAAAGCAAAAGCCAAGGCAGAAATGCAGGTCATGGCAGAACTCAACCAGCAAGCAGAAGACTTATGCCTTAAATAGATTCTCCTGCCAACTGTCTCCTCCTGAGCCAGTGATCTGCAAGCAAAACCATTTTATACTGAACAGTGGCCTCTAATACTGACTTGGACACCTACCCCACTACTCAAGGCCTGCTGTTCTGACAAAGATTGTTAAATGTTGCTTTGGAGAAATTACCAGAAATTTTTCAGGGGGGAAGAAACTTTAAGTTTTCCCATTAATTTCTACACTGCTCTTCTGCCAGAGGTTTGTTGCCCCACCATCAGAATCTGGCCACCCAGAGAAGTGATTCAGCATTTGGTGAAGCTCACAGTGTGGGAACTTGTTAAAACAAGTTTGGAGAGATAAAGCAGTGAGTGGCTGTGAAATCTGGCTAAATATACCAAGTTCTGGGTGTGCTGCTCTACCATAGAGAGACATTCAAAGCACTAACTGAGAGCAAATCAAATGAGATGAAGAGCTGCTCCAGGAGTGAACTAATAATAACCATTCCTGGCCACGAGAAACAGAAGCAAGGAGAGTTCCAGTTCATATGGAAATGTTCCAGCAGGAGCAGAGAGCATCTTCAGCAAGGAAGAAAGTTTGATCCAGCAGCAAATAAAGGAGTTTGTGCTTGTAGAAAGATGCAGGGAGACAGAAATTGTATTTTGGTCACTGGAAGGTCCTCAAGACTGCTGCCAGGCAGACCTGGCAGTGATGTGGAAGAACAGGCATGACAAAAATTGATTCTCTGCTCATCCTTTTTGTCCTGAACCAAATGTTTCTGGGCAAGGCTCAGTGCAGAGCTATGGGAATGGGCTCCACCCATCTGTAATGCTGCAGAGGAATTGCAGCTCTGCTCCTTTGTGCTTCTTAGGCAAGAGATGGCAATGAACTGTGGTTGCAGAGAGAGAGAGAAAGAAACACAAAACTCTACCTCCTGAACACGTTCCTAAAACCAGCCAATCCTCTCCCAAATCAATCTTCTCCCTCCCATCTCCACCCTGCTGGAGCCGTCTCCCTGGGACACTTCCAAGTAGGGAAGAGGTTGCAGCTCTCTGCTGTTGCCATTTTGGGAATGTTGTTTTATAGATTGGACTCACTGTGGTTTGGGTGAAATTAAAGAGTTTGGCATAAAATCCCAAAAATTCAAACACAAACAGGCTCTTTTTCAAGAGCTTTTTCCATGTGTTTTTTTCCAGGCAGACTTTTTATAAGTTCTGTTTAAACATGAAGTGATCTAAGGTGGCTTGCTCCCACCCACCAAGTGCCAGAGGCCAGCTGATTACAGAGCACCTCTCACTGCACCCTCTTTATAATGCTAGGTTCAAATCCACATTTTAATGATAGTGAGGGACCCTCTGCAAGGAAGAACCTCAAAAGGTTGTGAGATGTCTGAAAGCACCCACCATTTCTGTACCATTCTTCCCTCCTTTGAAAGCTGTTGCTGTCTGCTGCTACAGCAGAAAAGCTGAAATGGTTCATTGCCCTCATCCTGCAAACTGCAAAACTGAGCTAGCTCCCAGATTCCCTCTCTTTGTTCAGGCATCCTCAAGGAAAGATGTCAGCCAAGTGAGTGGGCTACCTCCTAAGAGTCATTGACCACTGAAACCTCCCCATGATGGCAAGAAGGGACACGGAAAGAAGGAGCTGGAACCTCAGCCTTGGGGAATGCAGAACTCCTCAGGACTGATGCTCTGGGGGGTGGATTAAACTTTTTGGTGATGTTCTGTTTAATGAGAATTCTTAATTGAAATCAATGACTTCACTCTCCAAACAGCCTGCCATGCCAAAGGCAAAGCCCTTGACTGAAATGGCTGTGCTGGCTGCTGTAGAGCACAGGGGAAATGCAGTTTTCAAGAGCACAGCAAAGAATGAATGTCTTAGAGATGCACTGGGGTTCTATTTAGGATCCTAACCTTTAATCTGCCCAATTAATCTGATGAAACAGATGTGAAAGAGGAAGAACAGACAGTCTCCTAGGAATCAGAGACATTAGAAGGATATACTTGCCAGATGTTGAATGTTTGCTATCTGGAACACCTCCTCCCTCCCTCACTGGACTTTCTGGCTCCATTTCCATGCACCCTGAGTTACCCCGTGTAGCAACGTGCAGTTTGTAAAGCTCTGCTCAGCCACTCTGTACTCACACCTATTGCAGTGGCAAAAGATGGTTCTGCCAGTCAGAAAAAAAGGTGGTGATTCATCTTCCAGTTGACAGAGCTGCTCTGTGGCTTTGTGCTTTGGTCCCTGCACTGTCTGGGAGAAGAATGTGCAGTGTCACTGCTCCTCTCACACTGCTAGCAGCCTAGTGATGCAGGGAATGACATTCCTTGAGGCTGTTTCTTTAGGAAAAAAAAAAAAAAAACCACAACAAAACCTTCTGAGAGGGGTAATCCCTGCAATGCTCAACTTTATCCTCACTGGTCTCAATAATATCATGGAAGGACATTGGGATGAATGAGCTTAGTCAAGTTAAGGAAGGACAGAGCAGGAGTGAAGGAATAAGACAAAATCTAGGACAACTTATCCAGCTATGGGATTTATGCTACATGTGGGACAGAGTCCTCTGAGAGAAAGGGACAGTCTCTCAAAGTGTAAACACAAGAGGACAATTCTGCCTTGACCTTCTGGAGGCAGTCTGAGTGCAATCACAGCCACCACTCATAAATTCCCCCTGGGACACTAAAGATCAGTAAAAGAAAACACCAGAAGTGAGCTGCACTGTGAAGGGACAGGTTAAAACATAAGCTACTGGAACCTGTTATTTCTTCAACACTCTTCTTTATTTTGCAGAAAAGCTGGAACTTCAGCAGGGGCTAAACAGTCCCACACACACCAGTGACACAGAAGATCCTTTTCCAAGATGGAGCAAATAATAACCATCTTTGAAAAAAAAATTTTCTGGGAAAAAGGCAAAGGAAATACACAACACCCTGCTTTAAAAATATAAATGAGATGCCACTCACCTGAAATCCAGATGAGTGCTAGAAAGGAACAAGAGATGAGAGTCCCATTCTAGCCCCACACTGTAAGAAGGCATCAAATAAAGTGGTAGACAGGATACCTTTCATTATCATCAAGGTAACCACCCAAGAAACAGTTTTCTTCCTGCTCAACACATCCTTAAAGACCTGGCCTTGGAAATTCAAGACAAGGAGGACATTGCCTTGTAGGGATGTAATGCAGCTGGTGGCTTTTGTGAGCTGTACCCACTGAGTGTGGGATTTGGCTGGACAAGACACTGTTCATTGTTTTGATACACTCGTTCCAAATGGCATTTAATCAATCTCCTCTTTCAGGGAGTCTTAGTGAAGCCCTTCTGTACAACACTATGGCCAGTGGCTTTCATAAATGGGCATTCAGTGGTCAGACTGTGACATGTAAGTGCAACACAGCATCAGTGGCACTTGAGCTGCATCACAATCAGCTCCAGAGTGCTAAAACACTGAGCTCCCAAACAGTACCTCTGCACAGTCTCATTTACAACATCGTGCAGGATTGGGAGGTGTTTTGCCAAATGGGATTGAAGAGAGTAGGCTCAGCTAGTGATTCTTTGATGTAGCTTTTTATATGGCATCATTGATATAAGTTTTATGGATGCAGTTGCTATAACAACATAATGCAGAGTGGTTAAATATAGCAGCTCCTATTTTCCACTCAGTTTGCTCTGCCTGAAGCAGATGAGGACTATTCCTTTCTGTTCTAGATGGGATGAAATGAATTTGATAGCTTACTGAAGAAAAGAAGTGGCACAGTCCTTCCTCCCCCTCACAAAGACCATTCCTCTCCATGCTAAGCAAGCAAGCCAGCAACCAACCAACTAAACAGCCCCCCATTTGCTTGGCTACTGGGCAAGAGGGCTTATTTAACATCCAAATTCACAATGACTGATGCAAAACTAAACCCCCCTCAATATTAGATGTGATCTCAGTGCAAACACTCATTTCAAAGTATGGGTAAGAGAGGTTCTCAAATATTCCTCTCACTTAGCATTTACCACACTTATTACTGCAGTGACTGCCCGAATGCTGAGAGGGGAGGTAAGTGACCTGGATGTCACTCAAGAGCTGCCCATCCTTGTGGATGTGCAAACAGGATCCAGCCTGTCTTGACCACAGCAGAAGGTCCTTTTTTGGGGGATAAGAAACAATGACATTGCTAAATCAAGGTGATGGGGGCAGGAGAGCTGCAAAGGATTGCTTCCAGTTCTCCCTTCCTGGCTGCAGTGGGATTTTCTTGGGTTTGGGTTGTTCTTTTTTTTTTTTTTTTCCATCTGGAAGCAAAACCTGAAATACTCCCAGGGGAGACTGAAATCAAATAGCAATTTGTGTTCCTCTCCCATCCTGTTTTTTCTTATTTTTCCTTTGCAGCAGAACAAATCCACCCTCAAACCTTGGCATTTCAAAGTTCCTCCCAGATCTGAAGCCCAGCCACAGAGCAGCAGCTGGAGTCCCTGCAGGCTGTCAGGAGGAAGGTTGCTGCAAGGGGAAGGGCACATTTCTCCTGAATAGCTCCTGCTCCTTTGAACATAACCTCTGTTTCAAACACTGGAAAGAATATTTATGCCCGTAGCAAATATTACCAAATATTACTACGACCTGAACTGTTTTGTTCCTTGAAGCTGTTCAATAATTTGCACTCCCTGAAGCCAGGAGTTGTGAGATGGGTCACACACCCCTGCCCTTGCAGAAAGTCATACATGTAGCCACAGTGGAGGCAGAACTTGTTTAAAGATAGTTAATAAATACATTGCACATGATACCTGGAGGGGAGAGTTCATTTGCCTTTTTCTTGCCATGTAGCACTGGGGCCCCAGTGCTGGCAGGGAGGTACAGGAGAAGCCTCAGCATCAGCTCCCAGAGCTGCCTGCACTGCCCAATATGTGAGAACTCATCAGGACACAGAAAATCAGGAGTGATACAGTCACGCTCTACTTCCTCCATGACATAAACTGAAAAATAATGAGGGCAAGCAAGCCACTAAAAATAAACTTAACCTTTCAGTGGCCATAGTGTCACTCCTGCCACATGTGGATGGCTGGGCCACCATGCTTATTTCTGCTGATTCAGGACTGGAAGAGAGAAAAAAAAACAAACCAGCCCCTAGGTAATGAGAACTGCTTACACTCTGGGGTTGCTACCAGCATGTGTCTCATCAGCTGGGACAGTGTTATGCTGCAGGCTGGGCACTAATGCAGAAGGTCTGAGCTGAAAGGGCTCAAATACTTCCCTGTAACTTCCCAGAAAAGGGAACATCCCCACTGCACACAGGGAAACCTAAAGCATCAAGACAGGCAAGTGATTTCTGAGGAGCCTCCAAATCAGACAATAGTAGAGCTGGGATCCAAACCAAAAGCTTTCCTTAACCTTCTCATACATAATTCTGCTGTGAGTTGTTTTCCTTGTATCTCTTCAGGATGCAGGGGGTCACCTAACAATCTGCCCCCTGTTCCTATCTGTAGCCTGTATGGCACTCAGCTGAGTGAACACTGAGGCAATGCCAGGCAGCTGGGACCTCTCCAGTCCCTCTGCACATGGTGTGAGCATCAGGCACTGCAGCTTTCTCTAGGCAAGTAGGGAAAGCAAATCACTGTGATGTTGTTAGCAAGCAGAGCCAGGGAGTTATTTGAATTGCACAGATGATTCAGAAAACAAATGGGTGCTAAAAATACAAGTTTTAATTGCAAAGAGTTCTTCTCATGCCTGGGAAAGGCAGGGGCAGCTCTCTAGGACACAATGAGGCCTGAATGAACAGGGAGTCAAAATAAAATTCACTAGCTGTCTTGCCAGCCAAATTTGGGTGGTTTTAATACAAGAGATTTTTGTCTACCAACCTTCAGATATCATATCACAGAGGCTGAGGTTCTCAGAATGTGAATAATAAAGCAGAAGGAACTATTTCACTTAGGAAGAATGGTAAATTGAGACAGCTCCAATGAAAGAAACATTCTTCAGTCAGAGATGTCATTTCAGGCACCTGGACAGGCTGGCAGTGACCTCTGGCACAATGGTGCAGAACTTCCCAAAATCCAACTGTCAGGCATCAGCTTTTCAGACACTCTCCTCAAACCAGAAGTGCAAAGTGATCTGTAGAATATTTTTCTGGGATCAAAGACAGGAAGAGCAAAGAGAGCCCAGTGAAAGGGAGTAAAAGGGAGACTGGCAAAGCACCAGCAAATGGAATGACAAAGGATGCTGTAGGTGATTTACAGAGCTGTGAGTGGTTCTCTGAACAGCACTGTGTCCCATAGCCTGGCTGCCTGTTCTATCAGTGAAGTTGATGCTGGTTTTGGCTCTAGCTGTTGGTTTTCTGCTTCCACACAAACACCACATCCACTCTGTAACACCATAGTGAGGCATTCCATGAGCACGCAGAGCACTGTACCTTAAAGCAGTGTAAAGAGAAATGTGGTTAGCATGACCACTCACTCCTCCAGCATCAAAGGTTATCACCTGCAATAAAACCAGAGAACAACAATAATTCTGGAGAAGAAGCCTGTGTAGTCACCAACTTTGATTTCTAACACAGCACTGTCCCAGCCACCTGTAACTCAAGGGTTGATTTTGTGCTGCACAATGAGGCCCTGGGTGTGAACTTGTGCTACAGAAATACAACCAAACAAACAGGGCACTCTGGAACTGGATGACTACACAGTTTAACAGCTCCAACACCAGAAAGATGACAAATATAATATTCCCACTGGCAGCAAGCACTTGTTACTTATTACTGGGCCAAAAGGTTACTTGGAGAGTGATGTGTTGCAAACTTCTTTCTGACTCAAGGGGTCCAGCTCTATAAATCTCTCCTGGATTTGAGAGGACACTGGAATGCCTGCAGACTGCAGCATGGAACTCCAGTTTGCTCTGCTGTGAATCAGGACATGTTGCTTTAACTAGAACAACACCTCATGTACTACTGCCCTCACTGTAATGAGTTTTCACCACAGGATAACAGTGATAAAATAATCTGAGAATAAACCTTTTCAAAGAATCAGCTGATTGCACGTTTTGCACAACCAAGTCAGGCTTTCTACTGAATGAGAAGATCATATTGTTTATTGCTTCTCTGCAGGCAGAAATGGGAATTTCCTAATGCAGAAATAATGTATGAACACACCACTGACAAGTCCCTGCCCACAGCACAAAATGCCCTTGGCTCCCTCAGACCTACCAGTGATGTGTTGGGGTGAAGCATCCACCCTCAGGGCTCACTCTGTACCCTGCTGTGAATGGGTACTTTAAGGGTCCCACTTCCAACCTAGAAGTCAAACTGGAAGCACAAAGCATACAGCAGACAGGGAGAGAGAGCTGGGAGGCTTTCCAGATGGAGAAAGTGACAGTCCCAGCACAGCCTAAAGTTAGGTTTTTGCTGTGGGAGAGCCCAGGCAGCAGAGCTCTCCATAGCTCCCTTCTCTGTGACCAGGAAGAAGTCACAACCTCCCCACACTTCAATCAATCTCTGCTTCCCTGCCAGCTTGTTCTTTCTTCTGGGAAGGAAATGCTGCTGCCTTGCTTACTCACCCAAGTTCCCTTCTCAAAATCTATTTTATATGCAGGGCCTGAAGCACTGGGTTAAAGATCAAGGGAAGATCAAAAGTTGCCCTGCCCGGTGGTGCAACTTAACTACTCCACCCTGCAGCAGGAGAGGCCCTCTCAAACAAGGGGATATTGTCTAAAGAGGGAGAGGAAACATAAAGACAGTGATAAGAAACACTTCAAACCCCACAAACTCCAGACAAGGCTGTTTATAAACCCACCTACCCTGTACAAGCCCACAGGTAGACTTTCCACTATGACCAAGAAGCAGGGTTATTTACTGCTGGCAGGAAATAATGGACCCTATTAGCCTTTATTCAGGTAAAAATAATTTCCTGATCAACTCTGACTTATAAGGAGAAAAATTATGCCTTTGGCTGCTTTTGCTTTCCATCAGTATTACCCAAGAGCCTCTCTGCAGAGACAGCAGGGTCTGGCATGGGGCTAAGCCCTCCCTAAGGATATCAGCTTTTTGAGTAGCTCATCTGGGAAAGACATCATTAAATTCTGCACAGCTCAGGGAACCAGCCCTGCATTTTACAGATAAAGAAAAACCTGCTCTGAAGTCACTCCTACCTAGAGTGGCACTTTGCTAATGTGACAAAGTACCCCACTCAGGGCAGGCAGAAGCATTTCCTATGCAGATGAGTAACAGTGTGAGTCCTAAGGGCTGGATTTGCACTAAACCTTTTCACTAACGTTTGTCTCTTCTGCTTGGTTGGTTTGGTTTTTTTTTTTGTAACCCGTACAAATGTAACATTTTAAGACTACTACCCTGCTATAAAATGTGGCTGAAATTAGCCAACAGACCTGAGAGTCTTTTGAAACATCCACATGCACACACATACAATTGCATTATTTCTGTTTCCTTAGCAAACCAAGCTAAAAACCCCAGGCAAGCCAAGATACACATTTCCCCTTCTATGGAGGGTACTAGAGAACAAACCAGAAGATCAAGATACGAGAGGATAGTAAGCAGACTAAATAAACTGATCACTATTTTGAGAAAAGTGGCTCAGGCCAACTGTGGGAGCAGGAGGCTGGGTTAGGATTTAGTCTTGATGTGGAATTTATGTGTTTAAAAACATCTTTAGGAGTTTTTCTTCTCCACACCTGTTTGGAAACAGGAGCTTCTGCTGGGCTTATGTACGTGAAGTAGTTCAATCCTTGTGTGAAGGTCATTTCCAACTGCTGTTAGGACATCCCCACCTGAATTGCCTCCAGATACACAAACTTGTAAGTAAAACTCTCAAGGTATTTCCACACTGACCTGACCACAGTGGCATTCACTTTATCTGCAAAGAGACAACCTTTGAAATGGAGGCTCTTGACCTTCAGAAATCCCACACAGCACAGAGCAGGGATGTCCCACCTATCCAGAATGTAGCTCTTAGGTCTGATTCCACAACGTTGTGTGGTGCTTGTGACTTGAAGCAGGCAGCAATCACATGTAAATATATTCCTCTGGTTTCAAGGTTTCATTTTGCTGATAACAAATCTGTATTTTTTTTTTTTCTCAGATGCAGAAGGGATTTTCACACGGGAGCATTTGCTCCTTCCCCATGGAGCAGCTCACTGGTGTGTTGCCTTTTAACACGTAACCTGAACCAGGCTGATGATGAAATCAAGCAAACAATCAGGGCAGGATGAGAAAACCTGAACATCTTGAAACTGTCTGGGTTAAAAACAGGATTAGCCAGTTCTGGAAGCAAAAGGCTGGGATAGGAAACATACTTGATGTGGAAATTATTGCTCAATTAAATCTTTAGGGCAAGAGGGAGTTCCCCCCCCACACCTGTTCTGAAATGGGAGCTGCTGCTGGTGGTGTTGCTCAGTTTTCTTCTTGGTGACCTTGGTATTCAGGAAATGGAACTTTCACTTGGGGAAGCCAAAGCAACAGCCAAGACAAACAGGTCCAGAAATCCCTTCCGGAAGGGGGAGAACACAGAGGAAATTACTCAATTAGCAGTGGAAGAGAAAACTCCTGAGAGGTCTGGAGTCCATGCTCTCTCCACACACCACGTGCACTGGAGAAAAAAAAGCCCTCGAAGCTGCAGGTCTCCCTCACTCTCCATGGTGTCATCCAGTGCTTCCAACAGAGCACACATCTGCTCAAGTAGACTGATGGGGATAGAAAGGTATTTTGCCTTTTTAGGGAGGGCCATCCAACAAAATTCCATGGTAAGCAACTCCATTTTTAATGGCCTTCCTCTGAGCATAATTTCATAGCCCTGCAGCTTACACTTGCAGAGGGCTGTGACACTCAAACTCCCTTTGAGTCTCCTGTGTATTTGGAGATGTCTCTTGTTGCTACTGAATCACAGAAACTAAAGATTAAAAAGAATGGACAACTGAATGAAAAAAATCTAATAATGATCAACATCTTGGTGTGCACTGGGTTTGAGCTGCAAGTGTGCAACTCATCCATCTGCTCACAGAATGCCTGGGGGCTTCCCACTCCCATACCCCAAAGTTTAGCATAGGTAAGGGATGGCAAAGTCTGCCCCAGCTTTGTTGACTCCTCAAGCAAACTCCATGTGCTGGACTTCAAATCTGGTGTTGTGCAAAAACATTTTAAATCCTCTAGAAATACCACACATTCAAATGCTCCTAAATTTTTGGAGGGTGTGGAGACCAAGATCCAAAACATGAGAGCTGAACTCACCCTCTCAAATATAAGCTTCAACCTGAAAGCCATTTATAGATCTGGCTTCCCAGACTGCTTTGGAGGTGACCCAAGACAATGGGACTCTTCCACAAACAGTTGCACTGATGATGTTTCCAGCTTGTAAAAATGTGGTATTGCTGAATTCTGATCTTGGCACTGCATCTGCCCCAAACACAGTCTGAATGTCATCTCCTAATCCAAGTTCTGCCATCACTAAACTTGAGGTCCTGAAGAGCAGGATTTCATAACCCAGAGCCTGCCTGGGGCTCACACAGTTCTATGTAATTTAATTTTTACATCCCTGAATACTTTCTAATCTGGATGGAGACAAACCAGCCTTGGCTGCCTTTCCCAGCAACATTGCCTTTTGCTTATAAATCCAGCAGGCAGGAAATAATTTCCAGAGTCTATAAATTAGTTTTGGCTTTGAGTACATCAACCATTAATTTCTGTGTCTGCTCTATTTAATGTGGAGCTTGGATTAAATATGTCCCTGTAGCTCCCAAATAGATTGAGTTACCCATGGACTTCCAGGGCAATTGAGGAAATGAGTAACCATGCACTGGAACAGAACCACGTGTAACATGGGCTGATTCCTTGCTTTGCAACCTTTCCTTTCAGACAGGCTGGAACTGCACTCTGCTTCTCCACTGACAGATGCCAAGCATGTTCTGTAAATAAAAGATATCATTGTCTGTGCTATGACTGCTGGGAGAACTGGGGAAAGTTTTCCCACTGGGATGGCTAAAACAATACACCTCTTCCAGTCATGGTAACTTCACGGAGTTAGTTGGTGTGTTTGGAACCCTGCTGGCTTAGGTTTTGACAAGGCTCTTTTGACACATTAAGTCAATTCTATCAGTTTCAACATTACTGAAAAATAGACTCAGTTTACCTCTCAAGGCCATTGTCTCAGGACAGCAGAGATGCTCAGTGAGTGGTTCAAAGATAGCAAGTTCTGAAGCTTTAAAATGCAGAACGTTGGAGAAAGGTAATTAAGCACTTACCTCACCACTGCTGGCAAAGTAGGTCTGCTCTTAAATGAAAGGTTTTACAGCAAACATCTGAGATTTCTGTGATTACTTGGAACACTTAAAATCAAGTAAGTTTACAGAGAAGTCCATTACCACTATCCCCAAGAAGCTGCTTCAGCTGACATGTTCTGCTAAAGTCATTTGAGCTCACTGCTGCTAAGGACACCCAGCACCCACAGCACAGCAGGGACTGTACTGGTGATTCTTGCTTTGCAAACCCTGCACTTGATTTTTCAGCTCATGCTGTTGTTAGAGGCCTCCCCCAGCACCAACAGCTTGACTTCAATTTCCTGTGAGGCAAAGACCAAACTCTTTCCAGCCATTAGAAGCAGTTCTAGTGTTTTCAGAATTTCTACTGGGATTCTGGTGCACTTGTCCCAGTGCCCCTGAGAGTCACAAACATGCAACACTAACCCTCTTGTGTCAGGAGCTTTCAGACTAGATTAAAATCTATCTATTCACAGGGCCAAAAGGCACAAAAGGAGTCCAGGAAAAGTGCATTTGTCTGCACACAGCAATGAGTTTCATGGAAGATTAGCCCCCCAATCAATGCCAAATTGGATGCATGATGCTGTTATTTGTGCTCATGGGGCTTTCATGCACCAGGAGATGTGATTTTGTGTTTTGTGAATTGCTAAAAGCCTTTAAGAGTTTGTGATTTGGCTGCTGCCCTGTGTGTGACAGTGACATGCCTGATCACAGCATGGTTCAACAGAAAAGAGCAGAGCACAACTTTTTGCATCCTTTGGCCCTTATTCCTGTCCAAACACAAACACTCTCAAAAAGTAGACTTACAAGGTTGATGTTATTGGCTTCTATGTGCTTCAGCACCAAGGTGGCGAGGAGCTGCATGTCCCATGCAACAGCAGGATCATCTGGAAGATCCCTGAAAATGAGAAATGCAATTAGTCACTTCACTGCTGAGAACTTTATAAAGACCATGCTAGAAAGGAGAGATCCTCTTATCAGAGAATCAAATAAAGATAAGTTCATCCACTGTATAAAACCACTGAGCCCGACTTAAGAGTCTTACAACCTTGTATATTGGAGGCTTGAAAGGGAAACAGCAATTCCAACACCCTCCACATAGATTTGCCAAGGTCTCCCTTTCTTCTTACCATTCAGGCAGACTTTCTGACAGCCTTACTTCAGGCAACATCAATTTTGTTCACTGATTCTTGTTCTCTATTCCTCCCAATCAAATTTCTTTTGCTCTTTATTTAAAATCTCTTTTAAAACACATTTTCCTGAAAGACTTTCCAATCACAATCTACTACTGAATTACACATGAAAGGTAACAAGCAAACTCCTGCTCTCATTTACACAGCCATAACCCATTAACCTCAGCCAGAGGACAATAGGACCATAATTATATTGCATGAATTTGACAGTAGTTCTTCATCTGTTTATTTTATGCTTTGCATACCTATTTGGTATGCAAACCATACTGTGACTGAATATTCTGCCTGGTGTTTTAGATTGCAGGCTCCTAGGAGGCAGGAACCGTGAGCCAAATGCAAACTAACACCAGGCAGGCAACAGAATTATTCCATATTTACACAACTGAGCACTGAATTTGACCCCCCGGTCATCAGGTTTGAATGATGCCAAGAAAACATTGCTTGCAAAGTTAAAAAGGTTATGAGTAACAATAGGATAACACACAGCTGCTAGACCCAAGAATGAGATGTTAAACTGGTCTTTTTCTCAGACATTTTCCTTCCTCTGATAGGCTGCTAAGTGCTGTGAGGTGGTTTGGCAGAGCAGTGACTGCACAGCATCCTGACACAGACCCAGGGGTCTGGATCTGAAGGGATTCAGCTCTTTGCTGCACAGGGCAGGGGCACCACTTCCCAACATTCCCCAGGGAGCAGGGAGGATGAGAGCACCTGCAGCACAACAGGAAAATGTCCCCTTGGCATGTGCCAAAGTGAAGCTCAGCCTGGGTCTTCCTGAGAGGTTTTCTGGCCACAAATTTTCCCACTGCTGTTAACCAGTAGCAATAGAAGGGAGAGCCTGAAGTACAAGCTGACCATTAGCATCTGAGCCATCCTGTTACGTGCTCCTCTTCAGCACAGGCCAAACCAATGTGCTACCAGCAACCCCAGCAACAAGGGAAGGTGTTTCTACATTACACACATCCCAGCTATGATCCCTGTCGTGGTATTGCCAACAACAGGAATTTCTGTTGTTGGATGCAACTCCCCCTTGCACAGACAGCATCTTTGCCTGATGTATGTAAGAGAGTTGTATTTCATCACAGGGAAGGTTCTTTGGTACAACTGCTGGTTGTCTCATCAGCTGAACAAACCTGCACCTCATATTCTCAAGACAACAACTTTCACATCTCATGTTTGAAGAGGAAGTGGCCCCGTTGACCCTGCAGTCACACCAAGCTTTATATGGAGCACATCTTAAAAATATGCTTCAACTAAAACATCCCAAGCACATGAAAACTGACTGCAAGTCTAGCAGTGCTCCAGTAGTTTCAGGGGTACCTCTGAGGTCAAGTCAAGGTTTAATCTTGTAATATTAAAGCAGAAAGTTAGTCTAAAAGAGATTCCCCATTGGCATCTTACAATGCAAATGTAACTCCTTTTATTGGGCAATGGTTAAATGGAGCTGTGGAGGAAATGAAGAGTCCCATTAAAACAGGAGAGGTCAGAAAAAAAAGTAGGGCTTGGAATTTATGATGTCCAGGAGGCTTTGGTGTCATAGCCACTGCACTCAGCTTTATTGGGATGTCTCCAAAAAGGCTGCTGGGTAGGGAGCAGGTTTTAACTAGTTTAGACAGATAAAGATCACCCTTGTTCAATGGAAATGAACAGCTGGAGGCAACGGTTTAGAATCCCTGGAAACAAAACAATCTGAAGGCATGAGCAAATTAACTCCATGAACACTGAACTGATCAAGCAGGAATATTCTGCAAAAAATTCTGCTCCTACCCACTTACTGCTGCTGATGGAGAGATCACTCGTTCCCAGCAAGGAAAAGGAATTCTTTTTCTTGCATAATATAATTTGTCATGCACCAAAGTCAGAGAAGCTGATCTGGTCAAACAAGACACACGTGTACATAAGGAGATTCATAACTCAATAGCCAGGATGGCCAACTGAAGTATTCTTAGCTCTTTCTGCAAACATGGAAAGTGACACACAGGTTAAATGAGGTGCCCACAGTCACCCCCAGAACTCAGTAGCACAACTGGCAATACATCAACCTGGATTACTCTAGGAAATTTCTTTTTTGGGCATAAAAGTTTGTACAATACTTTGTAAACTAAAAAAATGTAAGAATTACCATGATAGTAAGGACTCCACTGAAAGCACGAGACCAATAACTTTCTGCTTGTGCTCTGGGTATCAATAATTTGATTCAGCCAAAGATAAAAAAGTGACAAAGAAAGCCAAGTTTATATACACCAGTCAGCAATGCACATAAGACACCTTCTTACAGGAGGTTCCCACACTTTGTAGGATACAAACTTTGAAAACTGCTGCAGTTCACCAAACCACCCATTGAGCACAAAATATTTTTCCTAATATCATAAATCAGTCTTTACCAAACCTGAAAAGGCCACTGACTTGCTGCACTATTGAAGTTGCATCCATTGTATTTTTACCTTCAAGACCTATCAGAAACATTCAGCATCTGAATGGTTAACTCCACACTGCCCTTTTGGCTAAGGCTGATAATGCCTCAGAGCTCAAGGTCGAAGGGCTGAGATAAAGAACTATAAAGGAGTGAAAATTAGCACATTCCTTGGAGCAGACTGGAGCTTGTCCCAGGAGACAGGGTTCCCTTCCCTGTCCTCTGCCCCAGAGAGCTCCTTGTTGCTGCTGTCAGTCACTGTGACAGATCAGGAGATAAATCCTGCACTGGAGAGGCCTCCCAGGTCTGCTGGAGGGTGCTGATGGGAAGCGTAAAAGAGTTTGGTCACTTGGCCTCATTTCTACCAAAATATTGTGGTCTGAAAGAGATGTTTATGGGCATTCCACATGACTGATACTGAATGCAGGTGGCTGCTTGGATGCAGCCCTTGTTGACCATGGAAAAATAGGGAGATGCGCAGAAGGAACAAGAAAAATATTTGTAATGGCATAAAGCTCCAGAAACGTTGTTTTCCCAGCTATTTTCAGTGAAAGCCATGCTGTGCAATGTACAGGGAATTTACAGCTGTGCCAAGGGATCTATATACTGGAGAGAGGGAGAAATGGAGAATTCTGGTGCTGCAGTTGCTGCAGTATGGAGCAGTGTCTGCCTCTGCTCACTGATTTCAGCAGGGTCAGTCATGGAAACATCTGAAAATCACAACCTGTACCTTTCCTTTTATCCCCTGGTAGTGATAACTGCAGAGGACTCCTGGTTTTCTCCTTCTCACCTCCTTTGCTTTCCTCCTTGCCAAGTAATCAGACAGAGGAGAAACTGGCATTTGCAATTCCCCTTCCCAAGGTCTGCATGGGAAGAGCATGGTGGATGTCCTGGATAACCTGGCCCTCACACCAGAGAGCTACAAGTGGGCCACAGCAAATCACATCAGCACATTAAACCAAAATTCAACCTTGTGCAGATCTTGCACAGGTCTTACAACTGGCTGAATGAAAGAAGCTCCTCTCCAGGCTTGCTGTGGAGCATTGCTCCTCTTATGCCTCAGCCTTGGCCATTAAAACACTGTGCACAGGAGTGTTACCCCTGCCAGCAGGCTGGGCAGTTTCGTAGGGTCATCTTTCTAGGAATGTTTGGGCTCAAGATGGCTTGATTTCTGTCATTTGGAAGGTCTTTATGGGCCAAGAGAAGAGATTTAAAGCCTTCACACATATATATTGCCAAATTACACCCTTCTTACATGATACACTGCTGAATCCCTGTCCAGTTTTCTACTGCTCACCTTCCACAGATGTTTTAGGAACAGCCAGTGCAGGTAAATGTACAATCTTCTTCCAGAGCCTTCCATGGAATTTATTCTGCTCATGAACTCAGCTCTCACGACTGCTCTAAAGGCTAAGTTAAATGAAACAGTCCATGCAATGTCTGAAATGTGGCTTAGCAAACATCAAACAAATGTCCTATACTGCACACTTGCAGTTAGAACAACCTTAAAAACTGTCCCTCCTGAAATCTGCTGAACTGGGTGATCCTGGGGCCCTGGTGCCTCTTGCTATGTGACAGTTCAATGAGGACAGGAAAGAGCTCCCTCTGCCTTGACACCAAGCCTTTATAGGTGGCAACAGGCAGAGCAGCAGAGTAGCAACAGGATTCCTTCTAGAAGACGTTTAGATCTCAATAAATACATTCTGAGAAAACAGAGCAAAACTTTCAAGGTACTAACATGATTTTCCATTCCACTACACACCAAAAGGGTCAGGATGAAAGAGCTTTCCCATTCCTTAATGCCTTTTTCTCCTGCAGCTTGACCTTCGTCAATGCAAGGCTGGGGACCAGGAAACATTTTTGCATAATTTTGCCTCCTTATTCCTCCTCTTCCCAGTGAATGATTTTACATTAACCCAGCACAAAGGTCAGTAGATTGATGGTGGATTACATAGGAAACAGGTGAAGCACTGTGCATTAGGTTCCCAGCTGAGAACAATGTGTTTGTTGGAACAAAGGATGCCCTTTGTGTACAGTTGACTGTACAGAATGAACATTTGGGCAACTGAAACTGGAGCAAAAATCAAAAGATCCCACAGACAAAACGATGCGAGTGCCCGATCAGTGAAAGAGCCGTGTGATGACTTGAGGCAGGCAGTGACCTTTATATCACAGCATCAAAGCCATCAAAAAAGCTGTGTAAACAGAACTTATTTAATGCTCCCCGAAGGAGAGCAGAGCATTTTTATTTTTGAGATTATGCTAAGATAACTGAAGACAGGCTAGCCCTAGATCTTGAAGCAGAGCCTCTAAATCCTTCCATTGATAACTATTTATAAATTTCTCTTCCTACAATGGGCAGCTGCAGGCAGGAGGGAACCACTGCTCTTAGCAGCATGTACATCCCTGACTCAATTGACAAAAGCCCACTTAGACAAATGCTCAGCCTCCTGCAGCATCATGTTATTTGCAGAGCAGATGCTGTGTGCTTGCTGGAATGTAACAATCTACAATTTAGGAGAGAAATGGACTAAAGTGAAAAGCCACCTATAACAGAGAAGCTCAAGCTGAATTTTTTGAACCACGAGCTTCCTTCCTCTCCTCACAGTAAAGAAACCCAAATGATTCTGAAATGTATATTTTAAGATTGGAAATAAAAAGGTTTTGGTGTAGGTATAGGGTAAAGAAAGCAGTGAAAATGTCAGTGACTTGAATATTAAAAATAAAATACACTCAAATATTTCACGAAAGAGAAAAAGAATAGTTGTAAGCCTTTTCTACCATCCTTAACTTTTGTAATGTGTACATTTGGAGCTACTTTATAGAATTTTCAAAGGTGAATTAAATAAGACAGAATGCCAGGTAAGTGCTGATGTCCCTGTTGTGGCCATACCAGGCAGAAGTCATGTGTAAAGGCAGAGAGCACTCTGTTCAGCTTGCTCAAACATCCAAGCAAGCTGAGCATGCTTCTCCACTGAGCCATGTAAAAACACAATCCACCTCTACAGATAATATTTCACCTATCTTCATAACCCCCCAAAGATAAATGGTAAGTAGATCTCTGGGGAACAAGGAACAACAGCTTTTTGACCTGATCATATGTTTCTGTTTGAGAAATAAGCATCCTTTGGGTTTAAATTCAAAGGAATTATTACAGAACACAGGGCTGCCTGCTTGCAAAGACCTATCCAAATGTCCCTCTGCAAATTTATGTCTTTTAATTAATTATTGATGATTTCTCAGCAGAGTTTAATGTCTATTCACAGAGATGACACAATTGCTTATCATAATTTGAAATCTGGTATTCATTTGACGTCTGTGGCTCAGTGACTTGTTGATAAATTACAGCACAAAGCTCTGTAGGAACAAGTTCATATTCAATGTCTTTAAACAAAAACAATTGACGGTGCCTTTCAAGAACAGAAATGCATAGAGACTGCAGTGGATGAAGCTAGTTTTAAAAAGTTACTTTTAAAAAATAGTTTGGAGAGGGCATCAGGCCCTACTGTGTAACACAGGAAAAAAAAATTCAGCTCAGTTAATTCTGAATAGATCACTGATTGAGTCACAGCTTTCCTATCTTCTGCTCTTCATGCCTGTGAAATGGAAATAATTACATGTCCACACCTATGAAAAGAAGTTTAAGATTCTTCTAAGAAAATTATTATGTCTGCTCTCTAACTTCTAGATTGAAACCTAAAACACGTTTTGGCAATCCTGGATAGTAGGAACCCCCCAGACCTGCCCTTTACCCCTTACATTGTCTTCCCATGGAGTATGAAAAGAAGTTCAACATCTTAGTCCTGTCTTGAGGCTTGGCCCAAAGCATATAAAGATTATACAAAGCTTCAAAATAACAGATACTGTGAACAGCTCTGCCTCTGTGGTACAGAGGAACTCTGCCCCAAAGGATAACCTTTTCTGGAGCAGTTAGGACTTCCTCAGGAGCTGGTGCCAAGCAGTGAATGGACTCCCAGATCAAAGCTCTTTGCTTTCAGCTGCAAACACCAGGAAGACTCCTGGGAACACATCCCTTCTAGCAGTAACACTGCAGTATTTAAATTTTAAAATTCCCCAGACCTTCCAGAGCACACAAGAAATCTGGGCCAAATGTTACCCTAACAATGGAGACCCTGTTTGCCAAACCACATGAGAGGGGGTTGGGTGTGTCACCTACTGGACACCTCGCTTTGGTCATGTAGTGTGCAAGGTGTCACCCTGCAATAGTGCAGCTAAGGGACATAACTTCTAGTGAGGCTGGAGAACAACAACAACTAAGTGTAAAGAGAATTCTTTAAAAAAACTCAGCAGTTCTCCCTGTTACCCCTCACCCACAAGATGGGTGCTGTGTTTTATGCTACATTTCCAACTTCACTCATGTCTGAGTAGCATTCATTTTGCACATCCAGGAGGTGCCAAGCCAAGGCCAGTTACAGCTCTTTGTCCCTGACAGCCATTATGTGACCAGAATACACTGTGTGTCCATAGATTGAGTGGAGCTCCCAGGTCAGTGACACATTTTCAGCCAGGCACCATTTAACTTGTTTCCAGCACAACCAGCAGTTTCCAGCACTGCAGGCTGCCAAGAGAGACTTGCCAAATGCTGGGCAAGAAGCCTCCCTTTCATTTTATAGAAGCTGGACTTGTGTGTGATCTGTTGGGGGCCATTAACAAAGTTCACTGAAAACATCAGTCAGAGGCCAAGCTTCATAATCCCAGGAGATTTGGGGCTGCCATGCTGAATTATGAGTCAGCAGTTCCTCCTCTGGCCCACTGAGATGTGGTTTGGGCAGCAGACAATAGTGCAGTGTGAAATGAAGTCAGTTCCACTCCCATCTCGGAGAGGTATGCAGGAAAGGAGACCATTAAAGTCCTTTCCTATTTCAGGAAAACAAGAATTTACCAAGCTTTTTCTGAGCACTGGCAAAGTGCAATTCTGGCATTTGTCCCAAACAACTAACAAAAACCATTTCTATTAGCAACATCTGGCAGTCCCAGCTGCAGACTTGTAAGGGAAACATCCTCAAACATGCAGTGGTCTGGGATCTTAGAGCACAGTTGCTGGGCAAATGTATATGAGCAGCAGCAGTTCAACACCTTCCCAAGGCCAAGCAGATGTCTGATGGAGATGCTCAGTGGAAAGCTTGAATGGAGCATACAGCAGTCGGTGAACTTTGGGAATTTTGTTCCATATTCCCAGAACAATCTGCTCTTCTCTATGTCATCTCCCAGAGGAGGGATAAACTGGTCTGAAACCAAAGAAGGTGGATACACCTCTACTAACCCCCTAGTTCCTCCTTGGCCTCAACAACTTAGCACTGCAGCATGTTTCTGGCCACTGATATTTCTGACAGTAACAGAGGAAGAACAGAGGAAGAACACAGACCACAGCTCTCCAAAAACACCATCTGTAATTTTAGAAGTGAGCATCTTCAGGCCTATAGAGAATGATTGGGCAGTTCCCAGAATACCTCACAGCAGAACTCACTTCCTCCTCCTCCTCCTCCTCCTCCTCATTATTATTATTATTATTATTATTATTATTATTATTATTATTATTATTATTATTACTATCATCTTAGCCACAATGCCTGGGAATTCATGCAGGGCCTGGCAGTTTCAGTCATCCTGAGTGAGAACAAAAAGCCCAGCTGTCCCCCAACCAAAACTTTTGTTTTAAATCTGAAATACCTATCACCAGCAAAACTAGGACTCTGAGGAGCAGACCACAGGATTTCACTCCTCCCTTACTAATTTCATCTGTTTTGTAAAATGCTTCTGGAAAGAAAAAAAAAAAAAAAGAAATAAAACAAAAGAGCAGTGAAGTAGGGCAGAGCTTGGGGGCAGAGCTTGGGTGCATTAACTCACCAAGAAGCTGTGTCCAACTACTTCCAGTTTCAAACTGCCAGACAGAGGTATCACTCTCCAGGCAGAAGAGCAGGGAGCAGACAGGTGGAAGGGGGATGCAATGTGTTCTTCCTAGCTAGGTTTTTACTACTGGCACATGAAGTTCCTGACATATATTTTAACGTGCCCAGGAATCCACAGTAGAAAGGGTACAAACCCAAGGGGTAGGAACAAAATGTCTCTCATAGCGGCCAGCAAAATCCTGCAGAAGTGAAGTACCACAACTTGAATATGCCAAATAAACTTAGTGCCACTTCATCACAGCTTTAATGTTAAATCTGTTTGTACTTGGATGGATAAATACACCATAATGTACAGGCAAAAACTGCAGCTTTGATTCTGGCTCAGGTAAGCCATAAAAAATTTTGCCATTGCCTTAATGGCAGGGGCCAGACCCCCAGAGAGGAGAGCCAAAAGCAAATTGCTCCTACCAAACAGATAAACCATGGTGTATTCCACACAACAAATAAACTGCAGTCAGAAACCTCAGGAGGAAGCCTGCAGCCAAACCAATCCCTCAGCCATTTTAATTAATCATCTAGGAAGAGAAAGCACAAAATAGTTACTTCACAGAGATGTATTTCTCATGCCAAAACTTATGTAAATGCAGATGCAACCTCAGCAGAGATCTCAAGAGGATGATGGCCTGATTCCAAATGCAGCTTCTCATGTCACAACATTCCAGCTTCCCTGTACCAGTTCCATCCAAAAAGAGGTTTCCTGACTCCTCAGCCTCCCACAACCGTCTGCTGCAAGCCATTTGATCCACACAATTACAAGGGAGCATTACTTCTTGAAGTCATGATGTACCCACCCTTAGTAACACTGAGGTTCTGATGTCCTGAGCTCTCTAGCTGAGTGCAAATTTTATTACTACCATCAAATCACTTCCTTTTATAAAACAGCTTGTGTCTTAACTGCCAGCTTCATCCCACAAATTTTACTGACGTGCAAACGTTCCTCTTGCAGGCACTGTCTTGCCAGCCCCATTCATCTGAATGTCCCAATTAGATGATTACATGAGCAAGCTCCAGGCCAGGCCCTGCTGTCTCTCTGCAGTCACTGAACACCCACACCAGGATCCACAGCAGCCCAGCCAGGAACTCTGCCTGAACTCCATTTGCAACAGCTAAGAGGGACTCAGCAACAATGAACAAAATGAGTACAAACACAACAACCCCTATCGTCCAGCCTTCCTCTCCTCCCTGCTCTGATTTCATGCCAGTGTTATGCAATGGTTTTGCTACAGCAACAGCTGGGGTGATCAGCAGTAACCCCAGCACGGTCTGGTCCTGGTGCAGTGGCTGAACTTCAACCCAGCAGTGAGCTGCCCTCTCACCTGGCAGCACCGTGGCCTCTTGACACCAGTGGCATCAGGGGCCAGAGGCAGGCTCCTGGCAGCTGCCAGCATCCAGCTGGATTTCTAGGAGCCCAAGGCTGGAAACAATTAACTCTTGCAAGTAGGGGCTTACAACGGTGAAGGAGAGCTGCTGCTCTGGGCAGCACCGGTGGGGTTTCACCTCCCAACACCACTGCGGGAATCTCAGTGGAATTAAGTCAGCCAGGGGGGATAAGGAAATCAATAAGCTTCAAAGAAGAGAAGAGTATCCTTTTTATCCTCAGTAAGTGGCAGATGAGCGAGGATAATGAACTGGAGCTGGGTACATAATACCCTGATCAAGCACCAGGCACTATGAACTGCGGGTACCTGGGTTATGGGGGGGGCACTGGAGCTGGAACTGCATCCCACTCCTGGGCCCATCCTGGGTAAGGAGTACCTTACAGCTTCCAGGGCACAAGGGGCAGCTTGGAGATCAGGAAGCTGTGCTCTACAGATGCCTTACTAAATGGGTTATTGAATCTTGCAGAACAATCCTGTAAGGAAAAGCTGCAGAGTGCCAACCTGCAGCCACACCGTCACTACTCCCTCAGCGCTTCTGCAGCATTTATTTCAGCACATTAACAGATGTTCATTAACCACCCCCCCTGTGAGGCTGGCACAGGGAAGTAAGCAAGTAATAACCTCCACATTTTATAATGAGAACATTAAGAGCTCAGGTAACTCTCCCTGGAGAGCCTGAGGCAACAGAGCTGCGTCATGGGCAGAGCCTGGAATGGAGCATGTGAGCTCTGGACTTCCAGCTGGGCACAGCCCAACGCTGCATCACCCACACTCACTCCAAGAATACATTTTATTGCCTGGGGCAAACAACAATCCATTTTTCAACAGGCCTCTTAAAGGTGCCCTGCAGAGCCTCATATATTCCTGGGAACTTGGACCGAGCAGAAAACACACTAACAGTTGCAAATTATCCACCACTACACCACCATGAGAGGAGCTGTTTACAAGTACCCCTCAGTGACCTGTTGATGGCCAAAGTGTTGAGCTCTGCATCACCCGATTGCTCTGTACTGCACTGGTGTGACACAGCCCTGGATGACTGTTTCTAGCAACACAGAATCATCATGGTTGGAAAGGACCTTCAAGATCATCAAGTCCAACTCTCAGTCCTACACCACCTCAGCCACTAAATCATCCCCTGAAGCCCCACATCTACCCGTGCAGTGCTGCCATTCAAACCTCAGCCTACCCACACAAATTCTGCAGATTTCTTCCCCACAGATCAAACCTCTATCTGCCAATGTCTTTTCCAAGATAAATGATAAACCAGCCTTGGCAGCCCATCATATGGATACTGACAAGAGTATGAGAAATGCTGAGTATTTGGCTTAAGAAACAGAAGTACAGGAAGAAAATATTTTTAACAATGCTACTGTTTAAATAAGAGAGACCATAATTTATTACAGATGTGACCCTTCCAAAACAAAGGGTTTAAATCCTGCTGATGCTATGCAATGACATGGAGTAGAGTGGACTTAATGAAGAATACATCCAAAAGAACTTGTGAAGTGTCCCCTCTTATCCCCTGACATTTTGTACCTCAAAGTATGCACAAATTTTGCTGCTTTTAAGCACTGTTTGCCAGACTTTTCAGTTCTCAGAAGACTTAAAAACTGAGCTACAGAAAAACATTAATCCTTCATCTGAAAACAGACTGAACACTTACACACTTAACATTCAGTTAAATAGTAGCTATTAAACAAGAGAAAATTGCATATAATTTGGACAAGATCTATTAGACTTACAGTCACAACTACAAAGAATGCAGAACATATGTACATGGGGGAAGGATATGTAATGAACTGAACTATTTCAATGCAAATCCTAATTGCAGAGAAACAGAGTGCAACACTGACATGAGAAGGCACTGCAGCTACTGCACAAGGAAAATCCAGGTCAATGAGACAGTTAATACATGACTTGTTAGAAGAGGGGCATGACTTGGCAGGCAGCTGTAATCAAACTGTTTTCATTTAATGCTTCAGTTGGTACAGAAGGATCAAATAACAAAATATTAATCCCAAATCCCATTTCAGTTTCTAAAAGAGTATGACAGTTTCCTGCACTGCCATAAAAATATTTTTTTTCCTTTTAACCCGAACTGATCAAATAAGCATGCACTAGGAAAAAAAGGTGAATATGTGACAAACAAAAACATGCACTTTCTGTTTGCTTTACCATGTTCTGTTTTCTCCTTTTTAAAAAAAGTTGGTGTTGCATCATCAAAACAGTGTTTCCAACATTCAGCAAAGCTGGAATATGGAACTGTGAGCTGGGAGGAACTGCTGTGAGGAACTGTGAGCTGCTTCATGCTGCCATAGTCAAATGCTGGCAACAGGCTGAGTCCTTCAGGCAATACTCAAGGGCAGTGATCAGCTTACCTGGTTGTCTTGGTAACATTGTGGTTGACCCAGGTTGACCAGATCAGTGTGACTTAATCATCCTGAGCAAAGAACTGAACAAGGCTCATTAACCTAGCTTCCTCCACTAAATGGGCTTTCCCAAACTTGTGTGTCTCATGTTCACAACCTTTGGCCTCCCAAAGCATGCAGAGAGTTCTGAGTGTGCAGATCCTGGGACACCCAGGTAACTGACAGCCATTTCCTAAGCACAACAGATCAGTAGGTATTTACTACCTGGGTACTCCCTGTGGTTCACAAGCAGCACTCAGATTATAAACACTGATTTACACTGTGCCAGGATCTCTCAGTGCTGACAGTGTGTTAGTGACAAGTGCAATGTACAGTGCATGTTTCACCTACTGAGTGTGTTTACAGCCACTTACCATAAAGTCTTTCTCTCTGGACATTAATGCAGCTGTGGAGATCATCTGAGACATTAAAACAAGTGGTTCCCTGAGATAATCAGAAGGGATCTGCAGGAAGGGCATTTTCAGCAAGAACCTTGACAGCAGATTCTGCACCTGTTGAAGTCTGACTTGTTCTCCTAGGAGAAGCTGTGTGACAGAATGTTTTGCAGAAGATTTGTATTTATATGCGTGGCTGTCAGTCCTAAATGTTGCTCCTTGTCCTTATAGTAATAACACTGAATGCTCAGTGGAGACATTTTCTACACTGAAATAAATAGAATAAATACAGACTTGAGTTAGCTGCAATGTCACAGTGCATGAATAAAACACATGGATGGATACTCTTGGCTAGTATTCAACAGGGATTTGTTCATTGCTATTGCTATGCAAACTGCATTTTAAATGGAGTGTAGCACTTTAAAAATCCCATTTCTGTCTAACTCCTTATCTATTTATTACCAGTAGCTCCTAGCATTCCACAGATATTTACCTTTCACACAGCACAAAAGAAGAAAACTAGTAATTTCAGAAAATAGGTATGTACAGTTGTAAAACCATAACACTGCATAGAGATCTAGGGGACAGACATTGTATAAAAATTACTCAACATATTTTCATTTCAACTTCAAATAATCTGTATTTTATGTATGTGTTTCTCCAACACTAGACCATCCTTCTTTCATGCTGCAGTGAAACAGACTCCTGGCTCTTCATTTGGTTTTGCAGTTCATATACCCTTTAGAGGAGCTCACAAAATGACTGCCAAACTTCTAACCACGGTCACTTGCTTTATCATCCCAAACAGACAAAGGTTGTTCCAGTTCACTGCTAAGGCACTGAAGCATGTACAGGTCTCATCTGATTACAGAGAGCCTGTAAGGCCCTGAGGCAGCAGGGACTGTCAACACAGCTGTCCCTGTGTGCTAAGACAAATGTTTTGCTGGGCAATCTCTAAATCAAAATGTAAAAATACATCTTCTGAAATGGATTAGGGGTAAGGACAAGGACTGTAAATAGGCCAGGCAGCCAGGGAAGTTTTTAAGGTATTATTAAAGGAGTTTCTCTTGAGCTGCTAGAAAGCACCTTGACCCTGGTGCTGTTTTACAGGTTTAAGTATTCTGAAGCATTTTGTTTCTCTTGTTTCCTCTTGGTAGCAGAAGTATATCTAAATTCACATCTTCTCAGCCTGTCTTGCTTTAGACACAAGACCACACAGAATATGTAAAAAGCTTGCAAAGAAGGGAGGTGCAGAGCTCTGCACACTAATGGCATAATTAGCTTTTGCAAGGAAAGCAGTCTTGCTGCATCAGCACAGAGCAGCTCTCACCTCCATCCATCCAGCTGAGAGGCAGGACAAATGGATTCAGGCACAGTGATCCCTGCCTGGCAGTGGCCCTGGCCAGCAATGCTCACACCCCTCTTCATCCTCTCAAGGCAGGAATTTTAGAATTTCTCACTGTCTCTGCTGAGTAAGAGAATGAATAGAGAATAAAAATAGAATAAAAATGTGCCACTCTGTCCAATCTTTCACTGAAAGATTTCTGAGTCTTATCTAAACATGTGACCCAGCAGCCACCTCCTTCCCTTTGAGGTGGAACAGAAATCATGTATGTGGTTGCATGGGGATGAAGTGATGAGGAGAGAACAGAAAATCCCAGCACCACTGCAGTGAAGAGCAAAAATTCTGCTCCTTGCTGCAGCTCTGCTGAGGGACTGCTCTCTCCTGACACACAGCAATCCTGTCTCCCAGACTTTGTAACCACTGAACAAGACCTGAATTTAAACCCTGAGGGTTAAACATTCCCAAATAAATTACTGTTAATGCACATCACTCTAAGGCCAAACTGGTCGGGGCCACATTGTTTAAACATTAAGTTCTGCAGGTTTACTTCTCTAATCTCGCTCTTTTTTTTCTTTTTAATTAATTTTCTGCTCGTATGTGGCTTAGGAAATGATTGATTCAGTAGATATCTACTCCCACATCTGGGCTTTATTTTTAAAAAGTCACAAAAATGATGAATCTTCTCCTACATAATACCTTATTGCTTCCTATGTCCATGCTTTTGGTGTTTTAATCATAACTAGAGGCTTACACACAGATCTCAGTATGTACAGTTCACTGGATAGGAAAAAAAAAAAAAAAAATTAAGTTGAAGGCTTGCCCAGGCATCTCTTATCACAAAAATCTGAACTTTTATTTTGCTCTGAGTCACTGATAAAAAATTTACTTCATGGAACATTTGAAGGGGGGGGGAGAAGGGAAGCAGAAGAAGAAAGAAAAACAGCCACGTAACTCGGGACCCCTTATCCATCCCATGCCAGTGGGTTTTGGTTCTGCAGTGGAAGATTAGAATTGTAGCTAATTAATTCTTATGATTGATTGTAGTTAGTATCATTGTCATAGATTTTTAAGCTAGCAGGGCCCACTGGGGTCATTATTCTCATCCAGCAGGCTACGTAACACCTCAACGGACCTCATCCAACAATTCTCTTCCCCATGTTGATCCTCCTGTATCCCTATTAAGTCACAAATAGCAATTAGCTCAAGCATCTTAAATATCCATTACCAGGCCTTGTAACATTACTTGTTTTCCAGATTTTTCAAAGTTCCAGAGACTGTGTCCCAAGTATTTTCTAAAGGTCAACATCCCTTGGGAAATGTAGATGTTAATACCAAGCCACTGAACAAAAGACTTCCAAACAAAATGTGAAGAACATCTCCTTACTCCTGTTATTCCCCTGCACATCCCAGGTAGTAGCTCTGGTTCTGGGAGCTGATGCTGAACTGGCCATCTGCAGTTAGAGCTTCTTAGTGTCACTTCAATACATCTGGGAAAACTTCAATGGTTATTTTTGGGCAAAGAATGAATGATTTTGTATCTGACTATAAATGGCTACATGCACTTGTCCTGTATAATAGTTTTTTTGCTATTTACAATTCACTAGGTTGCTAACAGGTTCCCACTTTTAAAAACTGGGAAATATGCAGAGGTGAAGAAATCTGTTCAAGTGGCACAGGCAGCATGCACTGAGCTGGGGTTGGCTTCAAACAAAGGAACCTCGGGGCTCAGAGGTTACTGAATACACAGCCTGGAGCAGTGTGTAATAACCACTGAATCCCTTCCTCTGTTTAAGTGCAGATAATTAAGAGGAAATGGCACAAAGATGAAGCATAAGCAAACTGGATGGTACCTACTGCAGCCATGAGGTTCATTTTACTGGGGTGATAAAGACCTCCTGCTCCCCTTGTGTTTGCCCTCGGATTCTGCTGAGAGGGCAAAAAGAGCCATCAGGCATTATTTTTCCACTACTGAACTGAAGCATGAGAACTCACTCATAGAGACTCAGTATTTGCCCTTGAACTGGTGTGGGCTGCATTTGGCACTCTGGTTTTAGATCAATATATAACCCAGGCGTAATCTTATCTGGCAGGAACAGGGATATTGGGGGGAGGGGGGGGAAACACAGCTCTAGAGGTGAGGAGAGCAGCCCTTCTAAATGTTAATGGGTTAAGAATAGAAAGGTTAAATGCCTGCTTTATCAGAAGGCCCCATGTGCAAACAGGCACCAAGCTGCTGCAATCAGAGCACAAGCTGGGTATAAATGTCAGGAGTTAGTTATTGTAGCTGTAAACACCAAAAGCAGAATGGTGGAATTGGGAAACCTCCCAAGACACTTCTGGTTAATACAGGTCACTGGGAAAGTCCTGGTGCCAAGAGTGGCTGGAGATGAGTATTACAGCTGCTCTGGGATCAGTGTGTGAAGGGCCCAGCAAGGGAAGGAAACTGCCAGTGTCAGCAGAGCCACTGGAGGAGCAGGTACTCAATGTGTTGGGTATCAGACACCCAGTCCTAGCAGAGCACTGCTCCAGGCTGATCATGCAAGAGCACGGGAGCTCTCCTGGAATAAGGATCCATGAGGATGGAAAAGTCCTTCCTTACTTCCCTGTACATAGAAAGGGTACTAAACATAGGAGAGCTGTCTGAGGAGTCTGTACAGAGGGGTCTTCAACTCTGCTCCCCAGTACCTTTTTGAGCATAGTGCATAAAGGATTGGGATGGAATAAGAGAGAAGCCAGCAAAGGAAAAAAAATATACCTCCCTTAAACACTAATACATTTTTAGCCCTCATCTAATTAATCTTCTTATTGGCATCCAGGGAAAGAGATCAAAAGTTGTATCACATTGGACAGTAATCCTCTTGCAGATACAAGCAATCAGTTTGAAGCAACAACTGAGTACACCAACCCACACTGGTGTGTGGAGTTACTACGTGGTGAGTAAATTGTGTGGGACCTACACCTACCATTCACCAGTGCTCTTCAGTCTGGCACCCTTTGCCTGCAAGAAGTTGTCAATAAAATTAATCAACCAACTGATTCCTGTTTTTAAATAAGGTAGGCAGTGAGCAGTCAGGTTTGAGAAGATTGCTGTTCCCTCTCTCCAGGTACAGGGGCTGCCCCAGGAGCTGGCTGCCTGAGTCTGGGAAACAAATAACCTGGAACAGTTCCCTCTAATGGCAGGACAAAGCACCATTCTTGTCAGCCTGTTCCCAGCTGTTAACAACTTACCAGAGAAGAGGGTTCATTACTGGTTAAAACACTAATAAGGAATAACAACTACAAATAATTCAAGCCTAAATATATTTTGTCCCACAAAAGGGATAAACAGGGTTTGTGCTCATAGCTCAAAGACCATATTCTAGCCATTAAACAGCTACTTTAATTGGTGAAGATAAAGTTATATTTCAAAACAAATAATGTGCCTGTAAAAAGCCACTGTTTTAGTTTAGTGCCTTCATGTTTGCTCCACAAAGTGACTGCTCTGTAGTTAACTGAGTGGCTTCTGACCCAGCTGTAGGGGAGAAGAGCACAACCTGCTGAAATCTGCAGGCTGCATCCTTTATGCAGCTGAGCTCCCAAATGGGCACAAGTGCCTCATTTTGTACACCAGCACCACTCAGCATCTGTTTATCCCGCAGTCTCCTGCAAGCATCTGTTCATTTGTTGGCACACTCTGCAGTACCAACCTCATTTTCAGTCTAGAAACTCTCAAGTTCATTCATTTGAAAGAGCACAAACATACAGCAGCATTTTTCATACACATGGCAATATTGAGTGCTATTGACAGCTGCTGTTTCAACCCAGAAGTTACTGCATATTCAGTGATGGTTCTGATCTCCTAATGATTTGGGATGTTTTCTGGCTTCTTTTGGAGAAGAAAAAGCGTTTAAAACTATGTAGGATTTTATCCTTTTTTCACAACAAGAATGACCAAAATTATTTGTCCTATGAGATACATCCCTAAGCTTCAAATGGCTGTGAGCCTCAAGAGATATAATATACACTCTGGAGAGCCACTACAGGAGAGACAATGTCTTTTCCATTTGTCATTTCTTGAGATAAGACTTTAATTCAACTGAGTTCAATTTAGGGAGTAAGAAAAATCACTCAAGTCTTGCAACATAGTGGCATTTTCTGAGTTGCTACAAATTGGAATGAAATCATTCATCACTGCTGAGCGAAGCTGCAGAGATTCTCCTACAAGCCCTTTTGTTTCAGTATGTGGCAATTTTCAGAACGCTGCCTCAGCTTGGATGCTCACTGTGGGTATGTGTCTGCCTGCTACAAGTCCTCTCTGCTCTCATTCTGATGTTCACTGTCATTTGCTTGGCTCTAAGTCACAGATGCCAACAGTGTAAAAGCACGAGGGTATTACAGAAAAAGCAACTTCCTTCACCTCTACTTAACATGTTTATATTTCAAAAGATTATTATATGCACCCATTTATACAGATGAAACTATTTAAAGATTCAAAGGCAATGGACAACTAAAATATACACCCTAGCACAACATTAAAAGCAAGCTCAAGAGAGACCACATATAATTTTCTGGCTTGTATTATTTCTATGCTGTCATCATTTTGAGGTATGTGATATGTTGCTCTTTGGTTTAAACCCAAGAATGGCATTTGAATTTTTACCATAATAAAGCTTCTCAACAGACTGCATTTTCATTATTCTGTGCATGTAAGCCACAAGGATATTTTTCCTCCCTAAATGTCCAGTCTGCAGGGAATGGTTGTGAAACTCCATTATTTCCAGGAATTGCTGGCAACCTTATCCTGTCTGTTCTTCTCACTACTGCCTGTATTTTCCTTGTTCAGCTTTAAAAGCCAAACTTGGTTTGCAAAAATGTCTGGGTTTCTCTATGCCAGAACTGAAAGAAGACTACAACAGGACAGAATCAAATAATTTTGTTATGCTGAAAATCCAGTAACTCACATTAAAGCTTGTAAAACAACAAGAATGTTAAACTGGAAATAGAATTTACCTAGATGTTATCAGTAGCCTTTTACCCTTACCTGTTCCCTATGATCAAAACAAAGTAGGCTTTTTACATCAAAAGTATTTGGATTTCCACTATTCAGTAAGGTCAAAATAATCTGTAAAGAAAGGCAGCCTGAATTCCCCAATATGTGTGATATCTGCCACAATTTGGTATTCAATGGGCAGGGGTAAAGAACACAAACATCTATTCTCAGTCTCTCACTTGAGGGTACATGGTCAAGAGAGCTGGAAGCAATGAAAAAAAGATTCTGGATTATTTAAATCTTTCATTAGTCACGATGGTCCAAAAGTCATAATGGAAAACTCCCCATCTGCAGGACCATGCTGTGATCTCAGCCACACACAGCAGTAGCTTCAGAGAAAGCAAGGGAATAACTCCAAATTTACTTTGGCAGATCAAGATCAGAATCTGACCACATCCAAACGAAAACGAAAGAAGGCTACAGGCTGTGAGCAGAACCATCAGGGGATGGGGTGTGAAAACAATGAAGATCTCAGCAATTCTGATGCACTTCACTGACTGAAAAGATTCCAGGCCTATTGTTCCCCATTCTCCAAAATATGTTGGGTTTCATTCTGTGCTGCTGAGGCACTGCTTACACACAGCTCTGAAAACATATCTAGCAAACTCACAACTGCCTGAGCTGCTTGGGCTAAATATTCTCTTGCACTGAATTTGGGAAATTCTCTTGCACTGAATTTGTAAGGTACAGAGCAATGTCTGAGGGCTGCTTTCTGGGAAGAGGAAATCGACCATACACAATGTCAACCAAGTTCATTCCTAAATGCAAACCACATTGGGCTGGTGAGCACAATAATAAAAACCTGCTGACCTAGTTTCCTGCAGAACAAAATCCTCTGTCTTCCCTCCTCTCATGCCAAACCTAAATCAGAGCTCCTGCTTTGGAGAAAGAAATTAACCCTTTGGCTAGCAAGGAAAATTCTAATCATGATCCTTAAGACTTGTAGAGCATTTCAGACCATTAGAATAGTATGTAAACAGTAACTGGTCCACCCTCACAACTCTGCAAAAGGCAGAGCATGAAAGTAAAACAGAGAAGATCAGAGACCTTAACAAAGTTCAGCAGAAAATGAAAACCTCTTCCTTCAAAAGGATTTTGAAGTGTGAAGATCTGTGCTCTAAGCACTTTGCTTGGTGACCCTTCTTCATTTGCTGTATGCAATTATGAAACCTTCATTCATGCTGTGGCAAAAACATAACAGCACAGCTCAGCTTTTTGAAAAACTGCATCAAACCACTCAAGAAAGGACTATTGTTCTTCCCAAATTTTGCAATGTCAACTTGGAAGTCCATTTCTGGTAGATGAGAGTGGATTGTATTTGCTCCAAGTGTTTGGCAAAAGCATTCACTTCTAATGGCTTCACTTCCTCAGTGATGCAATGTTTCATTTGAAGGGATGCCTGGGGGAACTTCAGAATGGACACAGAATGCAAATATAACAGGGCATGTCACAACAAACTCAGCCAAAAAAATACAAATGGGAATTCTCTTGCTGTATGATGCTTCCAAAGCCCCCTGCAGTCAGCTAGAAGCACCTGGGGAGTCTCAGACTCTGGAGAACTGAGAACACCTTTGCTGGGTCAGAATGATGCTGTCAACTGGAGGAGCTTTCAATCATCTCTCAAACAGGGTTTTATTCATGGGAAGGGTGGAGATAACAAACACTTTGTCTCAGTGCTTTCCAAGCAGTGTTTTACAAGGAGGTGCCCAAAGTGCAACCTGCAAGTGAAATTGTTAACACAGCCCTGCACTGCAGCCAGGGCTTTCAGAAAGAAGATCCCACAGTAAATAGAGTTTCATCATGCACTGCTCCCTTATCAACTGAGGCAGTGTTGCCTACACCAGGACCTGAAACCTCTGCATCCCCACATGCTCCACCAATTGGTCTCTGTGGTCACAGACAGCACTGCAAAGGTTGTCACAACTATGTCTGTTCTCTGGATGCTGAATATTCACAGATGAGCTCCATAAATGCTTTTGCTCCAGCTCTGAAATGAGTTGGAGAAAAGTCTGTGTTCTCACAGACTTATTACCATCATTGGTCAGGGTTAGAAATGTGATGATGGAAAAAAAAGCATCTTATTCATCCTATCTGGTCCCTGAGGGGTTATGAGTTGTATATGCTTATTTTATTGACACAAACAAGTCTTAACTTCTATTGTCTTGCAGAGGAAGAGCTGGCTGAATTCAATTCTGGCTCACACATCATCTGCAATTCCAGCCAAATCTCAGCCACACAACTTTTATTACTGGGAGGATGTCAGAGGCAAAAGACACAGCTGGATATTCATGTCCCAGACTGAGTTTTGCTGTGCTGGCAGTTAGACAAACCAGCTTTTGATTTGTATGTAAACAGAGCCAATCTGAACTGGAAGGTCATTAAGAGAAAACACATTTTACACAACAGCCATTTTATGGTTGCTTTTCCAACTTTCCCCACACTAACATTTTTTTAAAACAAGACTTTGTCTTCTCCTATTGACTGTTTCAATGATAATTTCTGGTCCTACTGAAGCCTATGGCCAACCCCCACTGATTTTGATGGACCAGAAGGGGGCTCTGAGGAAAAAAAGAAAGACATTAAAGATTCTACAGTTCCAGTTCTACCATCTATGTGGATGAATTGGGTTGATGTAGTCACAAAACATATCTTGTGTTAAAAGCACAAAATTCCTAAGTCTACATCCTCACAGAAATTCCACTGAGTCTTTACAGTGTCTGCAGTCTGACGGCCTTTGACATTACCCCTTGTAATTGAAAACATTCTGTCCTTAATGAGCCTAATAAAAGCCCTGCTCCCAAAGCTCAGATATTGATTATTCCATAAATTTTCTAGTGGATTTCTGAACTAGCAAAGTTAGATGAAGGGAACAGGGCTAAACCAACAACTGGTTTTAGTGTCACAAGGTCTTTGACACTGAAACTTCTTGACTCCCAGGCAACATGGAGGAAATTACTGCAATTACCTCCAACAGAAGTATGAGTACAGTTACACTTGCTGCAGGAGCAACCCAGTACAGCCAGGATCCTGACCTTCAGGAAAGCCAGGGATTGATGTAACTGCATTTCTCTAGACTGAATCCCAAAGGGGAGATGCCCCAAGAGAGGCTGCAAATCCCCTTCCTCTTTTCTAGCACAGTAATTACCTGACACACAGAAAATGCAACTACATTGCAGATGCAAGGGGATGACGTTTCCAAACCATGTTACAGTCTCAGATCTCCCAGCTTTCTTTTAACTGAGGCACCCCTCATTTCATGCCGGAGCTACAGATGAAACAGGATCAGGAGAACCCACAGAGCAACCACGCAGCTCCCGTGAACGCGGCGCTAACGCCCGACCCGTCCTTGTGAGGTCTCTCAGTGCTCCCAACAGAAACAGGAATAGCATTTCCCTGAGTAAGCTGAGAAGAATGCAGAGTTCAAAAGCTGAATCCATGTTAAATTTTTTTTTTTTTCTGTTTATTCCTCCTCTTTGATTAAGGCACTGTGACTATCTGGTGTACATCACTCTTTTAGGGACAGGGATGACCTTTTGCTCTTATAAAAGCCCTACAAGCAGCAGCAAGGCCTCTGCAGCTGCAGGTTAAACTGAGCAACTGGGCTATTAAAGCAGGGAACCTTCCAGGGGCAGAGGGGAAATGACTGTCATTCTCCATGAGTTCCTCAGGGTGTCTGTTGGCACAACCACATTGCATTGTTCCACTGCAGAACTGGCAAAAGAAATAGGTTGTTAGAGTTTGTCATGTTTAAGGGGGGAGTCTTGGGTGTAACTGTTGAGAACAGCTTTGATCTAATGACCTTATATTTCTATGATGGTAGCTCACTAGCATCGTGAAGAAAGTCCATCCAAAATATTTTAATATGAAACCCTGAATGTATGTTCCAGCAAACCCAAAGACACTTCCTGCTGCATGGGCACAAGTGATCCAGTTACAGAATGGCTCCAATCTCAGCAGAACTGTTTGTGTTACCAGGAGACAGCAAAGCTGGGACATGAACCACCCACAAACGCAGCATGGGTCATTGAAGCCTTCTTTACTCCAAAGAAGATGCCTGTCTAACATATGCAGGGGACTTTTAAAAGCCTTTATTCTTAAAGAAAGAATAGTAAAAGGCATTTCTGAAGGTATGAACTAAGAAAGAATAAAAAAAATCATGACTTTCAGTGGATTTTCCTGTTGTAGTGTATTGGCCAGTTTTCCCAGACTCCTGAAACACAGTTATTATGGCACAGCCTTATTTCTTTTCTTTCTCTCAGCTTACCAGTGCTGATGGTTTTTATGTTGAATCAAACCTGCATGAGCTGTGGTGGGTGGGATCCCTATTCTCATATTTCATGTTTTGAGATCAGTATTTCATGCTTTATATTCTGCTAAAATAATCTTGAGCACTGAAAGTAGAAATCTCAGTGCTTAGTATTTTGATTTGATTTCCATAAAGACAGTTTGTCCTTTAGCAGTACTCCTTCACTTCCCCCTGCATTTATTCAGAGCCTTTGGCTTCTCTGGCCAGACTCTTGCTCTTAATCAAACCCTGCTGTGACTTCACTGAGGTGGTTTGACAGGTCCCTGTTGACATCTGAAGGAGAACCCCTGAATGTTTTGAAAAGGACCATTGCTCTACAGAGGTGATCTGGGGGACATGCCCCCTTAGCACTGAAAGGATCATTTTTCCCTTTCACCACAGACCCTTCCCCCTTTTTGTACAGCAAGGAAGTTAATTATGCCAGAAAGGCCCTGGCTCACAGAAGCCTCAGGGAAGCAATAGGGCAAATTTCCGTATTGAGGAAAGTATCTAATTAAAGAGAAAATAGCCAACCCTAACTTACTGCAATAAAAACCTTTGTTTCAGAAAGCAGCTTTCCTAGAGGGCAGAGAGACATCTCAACCCCCACGAGAATTTCCTCTTAAATTATTGCATTAGAACAACACATAAAAGCAGAAGCTGGAAGGCAGACTTTGATACAAACCTTTTTATAAAGTGTTCTGACGTCCTAAAACATCAGCATGAGCTGCCATGTGGTAAACATTTTGGAAGACTTATTTATTTAGAAATGTATGCAAAAAATAGGTGGCTAAATGTCTTATTGTCTTGTCAGAAAGACAACAATTTAAATTTCAAGACTTATACTAAACAGGAGTGAAATATGGCTATGGTTATTACATAAATACCAAGACACCCACCTGAGTGATGAAGGCTTCATGCCTTCTTGTAATGGTAAAATGTGTTGGTGTTCAGGATGATTATGAGGATGTTTGATTTAAAAACATGTAGATTGCTTTCCCTGTAATACACACTAAATGTGCAATCAATTTACATCAATTTTCTGGTGCCACAGATGCCATTGGTATGTAAAGAAAATGCTGCAAAAAATAAACACCTCTACAAAATTGCTGGGAAAAGTAGGATGAAGAGAATCCTATTATTCACTGCTGAAACATGCAGCTCTTCCAGAATGAAGCATGGCTGCAATTTGAACCAGCACACAGATCAGCTCTTCAGCTTTATCAATAAAATAAAATATCAAACTACGATACCACGAGGAACTTAATAAGAAAAAACCATAACTAATTACAAGTATTTCAGAAAAAATATAACTATTAAATACTGATCCCAAAATAAGAAATACAAGAACAGAGAAAAGAGAAACATTGGGGAATATCACCTTTCTGATCAGGAACACTAAGATTAATACCTTAAAAAAAAAACCCAACACCTAACATTCAGGAAGATGACACAGGTCTGCAAATGAATGAGTCAGAAACTGGTATGAAATCTCTGCTGGCTTTGTCACCAGGCTTCACTGAGGCCAGGATTTCCTCTCTGCTCTGCTCCTCATACCCTCTGTTTTCAGACAAGCTTTCTCAACTGCAGTACAAATCCTCACTACAGAGCTTGCTGCATCAGCTCTCACACACTTAGTGCATTCCAATCAAAAAAGCCATCAGCAAACCACCTGAGGACAGGAAAATCAGAGTGGATCAATGGGATACACTTCTTGATTGTCTGTCTATGTGTATTGAAACACTAACAAAAAGATTTAGATTTCCAGCTACGTATTTTGTTCTCTGGACAGTCTGAGTGGTTTTGTATCTTTCTGGTCACTGCAATCAGACACAGCCACTATTTATTTAGGGATATATTTTCCCCATGACTTTACAGACTCAATTCCCTGACATGGGGAAGGAGGTTTCTTAGAAGTGAAACAGGAGAAAGTGTAATAAAGTTTATTTACCTTGTTGGGAGAAAAAAAGAAACCCAACAGCAAAGAATCATATGAGAAAAAAAAAAGAATCTGAGCCTCTCTGCATTCTCTTCTCATACTTGCAGACAGCCTGTGATTCTGCATGGACAGAGGTCCTCTCTCTGCATTGTCTAATCAGAGCCCTTTTGGACTTAAATGGAATTAGTAATAATAAAAAAGCAATGGAGTGCAATTTCCATGGAAACTTGGAAACACATGTAAGGTAATTTGCAGTAAGCCCTTGTACTGTGAATGGAAAATTTTACAGTTTACACAAATCTCAGCTATTATTTTCTTGGCAGTGCAAACCTGGGCCAAATATTTTCTGTCATATTAGAGTTGTAAGTAGTCAGGTTTGCTTTCTGTGCACAAAAGCTTCAGAAGCTGCAATAAAATGCCTGATACTTTACATGAACCCAAAACCAGTATTAGAAAAAAAAAATAAATAAAAAATTATTTGGGCTTTCTTTTTGTTTGTTCACTTCAGAAAGTGAAAATGGCTTAGAAAACATCTCCTGTTTACATCATGTTACAGACCAATAAACTGCCAGAGCATTGGCAGGTGTGCCCAGTATTAATGGGACCTTATACAAACTCTTCATATTAGACCAATTAAGATACTAATTCCTGGTTTTCCATTTACTATAAGACGTATCTTTCTCACTCAGGACCATGTACTCACAGATTAATTACCTACAGAAAGCTTGCTCAGATATAGGTCCTGACAACCCATACTTACATGGAACCATGGCAATGATTTGTGACATGAGAACTGGTTTTGGAGCTGTGACAATTACAAGCCAGCTCAGAGGACAGCTCTGAAAATCTGGAACCTGACTTATACCATTCACAAGCAAGAAGAGTCCAACACTCTGATCTAAATATTATAGGAACATGCTCAGCTCCCTTACAGTAACTGGGAGCTGTGTGATCATCCATGTCCCTTTCCTCTCCTGGACATGCCCTCTACAGCAAAGAAATTTCCTGTGGGAGATTCCTGTGGACTTCCAGTCTCTGAAATGTGGGTACAGTTTGGGACCACATTAGTGCAGAAGATTTGTCTTTAACTGAGGTAACAACCACAGCAACATCAAACATCTGCAGGTGCAAAGATGTTGCCTGTCAGAGGCTGAACTCCTCCTGCCCCAGGAATCCTGGCTGTGTTTGAGGGAGTCATTGTTTGAGGCAGGGGAGTGCTTAGTAAGGATTTGGGCTTCAACACAGATTTCACCACAGGTTGACTGACTGGAGCTTTCTCTTTACAGGTTCACACAAAATTCAAAATGTCACCTGCCTGGCCAAGTGAGATCACAGAGCAAGTCACTCACCCTGCTTTTCAAATGCATTTCCCCTTTTACATCTTGAAAATTCTACTCACTCACTCACAGACCATGCAAAGAGGAAGCAGCATGACTCAGCTCCACACTACAATGGCTGGAGCAGATCCAGACCCAGCAATCCTGCAGACTTTCCCTACCAAAATACAAGTCTGCAGCTTGGATAATGTACAGCATCCAATGTTTGCCTAAGAAATGTTAGATGGGCAGAGTGCCAGCTGCAGTCCTTAACCAAGTCCTTTACATCAATGGAAAATTATCTTCCAAAGAGTTAAAAAGGGAACAAAAAAAGCTGAAGGGCTCTGATTTTAAAGAGTCCTTATGGAAGACAACATGCTGTAGAGGAACACCCTCCTGACCTGTATTGGGTAGAGATGAATTTACATGGAAGTTGAGCAGAAGAGAACATAGTAACTTAGCAAGCTTCACAGCTTGCCATACAGGGAAATATTTTGGACATATTTCTCTAAGTTACAGAATATACAAAATAACAGAGGCACAGGAAAGCTTCTGAACTTTAGGAGTCCAGGAAGTCTAGGCATGTTTCAAGAACCCTGAGTACCACTGCTTTGTCTAAAACACTGTAAAAGAGTACTCTAAAAATCAGCTACTGTAAAAATTCACTATCATCTAGAAATTACTCCTGACACTCTACCATTTTGCTAACACCAGATCCACAGAATGCACTGTAAACACATTTACCTTAACTGAAACTCTCAGCAAATTTGAACAAGAATTTCACTTCAGTTCACTCACTGAATGCACAGCAGAGTTGAACAGTTTGATGGTTATCTCATAGCAATCTAACCTCAGAGATAAAGAACTCAGTTCCAAACCTCTTTATTAGAATGATGCTGCACATCCTAGTCTGTGCCCAAGCTCTGGGCAATGGGATGGATCTGTCTTTTCAGGCACTGCCTTCACTGGGGGAAATCACATCCCAGTCATTACTCACATAAGGATGGGTAATACTAGTAATGAAAATAATCAGGAGCCATGATCCAAGCTATTTCTCTGAAATGGCCCCCACCTTCCTACAGAGCAAATTGGAGAATTACTTGCAAAAATCAGTCCTCTGGGCTATGTACACAGGGGGGGACTGAGCAGTATCAGGAAACTTGCATCACATACAAACCAACCTCACGTTGTGTTAGAAGATGAAGGGCAGCAGGGCTCATTTCAAAAGATGGTTCATCAAGCAGACTTTATGCTTAGCAAAGCTTAGCAGCTTTTTTCCTTCTCCCTCCCCAAAATGTTTTGGGCATTGTCATATGATTGTACTATGAAACTTGAAGTTATCCCAAACCAGTTCATGAGAAGAGAACAGAAACATCTATTTTCATTCCAAAGGAAAAACAACTCCTAAGCTGTTTTCCTAAGTGAGCTGAAAACTTGGAGAGAAACCTCAAGCTAAAAAAAGCAAAGGACTCAAGAAGATTCATATTCCGGACTGTGGTTTCTGTTGCTTTAGCTCAAGGGAAAATATGTTCTTGGGAAAAAGGCCTGCCTGGAGCCAGATTTTTTTCAACTCTGACTTTTCTAGTTGGCTTGGCTTTAAATCAGCATGTTGCTATTCAAGTTACTTCTTCTTATACAAAAATATTCTTTATGGGCTGTGTGATAGTGCTGTGTTTCCTAGCAATCAGCATCGAGTTCATCTCCTCTCAGCTTTGGAGGGACAGTGACCAAGCAACAGAAGAGGCCTTTACAATGTTAGTTCTGAGCTGCACAGATTCAGTGTGATTCTTCCCAGGAGAGATTTAATTAATGAATTCCATAACAAAGTGTCAGCTTTATCACGTGCCTTTGCACCTACACACAGCTAAAGAAAACATCACCTCTTAGAAAACCAGAACTCTTGCATGGCTTAATTTGAAAGAATGTTACTGTCATGTTATTATGGAGTGTTGTTAATACTGCAACTCTATTGTCTTTAGAGACAAAATGGATAACAAATATAACACAACTCCACACCATCCTGTAAATACTGGCAAATAGAGACATAGATAAATACTGGTAAATAGAGACAAGTCTGCCACAGGCAGTTGAGAGAATTTGTAATTGAGTAGCAGTGCAACAAGTGCAACAAAATGTGATCATGCTGCCCAAACACTCTGTGCCCCCAACAAGAGCAGTTATCATCATCCTAAATGCTGTAGCAACAGGCCCTAACTTTGGGATTATGCTCCTTCTTATACACTTGCAGCATCTTCTGCATTAATTAGAGTCATGGTAGGAGTTAACAAACAAGTCAATATGGTCTTTTTTGAGATCCTTCAAGACTTTTTGGAATGACACTGTAAGCTTTAACTGAAGCTCAAAGTGCACTTCACCCCCTATTTCAAAGAGCAAGGAAATTTCTGCTGTAAATGAAATGCAGTTACCTGTGATCAAGGACTGTGACAGCAGAAGCAGGAATCCCCAGAAGGAAACAGCTCTGTTCCAGCTCTTTCTTGCGAATCTCTCCTTGGTTGTAATAATTTCCTGCAAACAGCAAACAAGCAACATTGTCTAACAGTTTAGTTCAGTATCAGAATTTACTGTGCCTAATCAGATCAGTGGTTCAGACACTCCAGTACCCTCATTCTAAGAATGGCCAAAGTTAAATGCTTCTGCTAAAGGCATGGGATATCTTCCAGAAAACCATTCTGGAATAACCTGCTTGGGAAGCTGCTTCTATCCACCTTTTGGCTAGCAGTTGCCTCATTCCTTGAAATATCAACGTTTCTAGCTCTTCAGAATTTTTTGTTTGAGCTTTTTGCTTTGTTTTGGATATGCCTGATCCACGTTTGGACATACTTAATTTTTTAGCAAGATTTCATCTCTCTTTTGGTGAATTCCAAAGGCTGACTACACTTTGTGGGGGGGAAGAAAGTCTTCTCATATGCATATAGATGAACTCACTGCTGCTGTTTTATCTGAAGTCACTGATACACTACAAAAACAACTGAGCAAGACTTTTTCATAAACATGGGAGGAACTGCCTTTGCAGTGAGGTGACCAAAAGTTGTTACCACTGGCAAATTTCCAGATTGTCTCTGTGAAAGAGGTTTGTGGGAATCTCAGTCTTTTTTTTTTTTTTTTTTTTTTTTTTTAAAAAAAAAAAAAACAAAAAAAAAGCAAGTATTCAGAACAAATCAGTAGTAATTAATCTCCTTAGGAAGGGCCAAAGAGTCACCTCTCCTTCATTATTAGACATCCTGCTGTGAAATTCTCCCCATCCTCTTCACAGAGCCAAGCTGAACAGCAAGTCCAAAGCACTTGGACTGGATCTGTTAAGGTAACACACAGGAAGTCTGTCCCACAGTGTACTCTTTAAGTGATTAAAGTTTATAGCATAGCCTGGGGCACTTGGAACGAGCAGTGGTTGTCCCATGACACGAGGGCACTGCAACAGAATGCAGTGATGGAACTAAAAGGACTTAAAAAAAATGAGGAATTTCATCATAACACTTCTGGGTTTAAGACAGATTTTTCAGAAGTCTGCAGTCACAGGGGAAATTCAGGCAGAAAGTAATATGGCTTCATTGTAAAGAACCAAAAGAAGATAGGAAACCTAATTTGGATAAGGCATTTGGAAGAAGTTAGACTGAGACCAACAACTAGCAGGAAAATGGGATTCATTATCCTAAAACACACCCTCCTTCTTCATTGAATTATATTCTTCTCATCTTGCCCTGACATTCCCTTATTTTTTCTTGGCATCAGGCATGCAAAATCCATGCCAGAGCTGTGATGGCCCTTTCCAGAATGTTGCCCTGTGCAGGGCAGTACTTGCAACCCAATTTTAACTATGAAGCAATAAAATGAAAAAAATACAGCTGAGTATTAAAATATGATTCAAGCCTGTAGTCAGCTGTCTTGAATTACACTAAAACATTTTATTGTTGTGGGTACAAGTCATCCAAATCAAGCATTTCTCTCCAGCAGTGTTGCAATCTGAGCCATCACTAGCAAGCTTTGTAAAAATTTCAAAGAGGGAAGGAGTAACTAGAAAAAAAAAAAAAACAACCCAGACTTTACTGGCAGAGTGAGAGTGAATGGTTTTAGGAGCCTGTGACAATGATTATCTGTGGGTTTGCCCCAGTTTTGGTAGTCTGCATCTTAGATTGCAAGTTCCAGCTTCAGCAAAATTAATTTAAGTGTGCAGTAGATGGGTTACATGAGTGCAGGGGGACTCATTTGATTTTTTTAAGGCCATGACTGATAGTGGTGCTTAAAGGTAACATTCCTTCTGCTGCAGTGCAGTGTAACAGGGGACTGGAGGTGATGTTTCATCCCAGTAGTGCCACTGCTCTCAGAATGCCTGCCTCGTACTCAGCTCAAAGGATCCAGGTTGCACAGCTTGAGAAATGTGTCAGGACACCAGGCATATATAAATTTTAACAAGAAAAAATGGGAAGCTGTTTAAAACCAGGTGAATAGCTGATGCTGCTGGACCTCACCCATGGAGCACTGAGAATAGAGAGTCAGCCACTACAGAGAGCAAAGCACATTTATACCCAGTTATTATTTCAGTCAAAGATTATTCAGTATGTAAAAGGCTGATTTTTTCCCACAGTGCTGTAATTCTAATCCATTCCCAAGTCATTGTGATTGACATATGAAAACTGCAAGTACAAGGGTTTCTAAGTAATGATTTTGCCTCAGTGTTACCATTTGCAGTCTTTGATTGACTCACTTGTCATCATCAATTGTAGAATGAGAGGAGGAACCACCTGAATCACCCCAAAGACAAATAAGAGGCACAGAAAAATTTATGAGCTCAGTGAATGTACTTCTCAAGCACACTAAACGTTTCATGTCACTAAATCACAAGGAAAAAATGAATTCTGGTAGAGAAGTATAGGCTAAAAAAATAGTTAAAATGAGGTTGTTCTTATGCACAAAAAAACCTCCCAAAAAAACAAACCCGAAACACAAAAAAACACACACAAAAAAAGCCCAAAAAAACAAAAAACCAAAACCAAAACCCAATATATCTGGCTTTAGTAGATGATGGAAATGTAAGACAAGAGTGTCATGTCCTGTGAAAAATTCCTGTCCAGGCAAATAGCAGGAGAATTTTTACTCCTGTTCAGCCCCAGAAAGGCCTCAGTGGAAGCACTGCTCCCAGTTTTTGATCAAAGCACTTCAAAAAATATGAGAACCAACTGGAAGAGTCCAAAGGAGAGTGATGAGAATGATCAGAGTTTAGAAACATAATCTACAAGGAAAGACTGCAAGACTTGGGGTTGTTTAGTCTGGAGAAAAGAAGACAGAAGAGGCAAATAAAAGACTGAAAATATCTAAGCTGCTGCTACTAAAGGACACCCTGATTGTCATGTTCATGACAGACAGGAAAAATAAGCAAACAAGCTCAAATTGCATGAATGATTCAGGAAAAAAAGTGATTTGAAGAAAAGCTAACACAGCACTGACACAGACTGCACGGGCTGAGGAACTTCCCTGGAGGTTCTGCAGCAAATGAAGAGGCACTGATGCTGCCTTCGGGCCAACTGATGGACATCACAACTCAGGTTCCCTTCAGGCCTCATTTTCCATGACTGGGCTGTGACCCAAGTGTTATTTTTCCATGTGTTACAGTGACTGTATCCTTACAACACCACAACTGCAGCGCCCAAACAAGTCCTCTCCGAGAGAGAAACAAAGAGAAGACAAAAGGTCCAACTTCCTGCTGCTTCCCCATGGCTCAGAAGTACCTCAGTGCTGCAGCCAGGGGAGGGTCGGGAGATCTCTGCGGGAGGTTTGGATTCAGAGCCACGTTTTGCTTCTAAAACTCTGCAGAGAGCCACGTCTGGACCCAAACTGCACGGCAGCTCCCTGGGGCGTTGCAGCACCGAACCTCATGGGCGCCACAGTACCACGGCAGCACAGGCCTAGAGGGCCCTGGGCCTCATCGCAGCGATGACATCACGCGTGACATCACACTCTGCGTCAGGGCACAGCCACCGCTCGCTGCTCTGAGGCGTCTCGGGGATGACGTCAGAGTGCAATGCCACCTATCGGAAGCCATCATGGCGGCTTTCCCATGACGTCACGGACGGGCAGCCCAGCCTCTCGGGGCGGTGGAACCGGGGGGGCGGGAGCCCCTCCGCTCCCGGCGCGTTTCCCCCCCCCCCCCTCACCTGCGGAGCAGCACAGCACCGCGGGGCGGGCACCGCTCCTGCCCAAGCCCAGCACCGTGGGGGCGAAGAACATCGCTTCGTCATCAGGGTGCGCCGTCACCAGCAACGCGCGGACGCCATCCGCCCGCTCCGCCGCCGCCGCCGCCTTTCCCCTCAGGGCGGCGCGAGCCCCGTCCCCCGCGTAACGGCGCCGCAGGCGGCGCGCGCCACCGAGCAGCAGCGCGAGGAGCAGCGCGAGGAGCAGCGCCGGCGACACCGGGCCCCAGGCCCACGGCCCCGCTGCCATGGCGACGGGCGCCGCGCGCCACCGCGCTGCTCCGGCGAGAAACGGGAAGGGCAGCAGGAAGGTTCCGGGACAGCAAGGGTTTCCCCCACCTTGGTGTCAATCTCCTCTCTTTTCCCCGCCTCGGGGCGGGGCCGCTCGGCCGCTGTCGCGGAAACGTGAACCGGCTGAGCTCTACCAGGGCTGCCCAGAAAGAGGGGAGCACCGGGAGGGTCCCCGCCGCGCTGCCCTCGCCAGACTTGGTGGGGTCCGAGCCGAGGAGCGCGGGCGTTTGAACGGGGGCGGTGCCGTGGGGTGCGGGGATCCTCCATTGCCCGGCCCTGCTGCTAGTAGTAACTAATAGTGAGAAAATATTAATAACTAAGTGAGAAAAGTTGAGCTCTTCAGCGCGCAGTACCTGTTATCTCTGCGCGGTGCTACTGTGGAAGAGACGCGGGCCAAGGGAAAGCTCAAAAGCAGGGCGAGAGGAGCTTATCTTCAGACACCTCCTGCTATCTGCAGATCTGCTGGCTGTCCCGTGTGGCTGCGAGGGGAAAAAAGAAAACAAGTTTTGGGTACGTTTTAGAAGTGAAGTCAACCCCTGGAGAAGGTTGCAGAGAAAAAGGTGACAGGAAGTAGTAAAATAAAACATGAAAAATACAAATCAGATAATACGATGGCCTTGGAAATTGCTTTTGAAGGCAAACGGGCAATACGGGAGATAAGTGTAGCCTGTCGGCAATAGAAGGTGTTAGCTGGGTTGGTTTAGAGAATAAAATGAGGAAAGCACTTCAGGTATTTCATTATCTGAAGAGCAGCTCACACCTCACACCTGGCCTGTCTCCACAGAGCTTTAGTTGGACACTTCCAAGCAAACAAAGTTGTGTTGGGATTAATGACTACAAATACTTCAGCCTGGAGATGTCGTGTCACCTCAACACAGCCCTTGGCAGTGGATCTGGGCTCCTGTAACAACTGCACACTTAAAACAAAAGAGGTTTTCTAAGTAATCCTGTTCACCACAGGGTGAGCCCCTGCTTGATGAGGCTGAATAAAGGATTGTGAGGCCACATCCTGCAAATGGGGGTGTGTGACTTCTCGTGTTTAATGGAAATTGTAATCAAAATGACAATTTAATCTTGTCTAATGGTATCGCTTTTGCTTCTCATAGTAAACCTGGTAATAGATTAACCTGTAATCTTAGCACATCTGGAATTAATTTTTTACAGGTAAATGCCTTACTGAAAAACCCCTTACTGAAAAAGCAGGCAACAATTGACATACTCATTCTGGGGTTGGACAGAAAGCCATCCGCGATGTTAAACCTCTCACATCTTTCAGGTGTCACCGGTTCCAGCCGAGGGGCTGCAGCCCGCGGGTGGCGGGAAGGGCCCGGAGCGGGAGGGGGGGTGTGGGGGGTGTGTGAGGCAGCGGGCGCCCGCGCTGCGATGCTCACGCCCGGGACGGTTCCCGCCTCCCGCTCTGAGGCCTCATTCACTGGCACAGCCGCAGCTCTCCAGGTGCCCCCGGCGTCCCGTGATCGGTTATGAGGCATTTATACGGATTCTCACGTAATACCGTGAGGTAAAGTGAGGCGCTCTCATCCCTCCGGTCATTAGCATCACCCAGAGGGACACCGGGCCGGGCTGGGTCCCTCAGCAGTGCCGGTGCTGCCGGGACCCCCTCACCTCAGCGCTGCCGCGCCCCCCGCTCGCCTCATGGCGGCCGCTCCCCCCCCCCACCGCCCCGAACCCCCTCAGCGGGGAGGGGGAGGGAACCTTCCCCGCCGCACCGGCCGGAGGGTCCTGGAAGGAGGATAGCAGCCCGCCCTCTCACCGCCAGGCCGTCCGGCGGCTTCTGGTGGATTGGAGCTGGCCGAGCATCGCCTCTCATCCGCACGGCGGGAGGAAGGGGCGAGCTTCCCCGGAGCGGTAAAAAAAACCAAAAACCCGACCCGCCACGCTGCCGTTCGCTCAGTAGCTGCCAGGACCTGAGGAGAGGGGGCGGAGCCCGCCGAGCCGGGGGAGGGGAGGCAAGATGGCGGTGGCGGTGGCGCTGAGGTTGAGGTGAGACGCCGCGACCGTTCAGCCCCGCCGGAACCTGCCGCCCGGGCCGCCCCAGCGCCGCGCCGTCGGTAAGGGCAGGGGGCCCGGCGGGGCGGCGCGGGGGGAGCGGCGCGGCCCGGGGGGGCAGCGGGGCCTAGTGCCTCCGCTGTGAGGAGGAGGAGGAGGAGGGGGAAGAGGCGGGGGCCCCGGCCATCCCTTCCTCCTCCCTCCTCACCGGGGAGAGAGCCGCTCTCTCCCGGACCCGGGAGGAGGGCGCCGGGGGTCCTCGGGGGAATCGCCGGGGGTGGGGGCGATGGGCGGATCAGGTGCGATGCGGGGCGGGGGTTGCCCGGTGCCCGCGGGGGATTCTCCATTTACGCGGTTGTTGTGCGGGAGGGTCCGGAGGGGCGGGGGTGGGCGTGAGGGGATGGCCCTGGAGGGGAAGTTTGTGGAGAAATCGCAGAGCATCGGTGTGCTGGGTGTGCATCCCTGCCCTGTGAGGAGGAGAAGTACGAGTTAAAACATAAAAAGAAAAAAAAAAAAAAATCACAGTGGTAATAAATGATATTAAAAAAAAGGCCGGTTCTGCAAAATCAGCCACTTGGACACTCGGGCGGGAGTGCCTGAAGATGTCCTGGAGGTGCGTGGTGGCTCCTGCTCCAGCCCCACGTTGAGGTTGTCAGTGGTGGGGAATTGTTGCTGATGCTGACTCTGAATTATTCATATAGGACCTGTAAACATCCCCAGCTTCTGTCATCTCTGGGCTGCTGGAGGCCACAATGAAAGTGGCTTTTTCTAGAATTATTCTGACTTGGTGGTAAAGAACTTTGGGCTTACTGATTTTTCTGTAATTACTTACAGAAAACCACAAACCTGTGGGCATCAAGTTGGTTGCAGTTAGACAAGATTCTAGATGGACATAGGCACTGTTAGACAGGCTAAAATAAGTAGGTAGTCTGAACAATTTGTTGTCCAAAACCTGTTTCATCTTGTTTCATGGATATGTACTTAACAAGTGTCTTAGCTTTTCACAACCATAAATATTGTTGCAATATAAGAGTAAAAAAAAGAAAAAAAAAGACAACCTATGACAATGTGAGGGGATGTCTTGTTCTGAGTATTTGATTTTGTGGCAGCATTCTTGTTTTGTGCAGGATTTTTAGGTACATCATTGTAGCTGTGAACTGCTAAAGCTCAGGCAGGGATTTTTATCCTAGAGAGTATGGTTTGAGTGGGGGAAGAAAAAGTGGTGCTCATATAGGAAAACATTATTTTTGTGGTAAGGAGGGCATCCATAGGCACAGCTTAAGTGCCTGAAAAAGTGGACACTGAACATAAGAACCATTGCACTGGAATTTTATTCTGCAGCATGTTGTTATTCCTGATGAACTCAACAACCTTGACATTTGGAAAGGAAGTATGTAATATTTGAAGTGGATTTTTAGTTGGCTGAAATCTAGTGTCTTGTAGGGGGGGGGAGGTTAAAGATCTTTATGCTTATCCCAAGGATTTGAAATTTCAGAGGAAATGAGCCAACTACAGGGACCCCTTTTGTGAAAGTGTGGCCAATTTTTTCTCGACGTCACTTTTCTGTGTGATGATAGTAGAGGCTGCTAAGGAAAAAAAGTTTTGTTTTGCTCAATGTGCAGTAGAATTTTCCCATTCAAAATGTACTGTTTGATGCTGGTCACTGAAATACCTAAACTTGTTATTGAAACACAGGAGAGAGCAGCATTTAGGAATCTTTTTTCTAATGTGCATTTTTTCATGTGTAGATATTATTACAAGTGTTTGTTACTGCAAGTGTTACTCTCTCTGATTAGTTAGTATACAAATCAATTGAAAATAACTCTCCAGATTGAAATTACATGTGCAAAAGTTGACTACATTAATTTTTACATATTGTGCTGCTGATGATCTACTTTAAGTATGCTTTGTCTCCTATAACCACTCAATTTTCATTGTGATCTGGAGGGATCTCTCAAAAACTGTAGTAGAAATAGGGACAGACTCTAAAGCTCCCTTTTGATTTCCACCCTCCAGTCCCCTTCCACAATTCTTGTGGTTCTGTAACTGCCTCTTCTAAGTTATTTCATTTCTCAGTTACAACATGAGTGAGAGATGCCCACAGGGAGGGGAAGCTGACTCTGCTTCAGCTACTCTTACATGCCTAACAGTAACTGAAAGTCTTCTCTATTAGAAAAGAATATTTTTTTTTCATTACATTATTAATGTTGGCATTTAACTTACTCTTTCAAAGCTCTCAGCCAAAGTTTTGGTGAAGTGTTTTACTCCTCTTTTGTAGCTGCATAGAAAATAGTTTTAATGAAGATTTTCTTGTATGACCAAGGATACTGTGCAGAGTTCTAGTGTGAGTAGCTTCTAAAATCTAAGATTTTAACAAGTGTTTAAGCTGGAGGGGATCTATGCCTCATGCAGGTGCACTGCAACCTAGCTCAGTCTTGAGAACAGACTGGTAACCAGAAAGCAGTTTCATAATGCAAACATTTCCTGGATGCCAGTCTTGAAGTCTTCAAGTCATTTATGTTCTTTAGTCAAATCTGAATTGGTGTTTCAGATGACAAGCTATTAACTGAACTTCTTACCTTGTCTCTCTACTGTAAATGTTGCAGATAAAAATTCTGACCTATGCAGGATTGCTGTCTGTAAATATTTGCTTTGTGCTGCTATTTCTAAGCTATGCAAATAGCCAGGAGCCTGCTGAATATGCCTACCATTTTAGTTTCTCTCTCCATCAATGATTCCCCATCTAGTAACAATGTTTTGTGATGTTCCCTTCCTCTTCCCTGCTAGTTCAGTGTTTATCCATCATCTCTTAAATTGCTACCAGGGCCTGGGCCTGCTGAGGCTCAAGTGGATGCAGAAAGCTCAGCCTTACCTTGGAGCTGTTTCCTCCCAGTATCCTAAGGGAGATTCCTGTGTCCTTGAATAGCTTCCCATCTAAACCACTCGTGTTCCATTGCCACTCCCAGACTGATTTGATGTGCAGTTCTTTCTTCAGGCTGGAAGATGGTGTTGGTCGGTGTCGTTTAGAAGTCAGTGGCTTACAAAGGGTACTGCAAAATTAAGGTACTCTATTGGTGCAGAGATCCATCAGCCATCTCTGAAAAAACCCTATTGTTCAGAATTCTCAGCACTTAAAAAAAAAAAATAATTTAGAAATGGAATTTTTATGGAGACAGATTACCTGGACACACTGGTGACCAGGACTTAAAAATTCTGTGCGTGTCTTGAGTACAACTGAAAATGTGTTCACAAAGGTGGTGAGGGAAAGGCCACTTATAAATGAACAAGGATGAGGTAAAGTACAAAACGTGCTTAAACCATTGTGATGCCTCCCAACAGCCTCCTCTCATGCCATAAGTTCAGTTGTGCTGCAGGGAAAGTTCATTTGGCTGATTCTCTTTGTAGTCTGGGTGAAGTCAGAGGCACGCTTGTCCCAGCCACAGGAGCATTCCCTGGCTGCAGGGCATGGGCCACACGCTCCACATGAGGTGTCTGCTGAGCCATTCCTGGTGGGCTTCCTGGGGAGAACCATAAATGGATTAAAAAACATTCCTTCTCTCAAGGAAGATGCCTGAGAAATGGGAATATAAATCAGCAAGGAGACCAACTCATTCTGGTCATGTTCATCGTTGTTAGAAAGTTAAGCCTATTAAATTAATTACAAGTTCAAGTGCTGTTCAGCACACCAGATAGGTGTATTATCACATCTGTACTTTTCACCTCATTAATAGTATTTTTGGAAAAAAAAAGAGGAATTAGATTAACTTAAAAAAAATATGTATGCTTTTGTCTCAGATTCATGTTCTTCAGCTCTTGTTTCTGTTTTCATATTACCTGAGATGCTGGACTGACAGAGAGGGGGCATCCAAAGGTGGGAATTCTCCCACATACTCAGCATAATTTTTTTTAGCTTTCTTGGAAAACTTGTCTTAACAAATATGGTCACTGACCTGTTCCATTACAGCCATTATTTCTATAGGTGCTGATGCTTCTCTCTGGTCTCCAAGAGCTGGTTTTTCCGTATCTAGAACCTTAAAGTTATACATTGTTTTTTTTCCCCCAGGTACAAAATTTACTTGTACCATTGGTAGTTAAAGATCTCTTCAGTTCTTTATCTTTTTCTGTGACCTAGAAGCTGTTGTGTGAGTCTCAGTTAGGAGTTACATCTTTATTTATTGTTGCATTCCCTATAAAGAAGAACTTCTCAAACATAATAATAAACTTAGTAACAATAAATTTTGTTTCTAGAAGGCCCCAGTGCATTTCCTGTTGAGTATCTGAATAGACGTGGGTATTGCCCTTATGTAAAGTAAATGAAAGTTCTTATTTTGATTTTACTGCAGTTTTAGCTAAAATCTAGACTTGTTTTCATCTGAACCCAGTCAGCTGGGACAGTAATGAGGCTGATACTTATTTTTTCTTGAACCTGTATAGTATGTGGCTTCTCTTTATAACACATTGTAGTTTATGGAGCTGTGGGTTTAGTCAGTATGAATTAGTCAAGTTGTATTTCCTTTCCTAAACCAAAGCTGCTTTAAGAAGCTGCCACCACTGATGTGCTTTTGATAATGAACAAACTACAAGAAGAGACTGGAAACTTCAAACTGTGACCACATAATTACTTGCATGTTAGGTGACGTCAGAAGCAGTTTTACCTGCAGGCAGATTAACAGTGGAGGAATAAATTCAAGTGCAGTAGCTGCTTTTAAAGTGCCTGTGCTTTCAGTCCAAGAGGGAGAAAGAAAAGCTGTTGTTTTGAAAGAATATTTTATGCATCGTGTGTGATACAGATGAAGTGTGAGATCATTGTGGTTATTTCTAAATCAGAGGTGAAATAAGAAGAGGTGAATTTGAGTGAAGCTCAGTGCATTGTTGGGCACTGCTAGAGGGAGGTTTTCACAGTTTTTATCACCACTCTTTGCATAGCATCTCTTGAGCCTCTTGCATGTTGCATACTGGTGCACTGGAGGATACTTTGGTTTGGTTTCTGCTTCACCTTAAAGTTCCACAGTTGATGCTTCAGTTGATGTTTCATAACCAGTTGAACCCTGTGGCAGTGATGGGGTCCTTCCCAAAGGGTGAGGTAGATGCCTGGGGTTTGGGAATCTCAGAAAAAAACCCTTCTGAAGGAGAGCCCTTATCTGTGCACTGTTTGGACTCTGTAGAGTTTGCTTTGGACACTGAATTCTGTAGCTTTGGTTTCTGGTCTTTGGCTCATGAAAATTTTCTGTGGTGTACATTAACTGCATGCTCCTTGCTATCTTGGGACAGCCAGGAATGTGAATCTTGTGTTGCTAGGAAAACCAAACTATGTTTTAAATGTCTTTAGAATACAATTTGTCTAGATCTCTACGATATACTTTTAAAGCAAAAAAAAAAAACCAAAAAAACAAAAAAACCCTGTAATGATTTTACCCTTCTTTGGTTTAAATAATTTCTCAGTGGTATTTTCAGTCGAGGAAATGCCTACATCCTTCATTTCAATGTCTAAGTGGAGGACTTCCTCCTACTTCTGGACATTTTTGGTGGTGTTGTGACCCTTTTTGGCAGGAAAGAGGTGGAAAGGCTCCTCGCAACAGTAAATGTTACTCCTTCAGAAAAGACGAGGTGGATTCTTCCCTCAGGGATCCTCTGTACCCTGCTCTGTTACTGTGTTAACTGGTGAGTGGATGCTGGCAATATGCACTCAGAATGTATGCACCCAGCACCTTTTATTTTCTGTAGCAAGTGGGTAGCTGAAGAGAAGCTTCCTAAGATGTTAACACAGTCAGGTTCTGGTGTTATGATCTCCCATATAATATGGCACAGTTGTGAATAGCCTGGGTCTTGATATCATATATTAGCAACTTTTCTTTAAGATCATAAATTACAGGAGAGATTAAAATAGAATTTCCTGGAGAGGAGTATCTTGTCAGCTGAATTTGATCGACCCCATTTTTGCAGAGCACAAATTCTATTTGTATTTGTAGTTACCTAGCAGGAGAGAGAGAAACTGTTATTTAAAGATGAAGTGTAACAATGTGATCCTGAGATTTGGCAGCAGTTTGGTTGTAAATGCCATATGCAAGTATGCAACCAAGATTCACCATGTAGAATGGCAACAAAAATAATTTTTAAGTACTCTTTTAATACTTATTTAATACTCAATGTTCCAAAAGCTATTATTTAAGTACTTTAGGGAGTTCATAGTCTCTTAATGGAAAAATCTTTTTCTATTAAAATTTGAAGTATAAAATCCTATTTTAATTTTTTGGCTATTTTGATGCAGATGGAGAAGTCGTGCTAGTATAAGAGTAAATGTGACATCTTGCATTGACTGCTGTAATGCTCCTTGACTTCTGTAATTGGCTAAATTAGAGTATACCACGTTTCCATGTCATGTAGAATATGAGTCAGACATGGTATAGCATAATTGGGCTTTAATGCTTTGGCCATTCAGAATAAGACAATATTGTGTGCTAGTGGAAATTTCATGCTGTGAGAGTTTCAAATTCAGATGTTTGGGATTTTTTTTAACATACCCCCATTGCTGTATTTATGGCTTGAATCATATGACATCAATAATGAATGGAGAGAATGGTATTTAGTGTTTCTGGTAAAACACAGCCTTATAGTTGTTAATTTTTCTACTGATGTCTAGCAAGGATAGAAATAGCAATTTTGGGGTCAATAACCATGTGAGTAGAAGGAGTACAATTACCCAAGATTCAAGTTCTCAGGGATTTATGGTATATTTTAGATGTCAGAGAAAAAGAGAAGACATTTGCACATGTGGAATTATTATGGAAAGTTCAGCAGTGAGTTGTTCTCAACGTGGAGAAAATATGTTCATATGTTCATTGTTCCTGTTCATTCTAAAAGCAGATGGCCATATGCTTTCTCTGCAAGCTTCTCTACAAGAGTATTCTGCAGCATGAAACTGTATGGAAAAGCATTAAAGAAATTGGGAGAAGTCCTGAGCTTTGAGACTGATTCTTTTCTGTAAAAACAGGCAGCACAGTATTCTGGAGCATTTTTAAATAGCTGATACTTAAATTGTCTTTAATTTCGGTGTGGATCTATTAACATTTTTTGCTTGTAGCACACAGAGAATTCAGTTTTTCATACTTACATGCACACCTGTGAGCTTGAATATATTATATTTAATATATTGAATATTTTAGCTGGAAAAATCTGTCTTCACTTCTTGTTTTAAAGCACAAAACTATTTTAATTCTGCTCAGGCATCAACTTTCTTGTAGGTTCTTGGATGCAAACCCTGTCTTGAATGCAAACGATCCTATAATTTTCTCACCATCCCATCTGATTCCACAACACTTTGCAGAGCTTTGTGTACTTAGACTCAAAGGGTTAACATAGATCAGTTTGAACCCAAACTTTTTTTCTTTATCACCAATTTTTTGTTGTTGTTTTTCTGAATAACTCTCACACGATGATGCTGATAACTGGACAGGAAGGCCTAATAACAGCTCTTGAAGTGTCCAGTGCTTTTTTTCTTAAGACTTGTTGGCTGCTGAGTCAGTCCCAGCTTGTAACGGTACTGTCAGTGTTTTGAGCATTGGGGTTTTAGGTGTAAGACTTTACTTTGTCTTTTAGTTTGAATAAATAACTTTTTACATGGAGGCTGGACCCATTGAGGTATTTTTAGAAGCCTGTTGGAATTGTGTATGTTATTATTTTCTTGTGTGTGGCCTATCCCTAAGATGCAAATTTGATGTTTCTTTTTGAGTGCTTGGACAGATTTGTCAGTGATTATCTGACAAAATAAAGATACTGCCAAGAAGGCTGGTTTTGCAAAGGTAGTGATATTCTTGAAGGGTTTTACCTCTGTGACTCTCAGCTTTTAATTTTGTGTAATTGTATGGGAGCTGCAGCACTGTGTCCCAAAGGTACAAGCACATGAAATCGATGAATTGTGGTTAAAAAGGTTGGTCCTTAAATATGACTTCTGGTTTGGTTTTTTCCCATTAGATTGTTTCTTTGGAAAAAAGTGCAGTCACAGAAAGAATTAGTCACAAGTATTGTTATCACATTTTGGATAAAGCCTTTCTAACCACTGCTGAAAGGGTCCTTTCACTCTTCATTTTCTCACCAGAGTAAACTTTGAATAAATATCCCTGAATTAATTTGGGATTCTCTGCAGATCCCCTGCGTAAGGCAGAGCCTTTCTTGTTCTGCCATGGGTTACATACATCAGAGCTTAATTTACTGAGGCTGCTGACTGAAAAACAAAATCTCCCAACTCAGTTTAAGCCTTATATGACTGTAATCTAATTCTTTGCACTCTTTGTATCACACTTAGTTTGCTCAAAAACAAGAGGAGGAAAATTCCCCAAAGGATGTGAAATTTAATTAGCAAATGTTGGTTAAGCACTTCAAGATGGCATGAAAATGACTCTGAGTGCAGAAGTTTGCTTCATGTATGTGAAGGAAAACTGAATCTGCCCATGGGATCTGCCTTGGGAAGGGAAGGTGAGAGGAGCTGGGGTTCCACAGACAGGGAAGAGGTGACTGCTCCATCCTTCTGACCTCCTGACCCCTTCCCTTCTGCTGCTGTAAACATTTGTGTGGCCCTGCGGTGAAGGGTTTGGGGAACTGACTTGCTAAAAATAGGCACAGTTTTTAACCTGCTGCATTTTCTCCAGAGGAAAGCTGCAATTCTCGGGCAGTGCCAGCTTCTTTCTGCCTGCTTCAAGTGCTGGGAGGCTTGAGTCTTCTTTCTGATTCAGTCACTGACTGTTTCATGGCTACTCCTTGATAGATTACTTAACCTTTCTGTGGCTTATTTTCCCATGTGTGTACTGAAGACAGCACTTCTGCTTCTTTCTGAAGCATTTTGAGATAAAGAGAGAGTGTTCAAATTTGTACTACCCCTAGAAGCAAATCTGAAATTACTCTGTGGCTGTTGCTAGTGTAATATCTGTTCTAAATGATTTGTAACTTACCCAAAATTCTCAACATATGACAAACGTTACTTTATCTTGTTTGTTTTACCACAGAATCTGGGAATGTCAGGGAAGAGGGATGCTGCAGCAGAATGGACTGGGTTTTGAAGTGCAAAACAAAGCATATTTCTGCCCTTTCTAGTTGTCAGTGTTCAGCAGACAGAGTTTGCCAGCCTGGTTGGTAGCTGTTTGAAAGTATTCACGACCCAGCTTTGTATTTGTGAGCCATGTAGGGCAGGATTCCAGAGTCTGTAACGTTTTTTCTTAATGTTTATATGAAAAACCTCAAATTTTCAGAATAAGGTGAAACGTTATGAAAGTATTTGTCTGAAAAATGGAATCTTGCAGTCGTTGAGCAGAGCTGGAAGCTGATCTCTTGTGTTGTGCTTTGTCAGGGGAGCATCCTTTGGTCTGGCAGAGAAGAGGGAAGTAGAGGAAAGGTTGGAGCAGCAGAGAGAGTTAATAGCAAGGAAGGAGCTTTAAAGAAGGATTCTGATTGGATTGGAGTGGAGTGAAGCTGGACCAAGTTTGTCATGACTAATGGAAGGATGCAGCAGTGAGGAAAGCCTGGATGAGGTTGTTTACAGCCTGCAGACAATTTTCTGCAGGGACTGCTGTATTTAAACGTCATCTGAATACAGGGAATTTGGAGAGGTTGCAGCAGGAAGCTGGCATTGCCCTCACTGACCAAGAAAACATGATGGAGAATAATCTGTGTCTGCTGGATACATGCAAGCAGATGCTGAAGACAGGCAGATGCTTTTAGATGAAAGGTCATGAGGTTTCCTGCAGAGGAGAGCTGGAGTCAAGTACTTACAGTTACAGAATTAAGTTAGTAAGACAGGGAGAGATGAGCAGAATATTGGTGGTAACTCTATAGGCAAATATTGACAAAAATTCCCCTCTCCAGTATGGCAGAGAGTAAAACAAGCTCATACTTCAGGAGACTGGGGGATAAGATGGGGTCTGCAGGGCATGTAAAGGTTAGGAAAGTGTGCAAGCACATAGAAATGCGTGTAACAAGAGGAGCCTTGGAGGGAGAGAATATTGTACTTCAGTGTCATTTTACATGTTGTACTACAGTGTTTATTTTGTCTTGAAAGAAATGAGATGCTGTGGAGAATCCCCATCCTTTCTTTCCCTCTCCATCTCGTAGCTGCCATTTTGGAACCATGTATTTTCCTCTGCTGTTGGAGCCCTTGTCTCTTGCTGCTGTTTTATCAGTTCCCTTGGGAGGAAGAAGGCACTCCCACCATTGATAACTTCATTTTTTCTTTTTTTCATCACTTCCCACTTCTTCTCTTACAGAACCCAGTTATAACCTCTAATACTGTTTCTGCTGCCCTCCTCTGTTGGCAGCTTTATATTGTTTATTTTCTAAAATTTCTTATTATTATGGTGCTAAGAACACAGTCATACTTGGAATTCTCAATAGGAAGGCAGTTAGACAATGTTTTAAAATGTGTAGGTTATGAGATGTGAGGTCTGGCTGGCTGAAGGATGTTTGTACTTGGGTACTCCCAATTTATACTTGTGAATGGAGAAACAGCCTTTGTAGCATCATACAAAGTGGGTTGAACTTTTGGCACCTGGGTTAATGAGCAGCTCACAGCTTTGACTGAATATTGAGAAAATAGGGAGAAGATGTAACTTGACTGAAAGAAACTAGAAAGGACCTGGAATCATGGAGTACTTGGCCTATATTCATGTGTGATTTTCAAGTGCTTGCTCCCCTGATCCCTTCTGCATCCCCAGATTCTTCAGATCTTTAGCTTCAATTTGGGAATACATTTGAGTATTTCAGGTACTGCAGCTTGTAACTAAGCAGCACAGTGAGTATTTGCCAGCCTGCTTGCTTTCTGACACTTGATTAAATGGGAAGTGCATGAATCAGACCTATTACACCATCACTTATTTGGGAAAGGTGTACCCTAGTGAGTGCAGCATGAATGATGAAGTGTAATAAATGTTAATGGTGAAGAATTCTTTGTTAGAACTTGTCACTTATAGGTAATAGATAATAGAGTTACAGGCACTGGAATAGCTGGGTACTACAAAGCACATAACCAGTGATCTGTAGGATTTCTTTGAAAGAGAAACTGTAGTTTTTCCTTAATTTTCAATGTCTGAAAATCCTGTTTAAGAGGTAAATCTAAATTTACCTCATTATTCTGATAGTCCAATATGTGAAGCTTTTTTTTGTTTGAGGGAGAGGTGAGGAAAAAAGCCCAACCAGAACAGGAATGATAAAAAATGTCAGATAAACTTTGAGATCTGTTTGTGTAGCTTGCTGTGTCTGATTTTTTCCTGAGCTGATTTTGTCTATTGACTGTTAATGGAAAATGCAGTTCAGAAGTATAACTTTACATGTGATGTTTGGGAAAGGCTGCAGATTAATGTGCTTTGAAATGAAGCCATCTAGGCAGGGATCAACAGTTACTTTATTTGAAGGTCTGATATGTCTGCTAGGCTCTGGACCAGAGGTTGAGAATTTGCTACAGGTCTGGTAGAATTCTGTATTTAATACATAGGTTCCAGGAATGACATCTTTTGAGCAATGGGAGGGAATTATTTTGTGTTTAAAAAGAATGTGTATGTCCTGCTCATTTGGTTAAAGCCATAATTTACCTGCTCAAAGCACTGGGGAGTGCAGTGTTTAATCGTGATCTTCAGCAGCTGAAGCTTTACACAGCTTCACAGGTGCTTGGATTTTTATTGGTAGAATTTTTCAGTACTTCAAACCCAGATCAGGATGCATTTCAGTGCTCCCTGTTAATCTGTAGCTGTAGAATACAACAAGAGGAAAGTAGACTTTGAATGTCAACTGAACAGGATTATTTTAAGGCTCAGAGTATATTCAGTTTCTGGCATCCCATAGGAGAGAAATTATTCTCATATTGAAATTGAAATGGTGTGTTTGGTTTTTTCCTTTGTGACTGCCTTTTCAACTAAGTACTTCTGCAAAGCTGCTGTTAGCCAGTAATAGCACTCTGGGCCTGACTGAATACACTGTGGTTTAATGAACTGTAGATGGCATTGGATAATGCAGCTCTGAATCCACCTGAATCTGAAAGTGAGGAACAGTTGAGAGAATCCAAAAACTCTGTAGAAGAAACGGAAGTGAACTTCCCATTGGGCTAAAGAAATTTATTGTAAAAAGAGTCCATCTATAGACTGTAATAACCTCTTTAATGTCTATTTAAAGTGACCTACTTCTCTTTTAAAATCCTCCTAATTCAATGGGTAAAATGGTCTATTCCAACAATATAATCCTCAAATCTTTGTGTAGACAATGCTGACATGTCTCATTTTGAGTCCATTTAAGACCTGTTAACATGTTTCAGACTGGAGTAACCTATTAAATAAATACATCAGGAAAAAGCTTTTACTGGTAATGGTTGTTTTGCTTAGGTGACTATGGCTGTAATGTATTGTGAGTACATCTGGTACTTCAGTGCTTATCAGTGATCTTTTTTCCTTTAGGCGGTTTCCTAGAAACATGATTGCTTGCTGGTCTTGATCTCACAGCTTTGTGGAGACTTCTTCTCTGATAATGTCAAGTTCAGGCTACCCTCCTAACCAAGGAGCATTCAGCACAGAACAGAGTCGTTACCCCACTCACTCTGTCCAGTACACCTTCCCCAGCACCCGGCACCAGCAGGTAAGGAGACAGCAGGCTGACAAATTTAGGGGGAATTTATAATGCAGGTGTTTGCTCTGCCAAATGGGATGGTTTTATGAAACCAACATCATGCAAGTTGTTTACATAGGGAAACAGTGGAGTTGCAGATCAATACACCCAGTTAAAACAGACTGGGGGAATCTGGAGAGCAGTTTTGTTTGTGCCTTTGGAGTCTGGTTCTTGTGTTAAGGGTGATGGCTCTGCTTGTTATTATGGTCTGTCTTTGAATGAGGGGCTGACTATGGTAGGACTTCTGCAAAGTATAATCTGTAACTGCTGCTCCTTGGTTCCTTCTGAAGTATTACCTTGAAAGGTTGTAATTACATGTTGAATTATGCCTTCCTGCAGCTGAAATTATTAAAATCCCTGGCTACCATTGACTGCAATTTTGGCTTTTTAAAAGGTTTTGCTTGTTTGTTGTTTTTGTTGGTTTTTTGGTTTTTTTTTTCTTGGTTTGCATTTTTAGTTTTGGGGTTTTTTTTTCTTTTTTATCCCTCTTTATTTTTACATAGACGAATATTAAAAAATACTCTAAAAATGTGAAGCTATTGTAAATAAAACCTGGCAGCTTGGCAATGTTCCCTATTATTTATCTGCTCAAAGTGGCAAAACGCTTCTTTAAGAATTAATCTGCTCTCCTCAGGACATTGAATCTTTTTTATTCTAACTTCATGGATCTTTTTTAACGCTGAAAAATGAGATGTAAAGAGTGAAAGAATTGTTTTGCCCGCTGAGAACTGCTGCTAGTGTTGCATAGGGCAGTAGCTGTAGGGTAGGTGGTATGCTTTGTTTTGTTTCCCCTCTTTTTCTTTTTTGTTTTTTTCTAAAAGCACTGCATTTTGCTTCTTCAAGATGATGTATCTGCTTTTTACTTGGTTTTTGTCAGAAATCTTGAGTTTCATAATTCTTTATAATGGGGAAATAATATGAACTTCCTGTTTTTATCATTGGTTTCTCATAGTTTGAATGAATTCACTAGGGACTGTGTTCATAAACTTTAGCTGTAGTCTTGTTTTAATGTATTAACATTTACTCATCATATTAAATTTGGCCAGCTCAGTGTGTCCAAGTCCATATGCATTGAAAGCAACACTTTTCCAAGAATATGCAAATAACCTGCCTACACTTAGTATGCATTTAATATGAATGCAATGTTCTTGGTCTAACAAACCCACATAGGGACTGGGCACTGGGGCTGTTTGTGGGTACTAAATTTTTCTGGGGAATTGATCCCCTGTTAAACCCAGAGTGTAAAAAGTGCACCCAGAGTCACCTTTCCTTTTTCTGTGTAAGGAGAATTGGGCAAGATAAATAATAAACTAGATGTAGGTCTTGACAGAATCTGTGTGCAAGGTGGAGAATGGGAATCTGAAATGTAAAAATCTTGTGCTACACTGATTTTTTTCTGAAGCAGGTATCCTAGTGCTTCCAGCTAGCTGTGTTCTGCTAGCCAGACTCGAGGTAAAGGATTTCTGACAATCTTCTACTTGGTCCTTTCTGCCACATCTTTATTCTGCCATCCTGTTCACTGTATGGCATGGTAGGCTGGTTTTACAACAGCTCAGGTTTCCTTTGGTTTAATGAAATTCTCCTTCTGCTACAGATACTTTCAATGTTTTGCTTTACTTGCGTGTTTGCAGAAGGAAATTCAAGAATTGGAGCTTTTGGGCTTGCTCCATCTTTATTTTTAGATAATTTGTAAAAACTAAATCCGGTGAGTAATGACCTGGTATGTGTCTGGTTGAGCTTCTCTGCAGTTAATGTCAGCTGCATGTAATTTTTAAAAGCAAAAAAAAAAGAAGAGGAAAAAAGTGGTCAAAGACCCATAAATACAAATAAATTGGCTCATACCTGTTTTTAAATGATATCAGAAGACACGTCTTGTCTCTTAGTTCTTATTAATGTTGTCTGATCCAGAAATGTCTTGACGTGAGTCTGAAATGCATTCTGTTTACCACTTTGTACTTGTGTATGCAAAATTGATTTAAAAAACACCCTTTTTTAAAGGATACTCTGCAGCTGCTGACTCACTTGTGTTCTGCTAGAAGTTGTTAATAAACTCGGTGAGATTTTTACTGAAAATATTCAGTCTCTTTAAAGTTTGTTTAAACATAGATCTGCCATCTACAAACCTCATTTTTTAAGCTGGAGTAAGGCTTTGCTTCTCTCCTCTCATTTTGGAAATGATCCTCCTGTGGCACCGAGCCCTTTTGATCCTGTCCCCTGCACCTTTGTTCTGGTTGACATCAGAAGTGTGTTTCATTTAGGAGTTTGCAGTTCCCGACTATCGTTCCTCTCACCTGGAGGTCACTCAGGCAACTCAGCTCTTGCAGCAGCAGCAGCAGCAGCAGCAGCTTCGGCGCAGACCTTCCCTGCTCTCTGAATTTCACCCGGGCTCTGACAGGTGAGGCTGCTGGGTTTTGAGGTTTTGAAGCACGTGAACAGGAATCTTGAACAGATTTTGACAGTTTTGGCCTCAATATTTGGCTTTACTGATGGGTGCTCTTTAGTCTCCTGCCCTGGGAGTGTTGTAGCTGTTGTGTAATTCCTCAGTGCCTTTGGCTTAACCAACGTGTGTGTTGCCCAGGCAGGAAGTGACAGTCTGCTTCTCCCTGCCCACACCTCTTTAACAACACTGGCAGCAAACTCCTGAACTCAAGTGCACGTTGCAGATTTTCAGTGTTGGTTGCACTAAAAATGTGTAAAGTTTTTAACTTTCTATATATAATTTAATTTTGCCAAGTTGAAGCAACAAGTGCAAGAATTGTCACAGTGTGAGTGTGACCTGCCAGATTTCCTGGATGAGGCTTGCTTATTAAACAGATGGAATCTGTGTGGCTGGGCAAGTAAGAAACAAGAGGACTAATTGGGTGTTTGAGTTGTAAGAATTGTAAAACACTGAAATGTGGCACAAATGGACTTCTAGGCACAGAGGACTACATCAGGGTGTATGCTACTTTTGGCAAGGCACTTGACAGCTTCAGCTTCATATCTTTTGTTCTAAATACCCTTTTTGTCAGTCTCGTATAGTGTTGCTGTCTCCTTGTAAATAGAGGGAACTGATCTGGGTCCAGAAGGTTAACTGAGGACAAGTATAGTGGACAACTACAGTCAACTGTGTTGTCATTTGGTTTGACTGACAATATCTTCCTTCTCAGTGAAGCAGTTTACTTCATGGTGGATGTTGCTCAATGTTCAAATGTACCTTGATAGTGCCGTGAGGTTGAGAGGTTCAAGGAAGTTTTTGGATAGCATTAAGAATTCATTTGACTGTATTGCTGAAGCATATTGGATGTACTTTGAAGACCAAATTTAGAAATGAAAAACACACTGCAGATCAGAATAAGATGTACTGGATTGCAGTTAACACAAGTATGCCTCTGTTTAGAGAAGAGATTTCTGTCTGATTTAAGCACCTCAGTTCCTCAGTGTGTCTGTGTGCTGATGTACACTCATGAGGAAGTCTTATTGCTTGCTATAACCTCCTTTTCCTTTGACTCTGAGTATGTTTATCTGCTAGGGGCAATTTTATATGCTGGATTACTGCAGTTTATTTAGGCTGTAAGGGAGATATCTGGTGCTGAACAAATGCTAGTGATGAATGCTATGTAAATACTGGTCTAGCTTAAAATCTCATTAGAATATCCCCAGAAATAACCTGAAGATAGTGAAATCTGCATCTTGCATGTTGCCTTCATCTTGTGTCACCAGAATGTCAGTAAGGCTCTGTTTTAGTGCTGAGAATGAAAGTAACTTTTAGAGTTCTCAAAACCTCAGTTTACAGCAGAATTAAATCCCATAGTAAATTTGTAAAGGCTTCTTCACAAACTGGTAAAAAAAAAGGAAACTCCTGTCATCTCTTCAGTGGCACCTCACAGGAAGATGCTGAAGCATATGAAGTTGTTTTATGGCCATCCATCCCCTGCACTGGATTGGAAAGAACGAGTGGCACTGTTCTGCATTTTGCTGAGGAGTTTTTAAGTGACTCATGGTTGAATCACTGACTGTTTCTGTCACATAGTAGCATTTTAGTAGAGATCAAGTTCAAAATAGACTCGTGGCTCATTCAAGCATTCTGTGTGTATTTAAAAATTATTTGACTGCAGAAATGAAGTAATGGCACTGTTGATGCCATCTGTGTTCAGTGGTATGTAGTGTTTTTATATATATTAAAAATCTATTTATAATATAATACATAGTATTTATAACATTGTATTAGAAAATAATTTTAGAATATATAATCTATATTAAATTTTATAATTTATAAAAATATATATTGCATACATTGCCATAAATATCAGTATATTTATATAAAATGATATAAATTGTATTGCATGTAGTATTTAATATGCAATATGTAATATATGTAACATAATAATAGTTTTATAATATAAAATAACATGGTAAAATATTTACAATATAAAATATATATGCTTCACCTGTGTATATGAAAAAGATTGAGCAATACCCCAAGTAGTTTTCTCCTGTATATTTTATGTATATTTTATGTATATTTTATGTATATTTTATGTATATTTTATGTATATTTTATGTATATTTTATGTATATTTTATGTATATTTTATGTATATTTTAATGTATATTTTAATGTATATTTTAATAGTGATGTATATTTTAGATAGAATGTATATTTTAATAGTGTCTCTCTTCTCTGTATTAGGCCTCAGGAAAGGAGAACTGGATATGAACAGCAATTTCATCCAGGGCCATCTCAGACAGAACATGATTCACTGGAGTCGAAGCGACCACGTCTTGAACAAGTCTCTGATTCCCATTTTCAGCGTGTCAGTGCAGCTGCTGTCTTGCCTTTAGTACATCCTCTGCAGGAAGGGTTGAGATCTGCAGATATTAAGAAGGTAAAGTGATTTTCTGTTACCATGCTGGAGTTGTGACTTCCTATGTTGCAGTGAGCAAATAAATTCTTTTCTGTTAGGTAATTTTGTGTTTTAGGTTCATTCTTTAATCCCAGATATAGGATTTTACACATTGTCATGAACGGGGTCACAAGTCAGTGTTACTATTTTATAGTAAGAACATAAAGATAAGTCTGCCTCAAAGACAGTAAAGAGACAAGGGTTCTGAGTTGCCTCTACATTCTTAAGTCATTAAAATCTTGGTTGCAAAATTATTATAGTACAGTGCATGAAGTATTCTTGCTTTTCAATTGAAAGCTGCTGACAAATGCAAGTCCATTTTATTCTTGAATTAATATTTGAACTGAATGGTCAAAGTACTCCCCACCACCTCCTCTCCCTTTTAAGCATTTGAAATTAATCTTCTTATTCACATAAGATTAATTATACTTGTCAGTGTCTCATTTTGGGTAAATCTAGGGCAATCTAGTTTGGTGTGGATATTTCTATTGCAGATACTGAATATTGATCAGAGTGGTTTTTATAGGGCAGAGAAGTGTCTCTTAAATGAATATTTGATATATTCTCTCATGCTTGCACTCAGACTCACCAAAAAGTGTGAGTGGTGCACGACTTCTGAAGATGAACGCTCAAACTTTTAAACTCAGATCATTTACAGAAAAACGTCACCATGTGGATTCAAAGGCTAATAGTCATGGGGTTTATTTGTTTACAGGTTGATTTCTTGTCTTGCCTTCTCTCCAGCATCCCTTTTATCATGTGAATAAACTGTGAAGTAAAACAGAATTACGATAGCGTGTGATTTCTCAGTAACTTGCTGTGTTGCAGAGCAAAGATAAGATAAAGGGGGACTGGAGAAGCCTAGCTGAGGCATGCAACATTCATGTAACTGAATTTTTATCCAGGCTCTACATACAGAAAGCTCCTGTCCTGGTGTAGAAATGCAGCCTAGGATTATCTAGAGAGGTGGCATTCCAGACACGTCACCTTTTGGTCAGATTGGTTTGAGTGAGGGATGTGTAACTGAGCTGGCATTTGCCAGCTTGGTGCTCATGGTGCAAGATGGCCTGAGCACACAAACAAAGATAAGGAAGGAGTAGCAGTGCTGATGCTAGAACATAAAGCATGTTGAAATATGATGTTTGGAAAAAGACAAGGAAAAAGGACCAAAAAAAAAAATCAAAGACAAATTAACAGTGACCTGTCCTCTCTTAAGTCATCATTTATGTCATGTTAAGTTCAAGAGAACTTGCAGAACCAGATAACTTGACACCCAGAACTAACTCCAGATGTGCTTTATCAGGCTGGTCTCAGTTATCTCCAAGAATATCTTCATTGATATATGTGCAGAATATTGAGAATTGGCTCTGAAGTAACCCTTCCTTTAACCATACAAGATACTGTTTGTTTTATGAAGATTTATTTTTAAAAGGGAGATGGTTTGGTCTTATTTTGGTTTCAAGGTAAATATCGAAGCGTGCTCTTATTTTTTAAAGGTGAACCTTGAAATTACATTAACATAAATGGGCTGTCAGTTAATTCTAAAATATTTCAAGCATTAAAACCCCAAAATATTAAACTTTAACTAAGGTAGCTCTCAAGCAGAGATATAGATAACTGGAAATTATTTTTAATTCATGCATGCCATAGTTATTGAACGCTCACTGGCACATTATCAATATGACTGATTTCTCTCAATGTCCACCCCTCCACCTCCTGTCCCCATGAAAGGACCCAGCTTTTGGAGGAAAGCATGAGGGACCATCTTCTCCAATTTCTGGTCAGCCTTGTGGGGAGGACCAAAATGCTTCACCTTCAAAGCTGTCAAAGGAAGAATTGATCCAGAGCATGGACCGCGTAGATCGTGAAATTGCCAAAGTTGAACAGCAAATCCTTAAACTGAAGAAAAAGCAAGTAAGCATGGCAGACTTTACAGTTGTTATCAACCAGTGAAAAAGGTGTGGAAAACCTTCACTTGGTGGTGGTGGTGAATTTTTTGGTTATGTCAGCCAAATGAACAAGTTAAGAAGGGATGGTTATGTATGCTAGAACGTTGAAATAAATTTGATAACGAATAGTTTTAAATGATTCTGAAAACAGGAGAAGGCTACACAGGAACCAACAGTATATGACTTTATGTTTTAAACTTTGGTTAGATGACTAGTGAAACAAGGGCACTGTGACTGTAATTTCAGCTTTAAAACCAACTGCTGGGTGAGGGGAGGCTATCATCTTTCTTCTTTCACAGTCTGTGCAAGGGGAGAATCCCTTGCATGCATCTCCAAAACCGGAGCTTGTACAAAAGTCCCTGGATCATCTGCTTTCACAAGGGCAAGAGATCCTAACATCTGGAGCTAAGGTCAGCCTTGGGGGAAAGCGTAGTAGGAGGGGTGTTAGTAAACAGAGAGAGCAAAGAGATGAAGGAGGAAATACCACTTTTTTTAGTACAGTCCTGGCTGTACTTTACGACAGAAAATGGCACTTCGTCCAGTGGAAGCCAAGGGAATGTTTGCTGGCAGTAGTTGTTGTCTTTCCTGTAGCTGTTGTGGCCAACTAAACCCACCCTTCCATCTAGGCATCTATTACTCATTGGCAAAAATGAAGTCCTTGTCTCATTTTCCTTTTTCAGCTTTCAAAGATCCAGCTAGAAGTAGTGCCAGCTTTAAGTTTTTTGGTTTTTTTAATGGGAACTCTGTAGGAAATGAGTTATGCTATAAGGTTTGTTAACTTTCAGGTCCAGGATAACAAATTGACAGCTTTCTGGAGCTATGTGATTTTATGGTCTGGAAACATTTAACTGCATCTGGATTTTAATGACCTGTAAAGTGATCTTCAGCACAAAACCAAAACAAGGATGTCACAAAATACCTGGCTGTGTGTTAATGATGCTTATCTTTTTGTTTGTTTGTTCACTTTCCCACAAAATCAGCAAGTACTGTATGTATCATCTATGAAAGTTCATTTGTGCACATTTATATTATTATTTGACTTCAGTGGATCACCAGGTTGCTGTTTTCTGCAATAGTTGAGGCTGTTTGTTGTGGCATTCTGCAAAAATTTTAGATTTGGGGTTCATAAGCAGCAGTATAGCACGTTCCAGCCAGTGCAATGAGACAGGATGGATCCCAAGAGTCAGAAATTCTGTGTTGTATCTTTGTGGCAGGCCTGGATGAAGGATATTTACAATTAAAAAATGAAGATGTCACTGAATCAAATGTATTTGGTGTGAAGGTAAATCACAGCAGTGTAGTAGCTAGGAAAATATGACAAGTTGGGTTTTTTTTGCTTGTTTGGTATTGTAACAATCTTGGAACTTCAATATATGTGGAGTGGTTTATTTCTGGTATGAACTATGTTTAGAATTATGTTCTCCGTGGAGTATTAGAAGGAATTTTTTATCTTTTTGAAAAGTAAGGCAGTAGTAATAATGACACTTGAATGCCTACAGTGTAGCAAGACACCTCTGCAGATTCCTTCCTCTGTGAGAAGACAGGTTTGGTGTTACTGCTCTCCAAAGTTAATGTTTTTGTTTAAAGTTAAATAGTGATAAATGACAATGCGACCATGGCTTTAAATGTCACCCTGAAACGAGTCTGATTTGGGGCAGGTGAGTCTTTCCAACAGTTAATTTAGTTTACCCGTAGTACAGAAATAGTCTTGTTATCATCCCTGTTGGCAGTAAAACCATTTCATTCATTCCTTGTCAGTTAAGAAGAGAAATAACAGGCAGTGCTGTTGATCAGATGCATATTTTATCTCTGGTGACTAATTACTGGTAAGGGGAACACGCTGCGGATGGCTGAGTTTCTTTCTTTCGTCTCTTAGCAACAACTTGAAGAAGAAGCTGCAAAGCCTCCCGAGCCCGAGAGGCCTGTGTCCCCTCCTCCAGTGGAACAGAAACACCGCAGTATTGTCCAAATTATTTATGATGAAAATCGGGTAAGTGCTGGTCAGTTGGCTCAGTGTAGCTGTGTGTGACCCTATCTGCTCAAATTCGTTGTGTCTTCAGTCACCTCTGGGGGGCAGTTTGTGCTTCTCCTGTTTTCTTGATTTGCCTGCCCCTTTTTTTTATATTAATTTACTCCTTTATATGACAAGCACTTGGATGACATTTTTATTCAGGGTCCTCTTTCCATCTTATAAACAGCCTAGGGAAACACATTGTTGGTTTCATCCATAAACCTCTGTGCTGAGATATATCTCTATATCTGTATCTGCCTACACACACACACACACACATATATATATATAAAGATAGATATGTGTTTGTGTATATCTATATATAGAGAGAGATATAAAAAAATACTTCGGAAATTTATCTCTAGTTCTTCCTTTCTCACATAAATACTGACAAGCTTGGCTGAAGACCCAATACTTAAATTAGCTGAAGGGGAAAAACTGCAAATGTTGTAAGACTCTATGCCTTCTTTTTAAATTCTGACTTCTGGCACTTAAAAGTCAGGTAAATGAACAGATATTAAAGAGGAATATATAGGTAAATTGTGAGCTTGTGTTGCATGAGTGGATAAAAGTACAGGAGCTCAGTAATATCAGTAGCAAACTGCCTTTTCTTCCCCTGGTAGCATGAGATTAAGGGGGTAGATATCTTCTGGTTTTGAAAGTATTATGATCTTTTGTGAGAGCAGTATATGTTTGTTCAATTTCCTAGTTTTATTTTGGAGTTCAGAGGAACAGCTAACTTCTCTTACAATAGACTATTTTTGAAACTTGAGATGGTAAAAAACTGCAACACAATACTGCATTTTCTGTGTTAGAGCTGTGTCCCAAGTTGTGCTTGCAGCCTCTTCTCCCCCTGCCCCAGCTGTCTGTGAAATTTGATTAATTTACTCTAATACAGGATATTAGGACAATTACTATGTTATAAAAACTGATGTATCCAGTATGCTTACTTCTGGCTACAAGCCAGTTCTACTCTTGTACATCTCTTTCACACTATGATGTAATTTAAAAGTATTAAAATGTTTCCATCACCTTACAAGGCTTCTGCAAGCTCAGGTAGCATGCTGAGTAGCAGTCAGAGCTATGTGAATTAGAAGACATCTCATTGGACTGCTCTGCAACTCTTTCTCTGCTACCTGGGGTTACCATTGGGTTTTACATTAGAGTTTTGAAGCTGCTGATGCTTTCTCTGTGTTGTGGATGTGTCAATAGATGGGGAAAACCATTTTTATATTGCCTGAGATGGAGTAACATGCATCAGTGTATAGTCATCTATTGGCTGCTCCTGACTGTGTAGCTCTTCATATAGCATCTATTTATCTGCAAGGGGAATTGCCAAGCTTGGTGCATTTTTTAATCCATTTAGTGCTTGATTGGAGTTCTCATCTCAGGAATTGCATGTCCTACAGAATGGCAGTATTGGTGGGGCTGGGTACAAATAGCACATGTCAGTACTCACTGGCTCAGTTAAAGGATTACTGAAGATCTACTAAGCCAGTCAAGTCCATAGCACTTGTTTGGTATCTTCTGCAATTGTACAAGGGGGCAATCTGCTTGGCAGAATTAATCTTCAACCCTTGCAGTTTAGGATAATAATTACTTCTAATATTCAACTGCTGCTGGCTAAAATTTGGTTGAAGTAAAAAGGCTAGAGTTCAGTTTTAAGTGTTTTGAGACCAGAAAAAACATTCTGCCAGGCTAGTATTGTAGTATTACCCTGATACATAATAATTTTGTGCAGTTCTAAAGAATTACTCAAAATTGAAATCATGTGGAAATAAGTTAGAACTTGGAATAACATTTTCTAATAATAACTGCCTTATGGGTTAGTCTGTCCTATATTTTTTGAAGCAATTTGAAATGGTGTGTTGGGTCATTTCACATAGCCTTGTCTGCTGACAGAGGGCTTGGGAAGATGATTCAGGCTTGAAATTCATGAAATCCAACTGTCTTATTGGTGCTGCCTCCTTCCATGGTCAGAAACATGGAAATGAGAGGAGTAACTGCACAATTCAGGTAGAGGTTTCTTGATTTGCTGAGGCAACTTTGCAGAAGGAGGTTCAGAAGGATATAGTGTGGTTGCACAAGGGTTGAGCAGCCAGCATAAGTGAAAGAGTTGAGGTACACTTTTGACACTAATTTCAGATGATTTACTTAGACTATATAAAAAAATCTTATTTGCAGAAAAAAGCAGAAGAAGCTCACAAAATTTTTGAAGGTCTTGGTCCAAAAGTTGAACTGGTAAGTTGTGCATTTGATAGGTTTTTTTGTGGTTTGTTTTTGTTTTGTTTTGGGTTTTTTTGTCTTTTGTTCTATTTTCTGTGTTGCCAGTGTTGCTCTCATGTCTGTCATTCTCTTGTGGTAAACAGATGTAGTTCTGTGTTTCTGTATAAAGGAAGTGTGTGTTGGGGTGAATTGGGGCTTGAATGAACTGGTTGGCCACAAAAGTGTAATTTTTGAAAATAGGTTTGCATCTCTTTGAGAGAACAGTTTGGTAGAGAAAAATACTGAAATACCTTTATGTACATAGGCAGCTATAGTAATCTAAATTTAAGTAATGAAATCTGTGCCATGTGTTGGGCATCTCCTACTCCCTTCAGATTGCTGAGATTGAGTGCAAAGTTAGCAAAATATTAAAACATTGTTAAGTATGTTGCATATACTTTTAGAACTGCATGCATTGACAAATACTAAGCATAACTTTCTAATCCAAAACTGTAGCCACTTTACAACCAACCATCAGACACGAAGGTCTACCATGAAAACATCAAAACGTAAGTGCTTTAATCTTGTGTCATTCTGCCACTTAAGGGGCATAAACTCAAACATTCACTCATATTTTTGATGGCTGTGATTTTCTGAAAAAGATGTGTGTACTTTTAAAATCTTCCAGCCTGTGTAATTTTCCAATTTCTTTGTTGTAGAACAGGGCTGCAAGAAGTGAGTTATATGTACTGAAGGCAAAGGGAAGCAGTAACTTTGCATCATAACTTAAAGATTAAAATAAATCATAAAACTTCAAGTTGGTAATGTTTGTGTTTTTCAAAGCCTAAAATACCAGATTTGACCTAGATAAGCCCAGTCAACTTTTCGTGAATATACTGTTCAAAGAAATGTTTCAAAGTTGCTGCTGTCAGTAAATGGTAGGAGTAGGGTTTTTTTGCATGCTACCTTTGTTATTTGGGTTATTTGGCAAACCAAATTCTGGTTGTCTTCTAGAAGAAATGTGGGGCTTGAGAAAATTATTTTTTCCCCCTTTTTTAAATATAGAACTTTTTCTCAAATTTGTATGAGCTAGGTTTTTTTTAATTCACCAAAGCAAATACGTTTTATAAGTGCAAAAAAAAAAAAAAAAAGATTATTTTTAAAATATTTAAAATTATTTCTACCAAATTCACATGTCCATTACCACATCCCTGGTATTTCCAGGGATTTGAAATACTCATCTAAAATATCTCTTAGGACTTAAGTTTTAGAATAAGTTTATAATAAAATTGGTTGAACTTAATGGTGAAGTGTTATGTTCATCACTTTATTCCTTTATTCTGCATCTGATTACTTTGAATGTCCTAGTTCTGCAAAGATGATGAATGCACTTCCCCACAGAAAGTATGAATTAGGTGATTTTTTTCATCAGAAATTTTCCCTCTGTTTTCTACCCTTGAAAATGTTTTTCATAATAATGGTTTGATATTTAGAATCCATATGGACTTTGCAGAGTAGCTTTTGAAGTGCTTGATTCAGATGTAGTTAATTTTTTTCTTTCCAATTCTGTTTTCCAGAAACCAGGTGATGAGGAAGAAGCTAATACTGTTCTTTAAAAGAAGAAATCATGCCAGAAAGCAACGGGTACTGCTACCATCTTTTGTTGGCTTTATGTTTGGATCCTTGACTTGTATTCCTGAATGTGGGGTGTAAATCCCATTGGTTAGAAAAATAAGATCTTAAACTAAAATTCTGTTGATCTAACAGAAAATAAACTGCAGGTTTATCACCATGGTTTGTTGATTATTTGACTGAAAGCCATCTAAAGTACAATAAGGAAAAAGCATTTTTTTTCTTTCTTTTTCTTAAAAGAGTCTGAGTGGAAGAAATAGTGAAAATCTTTTACTGACCTCTCTCTGAACTTCTTTACTTGTATAATAGTTACAGTATCTGACAGAAAATGGGGCAGATCATTAATTTTTTAAGTCAGGCAGCATTTTTACTCAAATGTGTGTATGTTGGATACCAGTATTTCATGACTCAATGCTTTTTCTTGCATGTTGTAGCAAGTGGTGCACAAAGTCAAAAGGCTGTTTTGGGTAGTGTCTGAAAGATATTTTTTTATTATTAGGAACAGCAGATTATACAGCAAGTTGGAAGATTCCACCATGAAAATTTAATGAAGTATTTTTCTTCTTGTGGTCCTGTTCTTTTCTTTATGTAGGAGCAATTCCCTGCATATTGCTGAGCTTGGGGACATATTGCAGTTATTCTAGCCCCATTCTGTTAATTAAAATTTTAAAAGAAAATAAATAAAAATAGAAATTTAAACCAATTCTGTTAATTAAATGTCTGGTATGAGAAGGTGAGATTTCTGGAAGTTAGTAATAAGAGTACCAAATACCACTGAGATGTGTCAAGCAATGAAATAGTGTGTAATATAAAAAAATCTACAATTTTATATCTCCTTCTTCATCTTCTCCCTGTTGAAAATTTGGTATATGTCATCTTCAAAGTAGAAAGCCACCAGAGCAGGAAAAAAATGGAGCCCACCCATGGTACGTGTGCTGATCAGTGAGTGCATCTGTGTTTAGTTCAAGGTTTACTTTTGTAATTTAACAGGAACAGAAAATCTGTCAACGTTATGATCAGCTGATGGAGGCATGGGAGAAAAAAGTTGACAGGATAGAAAATAATCCACGCAGGAAAGCTAAGGAGAGCAAAACAAGAGAGTACTATGAAAAACAATTTCCAGAAATCCGGAAGCAAAGAGAACAGCAAGAACGATTCCAAAGGTATTTCCAGGGATTTGAAATACTCATCTAAAATATCTCTTAGGACTTAAGTTTTAGAAAAAGTTTATAATAAAATCGATTCAACTTAATGGTGAAGTGTTATGTTCATCACTTTATTCCTTAAAAAAAGAATATTATGTCATACAGCATAAAGTAAAATGTTCATTTCTTCACCGTTTCATGGCAGTGAGCTCAAAAATATTATGACTTCTTTAATTAACAATTTGAGTGATCTTTTATTGTACTTGCCATGTAATTTTATTCCAGACATTTTTGCTTTTTGAAGTATGCAAACTACAACAATTAGGTCCCTATTATTTAATCTATCAGACATCTGTTAAATGGAAACTGTACAAAGAGTCTTAAAAGGAATGAAGTGCAATTCATCTGAGAGTTCACTTTATCTACAGTACAGTAGGTAGTGCTTTATATTAGAATTAGGTCAAGTTTGATTCAGTACTGTTCAAATGTTTATCTGATGTTTAAAATCATTTTAATACACCTTGGAGAGTTCAAGCCCCATAAAGATTTCATCTCATTATCTCTTCTAACCATCTGTCTTAATCCCCTTGCTTCATAAAACATAGGAAAAGCAGATAGTTTCCAATATATCATGTAACCTGCAAGATCTGGCTTTGTGGAATAAAGAGGAAGAGAGTAAATTGTTAGAGTGGAAACAGAACTCCTCTCTCTAAGGAAATTTTACTTTACAAATACATCTTTGTAATGGCAAACTACTCTTTGAATTCTCTAATGTCATGGCATCTTTGTCTACAGCTGTTTTCTATACTAAATTTTTTACACCTTGTAAATACTAGGGTTTTTTGGACAGATTTTATGCAAATTGATTAGTTCAGTAAATTCTTTGTGCAAACGAAGATGTTTTTCTCCTTCATTATCAGTGAAAGTTGTCATTGTGTACAAAGTCTGACAATAAACTGTTGAGTACTTTATCCTTACTGCTTCTGTTTTCCCCTAATTCTAGAGTTGGTCAAAGAGGGGCTGGACTTTCAGCAACGATTGCTAGAAGTGAACATGAGATTTCTGAAATCATTGATGGACTTTCTGAGCAGGAGGTGAGGCTGTTGTCAGCACTTTGCTATAGAAACACAGCAAATAAATCAAAATTCTCTCTCAAGCAGTGCAAGGTCTCTGTCAGAGGGTTTGGTGGGTTGATATGAGAAACCTTTTGTGGCTGGTTTGAAGTTTGACTTGAAACAGATGTTAGAAATACTTTTGTTTTTAGAGTTATGCTTCCTAATTATATCTGTCCTCGATTTTTCCCATGTGTCTGTGTTCATTACAAGCTTGCTACAACCTAGGGTTTTTTTACAACTGTAACAAACATGTGAAAACCCTTCCTTTCTAAAACCCTGCACAATTTTAGTTTTCTTCATTTGTGATATGCTTCAGCTAATTGTGTGAATGTTAATTGGGGTAGTGACAACTTCCAGAGGAGTTAAGGGTAGGAGGAAAAGAAGTTTCAAACTAAGTGTGAATGGATACTGTGGTGGAGCTCTAAAGAGTTGTGTAATTCAAGAACTGTAAACATTAGTAGCAACCTTGTATTCTTTACTTTTTTCTTTTATTCTTTGCCTGTAGAATAATGAGAAACAAATGCGTCAGCTCTCTGTCATTCCTCCCATGATGTTTGATGCAGAACAAAGACGAGTGAAGTTTATTAACATGAACGGTCTGATGGAGGATCCCATGAAAGTTTATAAAGACAGACAGTTCATGAATGTCTGGACTGACCATGAGAAGGAGATTTTTAAGGAAAAGTAATGAGCTTTCATATTTTTTGTTTCTCTCACATTGCAAATGATAGTTAAATACCTAAGCCCACAGTAAACATTGGTTAAGCCAGGAATGCTGAAGCTTTGGTGCAATAATAATTGATGATGTTCTTAGCTGGATGACTGAAGCATTGCAAAAGTTTTTGACTTCTCTTTATTTTTCAGCTGGGTAGGCTCACAGGCATTTAGTCCATAGATAAGAAATTTTCTCAAAAGTACTTCAGTTCTATGATAAGATTTAAATGGTATTTGATCTCCTTATATCAGCCAATAGTTAATTTTAAGCACTTTGTTCAAAATTTGTGGAATTTGGAAACTGGGCTTTTTAGACAAATTTCAGTTGTGTAAATCAAAGGCTTGCTGATGGAACAGATATTTTGGAAGAATGCTTTGCTTATTGATTATGAATTATGTTGTTGAACTTAAATAATTTCTGCTTTATAAAAGGTTTGTCCAGCATCCCAAGAACTTTGGTCTAATTGCTTCCTACCTGGAACGAAAGGTAAGACTTTTTTTAAATAAAAGTAAAGCTTAACTTTCCAAATAACTCATTTATCCCAGCATCATTTTCCCTGCCTGAAAAAAAAGAAAAGTCCAGAGGAATTTAATGCTTTGACAGGATTTTATACTTCATCAGTAATCAATGCATGGAAACATCCAACAAAAGTTAGTGAAATTACAATGTTAACAGCAATGGCACTTCATTTAATTACAATACATAGAAGCTTTCAAACTTGCAAATTGCAAAAGTAAAGATGAAGTCATGCAGGCTGAAGTAGCTGAGGTGTGTTATAAATACATGAGGCTTGTGTTTAACACAATATTGGGCATAGTTATATTGTTATATCTGTGGGTGAATTCACTTTCCTGCTGCTCAAACAAATCTAATGGAGTTTTATTTTAGTTGAGGAGCTGAGTAGTTTAAGTATTAAGAAAAATTAAATACTAAAATATACTTTTACAGGAATAAAAACTAATTTTTTGTTTTTTGCTTTTTCACTTTAGAATGTTCCTGATTGTGTATTATATTATTATTTAACCAAGAAAAATGAAAATTATAAAGCCCTTGTGCGAAGGAATTATGGTAAACGCAGAGGAAGAAACCAGGTAGCTTAAACCTGTTAATCAACTGAATGTTGTTATTTTATTGTTTCTTATGTTTAAATGTCTTACTGTTCATTATAGCAAGTATATATGTATGGGAGGGGAAAAGAGGGAAAAAAATATTTTTCCTTTATTGCATTTTTGCCCTTTTTTCAGCTTAAGCAATCCTGTGCTGAGTAACTACCCAGTCCTTTGTTGAAACTGAAGCTTGATAGAGGCAGGAGGGGAAGGTAATCTCAAATTCAGGGTTTCAGAAATCCATAGACTTTAAAACCTGAAGAGTTGTGGGTTATTTGATTCCGAATTATCTCAGGTACCAAAAAAAAAATCTTCCTTGTTTTTAGTCATTTTCTTACTTGATTAATTAGGAACATCTCTAGCAGCTAGTAAAAAAGGGCTTGAGTGTGCTGAACTGCCTTGCTTGCCAAAACTTTTATCTTATGGTTACAGAATGTAATTCATCCCCCTTCTCCCTCTCACACCCCAGCTTTGTTTGAAGCTTATATTTTTCATATCTCCAAGTAGCAACCTGAAACTTCCTTGCTGGCTGGCAAACACAAGTCCTGTAAGATTTACGATGTGCTCCGGGGTGGGCTTATCCCAATAACAGGTGCTTCAGCTTAGTTTTTAATAGTTCATATATTTTTGTAAATTAGAAAGCAAGCAAGTGGAATATTGTGGTGGAGAAGCTATTAATCATGGTAATGATGTTGAAATCCTTCAGAGAATGTAGTGAGTACAACTTGACTCAAGTTTCAGTGGGGAGGCTTTTACTTTAAAGGAGCTGGATGCTCGATGAGGGCACACCAAGCAAAGAGATGTAAGGCTTGTTGAATTCTCATACACTTTTGCCCTCAAATAGGTCTAGAAAGAACTTTTTTATAAAATGCTACCCAAACCATTCCTGAATGCTCACAGAACCAACCAAACAGGTGCATCTTAAGCCAGATGTGCCCTAAAATGGAGAGCAGGTTTGTAACACAGAACAAGGAGAAAGCGTGGCTGCAGGATGCTGCTGCACTGATCATCAAGAATTCCTTCAACACCTCCTTAAGAGGCTCTTCTCTCCGAGTCGAGTTTTTCATTGAAATTTGGTAGCCAAGGGGTGTGCTGCAGTGGCCTGGTCAGCACAGGGGAGTGCCTGGCTCAGGCTGGGGGTCTTTGCAGCAGGTGCTGCAGCCCAGTGACCTGACTAGACAGAAATCTGCTGTGTGTGACGGGCAGTCACGCCAAGCTTGGGGGGGGGAGGAGGAGGAGGAAGGTATCCTCTGGTGACCCCGGGGAGATTAAAAGGTTGGATGTGAGATGGGCAACACTGCTGGAGGCAGCTTAAGTGGCAGAATGACACCATTTCCTGGAATAAACAAGTTGCTGGGTCAGGCAGCCTCTGCTAGAGAGTCGTGTGATGTCGGTGCCGGTGTGGTTTTTGTCCTTTTGAAACGTACCCCGAGTTAAAGCCCATCCCCTTGCCTGGATAAGTAAAAGTTGTTATCAGCAGATGAATGTGCAGGTACGTCGCTGACCGAGGCTTCGACTGCTTTAAGGTTTGTGTTTAACCTGCACTTGACCTATTGATTATGCATGTTAAATGAATTCACTGGGAAACAGAGAAGCTGGTATTTACGAAGTGTGATGTCCAGTTAGCCCAGGCAAAAAGAGTAGGGGATTCTTCAGTAACTGTTGTGATGATATGTAAATAGATTATATGTAAAATGGAGATTTTTTTTTTATTATTTTTTTTTTCCTCCTCTTCCACTTTTATTGCAGTTTTTAAGTCCTTCCTTTTGAGGCCACTCTATTTAACATGATGGAAATCATTCATCTCAGCATGTCTCTGACATCTTGCTTGAAGGCAGTTTTTGCATAACCATGTAATGCTGGCATCTTAAATGCTAATAATTTGCAGCAAGATGATAGTGGTTAGTGTTTGGGTTTTCTGCTCCAATTCACAGTATTGAAGTGTCAAAACCAACTCCTTTTTGTGACAATTTCCAGCCTCAGTTTTGTTAATGAAAGAGTGACACCTGCTGCTACATTTATGGGAAGGTTGGTTCTGCTGTGAAAAACCTTTTTTGAGGAATTTTTCATTGGACTGTAAAATCTGAATTAATTTAAGTCCTAGGGCAGCAGTCTCATAGTTCTCTGTCCTTTTCTTTCCATGGTTTGCCAAGTGTACATTGGGTATTTATTTAAAAGGTAGCTTTATGTAAATATTACATGCATTTTGCTTGTTGAAGTTGACTTGCAGAGTCTAATGCTCAGCAGGGAGCAAGTCTGTTCTGCACACACCAACTTGGAGTGGGGAGCATCTGGGTTTTGCATTTCTCCTGGATGGGTGCCTGGAGTGAGGGTTGACAGAGGTGGTTGTTGAACCCTTCATTGTAAACTCCTGGGAGTGGTTCCCTCTGTGTGGCCACATCCAACTCCCTACCTGCTCTTACATTCTGTAGTTTCTTACAAAAATATATTTAAGGCAGAATTTAAACTGTAATAATGCATTTTAAATACACTTAGGAATTTTCAGAGAGCGGGAGGAGAGCTCGTTCTTCCTTCTCCTTCTCCCCTCACCTTTAACTGGAATCCTGCCTGCTGTGACCTCACCTGCAGCCTCAGGCTTTCTTTTCTCTTTCTTCTTGTATCATGCCTCCTACAGAAGGCCTGGATTATTCTGTGGCACTCAGAAGATCATCTTGTTGCAGATACTATTCATGTAGTATTTATGCCAAAGCTATTTTAAAATTTTTATGTGTGGTAATAGCAAAAACAATGCCATACGTTCTTATAATATTTTTTGATTGAATTTTTTTTTTTCTTTTTTTAAGCAACTGTAAGGGGCCTTGGTTATTTTGTGTGATCAAATTAATTAACAAACTTCTTCCATTCATTCCTGTTTGAAGCAGATTGTATCTTCTGGAAAGTTGAAATCAAATTTGTGTGGTTTCTGAAATAAGCTATCCTTGCCCATGGCAGTGATCTGGATTGCTTTGAAAGATAAGGAGCATATTTCCTTAAGGAGTATATAAGGAGGACATTTCCTTAATGGGGAATGTGTAAAATAGTATTTTGTGCCATTTTCCTTAGGATAATGATGGGTAATGGTTATTACTCTGTCATTTGTCAATACTTAATGTGCTTGTAAAACTGTCATCTCCATGAAGACTTACAGTTGTTGGTTTTTTTCAAAACCCAGACTTCTAGGCTATAATTTTCCTCCTGTAAATTCACTAGAAATTTAAGTCTAAAATTCATGACTCAATTTTCTGAGCAATTATATTCCTTAATTACTGACAACAGTTTGGAGAAGGTGACTTGAAGTCGGTCATAATTTTTCTGCTTACTTTTTATTTTATAGCTTGCTTCCAAGCTGTAAGCTCTCAGCTTTCTCTGTTATAAAATGGACAACACTAGAAATAAAATTTGAGGGGAGCAGCACCATTGCTATAGCAGATGTTGGTCAGACCACTCTCTAAGAACTTCCAAAGCATATCTGGTCATTTTTCTTGTGGCATACAACAGATGACACCTGTGTATGCACATTGTCACCTCTGTGCTCATGCTGCAAAAGAAGCCTTGTACCTCCATGGGACTTATAAGGCAAAATATCAAAATATCAGGGGCAGCTGACCAGGAGAAATCTAAGAGAAAATACATGGAGAGGTACTGAGGATATGCAGCTAACATATAGAAACTGCACATTTAGTGGCAAAGGAGGCTTCTGAAGGCAGGGAGATAATGGCTGGAGTATCATGTTGGTTATGATTTCAGGGTGAGATGAGTTTTTGGCAGAGTTGGCCAGTGTGCAGTGACTGTAACTTCACATCTTAACAAGAGAGCTAAGGCAGCATCAGTGTTTTGGCTGCTCCAAGTACAAGTTGATGCACCTCTTGTGAGCAAATTGTTACACTGTGTAAATCCCATTTCGTTTCAGCAACAAATTGCTCGTCCTTCTCAAGAAGAAAAGGTAGAAGAAAAAGTAGAGGAGGAAAAAGCAGAAAAAGCAGAGAAAAAAGAGGAGGAAAAGAAAGATGAAGAGGAAAAGGATGAGAAGGAAGAATCTAAGTAAGTATCAGTACTGAAAGTGCATTCATTCAGCCTAGATTGCAGGTTTGGTTTTGGGTTGGTTTTGGTTTTGTTTGCAAAGCTCAGGACAGAATCTGGACTGAAAAGTGTTTAGTATTAGTATTTAGTATTTAGGTTTTGTGCATTAAATAAATTTTTTTATACATATTAATTTCTCAGTCTTGCTGAACTTATCAGACTGCTAGGAAAAGCCATGGGATTATTTTTTTGCACACATATTTTTTTGTATCTTGTTGATTTGGGTTTTTCCTATCACAGTGTTCATATTTTCTCTGAAGTTGAAAAGATGTATGCAATATTAGCTGTGTTATTCTCTAGCAACTCTAAATTGTGGCTGAATTCTGTTTCACTGAAGGCATCATTCAGGTTTCTGGAGTTTTGTTCAGTTTGTGGGGGGTTTTATTAATGTTTTTTGGGTTTTTTACATTGATATTCAGGAATATCTGTCTGTAATGGCTATCTGAATGTGGCTGATCTATATTTTAACTACTCCCAGAGAGAATACCAAAGAAAAGGACAAATCTGAAGCTGCATCAGAGGAAACAGAGGAAAGGGAGCAGGCCACTCCTAGGGGCCGAAAAACTGCCAATAGTCAAGGTCGTCGCAAGGGCAGGATCACCAGATCAATGACAAATGAAGCTGCACAAGCAAATGCTGCTGCAGCTGCAGCCACTGAAGAACCACCACCTCCTCTTCCACCCCCACCAGAACCTTGTGAGTAGTCTTTGTAGGACAATCAGGGACCCATCTGGTCAACAGGCTTTTCACTGACTTTTTTCTCTGCATGCAGCGCACTTTTTTTTATTATTATTTAGTCTTATATCTTTACTCTTAGGCCTGCTTATAATTTTGTGACTTTGTGGTCCTGTTACACTTCATGAGTGTAGCTTCATGAATAGTTTGTGTGTAATCAGATGACTCTTTGAACCATGTGGGGGGAAAAAAGGCAGTTCAGCCTTTCTGTAATAACTGCATTTCTCTCTTTGCAGGATTAGTAATGGACCTGTAGAGATCCAAATGCTGTTGACACAGAGTGACTTGCAGGCAGTAGCTCACTGAAGTTATTGTTAAATAAGTAGGCCTGATATTTGAGTACTTTAGGGAGTTTCATAATCTGAAATAGATCCTAGCAAGTTGCTTTTATTGTTGTTTCTGCATTAGCTTGCAAGAAATGTCTTCAAAATAAAATGTTACTTTCTTGACTTGTAGGGTTAAAAAAGACTGCTATCTCTGACTGCATTTCTGAAAAGACTGATGTAATTTGTGGTGGTGCAGAAATACTAGCAACAGAATACCTTGTGGCTAGTAAATAATTATCTAGGATGGCTGGACTGGTTTTATTTTCTTGCTCTGCTGTGGCAAAGTTTGTTGTTGCTAGCTCTTCAACTGGATGGTTCCATGCAGCTGCTATTCTAGAATTTGTAGCAACTCTTCTGTTGCTCAGATATTCTGCATATGCTAAAGACCAGAATTAAGTGGGTACTTTAGTTCTCATTTTACTAATAGTTAAATGAGCAATAGTTGAGTTTGCTTTGTTTTATTTTAAACGGGATTTGGGAGCTTTTCTGGAAAATCCAAAATAGCTTCTCAGTAGATCAGGTACTTTTCAGTGTCCCACTTTTATTGTTAGTGGAAGTTGTTCCTGTTGCCTGCTGTGCATAATGGCAGATTTTATGAAAAGGAAATGGATGCTGTTGCAGCTTAATGCCATTCAGAAATGTAAACAGAATGATATAAAGTCCAGAGAAGAAGACTTATTTTCCTTCTTGTTTTTACTTGCTGTGTTTTTATCTTTCTCTGTTTGTCCAGTAGGACACCCAGTGAATACAGGAAGAGCAGATTTCTTGATAGCCACTAAACAATAACCATTTCTGTCCTTTCCATGGCAGTCAGTGAAATAAGATGGGAACTCATTTATAGCATGTTGGATTGCTGCTTTTAGAACTTGATGGTGATTATTGACAGTTCAGATAACTTTTTGATGATAGATACATTATTTCTTACAAGTCTTCCTTGACAGATAATTAATCATAGTTTTGTAGGCAGAATAGTTTTGAACACTTTGCTCTGCTGAGGTTGTGGTGCTTCCTGTATCTCTAACATGGTTTAATGGAGATGGACCACTTCCCACTGACTTCCCACTGACAAGAGCAGCTTCCCCAAGTGCCTTGAGCAAACCCTAATGTAAACAGATTGTTTGGCTGTGGGATGCACAGTCTGTGCTGTAGTGGTGACTCCCAAGTCTTTTCTCTGATCAGTGTTTTTGTTTCTTTTTCAGCTTCTGCAGAGCCTGTGGAGACATCCCGCTGGACAGAAGAAGAAATGGAAGTTGCTAAGAAAGGTAAAGCTTTTAAAGCTTTTGACTTATTCTGAATACTTGTACTCACCAAATTACAATAATGTACTGAATATGACTGAAGGCAACACTATGCTTAGAAAGTTGCTGTTGTTTTTAAAAAAAGAAAATAGAAAAAAGCAAACATCTTGAACAGAAAATAAGTTTTTTGAGACTTGTGCTGTCTTTTTTCATGTGCACTACTTAGAACTGTTTGATGTACTTGGTATGTGAAAGTTTGTGGAACAGATGTGAAGATGTGTGTGTCATACATAAATTTTCAAAGTAATGTCTTAAAAGTTATAAAAATTCCTATTGTATCAGACATTCTATTCATAGAAAAGCTAACAGAGTCTCTAACTTGTTTATTCATTTGGCAGATACTGTTACCTGTAAATTTGGTGCATAAAATCAATATTTTGGCAGAGATGTTACACCTTAGCAGCAGCAAGGAGTTAAGTTTGGAGGCTTCAAAGGGCTGCATTCAGACTCACAAATTTTTTTTTCACCTCAGGAGTAGTTATCAAATACATCATCACAGTAAAAGTTCTCAAGTACAGCAGTGTTTCTGTCCTCTTACCTTCCCCACAGGCATTGCTGTCCCATTTATTTGGGTTTGGATAGCTGAATTATAGTAAAATTTGTTTTTTATGTGTTTGAACAGGCCTAGTGGAACATGGACGGAACTGGGCAGCAATTGCCAAAATGGTTGGGACAAAAAGTGAAGCTCAGTGTAAAAACTTCTACTTCAACTATAAAAGGAGACACAATCTGGACAGCCTTCTCCAACAGCACAAACAGAAGGTAGGTGCAATGCAATGGGCACTGAATATTTTGCAGGGGAAAACTTGGCATCTTTCTGAAGTCATTCCTCATGCTTCACTAAAACTGTTCTGCAATCACCACTTGTTTCCTTTTCTACTTGTTTTTGTATTGTGACATAAATCTAGAAAAGGCAGCTGATGCTCACTGACCTGTGATACTAACTACTTCTTGCTTTAAAATGCAATAGAAAATTTTCTATCAGATAAAGCACTCAGGCCTGAAAAATTCCTCAGGTCCTCATCAGTACACCAGCTGCTGTAAAAGTTCAGGTCATCACAGTTACCATAAAACAAAATAAGCACTAACTTTACAAAATAGATCAAGAGAATTGGTAGAAGACCAGTAACTCTAAGTTTTGGGGCATCATAAGTAGAATCCCAAATAGAATCTCCAGACTGCTGTGTTATCCTGGTCTTCTCTCACTGAAGTGAAGAGAATTGGTGTCCCCCCAGACGTATCTTGAGACAGTTCCCAAGCTTTGATCAGGAGTAGCAAAAGCTGGCCTGAAGCTGAAAGACTGTGAATGGGTCTGTGCTAAACAGAGATTCCCAGTCTTTCATTTCAGCCTCAGCTTGATGAAAGGCAATGCATGTAAAAGGAAATAATAATTCAGATTTTCAGTCCCATGTAAATGCCCTCTGTGTCTTTGTCAGTCTTCACGGAGGCCCCGTGAGGAGCGAGATGTGTCCCAGTGTGAGAGTGTGGCTTCAACTGTGTCAGCTCAGGAGGATGAAGATATTGAAGCATCTAATGAAGAAGAGAATCCAGAAGACAGTGAAGGTAACTTTTCTGGGAAGGAAACTACTGTGTGTGCACAGAACAGGACCTATGATTTGTGCCAAATATATGCTCAGAATGCTGTGTTCTACTTCAGAATGTAGTGCTCAGAAACTGTGTTTCAGTTGGGATTTAGCAATTGGAAATCACTGGAGGAGAAGGAGCATTTTTAGGATTGAGCAGCCTGAAGATGTTTATTTGCTTAGTGTTTTAAGATGCTTTGATTATGCTATCATCTAGTGTTTTGAGACAGCAGACATATTTGGTTGCTCTGAAGGAGCAGTTGATTGGCATCCAATTATATTTCACTTAACATGGAACTTTTTTTTTTTATTTAAACCAGGTGCTGAAAATAGTTCTGATACAGAAAGTGCTCCATCTCCAACTCCAGCAGAACCTGCAAAACCAAGTGAAGAAACTCCAGCTGAGAGTTCTTCAAAAGTAACCACTGAAGCAACAGCAGAACAAGAATCTACCATTAAACCTGCAGCCAGCACATCTCCCTCCTCAACAGCCCCAAGTGTATCAACAGCTGAAAGTCAGAGTCAGAACCCTGAGCCACAGGTTAAGGAAGAAGTAAATAATGAGGCAGAAGAGCCTATGGAGGTTGACAGTAGAAGCCATCCAGTTGAAGCTAAGCCTGTGATTACTCTTCCAGTACATACCAAAGTAGAACCTGTAGAGACTGAAATGAGGCTGCCAGAGAATATTCAAGTGAAAGTAGAGAGTGATACCAAAGAGAGAGATGTGGAGAAGCCCAAGGAAAAGTCAGAACCAGAGGAGATGGACTACAGTCTGTCACAACAAGTTAATACAACAAGACAAGAATCCCATTCAGATAATGATTCAAGTGCCACCTGTAGTGCTGATGAGGAAGTTGATGGAGAACCTGACAGACAGGGGTGAGTTGTTTAGCCTTCCAAGTATTACCAACCTGTAAGATTTAAAAAGTGATTTTCCCTAACTGTGATCCAAAAACTGTCATCAGTAGTGACATTTTTGTTATGAATTTCTACTAGGGAAAGAATTTCTAAAGAGTCTCTGCTGGAAGTGCAGCAGAGGGAAATGCTGGTTTTAAAATGTTGATAAAAAGCCAAAAGAAGGGTCTTCTAAGGCAGGGTAAGTCAAATTCCATGGTGGTAGACTGACTAGGTAGGTAGCAAACTAGTAAAATGACCTGGAAAGCTGGAGAATGAGGGATTAGGCCATTTAGGATCTTCTCAGAGAATGGGAGTTGGGTTGAACTATGATATGGAAAGGACAGCAGCCTGCTGACACAATGGAGAGCAAGAAAAGAAATTAAAGATGCTCCTGGCATGAGTTTCCATGATAAAGTAGTTCTGAGGTACTTCTAGTGGGAGGTGAAGGTCTTGCTACTGCAGGATTTTCTGAAACACAGCTGTTTAAGAAAAGGTGACCAACTGAAAAATAAATAATCTATGTAGGAAATCTTGTAAATGTTCTCATCTGTCTACTAAGAAACTCAATGGTGGTTGTGTAACTAGATCTGTTTTGAAGTTACTTGCTTTGGTTTGGATTTGTTAGTTTGTTGTTTTTACACAATATTAGAAATATACACATTCAGAAGTAGGTTTGGAATATTTTTATAGGGTGATAGGTTAGTGTGGGATAGCACAGGGACTCTCCATTCCTATTAGTGAATAACTGTTTTGAATGAAGAGCCAGTAACTTGGCAATGGAGTTTTCTTAATAGATTCCTGCTCTCACAAACTCATTTTAGTAGAATGCATCCAAAACTGCTTGAATTTGACAGAGAGAGCAGCTTGAATCTATATTTTAGTAGGACATGAACCCTGCTTTAGAAAAAAATAAAGAAGGGCCATAAATTATTGATAGTTTAGTTCCCTTTTAACATTTCATGTTTGTTTGTTTGTATAACCACTTGGGTCCTGTACCCAGTTACCATCACTGAACCATGTTACATCAGTCAGTAGAACTGAATCTCTTAAAGGCTATTAATAATAGAGGAGTGGAAGTAGTTCTCACTCTTACCAGTCAGTGTCCATAAATTAACAACCAAGTGTCCTGAGAAGTGGATGACCTCTTTTTCCATACTGTACAATGTGTTCATGCAAACTAACTTGGCCCTAAGCACTGTGGATAACCCAGATGAGTATAGAGAGCTCTAAACACCCAGTGCTGCTTGTCTGTGGAACCATTTCTCTTCTGGGGGATGGCTGACACCACTGATAATGTTTGAAGTCTTTTTGGTGTCCTGTTGGTGTAGTTCCCATGTAACCATGGTGGAGCATCAGAACCAATGCCCTCTCCTTCTCAGTGGGCTTAATATACACACAGTACCCAGGAAAGATTTTAAATGTCAGAAGTATCCAGTGTCCTTGTTCTGCATGTGGTTTTTGGAAGGGTGCAGTTTGGTGTTTTGCACTCAATTGGCTCTTCAGACATCATCTTTCCTCTTCACAAACCTATTAGCCCTCAGTGTGAAAGTAGTCTTGTGTACTACTATTTATTTACTGTGGACTAAATATATCTAGTGCTTCCTGGCTTTTTTTTTTCCCAAAGCCTTCTTTCTCAGGTTGCAGTCTTGCAATATTGTGGATAAAGAAACTGTGTGCATGAATTTCTGGTGTTGGAGATTCTGAACACTTCTTTTGGTATTTCTGTGTATTATAAAAATACAGCAGCACCTGCTGTGTGTTCTGCCAGCTGTGCTGTGGGACAAAGCACAACACGATTCTGATTATTGAGCTGTTTGTCCAATGTGTGAAATGGTTTTTTTTGAAGTTGAGAGACATACTTTTGCCTGGAAATTTTTTTAAGTTGTTTAATCTTAGTATTTTGCTGACGTTTTCCCCTTCCTTCTATCTCTGTTTCCAGTATCTTCAGCAGGGAGTCCAAACCCTCCCTGTTAAATCCCACTGGGTCAATACTGGTGTCATCCACAATCAAGCAAGGGCAGATGGACCTGCAGCAGCTTCACCACCGAGCTGCTGTCATACCACCTATGGTAGGGGATGTTATTTTTTTTAAAATTATGTTTGGGGGAGTATCTTTTAACCCTAATTGCAATACTAAAGTGGTAAAAAAAATCCTGAAACGAAGAAACGTAGTAGCTTAAAGAACAGCTGTGGTGCCTTTGGAACACTCAGTCTGGCTGCTGCAGTGGAGGCACTGAGCAGGATGGTTGCTTCAGCAGGTCCCTGTGTGTGTTGCTGTACCTGATGCCAACACCTTCTTGTCCTTGTAGGTCTCCTGCAGCCCCTGCACTGTTCCTGTTGGCACACCAGTGAGTGGCTACGCGCTCTACCAGCGGCACATCAAGGCCATGCACGAGTCTGCACTGCTGGAGGAGCAGCGCCAGAGGCAAGAGCAGCTGGATATGGAATACAGAAGTGCTGTAAGCCCTTGTGGCACTTCCAAGAGCCCTAATGTTGAGTGGGAAGGTAGGAGTTTTCACGGCCATCATGGAAATAATGCCTTTTATGTCCATGGGTTACTGTGCTGCCTCGTTGAGGAATGGAATTTTAGTGTTTTGATAGGTAGCTCTTGCCTTCTGATGGCACATGACTGAAGGAACCTGTCTACTGTAGAGGTCCTGCTGCTCTTACAGTGGTGGGGAATCACTATGTAGCCCCCTTAGATAAGGCAGAAAAACTGGCTTCATTTGGTGAAATCCAAAAATGAGTTAATCCTACAGAGAGAAGCCCAAATAAAGGAATATTTTACTGCCCCAGAGTACCTATGTGGGCATTGAGCCCTGGAGTAGGGCACAGAAGTTTGCTAGAACTGTCATACTCTACCCTGTCTGTCTGCAGGAGGGCTGTATGAAAGGTTCTTTCTCTTGGGAACAGGGTGGTTGGTTGCTTTTGTATATAGGGAAGACACTTGAGGGCAGATTTTGAACTGAGCTCTGTGATCTGGACATGTGTTTCTTGAATGTGGCTTTTAGTGTGACCTTCAGTACAGAGAGCAAGGCTAAAACTGCTACCAGAAGCTGTCAGGGTGAATAAAGATGTGGCTGCTGCCATTGCTGGTTACAGGAAAGTGATTCAGGTGGACAGGCTGTATTTTACATCATCCAAATTGTTTTGTAAGAGCCAAAGGATGCATTTATTAGCTTTCATTAGACATTCACATTATCCTTTCTGTGTGTATCAGCTATATTTTCATTCTTTGGAATGAAATTGAATGAATGAAACTGAAATTGTTTTAGTTCTATGAACAGCTTGCAAATTACCCAAAGTTTTGCAGAAGATTGCTTTTTTGTGTGTACCAGACAAAGATATGGTATGGGAGGCCCAGGTCTGTACTGTGTAACTTTTACCTCAACTTTCTTTACTAGAGGAGAGGTCTTCAGAGTTCACTGTAACAGTGAAATACACTGGGTGAGATAAATGTGCTGAGTGTTACAATGTTAGAGGAATTATCACAGTTGCATATTCTGCATTTTTAGATTTTTATACTCTCGTGTGTTGTTTTTGTTGTCTCCACAGTAAAAACAAGATAAACTGTCATGGTCTTTGAAACTCAAGTGTTCAGTTTTTCATACTCATAACAATTTTAAATTATGCTATGAAAATTATTCACCTTAATTACTTACACCTGAGTGAAATGAAAGGAACAGAACCATTTTTTTTCCTGTTAAAATTGTGAGAAGACAACTTGTGGATTTGTGGAGGGGAGGGTAAGATTGTGGTTTTTGGAAGTGGCTTCTTTAGGTGGAAAGTCTGGGGCTGTTTGAAAGTACCACTTAGCTGAAATATTACCTGAGTAACTCTTGCCATTGGCAGGATGGTATTATGAAGTGTGGGAAAGCTTTGGGGTGAAGCCTCTGCCAGCAAAAATCAAGGTGGTTATTGAGGCAGGCAGAGAGGGAGGGATAACACAGGTAATGTAAATAGGTTCTACAAGTCTGGACATTTTAATCTGAAAATTAGGAGAGGCTGAGATGTCATCAGATCATTACAACAGCTGCTTCTTAAGATTTACTGTGCACATGAAGCTTGTCCACCCACTGCTCTGTGCAGTGGGGAACCCACAGGCTGTTTAATAACCTGGCATTGCAGACATCAGAACACTGCTTGTGTTGTGAGGCATCTTGTCCAACAAAAGGACCTCTTATTGAATTGGCTTGTGAGAACCTACACAATACTTTTGTCATGCAGTAAAATAGTGAAGATCCTTTAGAAAGCCATTATGGGATGACTGGTGCCATCTCTTCTTGACTACTGAGGTTAAAGATGTAATTTCATAGCTGCAAAAGACTTGTTCTGGCTTGTAGTTTTTAATAATTAAATTGTCCATTGCCAAGGGAAAGGAGTTTCTGAAGTTCTGGTACTGGATTTTTAATTTTCAAAATTCAGTAAAAGTGTGTTTTACCTTTAAACACTATTGATGAGCTGTATTGCTGTTTGCAATTTGATTTGTGACTTCTCTGGACAAGCAAGCAAGGAAGGGAGGCTTTTTGGCTTGTAGGATTGGCATTTAAATCTGGCTGAACTTGCATGTAAACTTGGCTGATGCACAGGGTTGGAAAGGAATCTTCTTTAAATTAAATCTTTTGCAATAGCAGAGCTTTCACTTAGAGGACTTAAAGGAACCAGATACTGTTTTTCCCATATAGAAAGTATGAGAGAGTTTTTCCAAAGCTTTGGGTATAGAAGTTACAGATATAGGAAGACATTACATGAAGCTGCACTTTAAGACTGCTCTTTAATTGAAACATTTGCACCTGATGAATACATCTGACACTGGAATAGGCCCTTTCTTAAAATGATGATGTAAACTGTACCTTATGCCTCTAATTTCTAATCCAGGGTTCTTTTCTTTCTGGTAACTCCAACCTTTGCAGGAAAACCAGTGGCCTACATGCCCTATGCTGAGGTCAAGCGAGCAATAGAGCAGGAAGCACAAGTGCAGAACACAGCAACAAGGTCAGCATCACCCTACAGGCTTTCTCCAAGAGAAGTCAACAAAGCCTCTCCCCAGCCTGATATGAATGCAGCTCGCTACAGTGTCCCTCCAGGTAAATATTTTGTTAAGCATCACAGTGAGATGCAGCCTTCCTTTCAAAGCTCAACTTAATTCTGTGGCTTGATGGAGTATCAGATTATCCTCTAAACACTTTGTGACTTAACTAAAGAATACAGAATGTTTTCTGTGTGTCCATATAATTAAGTTCTTGGTATTTTTCTAGCTCTGGTAAGGCTGCTGCTATCCTTGGCATTAGTTTCTCACTGTAACTGTTTAATATGATAGCCTGAATGTTTTATAAAATAGCAAAGTAACTGAAAAATCTGAATTCTGAAACTTGGATTCTTGCTTCTCCCTCAGAGTATAATGTCATGCTAAGAAAAGGGAAAATCAGAGAAGCTTAGATTATACTTGACTTGGTTGCATTCCAGTTAAAGAATAAGAACTTTTTTTAGAAACATGCACTTGTACACAGTGAATTTCAAAGTTGTAAATACAGCTAAATAGCTTTTGAGTTTTGTGAGGCAGTTCCCATCAGAAATTGTCAAATGAGCTGTTCTATTTCTGTTCTTTGTCTCTCTAGCTAGGAGTGCTGAAACAGATTGTAATCTTAATGTACAATTTTTTTCCCCAAGTTCTCCAGCCAGCACCTCACCAAGTAATAACCAATATACCTGAAGGAGTCCGCCTTCCAACAACCAGACCCACCAGACCACCACCACCACTCATTCCATCCTCCAAAACAAGTGTGCCATCAGAAAAACCTTCCTTCATCATGGGAGGCTCCATCTCACAAGTAAGAGAATTTTTATTTGAAAATTTGTGGTTGTAACTATTTTTTTTTTTTGCCCTTTTACCAATCTTAAACATCTCGTACTTGGTGATGTGTTCACAGTATTAACACCTAAACCTGTATGTGCCACCTCTGTAAGTCCAGGAATTACAGATGCCTTATAAACCAGAACATGTTGCAGTTATTTATATCTAGTAGCATGGCTGAGGATGTCCAGTTTATGTAAACTGCTTTTCCAGACAGTGACATAGACTCCTCATGCTCTGCAGTGGTGTACTGTAGCATTTTAAGATAGGATAAACAGAGATGTGAATCTTCATCCCAGAAACAAGAATTAACAGACAATGTTACTGTTTTTTCAGGGAACACCTGGCACTTACTTAACATCTCATAGTCAAGCTTCCTACACCCAGGAAACTGCAAAGCCATCAGTGGGTTCTATATCTCTTGGGCTGCCAAGGCAGCAGGAGTCAGCCAAATCTGGTAAGAAAAGCAAAGCTGGGGTCTGTTTTATATAGGCTATTTAATGACTCATAATTAAGGAATAAATAAAACAACCTTTTTCTTTTTTCTGAATAGCTTCCCTTCCCTATATCAAACAAGAAGAATTCTCTCCCAGAAGTCAGAATTCCCAACCTGAGGGACTCCTGGTCAGGGCACAACATGAAAGTGTGGTTCGAGGTAAAGTCATACAGATAAGAACCTTTGTCAGAACCTGAGAAAACTGAGAAAATTAACTTCTAGAGCTCACACTCCTGAAGTGTTTGGTTTTAAGTATTATGTGATTAATCTGCTCCCTATTTTCTGAGGCACGTGTATTTGTATCTAGCTCCTCCTGTCTGCATGTCTCATTTTAAAACAGTTGTTAATGCATATCAGTTTTAAAATTAAGTTGTTTCTAGAGCATACATGTAAAATACCCAAATATGTAAAAAGAAAAGAAACTAAATACCAAGGATTAATGGTTTCACAAGCTGTAAAAGACTTTAGGCTGGAAAAGACTAAGTTAAAGGAGGAAATAGTTTCACTGCCTGCTGTTAAGCTGAAAATTTCCCTGTATTTTAGTGTGAACTAACAGTTCTCTCTGAAGTTTTTCACTGTTTCAAATAAAGGAGTTATTTTTTTATTGTTATTCTCAGTGATGTCTTGTTATTTCAAATCAGGTACCACAACAATACAGGAGGGAAGTATAACACGAGGGACTCCAACCAATAAAGTTTCTGTTGAGACCATTCCTTCTTTGAGAGGCTCCATAACTCAGGTATTCTTCCCCTGACTGAGGAGGTTGTATCAAACTAGCATATTTAAACTAGCACTATGAATGTATTTACATGTCTGAAAAGATAAATTAATATCACAGAGGAGGAACTGCCTCGAAAAATGTAATTATAATAGAATCAGGTAGTCAAATCCCACTGTTGCTGAAGTCAGCATTACCTTGATTTCATATCTGTGTATATAAGACTTCAAACTTTTCAAATAAAAATATCCCCAGAGCCTTTGTTATACCTAACTGAAGTCTTATTAGCAACTTCCATGAAAAAAGCATAACACCAGAATTCAAATAAGAAAATCAACTGTAAGCAGCCTTGTGCAGATGCTGTTTAAAGCAGAAAAAAGTAAATTAAGGCTTTTTGTCTCAGCAAGTATGTAGTCTATTCTGTCTTCCTCCAAAATGGTATTATAGGGTAAATGTTCCAGATTGTGAAATGCTTTTGTAATATTGTACTCCCTATACTTTCTGTATTTTTTAAAAAAAGGCATCAAATCATCTGCAAATAATCTTAGTAAAATTTAGGTTAAATGTCTGATAATAGAGGCAGAAGCTTAAGTTACAGTGCTTGATGAAGTAATGATTTTCTAGATGTAAAAAATCTGTGGGGTTTTGGGTTTTTTTCCTCGCTCTTCACTGCTCCCTGGTCTCTGTAATAAATACACATGTTCTGAATTATATTTGACTGATTTAATGCAGGGTACTCCAGCTCTCTCCCAGTCTGGCATAGCAGCTGATGCATTACTGAAGGGAACGATCACCCGGCTCGCGACAGAGGACAGCAGCCCAGAGAAGTGTCGAGAGGAAGCTTCAGCCAAAGGCCATGTTATTTATGAAGGCAAAAGTGGGCATATTTTATCTTATGATAGTGAGTATTTGTATATTCTACCTGATCAAAGTCAAGGCTGCAGCAGGTTCTCCTTCTGTCATCCATAGCTGAAGTATATCTGTCACTGGGGTGCCATCTGGGAGAAATACTGACCTGCATTTTTGAGGGTAGAAGAATTAAAGTGACTCAGAAATTATGCCTGTGTTCTGAAGAGTCTCCTGTACTGTATGTTTAAAATATTGTTCAGCTATTTACTTTCAGAGCCATTTACTTCCAACTTGTCATGGGGTGTTTTTTATTTTGAAAGCCAAGTTTTAAACCAACTTTAAAATGAAAAATCAAAAGAAATGTATCATTTAACTTGGAACTTCGACTGAAAAACTGAGAAATTAATATTGTGCTTGAACAAATATGCTTGTTGACAAACCGTAAAAGATCTTCTTAATGTTGAGATTTAATGTTCCAATATTATATTAAAATTGTGTTTTTAAAGCATTAATGACCTGTGGTCTCGTTAAATGTAACACACCTGTCTTTTTTTAATTGTCTACAATTCCTAACCATGCTGTTTTAAATTTTGCCAGCTATTAAAAACGTTCGTGAAGGAACAAGGAGTCCAAGAACTGCTCATGAAATTGGTTTAAAGAGAAGCTATGATACCATGGAAGGAAATATAAAGCAAGGAATGTCAATGCGGGAGTCTCCAGTGTCGGCACCGCTAGAAGGTAAACACAGCTGCTTCCAAGATGTTTGGTGTTTTATCCAAACCTTTTGCATTGATTTGACAGTATTTGGAGTTATTTTGTGGAGCAGGATAAAAGAGGAATTAGATTTAAATCTTACACTACTGGTTAAATTGAGGTAACAGCAACTACAATGGGGGAAGAATGCTGGGAGTAGGACTGGACCAGACACTGCTGTCCTGGTTTCTTTTTGCTGGTGTTACCATAACTCCTCTCAGTAGATCTGACCCATGTAACTGACACTTCACAGACCCAACTGGTTGTGGCAGAGCTCAAACACCATCCAGTCCTACTGGTGTGGGCTCCATGGGGACACCCATTGGTTGAGATACCCATTGGTCTCTGCTATAGGAGCTTAGGAAATTCATCAGGGCGTCCTTTGGCTTTCCTGCAAGAAAAACCTCTTTGGTTATGCCAAGCAGAAGAAGACTTGCACAGCTGCCATGTCCTGCTTCAGGGCATCCTACTATAATTTTGTTTTAATAATCTGTAACCTAACTAAGACTGCAAAGGTCAAGTCAGGCCATTATATAATATTTCTAATCGTTGGTTTTTTTAAATACAAATGCAAGAAACTGCTTCACGTCAAAGCTCTGGAGTCTTGCTCCTCAAGTGCATTTTGTCCCATCATTTTGTGTACATTTTCATCAGATGGGATGATGTGAATAAGTTTATATACAGTATATGGAAATGCAGTATATTCTTTAAGCTGCTGATAGATTTGGCTCAGATTTGGGCTCTTTTGTCATATGAGAAGCTGCTCTGATACTTTTATGCTGGATCTTATCACTGTGACACCTTTTCTTTCCCCAAACTATGGAAAATTCTTTGGGGGGTTGATTTAAGTTTCTATTGTAGAAACAGTTAATTCAGCTCTTTTGAGATGATTCAATGTGAATTTTCAATCAATTGATCAATGAATGATCAATTTGGAGGATGCTGAAGTATATTTTGGGATTTTTTTTTCTTCCACTTCCCAGCATGAACACCTTTCTTTATTAGGTAAGGAAACTGAAAGGAGGAGGGTAAGAGAAGCAGTAACAGCTTTTGGGATGAGAGTTAAGGTTAATTATAAAACATTCTTTGTGTTTTCTAACTATGTTAAAACTTGCAACAATGTAATAGCCTGAATGCTTGAACCAACATTTGGTTTTTAGGGCAGGATGGTGTTTATAACATGTTGATACAATGACTAGCATATTGAAGCTAAGCCCTTTGGGCACTGCCATGGTACAGATAATATCTAATGTATGTGAGAAGGAGGAGGGCTTTTATTGTTTTGGGGTGTCTTGGTTTTTTTTTGAACCCTGGTTTAATTCTCTAAATTGTGTTCATTTTAATTTTAGGTTTAATATGCCGTGCACTGCCTAGGGGTAGCCCACATGCTGAACTAAAAGAGAGAACTGTGTTGTCTGGCTCTATAATGCAAGGTAAAGTATTCAAGTTTAGAAGGTAAGCATTAATTACACCCTCAAAATATGGATTTCTGTACCTTAAAACTCTTATTAACAATGGTATCTGTGTTAAATTGGAGCTTATTTTATTAAACATGTTTTTGGAGCATAAATCAGATGCTTTCTGATAGGCTATATACAAAGCTGGAGTGTAACCATAGCATTTTGTTTCTTTTTGCAAAGAAGACTTTTTAGAATATGAATACTTGGTAGTTAGCACTTTTTTTTTTTTTTTTTTAACTGAACTGTTAATAATTCCCCAGACCTCTGAGGATGTCTGCTATTGCCTTTACTTCAGTATCCAAAATAACTTGGGATGCTTTCAGTGACATATTGATTATTTTTTGGGTATTATTTTTGTGGCATTTTTTTGTCTTTGGAATAGGTTATCATAGAGTATAGCAAACCAGAGTTCCAGTATTATGGCATGTAGTTAGTTACTCTGTTTATTTAAAAAAAAATCCTTAGTAATTTTAATAGCAGTGATGTAACTCTTACTTTCTCGAAAAGGCACACCAAGAGCAACAGCCGAAAGCTTTGAAGAGGGCTTGAAGTATCCTAAACAGATTAAGAGAGAGTCACCTCCCATAAGGACATTTGAAGGAGCCATAACAAAGGGGAAACCATATGATGGAGTCACTACTATAAAAGAAATGGGTCGTTCCATCCATGAAATCCCAAGACAGGACTTGCTGAGCCAGGAGAGTCGCAAAACTCCTGAAATGGTGCAGACGACCAGGCCGATCATAGAAGGCTCCATATCTCAGGTAAATAAAAAGAGCACCACTAGACTCATGCTGTTGCTTACAGACTCAATAGTGATTCAATTCAGGATATTTGCATAATCCCAAATGAGGGGTGTTGTTTTATTTTAAGAAACTTAACAACTGAAGAATATTTTGTGTGTATTAGAAAAACCCTGACGCTTCACCTGTAGGGAACAACCTTGCAAGCAAATGGGAGAGAAGTGACAAGTAGAAGTCATTAAGATTCTGTTGTATTCTGCAGTGATGTGGTAGAAGCAATGAGCTACACATCAGCAATGTGGTTTTTTTATTTAATTTTTCCCCCCTGGCACAAAGTAAAAGATGGGCAGGATAACCTTACCCGATCTTTTTTCTCCTTCTCAGGGCACACCCATAAAATACGAAAGCAACTCTGGCCAGTCTGCCATCAAACACAATGTAAAATCCTTAATCACTGGACCAAGCAAGCTGCCCCGTGGAATGCCTCAGTTGGAAATGGTGCCAGAAAACGTGAAGGTGGTGGAGCGAGGAAAATATGAAGATGTGAAGACCGGGGATGCCGTACGTTCCCGGCACACGTCAGTAGTCAGCTCTGGTCCCTCTGTTCTCAGGTCAACTCTTCATGAAACTCCCAAATCACAGCTGAGCCCTGGGATTTATGATGATACCAATGCTCGGAGAACACCTGTCAACTATCAGAGCCCAATGTCCAGGAGTTCACCTATGATGAATAGAGTTAGTGAGGGTATGTTGTTCTTACCCAGGTTAAGACAAAGACTGTTAACTATTTAATTTTAAACTGGCTTTTAAACTGTTTTCTGTGATCCATTCTACTTTTCCCCCATCTTATTCTAATGGTTCCTCTCAATCTGAAGGGCAGCTAGAAGGAATTGTAGAAGGCTGCAAGCTGTTAATTGAAATATGAAAATGAAAATGTAATGTGGTAGGAAGGCAATTCAGTCTCAGTTTAATTAGGGATCACATTGAAAGTTTTACATACAAGGGTAAAGTTTTGAGGACAGAAGCTATTACTGAATTATACAAATATCTTGATGAGGCAGATAATATGGGAAACTGCAAGTAATCTTAGTTTTAGGATTCAGATTTTCCCATCAGAAACAATTTGTGTTATAAAATATCCCCTGTGACTTCTTGTATTGGAATGAACTTTCTATTGAAAACTGTTTATTTCACTAATTTGTCTATAACTTTTTTAGCTGGAATATCTTCTGGGAAGGCAGCAAATCATGAAAGGAAGAACACACTTACTCCAACACAGAGGGAGAGTGTGCCAGCAAAATCTCCAGTCCCAGGAGTTGATCCTGTAGTGACTCACAGTCCTTTTGACCCTCATCACAGAGGAGCAACTCCTGAAGTCTATAGGAGTCACCTCCCTCCTCATTTAGACCCTGCTATGCCATTTCACAGGGCTCTAGATCCTGGTAAATATGTTTGTGTTGTGTCTTTTGGTTTTAGAAATATTGTATACACAGAAAAGGCAGTTATCAATATGGTAACTTTCTTTCAGAAGCTGCCGCATTGCTTCCATTTTGTTATGAAGTTCACAGAATTTGTAGATACATAGTTGTGAAATGTATTAAAAAGCTTTCAGGAAAGCTGTGCAAGGAAGGACATGGAAGATGCTATAGAATTAAAGTGTAATCAGGACCCCTCTGTTCAAGACTGTGATTCATTCTCACAGAGGGATTATCATCTTATCCCTGGTGATATTAAATACAGTTCATTTTAATCTATCCATTAGTCCACTTCTATTAGGTATTTTAACCATCTGTTAGGTATTTCAGCTCTTTACATCTTCAGAACTTCAGGATTTATATTTTTAGTCAAATCTCTTCTCTAGTACATATCTCCAGTCTGATGATTTAGCTTTTTCTATCCACAGACAGTGCATAAATTCAATAAAACTGTATTAAAATGTTATTCTAGTTCACTTCTCACTGGCCACTTAAGCTGTATAAAGACCTGAAACTTTCATTCAATATCCCCCATATGTGTTCCTAATTCTTCTTTTTCTCCTTCACCCTCAGCTGCTGCTGCTTTCCTGTTCCAAAGGCAGCTCTCACCCACCCCAGGCTACCCAAGTCAGTATCAGCTTTATGCAATGGAGAATACAAGGCAGACAATCCTCAATGACTACATTACCTCACAGCAGATGCAAGTGAATTTACGTCCTGATGTAACAAGAGGTTTATCTCCTAGAGAGCAAACTTTAGCTCTCCCGTATGCAGGAGCAAGGGGTATGTCTGTGTGTTCTCTGGTGTTCTTTAAAAGGTTTTTTGGGTAGGTGGTGTAGTTGTGAATCCTTGGGATATATGGCATTCTCCCAGGAGATGGTAGAAATGGAAATTCCAACTTAGTATGTTGCTGGTGACCAGATCTGAGAGTTCTGTACTTGCCTTACTCTTATTTTTTGTTTTTCCACTGAGCTTTCACTGCAGATTGTTATCAATTAGCAGAGTATAGAATGTGTGGACTATTGGCCTGTCCTTGAATGGCCATTCTTATTTGTGTCATCTCCTACCAGGAATTATTGACTTGAACAATATGGCTCCCACTATCTTAGTGCCTCATCCTGGAGGAACAAACACACCACCCATGGAGAGAATCACATATATCCCTGGTACCCAGCTTACCTTCCCTCCCAGGCCTTACAATCCTGCTTCTTTGTCACCAGGTATGAGCTCTTAGGATTTGGTGATGTCTCTAATCATCTGACACATTGAGATAATTGGCCATCCTTATTTAGCTTTCATTAATGTCATGTTCTGATATTTTGTTGGGTGATGTTTTTTTTCATGCACTTCTCACTTGGAGAGCAAAGGTTTTCTTAGAATTACATTAGCAGCTGAAGGAGCACTGACAAATTCAGAATTTGCCTCATTCTGCTAGGTCTTTATTATGACTTAACTAATGTGTTGAAGGGTAGAATTTGGGTCTGTAAGCTGCCTGGTTTCTAGCTGACTGTTGAGCTTTTGATTTCCAAGGTAAGTGGATAGATTTGACTGGAATGAAAGTGTATTTGGGAAATTTTGCTGTAAATGGATGGCAGAATATATTGGCAAGTGTTTACATCAAACTGTGCTTAACTTGAGTATCTCTTTGCTTCTTCGTTTTGTCTTGTGGACTTTCCAGGACACCCTACACACCTGGCAGCTTCTGCAGCTGCAAATGCTGAAAGGGAACGGGAAAGGGAGAGGGAGAAGGAACGGGAAAGGGAGAGGGAACGTGAGCGAGAACGGGAAAGAGAACGGGAACGAGAGAGGGAGAGAATCACTTCAGTCCCTGCTGAACTTTATCTTCGAGCAGGTGAGTGCACATTGCTGCTCTGGGATCAGTTATCCTTTAGGCTGTAACTGCTCATTTTCTGTAGCCACTGTTAACAACATGCTTAATAACGTGTTATTAAGAACACATTATACAGTTTGGGTTTAGTCTGCACTTTTAGGCAGATTCCTGTTACCTCACAGTTCTGGTCACAATTGTAACTTCAAGTACTGGGCTTCTTGATCTTCCTCTCATAGCAATGTAATACCCAGGGAATGGTCTGAATCCCAGTTATCCCTGTGTGTCATTTGGAGCTCTCTAAACAGACTACTACAATTTAAACCTTTAACACATAACGTTACATCCAGAGTGGTGGAGACAAGTGGGAAAGGATATGGAGGAAATAGCATGGGTACATAGTTCTGGGTTGTTATAAGAGTGATCTGTGTATATTTTCTGTTTGTTCCCCTCTTCTCTATGTTCTGCAGGTGCAGAGCAGCCTGGCAGACCTGGCAGTCATGGATATGTTCGGTCCCCATCCCCTTCAGTTAGAAGCCAGGAAAACATCCTGCAGCAAAGGCCTAGTATTTTTCAAGGAACCAATGGGACAAGTGTGATCACACCTTTGGATCCTGCTGCTCAGCTACGTATCATGTATGTTTCTTAAGTTACTTTTGCAGAGATATCTGTTCTAATATTTGAACTTATCAAAAGGTGGATTTAGCCTGAGGAAAATACTAAAAGATGAGGATACCCACTATCTGATTACTCTTGATTTTATCAGAAGTGCTCTAGGGCATTTTCACCCTTTCCAGTTTGGATAGAAATTTACTGCCACAAGAGCTCCATTTTGTGGTACAGATGGTATGGCTCTAGTTCTTCTTTTATGGGATCTAATTCAGAATATCCAATGTTTGCCAACAGGCAGCTCACCCCTGGAGCTCCCTCTATTACTCAAGGGTTGCCAGCTTCTCGTTACAATACTGCTGCTGATGCCCTTGCAGCACTTGTGGATGCTGCAGCCTCTGCTCCTCAGATGGAAGTTGCCAAAGCAAAGGAGAACAAGCACGAAGGAACCAGGATAGAGGAGAACATGGGACGCCGGTCAGCTGTGGTCACTGAACAGCAGCAGATGGAACAGAAGACACTGGAGGTAGAAAAGAGACCTGTCCAGTGTCCCTATACATCTGCAAATTTTTCTGGTGGCAAGTCCCAGGGACAGTCTTCATCAGTAGTCTACTCAGAGGCTGGTAAAGAGAAAGGACCTCCCCCTAAATCCAGGTACGAGGAAGAGCTGAGAACTCGAGGAAAGACCACAATTACTGCTGCTAACTTCATAGATGTGATCATCACTCGACAGATTGCTTCAGACAAGGATGCACGAGATAGGGGCTCTCAAAGTTCAGATTCTTCCAGTAGTTGTACGTATCTTAGTAACTATCTATTTCTTTGCTGTCTGTCTTAGCCTTTTAGGGGAATGATAAGATGTGAAGCTGTTCTGATGTTTAATGATAAAATATGCAGCTCTGCACAACAGAGATACTTCATAGACAAACACAGTTTGTGACAGAGTGACTCGAGGTTCTTGCAAAAATCAGAGGTTTTTTTGCTTTATTTGGATTCTGTGCTACAACATGAAATGCAGGATAAGACAACTGATCAGATCAGAAATCAGGAAACCTATAGTTACTTGGTTTGCATTGGAACACTGTTTTTTTTTGGAAGTATTTGTACCACTATGCTTATCATGAGAAAAAGACAGTGTTTTGACTTCCATTTCACTGGTGTCACTTTAATGGAAGCACTGATGTTGCTGTGTGGAGGCAACAAAAATCTTCTGTGATATTTACACCTTATCCCACAACCTTTGCTTGATATTCAGTATCCTCCCACCGGTATGAAGCTCCTGGAGATGCCATTGAGGTGATAAGCCCTGCAAATTCACCTGTACCAACTCAAGAAAAGCTACAGTCCTATCAACAAGAGACACCTAAACCAAGCCAGGCAGAGAGTAAGTTTATCTGCATATGCAGATATTCTCAGAATTACCATGTTTATATTTACCAGCTCCATGAACTCAAAGTTAAAATACCTTGGGAGCCTGCTTACCACATTCTTAGCTTTTCAGAAACTTTTGGTGGGAAAACTAGAGGAAATATATTTGAACTGGCACCTTGGCATGAAACAGAGCCCCTTTACAGGACAATGTAGCTGATAAGAAATTTATTTTAAATATATTCTTTAAAATTAATGTATATTAGTGTTGATGTCCACAATTATTTACCTACTAGCAAAGCTCAGACCAATACAATACAGTTTGCGGTGAGAAATGAGCTTTATTTGCTTATTCTGAATTGTAGGGTCTATAATAGGGGGGGGAAAGGTGGTCATCACATACCTAAAATCAAATGCAGAAATGCCTCATCTTTTAAATGTTTAAGCACAGAACTTTCAAACCTTGAAGCTTCAGTGATGCTGTCTTAACAGACTGATCTTTTCTCCAACTAGGTGACCCAAACAGACAATATGAGGGGCCCATTCACCGCTACAGGACACCACAGGAACCCCCCTCACCCCAGCAACCACCTCCTCCCTCCTCCCAAGCAGAAGGGATGGCCCATGTGCCCAGGACTCATCGACTTATCACCCTTGCTGATCACATCTGTGTAGGTTTATTTGTGGGCATCTTTTCAGCTGTGAAAAGTTGTATTGTGGTGGCAAAAAAAGTTGTGTTTTGATGATGAAAACACACGTTCTGGAAAATCCCAGTTCTGTTAAAATCCCAGAAAACACCCAGTTCTGTAATTAGTAGTTTTACTTGAGGCTATTTAACAATTCTGTGTCAGAACTTACAATCATCTGATTTGTTGCTATCAGTCTGATACTCATTTAATGCATGAGTACATGCACTCTGTCCAATGTGTGACAAAGATATCTCTTCTCTTTTTTTGGCCACAATCAGCAAATTATTACACAAGACTTTGCTAGAAACCAAGCAGCTTCTCAGGCCTCTTTGCAGCCTCCCACCACTACATTCCAGAACTCCAGCCCTGCTCCTACACCTGTTTCTACCCGGGCAAAGACATCAAATCGCTACAGCCCTGAGTCACAGTCACCCTCTGTTCACCACCAGCGGCCAGGTTCCAGAGTGTCACCTGAAAACCTCTCTGACAAGTCCAGGGGAAGGTAATCAATGTATTCAGTTTGACTGCAAATTCAATTAATGCCCAAATATGATATTTATTAAGAAATAATGCAGTAATCTTGATGTAGATCAGAAGTAGAGGTGTCTTTTCACCTTTTTTTAAGGCAAGGTCTGTCTTGCACTGGTTTTCACACTTGTGTGGCTCCTTAACAGCTTTATAGATGTTTTCTCTCACTTCTTATGCTTAATTTCCAGTCTTCAGAGGAGTGAAGGTGCTAAATTACTTTGAATTTTCCATAGTGACTGATAAATTCTGAGTAACCTTTTTGAGCTCACCAAGCATACGAATGCCTGTAGCATATGGTACTAGGCATAGGTAGTTGCATAACAACTGGAATGCAATTACACGTGTTAACTACAGCATTACATGTATTAAGAGTGCTTGTCTGTCTCTGAATTATGGATGTAGGCCTGGAAAATCTCCAGAGAGGAGTCATGTCTCTTCAGAGCCCTATGAGCCAATCTCGCCACCTCAGGTCCCAGTTGTACATGAGAAACAGGAAAATGTTCTTTTGCTTTCCCAAAGAACTGAGCCTACTGAACAGAGGTATGTGTAATACTGAATTTTAAAAGCATTCTGAGTTTTTTTGAGCTGCAAACAGTATCTTTATCAGAGAGCAATTTAAGCAGTCTTCCTCTGGTACCACTGGCAAGTTGTTAATCAGTGTTGATCCTTTCACACTATAATTCAAAACTTGCTGCCTGGGAGATGCTTTGGGAAGCCTGAGTCACTTGTCAGCTCTACGTGTTCTGTCTTAAATTTCTTACTGCAAGCAGTGTGTTCTGTGTCATCTGATAGAAAGCATCATAACAAAACTCCTCGTGGGTGCCAGTTCTATAAAAATGGTTTTCAGGAAAGGTCCCCTGTCTACAGTTTTTAATAAATGACTCAGGCTTGACGTGCTAATTGATTTTCTAGATCCTGTCCTAGGGAAGCTTGGAGGAACCCAGGCTTCAACACTCATGATTGTAGAGAAGCTTATCACATGAAATACCACTAAGCTAAGGAGCCTATTTCCCAGGAGGTGTGAAAGTGGGGTGTCAGGGGGTCCATACATTTGCTTTTTGTCAGTCTGCCAAATCTGCAACATAAAACTTGCTCTGCTGCTTGCTCAAGCAAGAAGGGCACCAAATGTTTTCACCATGTCCTAATTTAAGGCTCATACTGGAGAAATTTATTCTTCTTTTCTTGTCTTTTCCTCCCTCCCCTCTGCAGTTGCTGGCAAGGTGGTTACAGTCCATGATGAATGTAAGATAGAGGTGAAGGGAATTTCAGGAATGTGGCAGGGGAGATTATACTTAGAATTCCAAGGATCTTGGCCTAGGAAACCTAGAGTCTTTGTCTTATTTACTTTATTTTTAGGTGATTTTTTTAAACTTAAGTATAGACTGGTTTGTGGTTTCATTTTTTCAATGAAAGCTAATTTGTCTGTGGTTTCCATCTAATGGCTTTTGGAAATATTTAAATGTACATCTTGAAAAATGTTCCCTCTCTTGGTCATCTGTTGGTCTTGGCAGGACTGACTCTCGCTCTCCAGGCAGTATAAGCTACCTGCCTTCGTTTTTCACCAAACTTGAGAACACTTCACCAATGGTAAAATCCAAGAAACAGGAGATATTTCGAAAGCTGAACTCGTCTGGTGGAGGTGACTCTGACATGGGTATGCAGGACTTGCCTTTTCACTGAATTTTTCCAGCCTAAGCTTTATATGACTGCCATTCACAGATGTCCTAACCTAAATAAGTATCAAATAACAAATGAATTAATATAAATCTATCAATATAAAACCCACCTCTGTTAATAATTTATGACCGAAAAACTGATTGTTAGATTTTTTTCCCCCTTTTCTTTTTAATGCTGGTGTGTGCAAGACTCACACTTAAGATTTTAACATTTTGAAAACCATGGAAAAAACACATAATTAATGAGGTAGTTGCTAAAACCTGTCATTATTTGAGTTAATTTTATGTCTGTAGTTTGCTTCATATCAACATTAACTGTTACACATTTTTCTTAGAAGACTGAGAAAGAAAAAAAAAAAAGGCATTGAATAGTTCAAAAGTAATCATACCTTGTGCAGTAGGACTGGTAGTGAGCATAGTGATCATCAGCACTGAAAAACTCAATGAAATGTGGTGTTTTATTTGCAGCAGCTGCTCAGCCAGGGACTGAAATATTCAATTTGCCAGCAGTCACTACCTCAGGTAAGTTTTGCAGTAAAAGAAACAACAAATGTTTCAGAAAAAGTAAAGTAGATTCATTTGTACACTCTGGGGAGTCCAGTAAATGAGGAAGGTGATGCAAATTTAAAAGGTAATATCTTATGTGAAAAATTGTTTCCCTTATCATAGGAAAAAGCAAAATGACCAAAGGAGGTTTCAGAAAGTATTTAAAAGGGAACTTAAGCAAGAATTAGGTGTTTCTGTGTATTGTCCAAATCTTAGAGGTAGAAGTCATGAAATTGGTTAACATCTCAATAAATATAATGTAAGTATACTACTACTATAAATTCAGTATACTTACTACAACTGCATAGCTGCAGATTTTACTTTTAATAGGCTATCACAACCAGCATGCTCAACTTCATTTACTGTTTAAGAAAACCCAAAAAAACCCAGTAAAGTTTACCCTCTTGTAAACAGTCTGGATGCCAGTGGCATTCAGTGACACTACTGGCACAGCTCTTCAGTGTTTGTCTAACTTAAGAGCCATTATGTGCTGCTTTGGAACATGTTGATTTGTGTTTAAATAAAATTTAAAGAAAAAAAAAAATCTCATCTTTGTTCTTTTCCCTCATCTTTCTGCCTCTCTCTAAAATCTTTTCCCATACCCCTGTGTAATTTCTCTGAGATACTTTTTTTGCCTCCCCTCCCACCTTTCCTTGTATGTTTTCTTTTATCTCCCAGGTCCAGTCAGTTCTAGGGGTCATTCCTTTGCAGATCCTGCCAGTAATCTGGGTCTGGAAGACATTATTAGGAAAGCATTGATGGGAAACTTTGATGACAAGAGTGAGGAGCATGGAGGAGTTGTAATGTCCCAACCTATTGCAGTAGCACCCGGCAGTTCCAGTGCTGCAGTGTCAGCAAGTAATGAGACACGTAGGGAAGAAGCTAATCCATCACCAAATTCAGGTGAGGTATTGCAGCTCCTCAATATTTCATGGTCTTAAAGAAGAAGAAAAAAAGTTTTGGATAAACTTGGGTGTCAATGAAAAAAAATCACTGTGTTCCCCCTGGAAGCAATAGAGATGGTGATTCTGGCTTTCCTTATGGTGCTGGTGACTTCTGGAGTATCAGTCAGTATTTCTTGGAGAATGGCAGCATGGATGGTGGGGAAGAGATACCAGGGTGTGTTAGGTACCTGAAGCTTCTCAATGGTTTGATGGAAATGCAAGTGTAGGACCTCACCTGTGAGGAACATGTGACAGTGGGAGCTGGTTTGAACTCAAAAATGGAAATATAACTGTTATGGAACAGGGATTTTCTAGCAAGAGTGTGTTAGAAGTCTAGCCTATATGGTTACTTAATTATAGTAAATCAGAAAGCACCAGTGGGAAACTCCTGTTTGCTGCTGTATGATGATTTATAGAAATAAACATTCAGAGGCTAAAATGCAGTGTTGTAACGTTCTTGTAAAATCTGTGCCTCCTGTTTCCAGGAGGGGGAGTCAGCAAGCAGAAGCTCATCAGCAAGTCAAACAGCAGGAAGTCAAAGTCTCCGATTCCTGGGCAGGGATATTTGGGAACTGAAAGACCTTCTTCTGTCTCATCTGTACATTCAGAAGGAGATTATCACAGACAGACTCCAGTGTGGGCCTGGGAGGATCGGCCTTCATCAACAGGTGAGAAATGGGTTTCTTTCAGACTTAACAAACCAGATGTGGGGTTTGTAGAAAGCTGAGGTTGTTGGCATCCCCCTCACTCTGCTTTATCGGTCAAAAGTTTGCAGCACGTGAGGATTTTCTGAAGCAGATATTCTGCTCGTTGCCACAACCAAAACCAGATTTATCTTTCGGATTTGGATCCTTTAGATCATGGGTTTTTGACTTGGAGAAACTCTCTTTGACTCAGGTTCAACCCAGTTTCCTTACAACCCGTTGACGATGAGGATGCTGAGCAGCACCCCCCCAACATCCATCGCCTGCGCCCCACCCTCCATCAGCCAAGCAACCACTCACCAACAGAACAGGATATGGGAGAGAGAGCCTGCACCACTGCTTTCAGCACAATATGAGACTCTGTCTGACAGTGATGACTGAACTATGCAGAATGATTTTTTTTTTTCTCTTTTTTTTTTTTCCTTTTTTTTTTTTTTTTTTTTAATTTGCGGGTCAAAAAAAGAAATCTATTTTTGACTTGTGCCCACAGAGACTTTCCAAGAGAGCAAGGGCCACACAATGAAGAATTGATGGAGAGTCCATTAAATGCCTTCTGCACAAGCTGTGTGTTGGAGGATCCTGGTCAAGAAGGTTGACTTACTAAAGATAAATATGTAAAGAGTTTTTAAAAATGTGGACTATTCCTGTTCTACATCTATTTGTAAAGAAAACCATAATGTCTTTAAATCATTCTTCTGTAAATAGAGAGTACTTTTTGCAGTGTTTTTTCCCTTGCTATAGTATCTGGTGTACTTATGTTCAAATCATTGCCTAAACTTTGGGGTCATTTTGTAATTTTTTTAAAGCATTTTCCCCAGTGTAGAGTACTCTTCATAACCCTAGCCTAGCCTAACCATAACCCTAGCCTCCCAACCAGCCTAGCATCATTGCCCATTTAATGCCATGCCACTTCTTGCAGGCATTGTGCTTTTATATAAGTTTTTTTTCCCTAGACACACTTTCTCAGTGGTGTTCAAGCTCTTGTGAAAATGTTGATTTTTAAGACTGACCCCTTAATTAATTCTGTACATTACCATAGTCCAGTTCGCTGGAATAAGATGAAATATTTCTTTGAATTTTAAATCCTGCCACATTGTAAATTTTTGGTGCAGTTGGTTTTATTTAGCAACACTGCAGAAATATTATTGCATGGGTATGTTATGGTTCATTTTTAAAAGGATAAGAATAACAAAAAGAACAGCTTCTGGAGGCATAGCTCACTGTTATGCACACTGGGAATTTTAACTGTGCCCTAAAAGCCTATTTTAATGTCTTCTGTTTCTGCATTGTATGCAGTCAAAACAGGCTACTAAATTTTTCTGTTCTATTTAACCACAGCAAATGGCTTATTTAAACAGAGGCTCTGGGTGGGTTGATACATCCTTTAAGAAGAAAAAACCTCTACATCCCAAGTTTAAATAAAACAATATGCTTTTATAGAATAATTCAGCAACGCACGAGTCAACTACTTGGCTTCTGTAACAAACAGTTTGAAATAGGTACTCTGATTTTTACCTTCCTCCAGTCTGATTTTAAAATCTTGATGTAATCATTACTTTAAAGTCTGCATCCCAGTCCCTAGCCCTGTAAGCAAACTTTTGGTGGAAGAACTTACAAACGCTTGGCTTAACTCCTAAAGTGTGCAATACTTGTTAGGGTGATTATGGTTTGGTTTTTTTTTTTTTTTATTGTATATGGTACTAGGAGAGTCTCCTTAATCATTCATCTATCAATGCCTGCTATGCTGTGCTTGTAGCTCATGTATACATACATCTGGTTAGTGATATCACAGGGTGTCCTCACATCCATCTTCAAGAGCATCTTACTTTTTGCTGCACTGACTTCTGGAAGTGAATTTAAATCTTCCAGGGTAGAAGGACTGATTTACAAATAGCACTGAGCTGGGGGGTGGCATGGTCTGTCAGATTCCAAAAACTGCTTTTTGCATCTCACTGATGAACACAGCCTTTGCCTTGAAGTTTTTTTTCCAGTCAAAATATTTTAAATTTAACACTGTATTTGCAATAAGTTTTATGGAAGGTATAATGCAGCTGTGTAACCTTAAGCCATGTAAGCTCTACATCTTATGGGAGGCCTGTTAATGGTCTAGTTACAAATAGGTAGAAGTCCAGAACTATTTATTGATAGAAAATTTACTTTGAGTGCTTTAGAGGAAAGCCTTTTGCCCTAAATGTGGGAAAGAAAAAAATCCAAAGGAACTCATTTGGATACTTGACACTGCGTTGCAAATAGACTGATTTTGTTACTTTTTTTTAAACACTGCATCAAAATAGGTCAGTTGGCAGTCTTAAATCTCCTTGCTGTCTTTCTCAAAGAAAGACTTTTCTCACCCTCCTATCCTTTACCTTTCTGGCTTAAAATAATGAATTTTCCATCCTGTTTGTAGACCTGTGTTCTTATTTTAACTTCTTTGATCCCACAGCAACATATACTGGAAAACAAATTGATCTGCCCTTTTTTCTGTAGATCTAAATTTGGAGTGGAGAGTTGAGTTCCATTCTAAAACTCACTTGTTCTCACTTCCTTAGTGTAACAAAGACAACGTGAGAGAGGCATGTACAGACAAATGTCTTTCCTAACTGTACAGTAAGTATAGCATGTTCATTGCAAAGCTTCATGTTGGTGCTGCAGCAGCAGCAAGACATCCAGAGCAGGATTGTCACCTCCTAAGATGCAGCTTGAGTGGCATTTGCATATAAAATGTTGCTGCTTTTTTTGTTTGTTATGAGTTCTAACTGCTCCAGTGTAAAAACCTCTCCAGAGCCTAAGGTAGGGTTTACCACAATTCCAGTAATCTCCAAGTATGGAATTACATCTGGCCTGTTTCAAACAGGAAGGTGTTTGTAAATCATGTTTACAAAGTGTAGTTTACTGCAAATTTTTAACTGATTTCTGATCAGCACTTTCACAATGCTTTCATCTTGGTGTTTCGTGATTCTGATATGAAATCATTTAAGACTTGAAAAACCCATGCATCATAAAACTCAGCTTTTTTTTTTTTTTTTTTTTTTTTTTGCTTTTTTTTTTTTTTTTTTGCTTTTTTTTTTTTTTTTTTTTTTCCACACAATGTCTTCAGTAGACAGTGACTTCTGGATTCAGACCAATCAATAAAGGGGATCAGTTCTCCGTTTACTTTTCCTGTGTCTCCCTCTTGTTTTGCAGCATCAAGCTAAGTTCATGAGAGCAGACAAAACACTTCCCTTTGGGAGTGCTGCAGGGGTCCCAGGTTACACTGCTGGAATCTCTTGAGTCCCTAAGGACCAAAAACCAGAACTTCACAAAGATTGGCTCTGCTGGGTTAGGGCCTTTCTGTTAGTACAAGTGTGCCTGTAACAGATATATTTTTACTTCCTAGCTTGCTGAAAACAAACCTGTAGATCTGAGTTTTTCCAGCTTCAAGGAACATCTCTGAAAAACCTGCGTGCCTCCTCTTAGCTGAAATTTAAGCAGAGCAGAAGCCACTAATGCTACTGTAAGTAAACTACTAATGCTGCAATTAACACTAAGGGTTGTACCAACCAGCTGAAGTTCTTGCAAATGAGAGGTTAAAATGTCTGGTGAGTGACAGAATTACATTTAGTTCTACTATGCTAGCCTAAGTATAGATTTATAAAAGTCTGTAACTTCTGTTTCCTAAAAACTTCTGGTTTAATTCTCCTTTAACATTGGGATTCCCTTCAGGGTAGAACTGAGAAGTGCTCTTGTACAAGGAGGCTGCTCATACTGGATTCACATGAAGGCATCTACAACCCTGATGTGGATTCATGCCTATATCTACCAAAGCTGGTACACAGCAGCTTTTCCACCAGGAAGCCTCAGCATTCTAGTACTGATCTCTCCAGGAGAGGAGGACAGGTTTGGCACTCAGTGTGCTTTGGACTGGGGTAAGGTTGCTGAGTGTTATATTTCTGACAGCAGCTCGTAGTCTCACCCCTCCTCTGAGGACATGTTCTATCTTTGGATGCTGAATGCTTTGAAGGAAAACACTTGATCTTCAGGCACCCTGTTTGAAAAGGACATGGAGCTACAGCTCTGCCCTAGGACAGGTACAGTCAGAGAAATGCTCTGGGGGAGTTTGCTTGACTTAACTGCCAGCAGCAATGCTGGGCTAGACCTGCACGTTGCTGGCAGTCAAGACAAAGTTAAATCAGCATCACAGGAGGTCACTCTAACCATAGACTACACCACAAATTTACATAGTTAAGATTTTATAACTTTATTTTGGGCTAAGTTGTTTGGCCAGGGCAGCCCTTCTTGATAAACAGTCCTGAAACTCCTTACTGCTGCTTCCCTGGAGAGCTGCAAACAGATCTGAGGTTGCTTTCACTGACCAGCCCTGGCTGCTTTCAGCCACTTCACAGTTGGACCCTGTGGCCAAACTCATTTGGAGCCCTTTCTCCTCTTGGCCAGCTCTGCCAGTTCTTCCTGGATATGCTGGACAGAAGCAGCATCTCCCTTCTTCTGTGCCTGCTTGAGAGCTTCTGTGTACACTTGTTTTGCTTGCAGAAAGTCTTCTGTAGTGAGAAGAAGAATTGGCATGGCTGGCCAGCTACAGAATTCAATCTCAGAGCTCCCTCTTGAAGCCAAGCACGTGCAAAGGAGAGGCAAAATATGGACTTGGAAGAGTTCAAGAACTAGGGAGGAGCAGAAAACATCCAGGACAGGGTGACAAGTAAGAGAGCCTGACAGCAGCAATGACAACAGGACAAGCATGAAGAGCTCATTGAAGCAAGTCTCAAGCATGACCTGTATCCTTTCAGGGGAAGGCAAAGATTCCCTGGCAACCTTTTAAATCAGATGCACCAGTACTGCACTTATCCTGGACAGGATTCTTCAGCTGCTGAGCTCAATGTGAACACAAGCTGCCTACACCAAGTCATCAGACCTACTGCTTAAACTAAAAATAGTAACAGAAAAATAACTGTATAGTTCCATCCTATCACACAGATGTCTGCAGACAGCACAAGCACAGTGACACAAGCTGGACATTTATTTACCTACCCTTGTGCATCAGAATTGCTGCCAGGTTATTCAGCACCATGTGCTCCTCAGGGTGTTGAGTCTCCTTGGCCAGCTCTGCTGCCCTCTTGACACAGGAGTATGCCTCATCATAGTGCCCCTGAGCATCCAGGACAGTGGCTAAATCATTCATCAGCACCACAGTCTGAACCAGGACAGAAAAAGAAGCCTCAGAGCAAGACTTGGGAAGGAGTCAGGGGCAACAGGAGCACCACATTCATTCCCCTGTCACACTAGTAAAAAGCAGTATTTCCCAGAGAAGCTTTCAGTAAGGAAGTGTCCTATTTCTGTCCCACTTGCTGCCTGCTCATTCTTCCTGGCAGGAATACAGAAGCTGATTTGTTGCTGTGTGCATCTGATGCCAGCAAAGCTGCTTTTAAAGCTGCCTCATTCTCTAGGCAATTATCCTTCCCTTCCCTCGTACCCCAGTGACCATTGTACACGTTACCTGTGGATGAGTCTCTCCCTGAACTTCATGTGATATCTGCAGAGCCTTCTCATACATTTTTTGGGCCACTGGGAGCTGGTTAATGTTCAGGAGGTAGCGAGCATAGGAGTCCAGGCTCATCCCAAGCAAGAGACGGGTGTTGGCTTTTTCTTCAGCTGCAAAGAGAGAGGAGTGGAAGTGATCACTACTACAAGATCAAGCAGGAGTCTCCATCCTGCAACAGCAGAAACTTCATGCAGTGTGAAGATAGTGAACTGAGATGAAGGTGGTGCTTGGGCAACATGGAAAGGACAGGAAAGTAAAGAAAATAAAATGAGAGAAACCTTTGGCAGCCCAGGCAGTCCCACCTGATAAAACATCCTCAGGCAAGTCCTTTTGCTTGGCAATCTTCTCCTCTAAGGTCAGGATGCAAAACTCATAACCAGCCAGGGCTAACTTGTGCCTGCAAAGTACAGCAATTCAGCAAAGCAAAGCTCCTGTCCCTGAAGGGATGAATGTGAACATCCTCAGTTCCCTTCTAGAGGGCCCATAGGACTTCTTCACCAGACCCTTCTTGCCCTGTGCTCTTCTCTTGATTGTGGCCTGGACTTTTCCTTGATCCATGGGTAAAGGGATCCAAGAGGTGGAGGAGGGGCCCTCCCTCCCCACAGTTAAGGCCAGCTAAGGCAACCCCATGCTAGTGTTCCACTGAAAAATAAAACCTACAAGTTCCCAGAAACCAGCTGCTTCAAAAGCCTCTCCCTGAGGTGTGGATTTAAGGCTTAAGACTGATGATGGCTAAAGACTGTTGCTACTTATGCCACATCAAAGCTTCTTCATGCATTCTATTTTTGGAAGAAAGCCTCATTGCCACTGTGAAGCTGAGATTAAAGCAAAAATGCCTTTAGCAGGGAACTCACTGTTTCTGAGCAGCATAGATACTGGCCAGCTTGAGGGACATCTCAAGGACTGCATTGTCATCCTGCCAGGAGGACACACAATGCAACTGTTACTCCTCTTGCATCTCCCCAAAAGAAACCACTTTGCCACTGAACATATTTAGACCTTGAAAATGCCCATCCTGTTGTCTCCAGAGCTGCCATCCCCTTAAAAGTTCTTGGGAAGCTAGCAAGCTCATGGCTAGTACTGCCCATTCCCAGTAGGAGGTATTGCAGCTCAAGAAAGAGACTGAATTGTTAATGTTTCCCCCTGAAAAGAAGAACATACCTCCTTTGTGTCCCCTGCAAGTAAAAAGCTCATGCTTGCTTTGTAGAGCTTTTCTGCCTGAAAAGAGAATTTTGAAGAGAATACTGAGGGATGATGGCAATTAAAACAAAAGGTCTCCACCCTTCACAGAGGCAAAGTGCTGAGAGAAACCTGTCTGACAGTTTGTGGCATACACTTTGTACCTCAAGCCCAGTTAGAAGTGAAAGGGTAACCAGTGCCCAATGGTACCACCAACCAGTAGGGTCCTTTCAGTCTCTACTTTAGGACTCCTGCACCAGCCATGAGTTCACCACATCTCTGCCTGCAGGGCTTTCCCAGATTCTTCCTGGGAAATGCAGTGTGCAGTACTCCTCCTTCCCTTGCACACCATGCTGGAGCTGAGTTTAAAGTGTGAGAGCATCTTAGCAGCATCTGCTCCATGGGACTGCAGCCCCAAGACAAATCCTTGTGTTTTATCCCAGATCTCAGCCTCACAGCTCCCACCTGGCACAAGAGGTCAGGCTCTTAAAATTCAGAAGGAAAAAAAACCCACAAAACCAAACCAGGAGTTACTCACGTTCTCCAGCTGTCCCTGCATGTAGGCCACGTTTGCCATCTGGAAGAGACGGGCAGTGCTGAAGCTCCAGGGAGGACCCGACCGCATCCCGGCGCTACCCCCGCAGCACCTTCCCGCACGGAGCAGCCCCCAGGCCCCGTCCCCCGGAGCCTCACCATGCTGTAGGTATAGACGATGGCTTTCCTGTTGTCCGACCGGTGCGACAGCCGCAGGGCCTGGTGCAGAACCCGCTCGGCCTCCGCCAGCTCCCCCTTCATGACGCTGAGCTGCGGGGAGAGGCGGGGGAGCCGCGGGGCGCTGAGCGGGCAGGGCCCTCAGGGGCTGCCGCTCCCCGCTGAGGGAACTCCCCCCACCTCCTCACCTTGGCTTTCTTCAGCAGGAGGATAATTGCGTCCTCGCCATCCTCCTCCTCCTCAGCATCCCTGGAGAAGAGGGAGAAGGCTGCGGGGCCAGTCTGACCCCTGCCCGCCCTGCCCCTGACCCTGCCCGCTCCGCTCCTCCCTGCCGCCCGCCTCACCTCCCAGGAAGCCCAGGGCAGCCCCGCCCGGCCGGGACAACCGCTGCCGGGACACCCCCGTCCTCCCGCTGCTCCCCTGCCCGCCGGGCCGGGCGGTGCGGGGCGGGGGGAGCCCCTTGGGGAAGCGGCGGAGGCCGCGCCGCAGCCCCGCCAGGAGCATCCTGTGCGCGGGCCCTTTAAGAGCTGTCTCGTCACGTGACGCGGGCCGCTGCGCCACTCGGGGCGAAGGTCGCGCGTTGCTATGGAAACGCGGCCTAATGGCTGCGCCGACACCACAGGTAGGCCCGGCCCGGCCCTGGGGTCTCCATCCCAGTACCGGAGGCTCTAAATAGCTCCGATGCGGCTCCCGGGAGCCTTCCGGAACCGCGGCGGGGAGCAGCCGCCGTGAAGGGTGGTGCAGGCGGCGCGGCTTCCGCTGCCGGGACCTGGCAGCTGCCGGCACTTCCCTGTGAGAGAGCCGGGGCAGGCGCTGTCCGACAAAGTGTGAAAAGCAAATTTCTTAAGGGGCTGAAGTAGAGAACTTCCCGGCTTGTAGCATCCGTGTGTGTGATCTGCAGTGATCTTAGGGATTCTCCACTGTCTCCTCTTCTGCCTTGCTTCCAGCCCCCAGCCCGGTGCCCATGAGATGGACAGTACCTTGCCAGCAGTAGCAGAAGAACTTTTGAAAGAGATCAAAAAGGCTTTTCAGGAGACTTCACATGGTACGTAAAGCAAACCAGAACCATCCCAGCAGGCAGTGGGGCGGTGATACTGGTGCTGCCTGACCTGGAGGTGGCCATGAGCCTCCCCTTGCTTGCAGACTCTGTCACAGGAGGGGTGACCTTCACTTCAGGAGTGACAGAGAAAGATGTTGAGACCACGTCCCTTTCTTTTGCATGCTTTTAAAAGCAGGATATCATAGAAGTATATCTGAACTTCCCATTTCTTTTTAAGATTACTTGCTATAGTCCTGAGTGTAGGTTTAGGAGCTGTACTTGATACAACTTGTCTGGACTCAAAGGGGTTTGAAGCACAGGTAATGAGGAGCAGCCTCTTCTCTGAAAGTCAGGCCTTTCCAAAAATCAGACAAGGTTGGGCACTTTTTTGAACTTGGGCCCCAAAGCTTGCTGAGAGCTTGGAGTGGAAGTGGCTGCACTCGAAGGATGATAACTGACACACATCTGGTAAACATTTGGCTGTTCCTACTGTACTGCTGTTTTCATAGGCTCACTAATTTAAAAACTAGAGCTGAGAGGCAAATCTTCATCAAAAAGATCCCATTTTCTGACTGGCCAGCAGAGGGCAAAAAGAACTGTTCCCTTGCTTGAATGAAGCCAGCATGAGCCAGTGGTGTCAGTGTTTGTCTGATAAATAGTGCAGAATGGTTCCTCCTAAGAAAAGTGTCTAAGGAATATTTTTAATTACACTAAAACCAACGAAACAGACATGCAGAGGAGTTTGTGTGGAGTGGGGAATGGGCAGAGAACATCTACACTGTCAGAGCAACCACATTAACAGCTTTCTGATGTGCTTGCAGTCAGGTTGGAGTAGATCCAAAATCGACATTGGCTCTTCAGAAAATCTTTATCAATCCTGATGTAAACTAGGAAAAAATAAAAGAAGTCAAGATTCCTTTTTGAGGTGTACTTCTTAAAACATTCAAGTAGAACTAAGACATACACCCAAACATAAATGCAGAAAGAAACTGATTGATCACTTTGGAGAATTAAATTAGAATAAAGCTGGAAAAGTCAAACCAACAGTGTAAGTCATAGAAAATATTTGTTTTCATTGTTGGAACAAAGGATTTTAAAGTCAAAAGTCCTGATCTTCCAGTGGAATACAGAGACCTAGTACACTGTGTCCATGCAGTGATAACAGAATAATCAGTTTGGATGATCAGAGCATGATCTGCTACCTACAGCAGACAAACTTTCTGAAGTGTAATTGCTCATCTTAACAAGAAATTCTAACAAGTGAAGACATTAGGTTTCTGTGTGCTGTATTAAAATAAAACTGTGCTGGGAAAAGAACAACATTTTTAAAGTTTTGATGCCAGTGTTCTCAACTCCTGCCAAAAGAGTTTCAGGGAAGCCCATAGACATATTTTTAACCAACTTCTTAAGAACCAACATCCTACTCTGCATGTTAAGGCCACTTGCCTTTTCTCATATGCTTTTAAATTTAGGATGTTATAAAATTAAGTAGATTTGGGATTCTGTATTTATTTTTAAAACAAATCCCTGTGGTTTTGAAGGTATATTTATTTGCTGTACTTGGTAAGTGCCTTAGCACAACCACAGCAGATGATTTTGCTGCTCCTTCCTGCTTTTTGGTGGTTGGAGTACTCAGTCCTCTGTGGCCTCTGGGGGTGCCTTAGGGAGAGGCACTGCTCTCCCTGTGGTGCTGAAGTCTCTCACAGTGTGGAAATTCAGCACAATCACTCTTTTATTTTCTTTTTGTTGCAGTCCCTGATGACTTGCTGCTGGGGTGAGTAGCTTTTACTTTGGTTCTTGTCACAAGTGTGCAGCTAGAGGGCAGCTGATACTCTGCTCTCATCATGGTACCAGTGTCTTTTTTCCTGTGTTTGACCAGTGCTCTGTGTTTTTGCTGGTAGTGGAAATGAAGGTCCAAAGAGATGATCTCAAGGTTTTTTCCAGAGTTTCATGAAATGATGTCTGTGTCACTGAGTCTGCTGTGGTGACTTGCTCAGGTCTGAGTGGGTTAAACATCCAGAAGCCATCACAGTGAGAAAGGCTTTTCAGATTCATCTTGAACTCTGTGTTCCTGTCTGTCTGTAATTTACCCAGGAGAAGACATCACCAGGAACCCCTCAGGCCTTAGGATCTTTGAGTCTAAAGTTCTCTCACATAATGCTTGTGAAAGGTGCACATTCTGGCTCCCCCTTCTGGGACCACAGTGGCCTTTGGAGAGTGAGATTATATCTGACAAGTCTTGTAATTTTTTGTTTCCTTCTTGACATAAAAGAAAAGATGAGGAAAGTGATTCTCTGGCTAAGTTTAGTAACAGTTGGGTGGTCACTCTTGGCAGCCAGATTTCCATCAATTCCCTGTGACCAGTGTCTCAGAAGAATTCTGATTTAATTTCTGAATCCCTTCCAAATCCCTGAAGTCGTTGAGTTTCCTTTGGGCATTTCCCTTACTTATTTCCTGCTAGACTGATAGAATTATAGACATGAAAAAAGAATTCCCCAAATTTGAAAGAGTTACAGAAACTCATTAAACTCAGCCCCCTTACAGTCCCAAACCTAATCAGTAAGGAATGTCTTACATTGAGTGCTCCCCCACCCACCTCCTCTCAGTCCTCAGATGAAGCCAATCCTTGCCTTGAAGTTTTGGTTCCTGGAATAAGTCTCTGCTTGGCTTCTGATCCATGAGCTTGAGTCAGACACAGACTCAGCCATGCTCTGCCTTGGCTCTTTGTGTCTCCACTAGAGCTGGAAATGTTCCTCTGCTTTCTTCTGTTCTCCTCCTCGTGTTTTGGGCTGTCTTTTCATCACTGCTGATTTTCTTGTTGTTTACCCTTGTAACTAATCTAGACTACACAGATTTTTCTCAGCAGATAAAAGTCTGTAAAGTTAACTGAGTTGCCCCTGAGCTCTTTGGAACACACTCAGAGCAGCTGGATATACAGGTCTGGAATAATTTATAAGCCTTTGAGCTGTCTGGACAATAGGCTAAAGGTACAGTTGTCCAGATCTGAGGTACAGGATATCATATATCCTTGCACAGCATCAGCAGGAGTTAAAAACATCCTTGCAGGGATGTGCATGTATGTGGATGGAAATTACTCTGCCTTCAGGACTCACAGCTCTGTTTTTCCACTGCCTGGTCTGAATTTTACAGCACCAAGCACAGCAGTGGCCAGACCCCAGCATGAGCCTCCCTGGTGCTGCCTCCCAGCACTGAGGCTGAGGAGAGAGCTGTGTAAAGGTTCTACAGGAAGCAAAAGTCTACCTGAGCAAACCTGGCTTACCCCAGGCACTCTCATGTTCCTAAATTTTGTGCAGTGGGGTGTCCCTGCATGATGGGGTGTCCTGCTTGGCAGGAAAGGAAAGGGAAAGGGATTTTAGGAGTAATGTAAGGAATGTGCTGGTTTGGGTGTTTATCTGGAATAAATTTGCTGTCTCTGAGCTCTGCTGGTGGCTGGATTATAGATGTAAAACTGCTGCTATCTGTGGCTCCATGTGTCACAGAGCAACTTAAGGATTTCCCTGGTAGTCTTCCCCTTCCTATTGATGCAGTTTGATGGGTAAATAAAGAATAATTTATACCTAAGTTGTGACTGTGACAGAGGAGATGTGATCATGACAAAATGACTCATTCACTCTCCAGGGTTTAAAGCTCCCTGGGCTGAGGAAGGAGCCCCAGTGCTGCATTTCCTGTTGCTCAAGGAGCTCTGCATCATCCTTGCTCTGGGGATGTGTGGGCCATGACCTGGGGTGGGATTCCAGACCAAATGATCCATAATCTGACCCAGGGCAGCTCATCCAGGACACAGTAAAGGTGTCCCAGAGCACAACCCCCCTTTCCCCTTAGCATTTGCAGCTCTGCCTCTGTGTGCTCTTGTTTACCTGGTGCTGTCACCACTAAAATCCCAGTTTGCACCCATTGTGCTCATGTCACAGTTTCACAATTGACTGCAACAGGGATAATTGGGGTGTGTGACACTGCCTGCTGCCTGTAACTTGTTGCATCCCCCAGGATTTCCTTCCTGCATCTTCTCTTTGCCAGCCTGTCTGTTGCTGTTGTCTCTGGCTTTTGCTGCCAGAGGTGCAGTTTCCTCTGGAAAAGATTTGGTGTATTTAGGGTGCTGAGCAGAAGCAAGATTTCCATTTTTATGCCTAGATTCACTGTTTGGTAAATCTGTGGTCTGTCTATAGAGAGTTTGTGCTGGAAGAACTATGGGAACATGAACAAAAAGTCTGATCAGATCACTGTAAGGACAGCCCCTGCCTCTTGTTTCACCTGCACTTATTTGCAATAATCAATGATCTGTAAGGGACTGCTAAAAGGTAACACTGTACATGGCTAACACTGTAAAAAAAACACCTCACTGTGACTAAAAAAATCTCCCTTCTGTGTCTCTGATGCACTTTGTCTCATTTTTAGTTCAGGACAGGAACAACCCCATGTCCTGTGTGCAGCAGGCAGTCAGAGGAGTGTCACAGTGCTGAGGCAGTAACACAGAAGTTGTAATGCCCCATGCCAGAGAAATCTTTCAAATGTCTTATAATTAATTCCAAGTGGGATTTTGCAAATGTGGGATTGTTTGGGAAGTGCTTGGAAGTTCTTTTAGGAATATCAAAACCCAGCTCTGAGTAGCTGGCAGAGTAGAGGCTGTCTGTAAAGACTGAGTCCTGGGATTGTCCCAGGGGATTGGTGGTCACTTGGTGGAAGTCAGCAAAGCTGGGAATGCCAAATGTGGGGTAATTAGTGGAGCTGTAACATTAGAGAGATTTTGAGGTGCAAAGGGAACCTTTGCTTAACAGGGCTAAATCCTATGGATTAAGACTAAGCCAGGTGGTCTGATTCTGTGGTGTGACCTAACCAGACACCTTCTCTTTCAGGCTGAAGTTCATCTTTGGCCCATGTGCTGTCCCAGCTTTGGATCTGGTGGATCAGCATTCTGTCACCCGAGTGGTGTCACCCAGTGGCAGGACTGCATTCCAGGTACACTCTGGTTATCCCCTCTTCAGTTTTGCTGTCTGATGGTTTCCAGTTCACATGTGAGCCAGGATCTTCCTCACTTGCTGAACACAGGAGGGCACTTGGATAAACATGGAGAGAGCATCAGAGTTTGACAGGCTCCTAACTTGATACTGGAGAGCAGAAGCCACAGCCTAGAATTAGCACAGCATGGGGACACTTCCGTTTTCTTTGTGGCTCACAGCCAGTCAGGGACTATTTCTTACATGTTTGTGGTTATCATGGTCAGAAGGAAGTTTTCCAAGGATTGCTAATTTTATTACTTTCATCCTATCCAGCATAGGCAGTCCTTCCTCTTGACAAACTGGGTGTATCAGAGTGTTATCTGCCATCACTGCATTTCTTTCCCTGCTGCACTCCAGATCCTCAGTGTCCTGAACACTCTTGACCTCTGCTTGGCAGTGGGATCCTTGCTGTCTGGGAGGAAGCAGAGCAGGCCAAGTCCGTGGGTTTCATTCTAGTTCACTGTAGCCAAGTCTGTAAATCACAGAAACATCTTCATAAAATGGTGTTTTAGGGTAAAGAGCTCCCCTTAGCCCCAAAAAATCAAACTCCTCATGCAGCACAGGATGGGAGGTGGAGCTGGGGCTCATTAGGTGAAGAGAGGAGCCACAGACACTTCTTTCTGACTTTTCTGTGGTGTGGACAGTTCCTTTCTCTAGGAAAAAGAGAATTTTTTCCTTTGTGTACCACTGACATCCTTGCTGGGGACAGCCTGTGTGTTCATTGAGCTACTGACCAGCTGCATCAGCCCATGGGGTCAGTCAGAGAGACACAGTGTGCTGTGCCCATAAGATTTTGGTGAAGAAACACTTAATTCCTACTACTTAGCCCTACTGACACCCTCACAGCACAGCCCCCTCCACTGCTGAACCTGCTGCTGTGCTTTTTCACACACCAGGCAGACCATGGGGACTCTCTTTGCTCACTGCTGTGGCAGCCAAGAGGAACATTTCCAAATATCCTCCCTGCAAAGGGCTTTCTCTCCTTCACTGGAAATGCTGAGATGCTCTGGGGTCATCTGGGGTAGGAGAAGAGCTGTGAGGCCAGGCCTGGGTGATGACACAAATGGTTTTCACGTGTTCAGAGCTTGCATTGCTTGATTTGCACGTGGACACTCCATGGCTTCTGGGGCCTTGGAGAGGCCATTGGCCCCTCCAGAGAGTGATGAATCATAAACACACAGGGCTGAGGAACACAGCCTTTGATTCAAGTTGAGGGCTTGCCTGTGGATATTTGGTAAAGCCTGAGCAGCATTGCTTCCAGGATTCTCAGACAGCAGCTAATTGAGTGCTTGAAGGCTTTTCCTTTTTCACTGTTGTTGGCTGAGTGTGGCACTGGGCAGAGAATGCTCAGATGCTCCTTGCAGAGCTGTGTCAGGCCTTGCAGGGCTGGATCCACAGCCCCAGCACCCTTTGGTGTGAAGGATGAGGGGGATGCTTGGAGCCTCTGATCTTCCCAGCAAACCTAAGTGTCTGCTCACCTGCTCACAGCTTTTCTGCAGCATGGCAGAGTTAACTGCATCTTAAGAGGCCTGGTGTTCATCTCTTAGGTGCAGGAAGCCTCAGGAGGCACAGGGGAGCATGGTGAGAGGGGGTTGGTGTGCTGGCTGCTCCCTTACATCCTCTTGGGGTCCAGGCAGAGCCATTGCTGAGCAGTGCTCAAAGTACATGAAGCAGTCCCTGCCTGCAGGTGCCTCTGTGTTTCTGAGCAACATTCTTCTTTGCTGGAGCTTGATTGCTGATTAAGGCAAGAGATATTTTCTTTGGGGGTGTGAGGCTCATCCCATTGTGAAATTCTCCCTCAGCACAGCTGCAGGAGGTGCAGAAATGGCTTTCCTGAGGCTGCTGGCTGGAGCAGTGACAGGAACACATTCTGGGGGCATAGAAACCAAAACAATGAGTGGGACACTGCACCTCAGAGTAGCTGGGTTGTGTCACTGGCTCTTCATTCATGTGTGTGGGGTGTTTAGACACAACCAGCTGTGTGCAGTTCTCCCTCACAGAGAAGGATGCGGAGAGGAGAGGGGGGGTCATCCATGGCTGCCTGGGCACGTGGCACAGTCATCAGTGTCACTTATTCCACTGAAACTCAGCTCTCCTGTTTGTGTCCAGATGTGCACCACAGCAGGACCAGGCCCTAGGGCTGCAGCCTGTAGTGTTGGCAGCTCCTACCCTGAGGAACTGAGATGGGAGAAGAAGGAGTCCTCAAGCAAGTGACAGCTGAGTTTGTCACCAGTGCCTGGGCTGGGCTGCAGATGGCCAGAAACAGAGGCACCTTTTTCTATTGATCTTTGGATTTTAGATTCTGCCTTATTAGGCAGAAGCTGCATTCTTGCCATCTAGGTCAGGATGGGGAAACACTAAACTCAGCCCAAATGTGGCAGTGTCTGTGTCTTCCCCCCCCCCCCCTCCCTCCTCAAAGGAAAACACTGCTGAAGGAAAGGCACCATTGGAATACTTCATCTTGGAAATAAAACAATCAAAGGGGCTAGAGGAAAACAAACTTCCCACAAGTGAAACAAACTCAGCCTGGAGTAGAAGGAGGGCCCAGGGTAAAGGCCACACTGAAAAAAGAATGGTTTACCCTGGAATGGGAATGTGAGTCTTGTGTCCTGAATCTGCTGGGAGCAAAGGGGATTAAGAGGCATGGGTGCTTCACATGGGTGCTATGGGAGAGCTGAAACCTGTGGGTGTCCCCTGTTGGGTAAGGGTGCAGAGAGAGCTCCAGGGGAGAGGGGAAAGCTCCCCTTCCAAGTGCAGCTCTGGGGTGGGAGGGGCAGTGTTCCTCTGGAGGGATTTAGGAGCAGCCAAGGAGCAGCACTCTCCAGAGCTCCTTCCAGTCTTTGCTATTTTTGTGTTTAGCCCTGGATGTAGGTGTATGTGTGCCACAAATCCAACCAGAACCCAGAGCCTGGTGTGGGAGAGGAGCATGGTGTGCTGTCAGAGCCCAGGGGCTTGGTGCAGAGGAGGGCACTGCAGGTAATGACACCTATAGATCCCCACCATTCTCTGGAATATCCAGGAAGAGGCAGTGCCAGTGTCAAGGCCACAAAGCTCTTGCTGTGTCTGGACCCATCCTGGCAGATACTCTGTGGCAGTTGTGTTTTGGGCATGGGGTGCAGTGCTCAGGCCTCAGAGCATTGGTGAAGTCCAAGCTCCTGAGTTCAGGTTTCTGCTGAAAGTCTGTGAGCCTGTTCTGCTCCTGCAGAGCCTTCCCTTGCAAGAAGAGAGGGCAGAGCAGTTGGCTTTTCAAGTAGCTTTCTAAAAGCTATTTTCTGGTCTTGAAGAAACCAAAAGAGAAATAATGTGCAGGTTGGCTTTCCTGTGCCATGCAGTCACCTCCAGCAGCTCACAGGTTGCCTGCCAGCTCCTTCACCTCCTCACCTGCATCCCATGTCTGTGGAGCAGAGGGAATGTGCCTCAGCACCAGCCCTGCAGAGGAACAGCACGTGGGAAAAGGAGGCAGTGGTGTTCCTGGAGCAGGGAGGCTTCTTCTCTGGAGACTTCAGCTTTGTTTATTCAGACAAAAGTGGATTCCAATGGCTGCAGCTGGTTTTGGGAGCCTTTGAGGCCTTCAGCCACTGGAGCTCATTAGAAAATGCCACATTCTGAGGGCTGCTTTCCTTCCATCCCCAGACTCATGGTGGCTCTGGGGTCACAAATGGGCTTTTTGTGACAAGAACATCTTTGTCATCTTCAGCTGTCCTGTGTCTGCCAGCACAGGGGAGGGAGCTGGATGGAGGGGCTGGTGGCTGTGGGAGGCCAGGGGAGGGGGCTCTGTGTCCCTGAGCTCCAGAGCTGAGGGGGGGATGTACCAGAGAGCTCCCCAGCCTGCAGGGAGAGGAGTGTGCAGAGACCATCAGAAAGCTGGGGAGCTTCACTCTTAAACTGGGGACACTGGTGGTGTGACACTGGCTCAGCAGACACGTGCTGTGAGTCACTGCAGAGGGGATTTCAGATGCAGGCTGGGAGTGAGAGAAATGAAAAGTGAATGCTGCCTCTGTTTCAGGTCCTTGGGAGCTCGGGCAAACTCTACACCTGCTTCAGCTCCTGCCACTTCTGCACGTGTCCTGCTTTCAGCTTCACTGTACTGCAGAAGAGTGAGAGCCTTCTGGTAAGTCCTTTGCCTCAGCTTGGGGCCAGGGGAGGGAGCAGGGAGAGGGCTGTGCTTGAACCTGAGCAGCCTGAAGTTTCCAAGGGAGCAGACAGGGGTTGAGCTGTGACCACTGCACGATCTGAGCTCGGGGAGTCCCCAAATCTGGGTGGAGTGAGGCCTCACAAGGGCTGGGGAGGGCTCTTGTGCTTTGGTTACTCATTGCTGTGATCTTTTGGAACAAAAGCTGCTGGCACTCACTGCCACATGGAGTCTGAGTGAGGATGTGGTGCAGGTCACCTGGGGGGTGAGGAGGGGCTCATGGTGACCCCTTGGTTTGCAGTTGTTGGGAGGCATCAGGAGCTGGTAACACTTCACTGAGTGTCAGATCCTGATCATTATCTTGGTGGCAGAACTGAGCTGGGGGAACTGGAGCACCAGCCAGGGCTTGGGGTGTGCCAAGAGGGAGCTGTGTTCTGGGAGCACTTCATTAGACCCATTCTGGACAGGATGGATTTTTGTGGCTTCCAGATAGAGCAGGACATTCCCGGGTTGCCCCTGCTGGTAACTTGGCTGTGCTGTTATTTGCAGTGCAAACATATCCTGGCTGTCTACCTCAGTCAGGCCATGGGAGCCTGCCAGGAACTAAATGTCTCTGAGGAGCAACTCACAAGCATCTTACTGGCTGAGGAAGAGGATGAAGGATGAAGGATTTTTGGATCACATGCAGAGGTGCTTTCTGTGCACCCTCCTGGCTCTGTAGCTGACATCTTTTTGTACCTGGATGTCAAATGTTCATCGTGGCTGGTAGGTTTCTTCCTGTGCAGCAACCAAGAATGGCATTGATTAGCAGCCTTAAACTGATGAATTAGTTAATAAATGGTAAGATGCCTGTGTTGAATTCAGTTTTATTTATTTAGGCTATTCTTGGGGTTGTTGGAGATGTTTGAACTAATCTGTAACGTTGTCTGCTTCCAGTGCCTGCATGGCTTTGTGGAGGTGGCTCTGGCAGTGACACCTCAGTGGCTCTTTGCAGCTGGCTCACTGGGGATGTTTCTCATTCATCCCTGGCAAACCTGAACCAGAGGCTGGGACAGGAACCCCTCAGCACCTGGAGACTGAGGACAGGTCTGTGTTTTCCCTCTGCTTACTGTGATACAGGAGCTTTGGAAGCATCACCCTTGTAGGTGCCCTTTGAAATCAAACCATTTCAGACAAATCAATCACCTTGTGATGGGGACAAGGCAAGGCTGTCCCCACCAGACATAGAGGGGAGTAAGCAGCTCCTCCCAGCTCTGTCTGCCCCTGCTCTGAGGCTGAGCCCCTCCAGGATACAGCCTTGGAGCACAACACCACGAGAAATAAGGGCACAGGCTGAGCCAGGTTGTGTGGGTGGTAAATTAAGCATTCTGTATGTAAATAACAGTTACTGCAAATACAAAATCTGAGCAACACAAGGAACACACATCCATCCTATGTACATCAACACAGTGATGAGTGAGAGCTGAACAGCTACAGCTGCACTTGCTACAGAAAGTTCCTCTGCCATTTCACATTTTATAGAAAACTTCAGAGCTTTATTTTTTTATTTTTGGGGGGGGGTGGGCAACGGGGAGTCCTATTTTTATTTTGCCATTAAATGCTCACATCCACAAGGGCTCTTCAAGTGCCTTAGGAGCAGGGTGACCCAGGCCATGGTTAACACTGGCTGACAACCTGATGGCACAGTCACAGTAAGGGTACAGCACATCTGGGAGTTCTGGCTCATCAGAGGCACGTGGAAGGTAGCAGGGATTGATGCCACACTGCAGTGTGAGCTGTCACATATGACAGAGTGTTCTGGGACCAGTCCTCTCTGTATCTTAGCATGTTTGGGTCTGTTTGTGCTCTCCAGAGTTTGGTTCTTTTTCAGCCAGCAGGAGGGGAGCAATTACATTCTCTGTTGTTAGGATAAATGTGGCTTGCAACCACTTTGCAACACTGCCAGACCTGCAGGTGAAACCCTGCTTGTTTCCAGCCATGATTAGCAGAAGGAACGCAGCCAAAGGTAATCCAGAAGGGAAGGAATGAAAGGAGGAGAGAGTCAAACCCTGCCCAAATGGCAGGAGGTGGCTGCATGTGTCAGCTGGACTGAGACCAAGGCAGATGCAGCAAAGCTGAATGGGGCTATTACAGGAGAACCACTTGGGACAGCAGCTTTAACTATTCAGATTCTTCTTGGAAATGACAGTGTCTGTGATACCGTGCTGTAGCTAAATTTGGACATTGCAAAAACATGTACAAACCCAGTCAGAGAGAATTACTGGTGATTCACCAAGGTCTGGGGCTGGCTCTTACAGCTGAGCTGTTGCACACAGGGTTGTGAAATCCATCACTCCTGGAGCACTGTCCCCTGCCTGCGTGGTGAGCCCCAAGTCATACCTGCAGCTGCTGCCTGCAGGTCACCAGTCAGCACAGCAGGAGCTGCAGGCACAGGATTTCTTCAGATCAGCTTTTCAGCTGATTTTACACTGTACTGGGGCCTTACATCACCTCCTTTTAGTGCAGTTAAAAAATAGAAAGCTGATTTCTATATGATTCAAGTAAAAAATTATCAGGGACAAACTGCTCCAGGCATCAGTCTGTCCCCTGGACCTGTTCACCAGGAACTGGCTGTGTTTAACCTTCCTTCCCTGCCTCCTGGCTCTCAAAGCTCTGCTCCCCATCTCTGCCTCCCTGCCTGGGTCACCACCCAGACCAGGATTAAATTAAAAACCACAGCCTTGCACTCCAGCTTCTCCCTGGTCACCTGGTGATGCTGCTGGCATCGAGTGCTTTTGGTGCCACTTCACCATGTAGGGACCTTCAGGTAGGGCTCCTGTTTGTGCCACAAAGTGGTGGCAGCTCTGAGCTGGTGACTGTCAGCTTGGGGCCATGAAGGAGGGAGAGGCTCTGGTGTTTTTCTGACTCCCCTTCCTATTCCTCTCAGATGTGGAATGGAACTGCCCTGCAAAACAAAAGCCATGCCAGGAACACTGCTTCATTTACAGCAGTGTGATGTGATGTGGAGCTCAAGCTCAGCAGTTCAAACATTACTTCTTCCTCCCTTTGTCTTTTTGCCTAAGTCACAGTGACATAAGAAATCAGGTGCAGTAATTACTGAGCTGTGGTTGCAGAGAGTCATTAACTTGGGGCACAAATGAAGACTCCTCTGCTGTTGGGTGGGCTTTGTCCTTACAAAGGGCCAGGGCTTGGTGGGTAACTGCAGGGGCCAGGCTGGACAGTCTGTGGGGTGAGCTTCCTCTCCAAACAGCTTGCCCAAAATTAGCTTTGCAAGTCAAGGCAAGCAAATTCTTGAGCAAATTATCTCCCTTGCAGTCTCCTTTGCTACTGATGCAGGTCAGAATTAAAAAAAAAATAAAAATCACTATGAAAACAAACAAACAAAAAAAAAACCAACAACAAACCCAGCTTCTGGTGGTTACTGGGCTCCACAGGAACCCCAGCAAGACCAAGATTTGGGAATCAGCTGAGCTGAGGCATCCAGCTCTCACAGCTAGAGCATTGCAGGAGTGTGAGGTTTGGATTTGGGGAGCAAAAACCTGATTGTAGAGATCATGTCACCAGGGCAGCACTGGCACCAACCTGAGGGACTCTGGCTCAGGCTGGCTGAGACCATCAGGGCACTTCTGCCTTTGGGATTTTAATAGCTGGGAATAGATTTGAATTCAAACCTGGAACTCTGATCTGCACAATCCTGGAGACCAATGTTATTTAAAGGCAAAAGCCTGCTGAGCTAAAACCTTGGTCTCTTTTCCAAAATTCTGCTCTTTCAGTAACTGGGGCCTTCCATGCTGGGGCCAAAAATAGCTGACCAGTTCTGAGCTTGTTTTCCCATCAACAGAGTCACGTCCCTCAGAACCTGGAACACAGAGTCAGTTTCACACCAGCAACTGGGCTAAGACTTTTTCCCATCAGAGAATACTAACTGCATCAAATAATTGATGGAATAATTAGGGTATTACCAAAGTGCTGTCAAGTACGGACTTAAAGAATATCTCAAAACCAGACACAGAATTATTACTCCTAAAGGAATCAAAAGATTAAAAAATAATTATTATTATAATAATAATTAAAATAAAGATCCTAGGACCTGACATCAGCAGCACAATGGGGGCAACACCCCCAGCAGGTGGGTCTTCCACAGTCAGTGTCTGACCTGGAAAGGGAATACAATACAATCACCAGCACTCACATAACCTGGGTTTACAGCCAAGGGGGAGCTGCCCTCAGCCTCCCCGGTCAGGTTCTTCCTCTAGGAGGCACTATGTTAATTACAAAAATAATAATTAAAAAAAAATAAAATAAAATACAGCTGCATCACTGCATAGTGGTCACCTCTGAGCACTCCTCTGGGAGTTGGCTGCAAGTGTTCACACAGGCACAGGGAAGGGCAGTGTCAGGACAGACTGCAAAATAAATCCTGGGAGCAGGATGTGCCCCATCATATGGTGACAGAGGCAACGGGGCAGTTGATGTTGGTGACAGTCAGGTGCTGGTTGTTGTCAGTGGGGCACTTGGGGAAGTCGTCTGCCTTGCAGAGGATCTTGGAAATGATCTTGCGGAAGGTGTAGCGGAAATCCCTGATCCTGTAGGCATAGATGATGGGATTGATGACAGAGTTGGCATGGGAAAGGATGATGGCCATGTACATCACCCACTCAGGCTTGGATTTGGAGAACTCCTCATGGAAGAGAGTGATGCAGTTCAAGATATGTAGGGGCAGCCAACAGAAGGCGAAAAGCCCCACAATGATTGCGAGAGACTTGGCTGCATGGACCTCCTTCTGCAGCGTGGTCCTGGAGTTGCCCATCAGTTCAATCTGATGCAACTGTTTGCAGGCAACCATGAATATCTTGATGTAGATTCCCAGCATGATGACGAGGGGCAGCAGCACACATCCAAAGAAGTTGAAGTACACCATGTAACTCATGGTTACCACGTTCTCAAAGAGGCATGAGATGAAGCAGCCGTGGGGCTCCGTCCCCGTGCCCGCCCCGGTCTCGTTGGTGGCGTTGGGACATCCACTCATGGCTTTATTCCAGCCCATCAGTGGGGTCAGTCCAATTCCAAAGGACAGGAGCCACAGCACAGCGATGAGGCCCCTGGCCCGCTTGCCCGTCACCAGACTGTTATACCTGCAGCACCAAGAGCAAAAACCGAGATAGAGCCATTATATAACTCATGACTTCCCTCCTGCAGTTAAGGTCATCAGCACTTTGGCTGATGCCACAAAAGCCACACCCACACCCACGCAAGAATCTCACCTCTGTGATCACCAGAGGGGTGCAAAAATCTCACCTGTGCTCCACACCTACGCAGTGATTTGAGGAGGTGATTCATTTGCTATTCCTGAGAGGTGCCAGACACCACCCCTGCCCACAAACATCCTTCGGTGAGAAGAGGTAAGGACTTGCAGTCTTAAAGAAAGCTTTATCATTGCATGAGCCTAAATCACCAGTGAGGAAGGTAAGAACAGGGGGAAGGCTCATTTTATCACCACCAACTCACCCTCTTGGTCTGAGCACCCATCACTGAGCACACCAGGGCACCTTGCTGGGCTGTGTGGACTTCTGGGCTGACCCCTTCCAGCTAATATGATGCTGGCTCTCAGTCCCACACAGTAATGGGTAAAGACTTAGGCAGCACCACCACACACTTATAGCTTTATGCCACAGCCAACTTCCTTCAGCTTGGGCTGAAGCTCTTCCTTCAGCTCTTGTGCCTACAGCAGTCCTGTAATTGTTGTCCCTTTCCCTGCTTCCTCGTGCACTGAGGTGGGAAGTGCACACGTGTGGAACCCAGGGAGTCTGCCAGTTTCCCAGGCACTGCAAATGCTGCTTTACAGATGCCAGACTGCAGCCCACGCGAGCTGCTTGTGGCTGGATAACAAATACCCTGAGAGAACTTTTTCCAAGCCAACATCTGAAAGCAACTGGTAATGATGGATTGCTTGGGAGAGTCACACGTTAGGGGCTGTGTCTCCATCCAGGCCTGGAGCTGGGAGCCAGGGACAAGGGGCTCTTCTTCTCATTTTACCTCCCTGCTTTGTGCATCCTCCAACATCAGGGTTGATGTGGGCAGCTTTGCTTGGTGCCCAGGGCTGGTGTCAGCCTCTGCTGCTCATGGCTGTGCTGATTCTGCAGGACACCACCAGGATGTCCTGAAGCCACACAGGGACTCAGAGCTGCAGCTGCTGAAGCTGTGGGTGAGGTTGAACTGAGCTGTGGTAGCTGTCAGAGTCTGCTTGTGCTCTGCTGACCCACCAGAACAGGTTCTAAAGATCCAGATGTGTAAATAAATGCATTCCTTGGGCACCTGCTGCTCTCACTTCTGTTATGAAGCTCTGCCCAGGGATGCGGTGCCATGTGCTGCCCCACACCTCTCCTAACCCCACAGACTGGGTGTCTTCATGGCCAGGAAAACAAGGGTGCCCTTCCAGTTCCCAGATGTTCAAGAGAACATCTGTTCTGGCAAAGAGAACTGGAACCTAAGCTGGTTGGGGTGCGACCAGAGCAGATGCCAACATCAAAGGACAAGTCGGATTGCTCTTTGGAGATAGGAAGATCTTGGTGACTGCCAGGAAGACAACATGAGAAACCCATTACTGTCCCCTCCACAGCCAGTTAGAGTCTGCTGGCTGACACACAGCCCCCCCTTCCCACACCCTTCTCCCAGTGCTTGTTTACTCTGGCTTGGCTGCCCTGCTCCTCCTTTCCTAAAAACGTTTGTTCTGATTTTCTTCCGGCCCAAGAGGCAGGGGAGGGTTTTATTCCCACAGCCCCACAGCTGTGCCTCTGAATCACTCTGCAGCCACCTCCGTGCCAGCCCTGGGTCCCTCTCCTCCTGCAAGCTGGAAAGGCAGGAGGGTAAGAGCACAAACTGGGGGACAAAGAGGGGCTGGGGGGAGCTCTGGGCTCCTGTGTGGCTGCTGTGGTCAGGGCTCAGGCAGGGGCAGGGATGGCCAAGGGGCAGCAGCTGCATTCAGGTGATGCTGAGCTGTGAACAGACTCCAGGGGAGGTGTCTGAAGGGCAGGTGCAACCACTGAGGGGTTTCTGCTGTAGTTTTCTTTCATTATTATTAACTCTCACTGCTACAGAAGATGAGAAATCACCAGCTGAGGCCAAGCCCATTGCTTTCAAACCCCAATATTGAGTTTTCAGAAGCTGGAGCAGGTTGTGGGACCTGAAAACATTAAGATTTGATTCAGAGCAGGTTTCCAGAAATCCAGTCTCTTGCCAAAGTCTGAATCTCGAGCTACACTGCTGGCTGAGCTGAGCCAGTGCTGAAAAAGCCCCTGGAGCTGCTGCTGTCCTACAGCCCTGCACGTGGGGAGGGAACTCTGCAGCTTGTGGCAGTCACACTTAGGTGATGACTTCACTTGAGTCTCTGCTGCCTTGGTCACATCACAGCCCAAAAAGCCATTTCGGTGAGATTGCAAAATGGAAAAGGCACCAGAGTTCAGAAAGAGAAACTGAAGGGTCAAGAACTTTGTGTGTCTGACCCAGGCTGTGGGCAGGAGCACAAGAAGCCACCACTGCTCAGCACTGTCATGGACGGTGTCCTCTGCTCAGGCTGCTGACATTCACTGAAAACAAACGGCCCCAAATAAGGCTTCTCCCATCAGGTCTGCTCCTGAACTCTTCTGCAAAGACAAGGCTTGGCTTGGAGGCTTAGAAAACCAGTGAAGAAGTCACTTCATTTCCCAGTGCCTATAAGGGTGGTCTGATTGTTCAATGGCTCTTCCCCAGCTGCAGCCATCAGCCCCCTCGCCTTCTGTAAGGAGGAGGAGGAGGAGGTGGAAAACCATTCTGTGCTACAGGTTTGCAAGAGCCCAGGCAACAGAGAGGACTGCAGGCCTGTTGGGGCAGGGAAGAGACAGTGCTAATTAAAGTGGAATAGTTATTCACAGTGAATAATTCCTTAAATTAGCTCCTGATTTTCTCAGGGATGTGAATTCCTCCCAACAGCTCTCCACTCGGTGGATTGATCCCAAGTGCCCATGGTGGTCACTGCTGTAACTACTGAGAAGGGTCCCAGCTGCTCAGTGAGCTCCCAGCCAGGAGAGGCCACCTGGGGATAGGTTACTAATTATCTTGTTATTACCTTAATAAACCTGTTTGATGGGACATTGTCTTCAGTTAACAGAAGTGTTAAAAATAAAGTGCAAGGCAGTTACCAGATCAAGGCACGAAGAGGCTCCTTAGTGAGAGAACCATCAAGAGAACCAGGAATGGGCTGGGAGACAGCTGAGACTCATCTCTTTTTCCTAAGCTCTAGAGGACATGATCAGACAGTGAGGAATGAACAGATTTTCACAGCTCTGAATGCTTCAGCAAACCCCTCCTTCACTCTTATTTAGGTTTAATATTATTAGGCAAAAAAATATTAAAGTAAATTTACACATCTAAGCCTGCTCAATTAATGTATAACAAATATTGAATCTCCTCTATGTTTCTGCCCAGAGGCATCAAATGTTGCTTTAATGTAAATAGCTGAATATTTCAAAGTGATTTATTGAGATTAAATAACCTGGCAATGCATGAGTTCCTTTTACAGGGCCAGGCAAAGCCTCTTTACTGGTAAAATCATCAAGCAGCTAATTATCTCAGGTCCCACCCCATGGACATGATGCAGAAGTGGAGTCTCATGGTGGCCCTGACCGTGATGCTGGCCTGGCCTCTGCCTGATAAATTACTGGGTAAATAAACCCAAGGTTAGCAAAGAGCAGAGCCCATAACAAATAGTTTGTTTTACTGAACCTTTGAGATGTGTTGCTGAACCAAAGGCTCATCCATGAGCTGAGAAACTGAGTCAGCATTTGCCACCATGTGCCCATCAGGGCTGTGGTGCAGGGGCTGCCCTTGTCCTGCCCAGGGACAGGCAGACAGGAGGTGACCCCTTTGTCACCTCCTTTTACATTCTTTCCTTTTACATTCTTTCACCACAGCAGCCCTGTTCTGTTGGAGATACAAAAATGAGCTCCATCATCTCTGCTGTGGGCTGAGGACCTGGCAAATACTCTGTGTGTAGATCCTGGCTCTTCAGCTCTCTGCACTAGGATGTCCAACCTGCCTGGGCATCACTGCTCTCACTGTCCTTACTGGGTGCTGAGTACAACCTCTGAGGTTGGCTAAGATGAAGCTTTTGGGAACAAAAAGCTGTTGGGAGAACCCCAGCCCCCCTCTCTCAGGCTTCATCTCACCAGCAGCCCTCCCAGGGGGCCACAAAAGCTGCCACAGACAGCTCAGTGTTCAAACACATTTCTTGTGCCCCTAACACAACGCTGAAGTTGCAGCAGTAACTTTTCCAGTAGCAAAAATTTTCCCTCCTGACAGAACCTCCCAGGCTTGCTTCGTCCCAGCAGGGAACAGGGACATCTCTGGAACCATTACCAGGAAGAGCCTGTGTCCAGAACTGGGCCTGTGCAGGTGTTCTGGTACAAGCAATCAGTGAGAATGTCTGTGTTTCTATTTTAAGTGTGAAGGAAAATACAGACACCTCCATTCACAAGGGGAGAGAGCAGTTTGGCTGCCAAGCATTGTATCCTTGTCATCTCCTTGCAGCTGGACTTTGCATCTTGTGCTTTTTTTGGTACTTTTTTTTTTTTTTTTTTGGAGAACTATAACAGCACGACACAAGCACCATTGCTGCTGTCCTGTTTGCTCTGTGCATGGTCATGGAATGGAGACCACCTATCAACTGGAATATCCTGGCAGGACATTTTAAACAAATCATAAACGGAACCTCAAGGTGGGGAGGGGAGGGGGAAGGAAAAGAGAAAAAGAAAAACTGCTTTTTAACCAGGAAGGAGTTGGCGGAGAGAGCGAGAAATCTGCTCAGCGGTTACGGCCTCAGCCGAGGAAGCAGCAAAACATCTGTGTCTGCCCGTGTCCAGTTGGAGATAAATCACTTCCTCCCACATCTGTCCCCATTGTGCAGAGGGGACAGCAGCAGTGTTGTCCCCCCCCCTCCCCTTGCACTCCCGGCCTTCCGCTGGATGGGGACCTGGGGCTGGGCCAGCACCCCCAGCCCAGGTGAGCACCCGGGGTTACTGGGAGGCATCGCTCCCACTGCCTGGAGCTCTGCTGGGAAACCTGAGTGGCTGCTCAGCCCCTCCACACCCACCCTGCAGGGGATGGGGATGGCCCTGGATGCTGCACACCATCCTTAGCCTGTTGGCAAGAGCTCAACGGAAAGAAATGGGTGCTTGGAGGGTGACAGCCCTCCCCTGCTCCAGGTGCCAGGAGCACACGTCCACCAGAGAGCACCCAACCCACCACAGAACAACCCACAAACACCTCAGCCCAGCAGAGAGCACCCCAACCCACCAGCCAGCACTCCATGAGCACCCCAACCCACTGGGGACATCCCCATGAGAACCCTAACCCACTGGGAAGCACACACCCACCAGGGACTACCCTTATGAGCATCCCAACCCACTGGAGAGCATCCCCTGGACAGCAGGGAGTGCCCCAGGAGCACCTCATCCCAGCTGGCAGCACCCCACACCGTGCAGGTGGCCCTGCCCTGGTACAGCCCTGGGCTGTGACATGTCAGCAAGGACACCCAGCCCCACAGCACCCAGCCTGGCTGCTGCTCAAGCCTTGGCTTCAAAAGGGAGGTGGGTGTGTGGGTGCTGCTCTGAGCCCAGCTGGAACCTGGCCTTGCCTTGGCTCCTATCCTCATGGTGTGAGGAGGAACCTCTGGCTGCTCCTCCACTGGTGCTGTTGGGTTTCCATCCCTCCATGAAGCTGCAATGCTTCATTTTTAAATCTGGAGGATGACAAAAAGAAATAAAAAAAAAAAAAAAAAAAAAAAAAAAAAAAAAAAAAAAAAAAAAAAGCATTCAAAGACTGGAAGGCTTTAATTTCTTTTTCTTCCAGGACTTGCTTTGGTCTCTGTTACATGGCATTTTCAGCTTTAGTCTGAAGTAAAAGCTGGATGCTTTTGAACTAAGAAGAGAAGAAGACACAGGCAGTGTGAGGAGGCTGTGAGGGGCTGCCCCAGCCCTGCCAAGCTGTGTGTTTGCTCCCTGGGAAGCAATTCCACCTGGGAGCAGGGTCATAGAGAAGCAGATGGATGTGGGACAGAGAAGAAGGCACAAGCAGCAGCAGGGAGAGAAGGATGAAGTGGTTCTGGCTGAAGATGAGCCCTCAGGTGGACACTGTCCATCTGCTGCTCCCAGAGGGATGCATCCAGGGGGATGCAGGGATGAGGGGAACATCTGCCAGTCAGATCCGAGGCAGTTTGCAGCCCCAAGTCAACTGCTTGACTCCAAATTACTCTTTCCAGGACAAAAATAGACAAAATCCACTTGTCCTTCCCTGGCAGCCATAGCAATACCTCCCAGGATGAGCTGGGCATGTGGAGGGGAGGGTTCCCTACCCCCTGGGGACCCTTTTGTGCCCACCCCACCCCACCCCATACAGGCTACAACCAGACCAAGTCCTGCAGCCCCTGAGCTTGGGCTATCACGTGCTGGCAGCTTTAAAACCCTCAGCAAGATCTCCCCAGCCATGTGCTTATCCCTCCTGTGACCTCCTCAGGGTGGAGGCAAAGCAGCTGGGACAGCACAGCTCTCCACAGCCCCCAGCTTCCTCCTCACCCCAGTTTATCCCCTCACACAGCATCAGCCCAGGGCAGGGGAAAGCCTGAAAGTCTGAGGGTTTGCAAGATGAGCAGGAGAAATGCAGGAGAGCACAGTGCTGGCAGTGCAGACAAGGGGTTGTGATACCCACCCACCCTTCATTGCTCCACAGGGAGTTTTGGAGTCCTGGAGCAGAAAATCCTGGTTCTCCCAACCCAATACCATGGGGCTGACTGAGAGGAGTCTTCCAAGCCTGAAGCCTTCCTGAGCTCTTCCTGGGCACCACCCACCCTCCAGGGCTCTGCAGCTCCATGATATCTCCCTGAAGGTGCCTGGGGCTGAGAATTGTTGTCATTCCAAACCTCCCAGAGTGGTCAGACCTCAGATGTGCAGCCTGAGGGTGGCTGGGTGAAAGGCAGCTGGTAGAGGTGAGATAGGAGCTATGATTCCCAGTGAGCTGTGGGGTGTGATCCTGTGCAGGGAGCAGTGGTGGGACCACTGCCCCTCCCACCCACCCAGTTCCCTGCTTACCCAGAAAAGGAGGTGGCAAATCTCTGCTGGATCCCTCTTCCTGTCATACAATGGGTGCTGAAGTCCTTCCAAGAGGCCCCAAACCTCCAGCCTGTGTCATCCCCCAGGCCCAGCAAGTTGCTCCTCACCAACCTTCCCCACAGAGCCCTGGCTGACCCTCCCACTCAGGACTGCTGGGTCCTGCATGGTCAGGACTGCTGCTCACCCCCACGGGTAGAAAAGACCTTAAAGAACATCGAGTTCAACCATTAACCTAACTCTGCTGAGTCTGGTGCTAAACCATGGCTCTAAACACCACATCTCCACACCTCTCAAACACTTCCAGGGATGGTGATGGTCCCTGGGTGCTCTGGTCATGGTGCTCAGTCACCACCCGCTTTCCAAGCACCATACCAAGGGGTGAGGGTAAGGGCATGGACACACTCACTGATGGACTCACAGGTTATTTGTGGCTCATGCCCAGGCCTGATGTCATCCACAGGATTAGGAGATAATCCCCTCTTTGGCACTACAGGCTCCCTGAGCCTGTCATTGGACTTTGCAAAGCTGCCAGAGTGGGTGGGGAGGGGAGAGGACAGACACACATCTGTAGGCACAGCTGGTGCCAAGGATTCCTGGCAGCCTGCAGACCAAAGCTGCCTACAGCACAGTGACAGGAGCACAGCCAAGGGCCAGAACCCACCTAACACTCAGCTTTGCAGTCCACAGTTTGGCTGTGGCAAAAGCAAATTCATTCAAACCCCAAGAACAAGCCTGTTCATCAAACAAGAAAAACTTTAAACTGAAGAACTATAGCCTGATGTCAAAATATTTTCGTGGGGTCTTTTGTCTTTTTTTTTTTCTGGAGAAGTCAAAAGGTCTTTTGGAGCAAAATTCTGCCAGAGATCAATGGCTCCTTTTTTTTTTAAATCTTAAAAATAACTTGTATTTTTGATAGATTGAGCTTGCCAACATAGAAAAAAATCTCCTAAGAGCAAAACTCTGGTTAAGCCCAGAGATGGTTGCCTTCAGTGGGCAGCTTGGGAGTGAAGCTTTGAGCTGCCACTCCCTGACATCTCTGCTACCTCCCAGCTTCTGTGGGAGCTGCAGCAGAGGTCTCAGATAATTATTTCCCTTCCTGTTGGGACTTTTGCTTTTTGGGAGACAAGCGACCCCAGAGCTGGTGAAAAAATAAAAAAATTTGGTACCAGCATTTTAAGGAAACCAAACTGCTCCCAACTAAAAATAGCTGTGATTCCCACTCACCCCTCTCCTGTTTATGGCCATGTGATTAATCCTGAGTTTTTTATTGTGCTTCTGTGTCCAGGGTCACCTGCATCCAAAGCCTGGGGTGAGTGGCAGCCCGGGGTGACCCCTGGTCAGGAAGCCCCCAGCTGCAGCACAACCCCCCCCCCCCATGTTCTGCCTGTGTCAAGCTCAGCTGACACAAACTTCCTGCAGATGTGACAGCTCCATTGCTCAAGCAAACCCAACAACCCTCCTGGCCACAGCCCTCAGTAGATTTTCCAGGTTTGTTAAGTTCAATAACTGCTGGTATCCTCCCCAGGCACGGCCATTGGGTGGGTGCTACAGGCAGAGCATCCACTGCCCTGGGCTAAGGGTGCCTCCTGGGTAAGGATGCTCAGGGCTTGGGATCAGGCACTGTGGATGAGCCACACACCACAGAGAGCTGGGAGTTCAGATGAAGGGCAAGGCAAGGATGTCCCTTCAGAAAGGAAATGAAGCAAGGGCAGCAGAAGGAAGAGCAGCTGCAGTTCTGTCTCGCTGATGGCACACAGAAAATGGCAGGTGATGACCAAGGCTCTGAAGAGGATTTTCTCTCCTCCCCAGCCCTCCCACTCACCAAAAATAATTACCAGTTGAACAGTGCTGAAGAACAGGGAACCTTGACACTTTGAAGCCAAGAAGCTGTGTGCTGGTGCCCTGACTGGGGCTGAGAGGACCCAAGGAAGTGCTTGGAGCTGCAGCAGAGCAAAGCAGGCAGTGGGGTTGGGGCTTCTCCCCAAATAGTAAATTTACCACAAACAAACAAAGTAAGAGTTTCAAGGGACAGAAAGAATTCCTGGCTTCAGGTCCAATTCAGCAAATATTTTTAGCCAGAAGAAGGAGGGTTCTAAAGCACCATTTAAAACTGTCTAGAGATGAGAATTTGTTGGTTCCTTTCCAGCAAGGATGCCTTCTGCATTCCAAAAAGCAGCACAGCAACATCAGAAGGGTTAAACAACTCAAATGAAATCTGCCAGGTTGGTGGTCAGGATGACTTTGTTTCACTGAAACATCCCAACATCTCCATTTCAGTTTGACTGCAACAATTTTCCTTTTCCTCATGGGATTTTTTTTTTTTTTGGTTCAGCCACAGAACTGAAAAATCCATTATTAGCCTGGCTGAAATGCAAACTTCTCTTGCATGTGCCTGCCCAGCCTCTCCGGGTGCTTAAATAGCCCTGAAATAGTATTAAAGAATATGGCACACTCAGTTCCCAGTGTCTCTCCAGAGGTTTCCACCTCTGGATATGACAGGGACACTTAACTGCTCTGCAGCAACAATTTATTGTAAATTGCTGGACAGGGCTGGGTACAAATATAATTATTTAAATGCTTAATACTTCATGGCCTGTTACCAGCCTCTGTCCCAGCCAGCCTTCTGGTCCCCCAGAATGAGTGTTTCAGTCTGAAAATCTTTTCCTAAAGTCTCCATTCCTACAAATTTATGATCATCTTTCCACAGTGCAAACCTCCTTTCAGAAATTCCAGTGTGCATCTCCCCAGGGTGGGTGGCTGCACAAGTTCCTCACACCTTGCAGCACTGCTGAGCATCTCAGGAGGCAGCTCCAGCTGAGCCTTGGCTGGAAAAAGTAGGGAAGCATTTTGCCTACGTCCTTTTATAACCTCCTCTATCGTCCTTTGATCTTGGCTGTAGGAATAAAAACAGCCTCTCAGACCACTCCCTAAAGCTCCCGTTGCCGAAGTGATGACCTGTCTGTTGCCCTGCACTCCCAGCATGAGGAGCCCTCATCCATTTAAAGGGTTTTTACTCACTGGTCACCTCTGAGAGCAAGGAAATGGGGTTGAATGCCAAGACCAAGTTGAATCCAAAGTTCAGCCTAGGATGGGACTCCTGAACCTCCATTTACAGCTGAATGTGCTGTGTGTGTCCAGCTAAGAAGAGCTCATGGAAATGAAAGTGTTTGTGCAAATAGAATAAAAAATTTGCACTAAGATGGGGTGAAAAGGCAATGTTGAGAAAGGATCTGAAAGGATGGAAAAAGTTCCCTGGGATTTCATCTGATCGACCTAATATTGAAAAGTCAAGCAAACCTGCTAGAAACCAGGATTGTGGAAAACAAACACACACCAAAAAAAAAAAAAAAAAAAAAAAAAAAAAAAAAAAAAAAAGGGCGTGGGGAAAATACTTGTTATTTTGTCAGTTAGCAAAACCACTTCCCTTCTACAACCAGCGAAACGGTGCCCTCTCAGAGCATTTCTGATCTGCTACGGATTCCAGCGGAGCAGAAACCCATCTCACCAGACCCAGCGCTGCAAAAAGCCCTCGTGGTGCGAAAGGAAAGAGCTCTGCTGAGCAGCACCCTGCGGTGTTTGGTGTGAGCAAACCGAAACTCCAAAAATCCCACCCGCTTCTGTAGCTGCTGCGGTGCCGCTGCCCCCCGTCCCGAGAAAACCCCAAAGGAAGGAAGGGAAGAGGCCCCAAAGGATTATCCAGAGGGAAGGTAAGCAGCCGGGTTCAGAGATGCTGCCAGCAATCGGGACGGCTCTGCCCCCGCTGCCTCCGGCGCAGACCGGGCTGCAGCTCTCACTCACTCCACATCCCGTGGAATTTCCACGCTCCGGTGACAGGCGCAGCCACCCAGCACACATGCACTTCCACTACGAGTTTTAATCATCTGCCTGATGACTAATTAGTATTTGCAAAACATATGAGAGTTCTCTGATGCAAGGTGCCAGAACAGAGTGAAAGGGTTTGGGGTTTTTTTGTTTTTTTTTAAAGCCATTTTAGGGTAAATTCATCGCTTGTGTTTAGGGGAAACACCAGACAAGCAGAATCTAGGAGAGCTGCAGCTGATGGAGTTCAGCTGAGGTTCCTATCCCCAGCGTGCCCTGCTCCCCAAAAGCCTCCACCTCTAACCAGCCCTCCGAGAAGTCCTGGACTTCTCAGGGGAGCTCCATCCACCTCTTGTTCTCGGGAAGGAACAACAGAATCAGGAAGGAGACCGAGACTCTCGGTCTCAGGTCATTTGTAATGCAAAGCCGGGGCTTAACCGCTCTTAAGCTTAAGGAAGCTGCTGCCCCAGCTCACTGGGGAAGCCCCTGTGAAACACGATCATTACAGTTTGCTCCACTATTGCACTCTCCCGTGAATTCAGAGGAAACCTGTTTATGCCTTTGGTACTGCACTTGGATGGGAGTTTGAACAGCAACGTTCTGAAAACTGAGGTGTGGGTCCCTTCTCCTTCCTCAGAGTCTGCACAGAGCTGCCACTGACATTTACTGATCTGTACACCCGTGATGAGCACTCAGAAGGCAGAAAGTGCACATACAAGCACTGAAATACGGTGTCACCCTTTGTAGATGTAACAAGTTGCACTTTCTGTCCATTCATCTAGCCCTCTGCAAACTGGAAGACAGCCTGGATAGTCACATTAAGATCTATTTAAGATTACTTTCAGCCTTTCTGGAAGTATTGTGTCCTGAGCTCAGGCAAAGTTGAGCTCTTACAGAACAGCCTGCAAACCTACTTCTCTAATAGGCTGGGAAGTAGGAGAAGGAGTCGTTCCTTCTATCTTTTATTACCTGGAAGATGCCCAGACACCACGATAATGGGGGCTGTACAAATACCTACATAGATTAGCTACAACTATCCCAAGTGCACTACCACAGCTCAGCACAGTCCTTCCAGGAAGCCACTGACCTTCCCAAGACAAACGTCCTCAAAAAACTTTAACTCCCAGCTACATTTTGAAGTCAGAGGCAGGATACTGAAAAACCCGACCCCACTTCTGCAGCAAGTGCAAAAATAAATCCCTGGTGTTCCCACTACATGTGAGCAGCAAACCTCTTATGGTAACCCCAGAGATTAGAAGTTCCTGCAGGCAACATAGCTGTGTCCACTCCAATCTCTTACCTCAGTGGAATCTTAATAGCCAGGTACCTGTCGATGGCCACAGCCAGCAAGCTGAAAATGGAGCTTTGGGTCAGCACCAGCACGAAACAGGCGAAGAAGAGGCAGCTGTGAAAATCCACCTCGAATCCAATGCTGATGGTGATGGCAAATGGGATGGCCAACAAACCCACGGCGATGTCGGCCACTGCCAGGGACACCAGGAAATAGTTGGTTGCGTTCTTCAAGGTGCTGTTGATGGCCACAGCCCAGCAGACCAGGACGTTGCCAGCGATAGACAGGACGGCGATGATCAGTTCCAGCACGATGTAGGTGGTTTTCATAGTGTCCATGGCGAGAGCTCAGGGCAAGGAGCTAGAACCGTTCATGAAAAAAAGGTACTTTCCAACAGCCGCCCGGCCGCAGGTACCAACAGGCCACGGGGCAGCGCTTCCCAGAGACAAATACCCATGACCGGGCTCACCGCCGCCTCCCGTCGGGGCCTGGGGGGCCGGAGGGGCGCGGCGAGCCCCGGGCCACGGCCCCCCGCTGCCCGCACAGCCCGGCCCCCGGGGGCATCCGCGGCTGCGCGCCCGCGGGCCACCGGTCACCGGTCACCCGCCGTCACCACGGGGCACGGCTGCTGCGCCCGCCGCGGGGCCATCCGCCGGCACCTCGGGACGAGACGGGACGGGACGGGATGGGACGGGACGGGACGGCCCCGCCGCTGCGTTCCGCTCTGCTGCTCCCGGGGATGCTCGGCTGCCGCCCGCCCGCCCCGCTCGCCGCGGAAAGCCGCTGCCGGTCGCGGCGGGGCTATTTCTGCACATGGGGAGAGCGGGGCGGGGAGTGCGCGGCTCCCAGGCGATTGGCCGAGAACCGGCGGGCCCCGGGACGGCACCTCCGCACCACCCGGTCCCGGTCTCCTCAACCCCACGCTGCCCGGATCCGCATCCTGCGTCCCACCACCCGGACCCCGCAATCTTCGGACCCCGCACCCGCAAACCATCCGGACCCGGCACCCCTCGGACCCCTCACCCACCCGGGACCAGGCGTGGTGACCGAGCCACCCACCTGGGTGCTCAGCCCCCTCAAGGGCCGCTTTGCTAAGCGATGAGTGAAAAATTCCTCCCTAAACGTTTTCCCCCCACTTTTCCCCACCACCAGCAGGGCTCAGGTGCCCCTAAGGACCACTGGGGACACCGCCCGGGTGTTGCCACACAGAGAAAAATCCCCACTACCAGCGTGCTGAGCAAAAGTAAGAAATTTCACAAAAAATAGAGGACAGCAGAGTCTGTGGATGGTTATCAGGCAATGTGATATTTCCTGATGTAACAAAATGGCAAAATACCACGGATGAGCAAACTATTACTCACAGGGGTAGAGTAGTTGAGTTAGGTATAAGAAGCTTGGAAAAAAACCCAAAGCCTGATGCAATCACCAAAGAAAGGAGTTGGGTGCAGTGATGGATCTTAAAATCAACACAAAATACAAAGATAAATACACTTTAGAAGCTACTTACTTTTTTGTGACAGCTTTCATGCTTTATATTGTGGTCGCCATCAAAACACAATCAGATCAGAGGTTGAACTTCACACTGGTTTTTAGCATCCCAAAGCACTAAATAATCCAGCACAGAAACTAGGAAAAAAAAAAAAAAAAAAAAAGAATCCAAACAATTCAGCAAAATAAACCTTCCGGTAGCAAACAAAGTAAAAGAAATTGCCATTGTTTTGGGGTTTTTTAAACAAAGTTGGAAATTAAACCCTGTGGAAGGGAAAGCTTTCTGGGATCCAGAGTCACATCACATGGGAAACACATGGGAACAATAGGATCAAAATGATTTCTCTGGATGTGGTATAAATGGAAACACTCCCATTCACTAGCAAGGCTTTGGATCAGGCAGATGGGAAGGGGAGCTCCTCACCTGGGTTGAACAGAGCCATTTGTTTCAAGTTGGACAACTCAGGAGCAGAAGCTTCAGGATGACATGGATGCTGAAGAAAACTCATGTCTGTGGCATGTTTAATTTCATGGGGATGTACAGCAGGGGTCCCTTTGCTCCCTTTAGACAAAAGGCTCTGCCCTTAGGGAGCATCACATCACCCTCCCACCCAACACCGTTGCACTTCTCATCCTCCACACCTCTGGCACAAAGGACAGAGTGATTCTCACACCAAACTCCTGTGATTGAAACCTCAGTGTCTGCTGGGACTGCACTGAGAGGAACAACAGAATTTTGAGGACAATGCAAGGCTGCTGGCACACAGCACCCTTATGTCAGGCTGCTCCATCCCTCTCAGCCCTGGCTGGATCCTGAACTTGCCTACACTGGTTTGGTTTATTTATTATTTTGGGATGAGAGTAGCTTCCCTCATGCAGAGGTTGTTGTAATCATGTAAACGATGGTAAACTCTCATGGAAAAGCACTTTTCCCCCCAAAGCAATGGATTTACATCAGGGTTTTTTACACATGTTGTTTTCCTAGCTCCAAAACATGTGCCAACAGAAGCCTTCTGATGCTTTATTGCATTTCAGTGGAACAAGAATTAACTTTTTGCAGTGGATACATTTTTATTAGCAAAGGATCCACTTTTGTGATCACGGAAGTACTTTTTACAGGTTGGTCCTAGGGAACTGTGGTTTATCAAGTCAGACATGGACAGAGAAACCATTACTTCAGCTTCTGATGGATAGGTTGTTGTGGGCAAGGTCTCTCTGTGAGGCAGGTAGCAAGGCTCTGTGGATACTGTGGATTTTGCATAAATTTGAGATTCACAGCTCTCCAAAGCAGCAAAACCTTTGCCAAGCTCCAGTGGTTTATTTTGGCATTGTTCAACTGATGCAGCTGAGCTTATTCTGAATACAACTGAGCTGCAAGGGGAGCCAAGGACAAGTGTGCTCAGCTCTGCTGTACAAAACGTGGTTCAAACCCACTGGTAGTAAGAGCAGGATGAGCCCATTCCCAGCCAGAGACACAGACTGCCCTCCAGCTGCATTCTTTGAGCCCTATTTTAAAATATACAGCACTGTACACCTACCATTAAATACCAACTGAATGTGCTGGCCTTGTGAAGTAACCATCTGAGCAGGCATTGTGAAATCTGGGGCTCCAAGGATGGTGAATCTGTAGGTGATAATGTGCATATTTATATACTGGAGAAGGAGAAAGGCAGCCACATGATTGGCAAGGTAAACATAGCCCAGAAATTGCAGTTTGTGGAATCCATTCAAGAACCAGAGAGTAACATGGCAACAGGTCACTGGAGCACTGCTGGATGCTCGGATGTCAGAGACTAATGAATCACCATTACTATTATTTTCCTGGATTCTATTTTACTCCAGGGATTTGTCTCTCAACACTCTTATAGGAAACAGCCCCAGCCCCAATCTGTTGCTTTCAAGTATTAAGAACTAATCTGGCTCTTTTGTTTACAGGGAAACAGATTTAAAGAGATCCCACGTTATGAATGGTGGTGTGGTGGGAGTCAGGACCAAGCACCCTGGTGTGGTCACAGTCAGTGTCTCTGGGGTTTGGCAGAAGCTCACCAACCTTGTACGTGCTGTTCCTTCTGTCACACAATCCCTGGGGGAGCAGAGCTGCTGCTTCAGAGGCCATGAGTTTCCTGCAGCCCTCTGTGATCTCTGTTGTGTGAGGCCTCTGAGCAGTCTTGGGCTTCTTCACTGAGGACTTCCCTTGCAATCTCTGTCTTGACACCTTCTGTACTCCTGGCCCAGACACAAAGAGTAGGTGAGGAGCCCCACTAGCACAGATCTGTCCATACACACTGAGCAAGGGGCCCAGGCAGCCCTCAGGGGCAGTTCTATAAACACAAAGAAAAGCTCCTGAGTCAGTGACAGATGAGATGTTCTTGCTGGTCCTGCAGCCAGATTCACCATCTCAGACACATCTCAGACACTCCTGAGACAACCCTGGCAGATTTTTTTCCTCACTAAGCACACAAAGAGTAACAAGCACTGAACTGGGAGTGTCTCTGCTTCGAAGGGACACTGACATTTTCTGGATACCGAAAACAGGGGGTGGGGAAAAAAGACGGATGCCAGACAAAAACTTCATCTGTCTTGCTGCTACAGGCACATTTGTTGTGTTTACTTTGGCAACTGTTCATTAACCTGTGAGAGCTTGAGGAGTGAGTACAACTGGCTCATGGGTGCCAGAGGGCGCTAGCCCAGCAGCTGGTGGCTTCTCCAGCAAGGCAGCTGCCTGCCATCCCCTTCTGTGACAAGGCAGCTCCATCCCAAAACTGCCCATATGGAGCAGAGATAGGAAATAAGGACAAGACAGAGGCCTGAACAAGTAGGATAGGCTGTGGCACAGTCTGATGGAACTGGACAGAGAACCAGCTCCTGTCTGCCACGTGGCTGCAGCTGACTGCCATAGCTAGAACTCTTTCCCCTTTGCATAAGGAATTTTCAGAATTCTTAGGGATTCAGAATTGCTAAAGCTGCAACATCCCTACCCTGCAGTACAAAACCTGGAGATTTCTGCATTCAGCTATCACTGTTTTCTGCAGGAGAACATTACTGGTATGGCAGCCACAACTTGCTCCACAGGAGCCCATTGCTGCCAAGGGAACCAAATCCCCATTACTACTCAAGTCCTCACTTGTATTTTTGGGTTCTTTTGCAGGACAAGACATAGCTTGTCCTGAACCCAACTCCAAGAAAGGATTCCCAAGACACAGTATAACCTGTGAGCAGGTACAACGGCCCTTTTGGTGGTACTGCCAAGGATGGGCTGATCTACAACACGAGGTAGGTGAAGGGAACACAATTTTTGAGGCAAACTTGGTATGCAGGCAGGTGAAATACTGCTCATCTCTGTCTGAATATTTATTACCTGCATTGCTGTGCTGAGCATTAGCATGTCAAAGGCTCCAGATGAGCTCTCAAGTAAACAAGGATGGAGGTGAATGGCCAAAGGTGAGGTTTGTATCATCGCTGTAGGCATTTTTCTGGAAGAGGCTGGGAAAGGAAAGTGGAGAGTGAAATTCCAGAGCAAACTATTTCCATACTGGAGACTTCAGTCTGTGAAATCTTTGGAAAATCAAACAGGAAAATTACAGTAAGCTTGTAAACTGCAGATCAACAAACTTGGATTTTCCTAGTCCCCAGGTCATTGCCAGATAATAAATGTAGATTTTCCTGGAATTTAAAACTGGTGCTTAAATTACCTGCAAGAACTCATTGTGTAACAATGCAGGTGTGAATTCTTTATAAATTGTGGGTTGTATCTCACACCTTTTGTTAGAAAACAAAAAAGTCACCACAAGACTGAAAAAAATAAACTATAAACAGTGGTGAAATTAAAAAGGAAGGAATTTGGCTGAGTGGAGGCCAGGGCATGAGGATAGCATTTTGAAGATGTGTTTAATTTATCTCTGCGTTTGATTTTATTTACTAACCACCTTCTGTGATGAAAAGCCAAGTACCTCTTCCAGCAGTTTTTTAAAATGAAAGCTGCAGCTCAAGCCAAGGCCATGTGAAGCCCTGCAGTGCTGAGCCCTGGGTGCAAGGTCTCACCTGCACAGGGCTCCCAGTGGGTATTGGGCCCAGTTGTACCATTGATACTGGTGGGGCCAGGTCATTTGATTTCCACAGAGAAATCAAGAGGAGGCATGGGTACATTCTGGCAAGGAAAATATGATATTTTACAACTGAAAAAGCCAAGCAGTCATGGTGGTAGCCTTGCTTCCTGGAAGCTTGATCCTAGTGGGACAATGTTGGGTACATCCTGCTAAATCACAAACCTGAGGAGTTTGTTCTCTTCCTTGGCTATAGTGTGAGTGGCTTACTATGGGAGAGAAAGGATGAGCTGACTAAAAACCAAAAAAATTACAGCACATTAAAGTGGAACAAGAGCTCAAACTGCTACATGCTCTTTGTTTAGCCAAGTGGTAAACCAGAGCTTTGCACTGAAGGTGTACAGCTGTCTGCATGGAGCAGACAGAAAAAGCTCTTGCTCTAGTGTTAATTCTCTTAATCTTGTTACTTTCTCTTTAACCAGCTTAAACTCATGGTGTGTGGGTCATTGCTATGTACTTAGGAAGGGACAGCAGTTCACATTCTAGATATGTGAATAATGTTTACCCATGTTGGCATTTTACAGCTTGCATTTTCTTCCTGCTGTGCTCAATAAAAGCCACAGATTGCCCCCATAATCTCACTGACATCTTTTCTGGGTGACATTTACTTCAGGGGCCTGCTACCCAGAGTTTTCCAGTATTAAATTCTGAAAACTGACACATGTGAGACTTCAGCCACCTGGTTCTGACCTTTGCAGCCCATCAAGTCTCCATCTGGAAGACTTCTTATTCTCCTGGCATTGCTTATACTTCTCTACCACCTTTTATGACTTTTATCTGTCAAGCACCATGTGTGATTTTTGTTGACTGGTCTGTAAGGCAGAAAAGATTCTTGCCTTTCCACATGCCAGGACTTGGGAGTCTATCCCTACCTAAAAATTGCTGGGTGTTACCAAACGTGATGGCTGACCTAACAGTTTCATTCATGGAAAGAAAACAACCATTAAACCCCTCACTTATTGCAGTTATTGCAAGCTGCAGACAGAAATTACCAATTTTATGTCTCAGCTGAGATCTGGCTGGGTCACAGGGCAATGGAAATGAGGTAGTCAGTCACACACAGCTTTGAAAGCCACCAGGAACCAGCTCAGGTTACATTAAAGCATCTACTTGTGTCTCAAATACATCCAGGGAGTCTGGAGAAATCACAGCTTCCCTGAGCAGGGCAAGACAACCAGAATGTCACCACACTGGGAGTAAACACCATTCCAAAGCCAGTCTGGTGTGATCATTATTTAGTTCTATTATAATACTGCATATTAACTCTGGCTTGTGGCTGCAGACTGTCTGCAGCTATTGCCTCAAAGGTTCTGTAGTTAAAGAAGACAAAAGGACAGAGAAACCAGATCAACAGAGGATTGGGAATTCAGACAGACAAGAACTGCCATATTCCAGGATCACACAACCAATGAACTTAAGTACTCAGAGTCCTGCTTTTTACTCTTTCACTTTACTAGATAGGGCTGGTTCTGAGAATTCCTTTGTAGAAGACAACTGAAGTGAAACTACTGAGCCAAGTGCTTTCCACATGAACTACAGCAAACTTTCCAAATAAAGTGCAGGGGCAACTTGAAAAAATTAGGAACTCCAGTTTACCATTTCATGTTATCATGCTTATCCAGGAGATAAAGCTGCCCAGACCAGAAAAAACACCAGAACAGAATTGCTTTTCCCATGGCATTGCCACAAGAAGGGATCAGCCCAGTGAGAAAAGTCTGGGGCTGAAACCTGATGCTTAGGTGGGGAGAGGCAAAGTAGTTTGGATTATGCAAATGGAATTTTTTTTCCCCATAAGGTTTCATCTACCCAGCTGGACACAAACGTACCTGAGAGGCTTGAAGAGATTTCAATGCCCATTTCTTTTATCTTCTTGATTTCTTTTCAGACTCAGCAGTTTTGATTGTTCCATCTCACTCCTGAGACAAAAGCTGTGAAAGTATTTTGGAATTTGATCCCTGCAACTTTGAAAGCTCTGCATCTAGGTTGGGTAGTGGCTGGAGCACAGCATCCATGGAGCTGAATTCCTGAGCACCAAGGCAGGACTCCACAGTGACTTACACTTAACTCCACTTGTAATTCCTTGCTTCCACTTCCTGACCACTTCTTTCTTAATCCTTTTAAGAGCTCCTAATGCAGAGATGTATTGTTGTTTCCTATGTTTTTCCCTTACCTTTGCATTAGGATGATTTCCTGCTGACTCTTCTGAGAGATTTCTTGCACTCCTTTATTCCAAAGATGATCTTCTGAAAGGCATTCAACTGCATCTGAGTTACTTAAAAAACAAAACTTCATGTATTTATGAAAAATAAGATTCTGACTAAATTTTCCCTGCTAACAGCACAGGGCAATCAACAAACTATGAGTATTTAAAAACCCTCCTGGGAGTCCTGCTTCCCAGCAGATTACAGAAGACTGGTTTGCATGGATTTGAAACATTAGAACAAACATCAGAAACAGAAAAAAGATTTATTAGAAATATTACACAGATTTTTGCATCATACATTTTAATAATGTTAATCTTTAAATATTAGCATGTCCAAATGTGGCAATGCTTAGTATATACATTCTAATGTGCTCTTTGTATAAATTAGGTTATGATGTAACATCTGTACCCAACAGAGGAAGCTAAAAGTACTTGGCTGTCTGTTAGAGGTGATTATCCCATATGACAAACTCAAGCCTGGACCAACAATCAATAAAAACATTGTGTCCAGCACTGCCCAGGGGAACTTGGCCCACGTGCAAGTCTAAAAATGTAGAGACCATCAGTTGAGAAAAATGTTAATTGCAGTTCAGTTACAAACTTGGTTCTACACCATACTGGTGAGTGAGTCTACATGGCACTGGAGTTGGTAAAAACCAAGAGTCTAGCATAGTAGAAGTTATTGCTGGGTTTAAAAATGTCTTAATGCTCAGTGCCCTGAGTCTTTTTAGGCAAAAAGCCCTCTTCTGACAGGAAAATGCATCATCTCATCCCATACAGCCTCTGCCTTTTCTCAGATACACAAGGCACAGCTTGGCAAACCACTGCCCCATCAGATCCCTGCTGCTGGAAGCCCCTGCACTGTAAGCACAGGAAGATGAGGGATGTTCCGAGGAACTCATGAGCCAGTGCTCATGTTTTTGTTTCCAAGGAAGAGGGAAAGCCAGTGAAGCTAAAAAAGGTAGGGTTTTGAAGAGTTCCAGATCAGGAATCAAACAGGGAAGAACTGATCCTTCTGCCAGCGTACGCTGAACTTGGCTTGGACAGGAAACCTGCACATAACCAGTTGCATATATAAAACAGAACAGAAAAAAAAAAAAAAGGCAGAGAAAACCTGTAAATAAAACCAACTTCAAAAAAGAAAACCTGCCAAAGAGAATGTGTCTCACTGAGAGGAAACTGGAGGATGTGCAGAAGTCAAAAATCACCCTGCTCAGCAGGGCTGCCTGCTGCAGCACAGGAAGAACCAGGAAATCTTTGTCCCCTCTGCATTTCCGTGACTGTCACAGGCACAGGAAGGGGATCCTGGCAAAGGCTGCAGGCTCCATGCTCTCTTCCCCCCTCATCTTCTGAGATCCACCCCAGGCTGCCACCTTAGGAGAAATGTCACTCGAGATGACAGGCAGTAAGGACTCTCAAGCTGATCTCCTTTGCTGTCCCCAAAGGCCCAGGTATTTTTGTCCCATTTGTGTCCCTCTCCTCACATGCTGGACTTTGCCTCTGTTGAGTTTCACAGTGCACTTTCAGAAACAGCTCCTCAGCCTTTCTAGGAACCCTTCCTAGAGGGCTGTCTCTGGGCTTGCTTCTCCACACTTCTCCACCTTTCCAAGCCATGAAACAACTTGTACTTTCTATGACACCCCAGAAATCCTGGTAGTCCTATTTTAGACTTTTCACAGGTAAATCTCCTTTCCTCTCTACCAGCTGCAGTACAACAGTCACACCACACAATATCCCTCCACAGAACTTCACTGAGATCCCCATCCTAACCATTCTTCTCACGTGCTCATCCCAAATCAGCTATTCAGTTTCTTGTAGTCCCATGGACAACCCAAGGACACAGACACAGGCATGTGCAGGTATGTTTAAGAGTGACTGGATATTTAGGGAGCATGGTGACACAGTGGAGAGATTTGGGTTTTTTTCATATACCTGCATCAAGGAAAGATCCATTGCTCCTGAGAGGCAAAGTTAGAAAAGATTTGGGAAGTTTAGGCAAAATGTTGCTGATACAACACCATCCACATAATATCATATCATATCATATCATATCATATCATATCATATCATATCAATCATGCCATGTTACATTCTAGGGCATTTTCAGAGGATTCTCAGAACTTCTATGAAAATTATCCATATACTCTCTAGCTTCACTTAGTCTAATCACTTAATCTTAAAGGCAGCTAGAATTTTAATTTTGCAGTTCAAATCTGAGATGTCTTACAAGGCCCTGATGATTTTCTAAAAATCAGGCTGGCCTGCAGCACCTTGCAGGGGATGGATTTAAATTATTTAGATTTTAAAGCAATATGAAAAAATGACAGAAAATCCAGGTCTGGAAATGTAACAGTGCAAGGTTCAAAAGGAAAAAACCTACCTAATATTGTGACAGTTAAATGAACAAACAGACAATATTTTTAACCTCAAAATAGAATCTCAAAGAGTATCTCCCAATCTCAAAGTATCAGCATTTCAAAATGTGAAGTTTTGCAGGTTTGAGGACTGAAAAGTAGCATTGAGCAAATGGTGAAACTGATTATTTTCTACCCTACTGCCAGCTCTTGTTCTAACTTCTAAATAAGTAAAAAAAATTTCTGAATTTGATAGAAGGAGTGTTTGTTCTGTGCTGCTGGAGGGCACAGGAGAGTAAGATGCAAGGAGAGGACAGAAACATTGCTTTGCAAAAAATCATTCAAAAAAAGAAGAGCTGCCAGATCAAACAATGGTTTATAAGGCCCAGCAACCAGAGGGTTAAAATTATCTTTCTTTTCCAGATCAAGTGGAGCCCTCTGACTTTGAAATGTTTACCAGACGCTGGGAATTAAAACAGTTTTTCTCATCCCTGCAAGTGCCCAATCCAAAGCCCACTGAGGAATATGGAATTTTCTGTGTTGACTTCACCATGCTTTGAACTGCAGCCCGTTGGAGAGATTTGGGACCTCTGCCAAGGGACACCTCCAGGGAAAGGAGCCTGCTGCACCCAGGAGGCAGTGGAGCTCTGCAGTATGACTGCCTTCTGAAATGAACTCTGCTTGGAAGCTATTTTTCTCTTCCATCTTATATCAGATAACAGGAGGTTGTGTCTGAGAACACTTAGAGCAAACTCATCCAATGTTCTCTAGGGAAGACAGAGTGGATTCTGGAAAACCCTGGAGGGAGTTAATTCAATCTGGAAAGCACTCTCTTGCAATGAAATAACTCTGGTCAGCATTTGCAACTGCTTTGTCACAGTGTGGGATGCAAGGGCACTCTAAGTGCCCTTTTTATCACACTGTCCTTTTTTATCACACAGACCCTCAAAAGGTTGGAATCAAACTTTCCTTTGGGAAATCCTGAGGGATTAGAACAAATGTCAGACTAAAACTAAGAGCAAGAGATGTTTCTCCTCCTGCAGAACAGGCATACTCTGCATTCCTCCAGCTTTCTTTCTGTTCAGAACACACAGTGACCTTGGCCACTGCCATCTATCCCATAATCCTGTATTCTGCTGTGAGAAAACCAAAGTTTGAAACAGGTTGTTTACTAATTAAATAGTATTTAAAAAAACAAACAAACAACGAAGCACTGTGGGGAAGCCAGAGGCTGAGATCAACCACCTGCAGTCCCCCTGAAAACCTGAAACCAAGTTTTTTTCTGTGAAATTACTTGTTTCTACTTCATGAGCCTTTTTTTTTTCCAGGAGTTAAGAGCAGTGAGCACACACTATTTCTTTTAGTAAGAGAGGAATGATCCCTAGCTCCCTACAATTAACATCCACAAAGCATCAAGTCTGGCCACAGGGTTAAACATGCTACCTAAACAACTTTCTTCTACCAACATAATCTAAAGCAGCTAGTCCTGTGCAAAGTGTGCCCTCCAAGACCTGCTCCTAGAACAAATGAAGCTGCCTGCTTGATCCTCCTGTCCTTGGAGACAAACAGAAAATTCAGCTTCATGAGATGAAATAAGAGAGAAACTATAATGGGAATTAAACAGAATCTTTCAGACATTTTACTAACGGTACAACTGAGCTGGGAAGCTCTTTTCTGGCACCTGAGAGGTTCCTATGACACAGAGAGGGCTTCCAGTTACATTCTGACTTGTGAAGTTGCAGCTCCTGTTGGTACCAATGTGTTACTGTGTTCCTTTCCAAGCTAACACCACTTCCAAGCATGAAACAGTGTGCTACATTTCATTGGACAGGGCACTGCCTGTCTCAAGGTTCATGCCTCTACACACCAATCACATATCTGTGCTGACTGCACAGCACAGAAGAAAGAAGCTACTCAGTCCACAAAAATAGTTACTGCTGAGATGACACTGTATTGCTTAGAGAGCCCTCACCTGATTACTTGCAAACTAAAGCTAGTAAATGGCATTTGCAAGATTCCAACAACAACTGTGCCTGCACAGTCAGCTGGGAAACCAAGCTCTGGCTTCCTGTAGTAATCAAGTAACGAAGTTGTAGTAATAAAGCTATTTTTTCCTGAAAGAGATTCCTTCTGTTTGATTTGAAATGAAGTCCCAGCACCCAACAGGATATTTTAGAGTTTGTTCACTACCCTGTGAGTGAACAGAATGTGGTTTCTGAGTTACAGATGATCCTGTTATTATCCTGCTGGTTAAGCTATGGCAAGCACAGTAGTGTACTGAAAGGGTGAGATACCTGAGAAAAACTCAGGCTAAGGTTCTACACACTTATGTGCATCTGTCATGGTGTTTTAGAAAATACATGGAGGCAAGAAAACAACATGTATTTGGGATGAGCTAAGCACGTTTTGGCAAGAAGAGCATTTTTGTGAGCTTTTGTATTAATATTAATCTCCCAGCTTCCCTTGAGTGCCAACAGAGTCCACACTGATTCAGAACTTCGTTTCGTAGCAGGTCTCCAGTCGGTGGAGTCAGGTTTGAGGCAAACATTGTTTAGCACTAGGGATCCTCTTCAGAAATATCCCACACGTTCCAAAATCTTTTGCAATTTCCACGTGGGAATAAAATCACAGATGAATTTGGTTGGTAGAGATGGAGGATGGAGATTCATTTGGTCGCAGTCCCGGACGTAGCGAAAATTACGGAAGAGCTTTCTTTCAAACTAAGAGCTTAGGTTGGTTGTGGAAGAGGAGCAAGTGGATTTTTAAAGTGATCGAGTGCATCTGTAGCATTCTGTGTTCTCTTCCCCACTTCTGTCCACCTCTTGCTCTGCACCTCAGGTCTCAAAGTATTTGTAAATCTGGGCGACATACTGCATGACGCTCTGCCAGTCCGGCCGGTCTGTGTACAGCATCTCACTGAGCTCCTGTGCAGAACACACACATTGCCAAAACTTACTCAGACACCATCACTGGGAACACCACTGGCTCCTCCAGCTAGCTGAAGCTGTTGAACACTACTCTGCTTCCACTCCAGAGCTTCTTAAAGCCACATGCAGTACAAAAAAATCCATGATCTACTGACCTAGTGCAATTCTGAAATTTTTAAATAAACTAGTCCAGCAGCCAGAGGCATTTTGTATGCTGAAAAGATTTCTTCCATCTGCAAAGATCAAGTCTCTATATAATTTTGCTAAAATTGCTGCTTCTGTGCATGTCTTTGGTTCTGTATTCAGCTCATGAACCTGATAATATTTTTTCCTTCACATTAAACTTATGTCTTCCTTGTCATCATATTGCTGATTTTAGAAAAGTTTTTTGAACAGGTTAACAAACAAATAATCTTTCTGTTTCTTAAAACACTAAAACAAAAGGAAAGAGAATGGTTTAATGGGGATGTCTGCCCATGAAAATAGGAATAACCTGGAATCAGCTTCCAAGCAAAGAACATAATCAATACTCTCCTTTCAATACTAGATGACTGGAAGTTCCTTCAAATTATATTAATTCTATAATTCTATGCATTCTTTCTGGAAGTTCTAACACCATATTACCTTTCAGAGATGGTGGTGCAGCCTGTCCTAGCACTATGTGAACATTTTCAGTGCATGCTGACTGATGGCAACAAAGGCTTTGGAATGGTGTATGCAGCAAACTTTCCCTTGCTTAAAGAAGGTTACTCACCAGGCTGGGCTTGATGCCTACACTTTCAGCAGCTTGAAATGCTAACAGCAGATTTCTCTTCTGTAAAAATAAGACAATAGATTCAGACAGTTTGTCACCAGTTCTTTATCTAGTAGACACCAAGTTTCTCTCTGGGAGCAATCTGTTGCTTTCCTCCCCCTTTTCATCCATTCTGTTTGCTTTGTAAATTGCCAACTGACACTTGCCTCTTACTTTTGCTCCCATCTACTTATTTTGTATCTATCAAGATCCTGCAACACTCTGCCTTCACCAGAGATCCATCAAAATGGAAAATTTCACTGTGGATTCTGCAACTGGTAGGAGAGGAGGAGGTACAACAAGACTTACTTTATCCTGACTGTTGAGCTCCTGGTAAGGAATATGTGCAGGCAAATAGGTATGCAGGAGAGCACAGAAGGCCAGCCCATCACTCCAGCTGCTGCTGAAGTTGGTGATATCAATATTCTGTAAATAAAACAAATATACATCAATAGCCTTCCAGTTGAAACCCCAGAGCTGAGCTAGAAAAATCCCTGGCTTGTCTGTAGCAACACTCCCACCACTGCCAGCTCCAACAGGAGGGCAGTGAAAAGTAAACATTTTGAAAGAAATAGTCTAAAATGGTTGTGAGTTTAAATGATCAAAATCCATCTTGCTTCCCATTGTTGCTAAATGGTCTGATTCTTCTTTGCAAGTCACTCAACTCACTACAGGGGTGCACTCAGGTGCACGGGGAAAACCCAGTTTCCCTGCTTATGACAAGTGAGATCCAGAATTAGAGGTCCAGGATTAGAATGATTACAGAAACTGGTATTTTTAAATCAGCCCATCTTGAAGAACTCCTTTAAAACACCAAGACTGCTGGGGTGCAGTGCCCTTGGGGCTCTTCACAAGGATTCTCTTGCAAGGCACAGCAATAGTTAAACAAATACTGGTGGCCCAGTTCTGATCCTGTGAGCAAGGTGACCTTTCCAGTGCTCTGGTTTGCACTGACTGCCCAGACCAGCAAACTAAGGAATTCTCGTGGTTTGGAAGCAGTTTTGTTGCTTCCAAATACCAGCTAAAAACAAAACAGTGAACTAAGTGATATTGCTTAGAAAAGTAGCAGCTGCTGGAGCATGGAAGGTTCCAGGAGCTGATGGTCCTGCTACTGCATCCTGAACTTCAGCTAAGACTCTCTGCCACTTTGTTTTCTTTATTTAGCTATTTCCCACTTTCTTTCAAGATTCCCCAGAAGACAAAGCTTTTACTGAAACCCTCGTGGAAAAGCTAATGCAGAGGCACTAAAACCCAGACAGGAAGTGTTGTAGTGTGTGCTCTTCACTTCCAGTGCCTCACTGATTACTTGTCCAACCTGGACTTTGTCCAGTCAGGCAGGAGCTCAGATCAGTAATAAATATCCATACCCAAACATGACTCAAATTGAAGCAAGACAGAAGATTTCAGGTTAAAATACAAATCTAATGGTTTCAAAAGCAGGCCATCAGCAGCAGACATTACCACCAGACACCACATTGTGTTTTACTCTATTAATGTCTGTCAAAGGAGATAAAAGAAGGGCAATATAGTGGCTAAAGACGGTAATAATAATAATAATAATAATAATATAAAAAGTATTTTGCACTGAAAGCTGTTTTGGCTTTACCTCATCTGTAGAGTGAAACCATGGAGGTCCAACTTTGTGCTAGAGAATTGGCCAAAACTGGATTATTCTATTCTCTTGACATTTTAGTCAAACAAGTTACTTAATATTTATCAGTCTGCAGTTAGCTGGAAAAGACTGGTTGCCAAATCACAAAAGCGTTTTTACTGAGGCCAACATTTTATCAGTGAATAGCCTACCATTAAATGCCAATATTCTCTTTTGGGGTTTTTTTTGTCCAACAGAACTGGAAAATGCAGGTTTTCCTCTCTGTGCCAAAGGCCACGGAAGCAGGAACAGGCAAAACCTTAGTTAAGCAACAGACAAAAGAGCAAGTCATGTTTGTGGGGAAATATTATATCCTGTCCTCAGTTTCATGATGCTATTATGAGCTACATGAGTTCCTTCCTACAGCATTTCACCAGCCAAGCACCAGTTTGATAATTTTACTCATAGCTGTTTTACCTGTACCTGAAACTCTTCTCCTCCTCCCATCTAACAGTACCCAGAGAAAAGTGCCAATGTCTCCAATAAAACCAGCACCAAGTCAAAAATCCTCACACTTCTAACAGCATTACCCAGTAGTTCCAGGATCCAAGTCCTACAAATAAGCCAAAGTTCAGGGATGGGGTTCTGCTGACAATATTTAAACCACAGGTGAAACCTACTGCAGCACACCATGATCAACAGAGAAAATGAACTCAAATCTGATTTTTGTCCTGTATGCAAACTCAAAATGCTTGAAGGCTCAGCTCAACCATCCAGTACAACAACAAACACTCAGACATACTCAAAACCACTTGGTTGCCATTCTCACATCCAACAAGCATCAGTGGATTGTGGCTTTTTCCCTCTAAACAAATGCATTTCCATTTCCTACTCAGTACAACCCCCCCTCTGGCATTACATCTCAGGTTCTGTGTTTAACTGCTTTACAGTTTAGGATATAAGGACAGGGGAAGTGAAATGGGATTTTCTGTGTTTTGTTGCACTGCAGCTTTATTTGTAATACCTCCTCACTACACCACACCAAAAGGAATTAAGTCAAAATAAAGGCACTCTGATTTCTCAGAAGATATTTGGCTCTGCTAAAGAAAAAAAAAAAAAGAAAAAAAAAAAAAAGAAAAAAAAAAAAAGAAAAAAAAAAAAAAAGAAAAAAAAAAAAAGAAAAAGAACCATTTAGGGAATGAACACCTTGGAAACTATTCACTTCTCTTGATTATTTTGGCAGTGGAACCTGTCTCAGTCTTTCTTCCATACCTCCCTATCCTGAGTACATGGGATCTATTTGTGTACATGCTGGCTGTTAATGTTCTCTTCCAAACTGCAAGATGGAGTTTGGTGATTTCTCTGTCTCCCAGTGTCCTTACAGCAGAACTCCAGCCCTAACACTGGAAAACTGCATTGTGGCTTCTCATGAGAGACCTAGAAGTTAAACTACAGAGAAGGCAGATGCACCACCAGAGTGTACACTGAGCTCTTGAGCTGGGTCTTTCATGGTGCTGCTAAGAAAATAATTGTGAGGGTGACATCCTTGACAAACTTGAAAGAACACAAAGGTCAGGCCAGAAGAGGGATGATTTTATAGCATCCTGACATAATCATCTTTACAAGACCCTGTGTGGAGTGGCAAAAAGGAGCATGGAAAGATGTGAGGATAAAAATTTTACCAGAATAGTGGTAGAACACTGTGTTGAGCAGACAGGTGTCCAGACTGAACTATTTCCAGTGCAGTTCCCAGGCTTTTTGTCAGTGAAAATAGTTCATTCTCTCTAAGTGAAAGCTCATGAGTGCATAAATGCACTGGGAATATTAAGAGACTGGGATCTGGAAGCACACCAGGGAGCTCAGTTATCTGAAAATGTTCTATGGTTCTATGAATATTCATGTACCCAACATTAAGCAAAGTTTTAAAAAAATAAAAGCCAGGCAATTTTATTTGGAGAGCAAATGTATTATCTATAATATTTGTGGCAGACTGAGTCTAAAAGACACTGAACACCTGCAAGCCATTAGCCTGAGCCTCCCACCCCAGGAGCAGGACCTTTGATTGCAGATAACAGAGCACTATGAGAGCCATGGTAAAGACCCACAGGGAAATCTGTGGGATCTGTTCTCACTAAAAACAACTCCTTGTTTATCTGAGGAAAAAACAACCACCCTGTTACAGTTCACTAGATCTTCAAATCCAAGTCTTCAGTAAAAGCAGCAATGACATCACACATTCCTCATTACAGCCTGGGTATGTTAAAATACTGACACAAGATATCCCCTCTCTGCTGTGCCCACAGCAAGGGCTCCCTGAGTCATAATTTTGTCTGCAAGACCCAGAGTTATAAATTGCAGCCATGAATCAGCTTGAAGATAGCCTGGAAGAAGGATCTGTGGAAGAAAGCCTGCAGTAAATGGGACCTTAGCATCATTCTTCCCCCACCCCTCCAGCAAACAACGTGCGAGTTGACTGGGGACACATTACCAAGATTTAGCCAAAGAGTTTCTTTCAAAGGAAGTAAAAAAACCTTGAGTTCTGGCTCAGCACTTCTAAATACTTCCTAAGAAGCAATTTAAGTGAAGACAGGCTCCTTTTAGCATGACCTGACCTTCCAAGCAACTGACACACTCCAGTGCATCTCAAATGCTCCAGCACAGACGTGTGAAACATCTGGGCCATCTACTGAGATCCGGGTGCATGAGGAGTGTGGTCAGGTCCAGTCAACAGGGATGGAAGGCAGGGATGCCTGAAATTAAAGACTGCCTGGATTCTCCTGTAATTACAAGGTGCACCCAGATGACTTTGGACAATTGCACGCAGCTATTTCACTGGGTAGCTGCAAGTCTGAAGTGATTTGCACATCACACTAACTCAATCCACTACTGGGAACCTTTCTGAATTCTCTTACCAATCTTTTTCTCTTAAATGGAATACACAATACAATAAATGCCTCTTGTTTAAAGAAAAAATAAATCCAGAATGGTTTGTGGAACAGCAATACTGTCTATTGCACAGAGATTAAGTGGCCAGCCAAGATTGGGAAGGAAGCCAAATGACCTTCTCTTGTGAATTAATGATCCTTCTTAGCACAGACATTGGAAAGTGATTATTTTTTTTTGCAAAAGCATCAAGCATCAGTTGACTGCAGCTGTCAAATGGAGCAGGGACATTTAAAAAGCAGAAGTTTAACAAGCTTAAATTCAGGTATCCTAAACAAAGGTTTCTCATTTCCAAACTGGTTTATTCTCTGAAGAGCCAGGGAACTGAGAAGATACCAAAAAGTCAGGCATGTCAAATTTTCTTCATTACTGTTCCTAGTTGAGTCAGACTGGCAAGAATAAGTAGCAAGATGCTCTCTGGAGTTCTGTGTTTAAAACCAAGCTCACTCAACAGGAGTTGTCTCAGGGACATCACTAAGAGGAAACTGAAAGGCCATTCTGTGCATTCTTCAAACTTAACTCTTTCTTCATGAATTATTGAGGAGGTCCATGGGAAGCAGCTTAGTTCTGTTTTCTTTAATTGCAATAGAGATGTGGTGCTGCCACAGGAATAGAAAATGGAAGTTCTATCAAATGAGAGGTATTTAAGGTAGAAGGTGATAAAGTAATTATGTGACCTCCATTTCCTCTGCTTGCAAGGTGAGGAACAGTTACTACTGACACTGAAACCATCCCTGTAACTACATATATGAGTAATCTCCCTAACGAGCCAAATCGCAGCCATTCATGCCCTGCAGACCTGTTGTTCTGGCACTGTCTGCACTGGCAAACATTTCACTATACTTCATTGACGTTGTTTTAGGTTTGATTTGTATTCATAAAGACAGATTTGTTAAAAACAAAACAAATCCTGAGGTATTGCTGCTGGCACAGTGCACGCACCCCATGGTGTATAGATTGGAACCTTTCCTAGCAAATAATACAGATTTTTTGACATGCAAATTACACCATGACAACATTCCCATCACTAAAAGCCACCTACTTCAAAGGTCTCACTAGAGGCTATTAAAGTAACAGGGTTTTGTATACACCGGGGTCTTAATTTATCACTTTGCACATCAGCTTCTGCTTCACAAGAGAGAATGTATAATGCTGAGTTCACAGGGAGATGGCTTTTTATTTCAGACTTGCAATAAATAGAAACAATTTTACAGACAGCTCTGGGCCATTTCAGAGATGAAGTAATGGTGACAAAAGCCATCTAAAGTGTGACACTTCCATGATTTACACCCCTGGCCCACCCAGTGAATGGGCAAAACAAGTGTTAGTTATATCTAGAGGGGCAGAGGGGGATTACACAGCAAGACCAGGAATTTATGAGTTCTCCTCATTGCAATAATCCCACTAGATAGTGATAAATTCTTATTTTTGCTATGTCTCTGTTTTCTGCTCTTCAGTATAAATTACACTTTGTTACCCTCACCTGCTGCAGGCCATCTCCCTGCTTGCTACACAACCAACCCTTACCAGCTTGCTCACCAGCTCACACAAATGACACCACTGCTAAATGCCACAAAGCAGAAACAGGGCTGTGTCCCTTCATTCCCAAAGCTGCAAGAGTTGAGGATGCAGCAGCAGAGCTCCAAGGACCACACAGATACTCTGGGCAAGGCAGGAGGGAGGGAGGGGGAGGAACCAGCTCCCCTCTGTGCCCAAGACAGCAGCAGAGCCGCTTCCTGCCGGGAGCCCTGGTGCAGAATTGCAAATGACCAAAGCGGCTGCTCCCACCCCGGGTTCCAGCGAGCTGTGTGAATTCAGAGATTAACCACGTCCTGGAATTCCTGGGAGGAGGGTGAAGCTGCAGGCTGCAGCGGGCCTAAGGAAAAGGATGGAAAGAAGGTGGGGAGAGGTCCCGGCAGCAGAGGGTATTGATGGAACAGGCAGCAGGGCTCAGCTCTCTCCCAGTTAAATTCAGGATCTGGAGCTGTTCCAGCTGGTGACCAATCAATCCAGGGTTTTCTCTGATTGTCATCGCATCCAGGCAACACAAGGAAAGCCTCCTGGACTTTGGGATGGATAGAATGTAAATGCTATTTTTAAAATTACCCAGCAGGATAGAAAGTTCCGCATGAGAGAGCTGCACGGGCATTTATTTTCTCCCTCCAATCATGAGATTTGTTTACAGGATAAAGTTCCTCATGTGAAAAAAGGTAGAGCTTGGCTCAAGTTATTTGGCTGCACTGGAGAGTCACGTTCATGCATTGGCATCTCCTGAAGGGGGCTTGATGTTGGTTATCAGCCTGGTAATTCCCAGTGTGCCAGGATTTGGCTCCTGCATTCAGTTTCCAGAGCTAACCCTGAGTCCAGCTCTCCAGCTAAGACATACAGTAAAACTGAATGTACACACTCAGCTATTATTCTTACTTAGAAAAAGAAAAAATCTGGAAGATCTTGATGTTTTAAGCTTGTATTTTTCATTCTTAAAAATTCTCAAGATTGCCCTTTTTAGCAGAACATCTTTCCAATCATTACTGAAACTCACCAACACCCAATTGCATGATACAATGATATATAATTTAACAGCTAAGAAAAGGAGGGAAATGGTATTATACAAGGCTGTCACAAAGATGGTCCAAAGCAGACTTGGAAACAAAAATTCCTGGCCATATTATTGTAAATATTTTACAGATTTATTTCTTAGGCACGGGATAGTCCCCCCTATCTAAATAGCTATTACCAAGACTCACTTCAGCTTTCAGATAGGAAAAGTCTCTCTGAACTTAACATCCTTCTCTGCAGCAAAATGCAGAGAAACACAGAGAGAGCTGGAAATTTCTCCCATTTCTCAAGAAACTCACAAAACATCGTAATAACTTCCTGTGAAAAATCCTACTTCTAAATGACAAAATGCAGAAAGTTCTCAAGGCTTTAAATCTAAGCTTCATGATACTGGTGTCAAAGGAATTGTTTGACCAGTTACTTTACCTGCCAGGTCTCAGGAATTATATTCTGCCCAGGTTCAAAGGTTGACAGGGTTTTGCCCTGGGTTTTGCCCAATTTAGCTCTTTGGTTCTCTGCTGGAACTGCCCTCCTGAGCACCAGCACTGGGGACTCTGGTACCATTTGCAACCTGCCCAGTGTCAGTGGTCCAAGACTGTGCAAGACTGAAGTATGAGGCAAAGTGTTCAGTCAAAGCTTTAAAAAAAGAGTGAGACAGAAGTTGCTTAAGTAGAAAGATAACATCAGCTGCCCACACTATGACGTACAAAGAAATCAGACTTCTTGTCTCTAAATATAACTTTTATCTTCCAGAATAACACTCATGTTTAGTACAACTGGCCATGAAGGAGCTTTTGCATCATTTTTGGCTGCTTGATACATCAGCAGTCAAAACCCACCCCTCCTAGCTGGCTGTCCTAGCAGCAGAGTCCCCTCCCTAATGAGAAGGTCTTGGCCCCATGAGCACTTGACCATAAGGAAGGCCTGAAGTCCTCATGAGCCCATCTGCATTTGTACATCTTTAGGCCACACTTAATCTGTGCTGGATCTCATCCAGCCAGCAAACAAGTTGAAAAAATATCAGAAAAAACAGAGGATAATGTTATGGAATAGGGCTTGAGAACAAAGAGGATATGGAGGAAATACTGCCTAGTACAAAAAGAAAAGGAATGCAAATTCCTATGGGAAAAAGAAAGCCACAGATTCATAAACAAAAAGCTAGTATTAGTCTGAGTTTAAACTGAATACAAAAGGGTAAAAAGCTTTATGTTATATCCACTGCCAAACCACTAGTCAACCAGTCTCTTGCTATAATTACTTGACAAACAACAAATACTGCAACTGCCTTTATTTTTCTCCCCAAGCTTTTGCATCTTTGGTACGTGGAGAACACAGTACCATGCAGAGACAACAACTTTTACATAGTCTGCTCTGCTAGCTTTGTGCTTCTTGTAGTAAAAGCATTCAGAATTACATTTAATGACTTTTAGGTTATGTTCGGAAGTAATTTGTTTCCAATTTCTGTCTCTGAGGGCTGGAACAGACATAATAGGAGTACTTCAGTGGAGGGATTGTTTTCCCTTCATTTTGAATAGCTGAGGCACTTCTACAGGAAAGGCACTTTTATTAACATATACAGCAAATGTTGAAGTATTTAGATCTCTCTTAATGCCAGTTTATAGTTATGAATACTATGCAGGCAGCAGTGTCCAGCAGGATGTTTCCTCAGGTCCCTAAAGCTTTCTGTGTTTTAAGAAAAGCAATGATCTAAACACAATTCACTGCTTTTGTGGCAAATTTTCAGAATGTTGGACATCCAGCTATTTGTATTTTGCTAATTTAGGCTAAACAATACAATGTCAGAGAGTAATATGCTAAAAATAGTTCCTGCATCCTCCTAAGCTTTCTTTCTAAAACTGCAGAGTGTGCCTGGGACCTACTGCAAAGTCAAATAACCCCAAAAAGGCATGGAAACAAATAATTTTCTTCTAACTTTGCTCATAGTTGCTCGCATATTTTATGCAGAATAATTAAAAGGAATGATTTTATTCAGGAGCTACTTGTACAGCATGAAAACTACAGGAAGACTGCTCTAGTTAGAAGTTTCTCTATGACGTAGATGTTCCTCCAGATGATATGAAAATGCTCCCCAAATATCAAGAAGACCAAAACCAATTTATCAGCCACCTCATTTTAGTGTCAGTGCTAACAGGAGCACACTGCCTCTTCTCCTGGAGATGCTCACTGCCTTTTACCACAAGCTGGTGTACTGTCTCCTCCTCTTTACCAATCCTTAACTTGTGACAACCTCACAGACAGCCTCTCTATAAAAGGAGGTGGTTCTTCAACAAGTGGGTCCAAATGGGTCCTGTTAAACCCAGTATAACTTTGATAAGAAGAACAACCATGACTGGGCATTGAAGAAAAGAGCTGGCCTCAGATTCACCTTTCCTCTGTGCCATAAGATGGATGTGTAGTGGCTGGAAAATATATGAAAATAGTTCTTTTAAGCAGATCATATTCATTACCATGGTAACAATTCCCTCCCCTCTCTAGAGAGGGTATATGAGGCAGAAACAATAATCTTCAGTTCTAATGAACATGGGTTAAGTGCCTCTTGATGTTCCATGTTTTCACAATACATCTGTGGATAGTAATGGACTTAATCTAGAGAGGTTTGGCCCCTTGACAAATGGTCTCCACAGAGAGCAAACAGAACCAGGGCACTTAAATAACACCACAGTCACTAATGATATGATTATGGAAGGTGATAATGCAACAAGAATGACTCTCAGCAGCTTCCAGGAGTTACAACTCACAGGAACAGAGCCTGTTAGAAAAGAGCCACGCAATTTCTACTTCACACTTTTGCTATGATGTATAAGCTTTTTAAATAGATGGCAAAAAAAAAAAAAGCAACAAGGGAACAAACCAACAACAACCACAAGACATCAGAGAAAAAGCTATTTTAACATAAATAACTTAGTCTCAGAATGGCTTTGTGGTTTAAAGGACTTGAAGTAATTGAGTTCCAGAGCCACAAAAGCAGTTCACAAGTCTGGTCATCTCCTCACCCTACATTATACACCATGATGTCAACAAATTCAGAGAGGCAGAAGGAACAGTCTGTGTATGTCTGGCAAAAGAGATCATGTGCCAGTGCACAATTTTTAGAGAGAACCATACATTAGATTGAGGGGTTTTTTTTTAAGCTGAAGATTTTCTTCAATATAGTGGCACAAAGTCACTGAGAGCCCAAAGCCTTATTTCACTACCATTCTTTTGACTGCTGAGATTTTTTTACCACCTCTCTTTATTACTAAAAACTGATAGCCAAAATGCCAGATAACATTCAACTGGGCACTGAAATATGGCAACTGAAACCACTTCATCAATCATGACAACTTATGCAGTCTCACTTTCATACTGTTTTCTCTTGGTCATTAAACTGAACTTCCACAATATTTTCTTTCTAGTGATTCTGTTTTCATGTTCTGAGTAATTACTTTCTCCTTAGCATTCACAACTTTTGGTATCAAATCATTGTTTAAATAGGGATCTTAGAAATGGCACAGCAGATCAGAGAAATGAGTGTTTTCACATTTCCCCTCAGTTACTGTAAACTCATGCAATTCCTTTTTTTTAAAAAACAAACAAAACCCATCAGGCCACTACTAATTTGTGCTGCATTTCTCTCAAGCCCCTCAAGCATCCCTCTCTTGTTTTATGAGATTGCCTCCTGGGGAACAGGCTGGAGTTCAAAGCCAGGGAATGTTCCCACTGTAGTCAATACAAGGATATATGCCAGGAGCAGAACACAAATTTTGTCTATAATATAACCTTTGTATGGATTAGAACATTGAAAAAGTGGAGCCTTGTGTACTGGTCCCTAGGTCTTATCCCCAGATATGTTCCTAGGTCACTAATCCAGCTTTTCTCAGGGAATCTGGGACATGGGTAGGAGCTGCTACTGAGAGTATCAGTTATTCTAATTCATGTTGCTCACTCTGTTTAATGAAATGTGGTATCTTCACAATTTCAACACAAAGGAATCTCACTCTCTCACCACCTCAGAGCAGGAAACTCCTACCAGACCTCAAAGGCAGTACATTCTGTCATTGTAAAAAATGAAGTTAAGCAGTCAAAAAGCACTTCTTTTATTCTATCATTCCTCCCTCACTGAGCTGAAAACAGCTTGCATCCAAAGTTATCCATGGTTTGAGGCTTTATGTTGGAAAGAGCATGAGAGATTAGACCAGGACTTGAACAGAAGATACCTTGTAGACAGGGGCATTATCAATGGAAAAGTCATCATGCACGTCACAGGGTTCTGGCCTGATGGAGTTTGTTACCTCATTCCCACCACTGCTGTGGCTAAGGCAGGAAGGAGGATGACATTCTTCACTCCACTCCAGTTCTTTGTACTCAAGAATGATAAAAAACTCCCTGTGGAGCTTAATATCAGCCTTATCGTAAGAGTGCAAGGGTCTGGGAAAAGCAAGTTCAAGAGGAGTCAGAGAATGCACCACAAAGAGAGCAATGGGAATAAGAATCTGAGGAAGAATGTCCGAGATAATGCCTCTAAATGAAGCAGTGAAGACAGAGAGACAAGACTCTCACCATTAATCAATACCATGTTTGTCCTTTGGCCCATCTGACTCGAATTTCTGCCCTGAGATCTTCACACACTCTGTAACCAGGCCCCCCACCACACCACAGTCTGAACTCCTCAGATTCTCCTGGATTACTCAGTGTTTGCCAGGGCTTCACCTGCTTGCTCTCAAAAACTGCTGAAAACTCATTCTGCTGCTTTAGAAAGAGTGAGAACAGACAACAGCAAGGGAAAGAACAAGAGCCTCATCAGAGCAGGAACCAAAACAAAAAAGCTTTTTTCTGAAACATCATCTGGACAGTCCCATAGCAACAAGCCTCCAGCAGCCATATATAAAGCAAAGACTTCCACTGTCCACTGAAGCACGGACACACTTTCCCCCAGAGACTGATACTGAAAGGAAAAACAAATAGACTTTGGTTGCCTTGCATGCCTCCTGGGTGGCCTGCTATCTGATACAGTTAGTTCCACTACTTGGGTTCAGCATAGAAAAACAAAACTCCTTTTCCATTCTGTTGCAGAGGGAATACTTGTTACTCCTGGTGCTGCTCGGGTACAGACAGATTCAGGATGATCTTCTACGTTTGCAAAGTGTCCTGGTTTGGGCCAGAATAAAGATAATTTTCTGTCCACCTAACAATTTCTGCAGTATCAATATACCTTGGCTTTATACTTTTTAAGGTGTTTCTTCATTCAAGAACTTTCTCCAATATCTGTCTTTCTGTGAAACTGGTGCAAACCAGACAAACAAACCACTGCTAAGAAATTACTCAAAATTTCAGAGATCAATTTACTCAAAGGGAAAGCTACTGTCTTTTCTCCCAAACTCCTGCACCCTGCAGCTAGTGTTTCATAAAGAACTGGTTATGAAGAAAAAAAAAATATTATTATTTACTTTAAAAGATGGTCTCTGCCTTTATTAAAGACTTGCTCCAGGGTGTATACCATGTGGTGATAACTGCTTTTGTCTTCTGCTCTAAGTAACAAACAATATTATTCTTAAAGAAAAATCTCAACATTATATCAAACCAAGACAATCCTGCACACTGGGTGAGTTGTTGTCCATTATTGCCTTCTACAGCTGAGCTACACACAGAACCAAAGGCCTAACTCATCTGTACCCAGCATTAGCCAGAGCTTGGTAAGCACAGCAATGGACATACAAGAGCTGGACAAATCTTTATGTGTGTTCAGCAGTAAAAAAACAAACACTCTGCAGAGAAATGAGGCATTCCCAAGCTGTCAAAACCTGCCTTTGTAAATTCCCATTTAAATGCAGCAGATTAGAAAAAGCAGGGCCCCAGGCTGCAAAACTTCATTTGGTCAAGGCCACAAAGCAAAATATTTCTTTGGTTTTACAGAAATGATCAATGAAAAATCTCTCACAACAGCACACTGCCCACAGAAGCCTGTAGAATTTAACTTCAGAAACTGATGCCAAACTGAAGCTGCTGCACATAATATGCCTTATTTCTCACTATCAGTGACCTTTGATGCAGTAATTTGTGTTTTGTACATTAATTACTTATGACAATACAATACTGGGGACTTCAGTGTTAAAGTTATTGGAAAGAACAAAGTGAAAACAGTAGAAGTAAGTATGCAAAAACCAGCAGCCTAAAATACAAATACTTCTGTAAAGTGACACTGCTTACTGCACATCTACAGGAAAATGATTAATTACTTGTCAGAGAAAAGTAAAATGTAGCTATTCTCTTACCTGGTAACCTTCAGTCTTCTTTTGGCACCATTTCAACAGAGCATTCCTCTTTGAACCACCATACTCTCTCGCCAGGGCTGCCAGTGGGTCCTTTCTCTCCACACTAATCCAGGGAAGCATAAAGAAGATAATTATGCTTCAAGCCTCTTATTTTTCAGCAGTGTGTAAATAATATCTGTATGACACAGCAGAACAGAACCTACAAGGGAATCAAACTGCAATAGCTTTCAGAGCTTTGAGTCTGTAATTGCCTTTAAATGTGACCAATTCAGATGGTGTCACTGCATATGAAGGGCTGAAAAGCCAGCAGCCTATGGCATGTGCTAACCCAGAATGTTTGTTATTATCTTCATCAGCTTTACTTCTAAAAATTTTCAAGTAAGCACCTTGCTTTATGTATTGAAAACTAGAATTTAGGGGGTAGAACTGAAAGAAACTTTCTAAAGAATCTGTAACAGCAAATTCACATCCACCTAGGCTGCTGCAGAAGGAGCTGTTGATTAAAAAGAAGAATCTGCAAGCTGTACTCCAGTCAAGGCATCAAGGACATTTAAAGACCAACAGTAAAAACACCTGCCTTGTCTCCACCCTACAGCTTCTACTGCTGGAAATAATGGCAGAGGAAATTTTTTTTTTTTTTTCCTCAAGACAGAAGAAAATTGTGTGTCCAGCTTTCCCTCAGATCTCAAAGCTGGGTTTTTTTGTTTTTAACTCACCATAACATGTAAGGTAAGTAGCATAACAGTAAGGCCTGATCACTTGTACACATGATGGAAATCTTGTACACAACTTCTCCTGAGAGCTTCCTATCATCATTTTACCATGTTTGCTCATCTTACAAATAATTGTGGCTATTATAACTTTAATTTTGATATCTGGATCTGACAGTCTGGTAATCCAGACTAGCCAGAAGAGTTCTCAGTGGAGACAGGGGGTCCTCCAGATTAAAACATTAATTTTGGTAATGCTGTCGATCTTTTCAGTTTGGGTTTTTTTTCCCAAGAAACTGAGTTGGTACCTGAGTTTGCTTTGGGGTTTCAAGCTGCTAGGGGTAGAGTTGAGCATTCTGCTGCTGAAGGCCATGGGTGGTTTGCTCAGGGATTCCAGGGAGGGGCTTTTACGGAGGTAATGATCTGGTTTCAGCTCTTCAGTTCTCCCCTTCAGAAGGTCTGTGGGAATTAAAAAAAAAGAAAAAAAAAGCTGTCAGTTTGCAGGCTGAGGAATTTGATTAATCATTGTCCTGCCACCCCAGCACACAATATGTAGTCTGTTGTTTTGATTCTAAACAAATGTACTCATTTGTTCATTAAACACACATGGGGCTAGGAAACCTTGAGCAGATTAGAGGTGATCATAACAAGGAATGGCTTTGATGATTCCAGCAGTACAGGCTGCCTGGTTTCCTGTGATTGATACTCCTGCTGGGGGGTAGGGGCCTCAGGTGAATGAGGGGAAATACCAAAATCTACAGTCTTAAAGGTTCAAAAGCTGATATCACCAGATATCCTCACCAGATGACTGAGCAGCCCTGATACAATAATTTCTGTCACTGGCAGCCTTCTTGTCTCCTGAATACAGCTCAGCATAAGGCAGCAGTAAAACCTATTTATTATCACATGGTGTATGGCATCCTATCTGACAGAACTTTGGGAAGTCTCAAGATGACCATAGCATATGCTTCTATATTTTTACTATGTATTTTATATATATTCTATGATACATATTTTATATGTGAAAGTATAGACAAATAAAATAAAATTAGTAGCTAGAGTCTGTTGTTGATGGGTTTTTGCAGAGAAGCCAAAGAGATCAAAGAAGTCAAATTATCTCCCTGTGCATAGCAATGATGAGGGAGAGTGCTGTGGAGCACTTTTGGTGTGAATCCTTCCTTAGCTTCAGCAAAGCTGGTCTGACTGAATCAGTCCTGAATTTCTTTTAAGCAGTAACCAGGGTCTGTGTGTATCAGCAGCTGCCAGACAGAACCACACTTCCAACAAGCTGCCCTTGCTTTGGCTCCTGAATTTTGTATGACTAAATCAGCATTTGTAGCTGCTGAGAGCTATAAGCATTTCTGCACTTTATTTCCACATCACAGGGAGCTGCTAAGTTCCTATTTATTAAGTCCAGATGGAAAAGGACAGAAGCCAGCCCCAGGAGACTGTCTCCTTTCCTGCAGCCTGGCTGTTGGCAGAGCTTTGTTGTGTTGGATTGCATAAACCATGCTCTGTAAGAGTCATCCTTCCTTCCACTCACCTGTCCCATCTGTGTGTGCATATGAATCCACAAAAAAACAGAAATAGCACACAGCAGACCTTTTATAAGTCTTTTTGTTGGTTTTCCACCATATATTCCAAATGTGCATCACTCTTCTAGGTCCTCATTATGTTATATTTATGAGGCATTGCCTCAAATTTAAACAGCCACACCAATCAGGCAACCAATTACTGATTCCTGGGACCAGTTTAAATGTAAGGATATTCTCCTTAGAGAAACAGATCTCCCACAAAAGGCATAGCAATAAGCAAAGCCTGAACATTATGAAAATGAATGTAGGTTTATAAGGACAGCAACAAAAAAAAAAAATGCACTATTAAATTGTCTTTAGTATAACTGGTCTGCTAAAGGCATGGTCTAATTAGGAAGGTGCTGTGCCAGCCACTCAGGAGTTTGTGTTCATGCATGGTACAGAAAAAGGAAAGAGAAGGAAGGATCCCAGATAGGAATAAAGACTACTGGGAGCATCTAACTGGAAAGAGAAGAGGGACAGGATGAGGGCATATTAGGAGTAATCCGGAAAGAGAAACAGGATAATAACTGTGTGAAAAAGATGCAGGATGATTCAGGAATAATCCCCATCTGTTAGCACTGTCTAGCTGCACTATTTGAAGCTACTTAGTGGTCACTGGCTTGAATTGCACCCTAGTGCCAGCAGAGGTGCAAGTTAACAGCAGCCAGTGTTGTAGTTTGAGTCTCACTTGCTTGAGTAATTTACTCCCTTTGGGTTACCTCTGGCTGCCAGAAATTCCAGGACAGAAGCAGTAAACTTCTGATTTTAAATGAAAATAGCATAGCCAGAGATCAGCTCTCTCTGCAAAGCAACCCATCTTCTTCTCCAGTGATAGAACATTTGGGTCATATTAAGGACATCACAGAGCCCTGCTGGGACACTGGTCAGATGGAATCAGCCAGAAGATTATTATTATGGAGACTACTTCACTCTGAATTTCCTTAGGGATATTTTTTAATTCAGTGTTGTTTGCATAGGGCTTGGAGCAGCTGCCTTTGAGGATTATTTAGATTGGAACCAGAGCTATTACAACTTCATAGTGAGTAAGCCTTTGCTATGGATTATTGGAACTAAATTAAATCCAGGTACAAAGAGAAGCTGTAAATACAGGAACTTGTTAGCTAAGAAACTATGAGTTTTTTACCATAAAATGTCTAATAAGATATCTGCTGATTTCAACAGATTTTCAAAGAAAATTGTCTGTGGCCATTAACAATAATTATCCATGGCCTGAAGTGGAATATTTATTATTAAGGACCAGAGTTTATTACACAGTTGACAGATTTCTTCACTCCACAGAAAACTGGTAGAGATTAAAAAGGTCTAATGTTCTGGTTCAGATCATCATATACTCTCATGCAAGACATTTTCTAGAAACCAGCTGATACAAACAAGTAAACTCTGTTCCACTCACAACATCTGAGTGCTCTGCCCTTACTCCTGTAGGAGAAGCCAGTAGCATAGACAAGATGTTGTTTGTTTATGCTGCCACCTACCCTAGAACCTGGTTTGCTGTTCTGATTCAGTATCTCTTCATCTTTGAATCAAAGTACTGGAATATTAGAGTATTACCTGATGAGTCTAAAAATAAAGACAGGTTCTAATTTCTCTCCTGTGCAAGCAAACTACTGCAAAGAGCCTGGTCTACTAATAAAGAGGTTTTGACTGATTTTATCTTTTTTTCACTTCCCTGCAGTTTTACTGAGGTTTCATCACAAGGATGCAATATTTCATCTATCCTTAAAAATTCAATAATGTGTTATTACTTGCTTGCATTCCAATGCAACAAGTACACTCAGGACAAGACAGTCAAAATAAAAGGCCAGAGAGAGAATGGGAAACAAACACTGGTAGAAAAGAATATTAAATGATGAGAGAACAAAAGCAAAGTGTGAAATAAAACAAACTTATCTCTTGAGAACTCTCAAAAACCCCCTATTTCAAGCCCAAATATGACAGCTCCTAAACCAGTCACATCGGTGTCTGAAATGTTTCGTGTATTTCAAATGAAGCTCAATTTAAAAACAAATAAACTCTCAGAAGACAATACTTTGGACTTGTTCCAGATACATACATGCTGAACAAGATCTGATCCTCTCTGGTTCCATAGCATGGATTAGAGAGGTGCCATGGATACTTTGGACTAAAGAAGGCAAGTTTGTGTTGGCAAACCATAATAAATCAGCTATTTTTTTAGATGGAAATGGAAGCACAATTAAATTATTAAGCTAAAACAAAGACTCTGAAGAAACTTCTTTATATTTCCTTTGACCAGATGAGAAGAAAAATGGCTCAGGTAGAGGCCAACAGTTTTTGCTGGTAAAAAGAGGCAACAGTTGTGTATTTACTGCACCTTACCTGCAAGAGGAAGGTCTGAAAGATCTGTGTGTCTGGCAACACCCTTGCTAGCTGGCTTGGCGTTGTTATAAACAGAGTGTCTCTGTGAAACAAATGTACAAAACAATAACTAAAAAAAAAAATACTAGCCATCATTTTTACTCTTGCCAAACAATATCCAGTGTCACAAATGCAAAATAAGAATACCTGTTCCTAACTTTGCCTCTGTATCCAGCAATCCCCAATCCTAAGCTGGAAGCATTCTTGTCTCTGCAGCCCCAGCACCAGTTTTCAGCACTAAAACTCCTCAGCCAGGCACTAATAGAGATTTCTCAAAGCTCTCTTTGATTTTATCCTACTCTTCAAGATTCCTTTGCTGATTCTTTGGAGGAAATGTGCTCACGGATTTGTTCAGCAGTCTTTCAAATTCGTTTGATTCTTCAGAACTCTCACCTGATCACCCTAACTTCTCAACTGTATTCTACCCAGATTCAGAGGGGAATATCCTGGTTTAAGTCCAGTGACCATGCAGTCAGAGAACAGACAATGACTTCTCTAGCCTAGAAAGCTGAGCAGTCTATATTCAGCAGAGGTAGCAAACAGGAAGCACAGTGCATTCATTTCTTTACTCACAACATTAGTATTTCCAACAACTTATACCAGAGATTTGAAGATTGCTATCAGAAAGCTAAGTAACCAATGTAGTGACATAATGCAGGGATAACAACCTAGTGCAACAGGAAAGTAAAACAAAAAACCTCTAAGAGCTCTTCAGTCAGCACTGTATGAACTTGCTGGGTGTGTGCATGTATTTTAAAAACTTATTATCCCAAATCATAGAATTATGCAACTGGATGGTTGGAATGGACCTCAGAGATCATCAAGTCCAACCTTTGATCCACTACTGCTGCAGTTCCCAGCCCATGGCACTGAGTGCCACATCCAGGCTCTTTTTAAATATCTCCAGGGATGGAGAATCCACCCCTTCCCGGGGCAGCCCATTCCAATGTCTGATCACCCTCTCAGTAAAGAAATTATCTCAACTCACATGCCAGTTACTTAGTTTAGTTTGGTCTTTCTTGTAACTTACTCCCAATAATCAAAACTTAATTTCTGGTCATTGGTGATTATAGTTCAGAATTGTATTTCAAAAAGTTCACATCAGTCCACCGAGACCTTTAAGCTAAGGTCAAACTTACTTTGATCCTTTTTGTTAGTACTACAGCATTTGATGTTTCACAGCAAATAAACAGATGAGTTTCCCCTTCCCCTTGTCAACACTTGCATGCTGAAGCTAGGTCAGGCTGTAGCAAACCCTGTAGCAACCATTTTAAAACTACAAGGTTGGAAAGAGCTCCTTGTACCTGCATGGGGGAGACAGCAGCTGCTGGGGCTGTCCTCACTGGAATTCCACTTAGAGGGCTCCTGGGGACTTTGTGAACTGGGATGTTTTGGCCAGTGCTACCTGCAAGGAAAAAACATGGAAACACTTGCACTTGAAACCCAACTATCTCCCTCTTGTCAGAACAGGGAACCAGTGGTGTGATGCCATTCTGCTGATCCTGTATCAAGCACTGGCATAAAACGTCTACTGAGAAGCAGCACAAAGTGGCAAAAATGACCTGCTCACTGCTAGAATTTTAAATTTTCTTTTTTTTTAGTAAAAATGCAGCGTTCAAATACCTGAGCATCCGAGGTCAAACGATTTTATCAGTGATTTCACAGTGGCTGCAGATTCTGATGGGGTGGGAGATGCTCTGCTAATGCAGACTCCTTGCCAGCGGTTGGCTGTGTCTGGCTCCAGAGATTCTGCCTCTTCAGCTATCAGCCTGCAAAGCAGAGAGCAGATCAAAGTCAGGGGCAGCAGGAAGTGCAAACAGAGATTAAAGGTCTTTATATGGAGCAAGGCAAACCCAAAACCTCACACATTTTGTTGTAACGCTCAGAACTTGGACCACTCATTATAATGTTCTTTACTTGCAGTGCCTGGCAAATATTAAATCATTAAATCTAACAAACTTTTTTGCCTTGTTAACCATATCACCCCATTCCCCATTCTCACACAGGATGGAAGGTTATAATAGAAAAAAGTAGTTTGATGAGACTTGTGAGTGATAATTACCTGGAGGTGGACACTCAATAGAGCCCAGGGGCTACTGTACTCCTCAGTGTATAATGAGGAAAGTAACCAAAGAAGTTATTTTACACCTTGTGTTTTTAATTGGCATGACCCCTGCTGAAATAATTGTTACCAGCTAAAATGCCACAGTTGAAAATAAGTAATTGGACATGGTTTAGGTGAGAGCCATAAAAATTAATCCCAAAAAGTCTACTAAATAATGAAATACTTTGGAAATGAAATTCTTGCAGCTTATCAACAAGGACACCTGGTGAACAAGTAAATCCTCAATCATAAACCATAGGCAGCTTTATAGGGAATAAAATTGTTAAGTGCTTCATCCTAGCAGTCACAAGAATACCAAAATTCAGTGGGTGGAATGAAAAGAGGCAGAATAGAAATAAGGCTCATATTTTAACAGGAAGGATCATTAAGTTACTCCATCAAACAGAGATTTCCAAGTCAAGATTAGGTGCTGGACTTGCAGGAGTAAGTACTGGAAAGTAACAGCCGTGGTAAAGAGCAAATGGAACCATAAAGTACAATCATCACTTTTAGTCATGCATTTTACAGATGTGGCTGACACTGCTGAGCACTGACACTCTCCTTGCCCAGCAGCTTTCAGGCAGACTTTGAGTGTAATAACATTAGCAATGGTTTAGGAAAACTGCAATAAGACCAAGTCTAGTCGTGTATAAGGAGAATATTTGTATGTTACTTTCCTGATCTCCTGGCTGCTTAAGAAACGTGTGCTGCTCTACAGGGTCTGAGGTATCACCACTTTTCCCCCACTTTTAGGTACTGCAGGAACCAAGAGCTACATGAGCACAAAACCAGAAGTTATTTCATAAGGCAGCTGGGTGACTCCATCCAGAGAGTGCCTCTGGGGCTTAACAACTTCTGACACTGGCAACTTCTTTGCTAATTCATTCAAGCTCCTTGAGTGCCAGGGGAGCCTGCAGAGGCAGATGGCTAGAGAAAAGGCCATTTCAGTTCCCTTCTCCATTTAATCCAGTAAGAAGGATTCACTGAGCTTTGGGGGAAGTAGTGGTTCACAGACTATCTTTAAGTTCTACCCTTTGCTTCTGTGTCTTCATAAAAGCAAAAAATCAACAGGTGATAACATCTGCACTTCAGTTATATGAAAACAAAAGCTGAAGGAGTGCTGCTTCTAGGAAAGTATGGAGGAAGGATAGATTTCTGCCTCAGGACACCAAGCCACCAATGCAATCCCCTTATACTTTCAAGGATTAAATAGGCCACTATGCCAGAGTGCAAGGTTTGTGGAGTATTACCAGAGAAAGAAAGGAACAGTAAAGACCTCCAGGCAAGCCAGAGGTGTGCTGCAGGCAGCCATCACTCCATTGGGTGCAATTTAACTCTGAGAAGAGCTCAGACCTCACAGACCCATCCCTTCAGTCTGGCCTGTGACAGCAAAAGGATGTAAACATGTTAAATAAAGTTAGTGTAACTAGCCCAGCCACAGAACAGTAAATTGAGAAATCACATGCCATTATTCTGTCATTGTACAGAGTAATTATGAAGAGTCAAGTGCTGGAGCCACTTACAGTTTCAATTCTGTTTGGATGCTTCCTGTAATCTGAAATCTGTCTATTTCTAATAGGCTTCTAATGCACCCTGAAACAACCTCTTAGATTAAATTCAATCACATCAGAAAGCTGAGGCCTCTCATGCTGCAAGCTTTAGCACGAAAGGTAGGAAGAATTGTTCTGAGTCCTGTTTGCTTCAAGTAATCCAATACATGGCAGACAACAAGCAATGGAGAGTAATGAAACTTGGTGAATACCTTCCAGTTTTAAAGATCAGGTGGATGCATGTGTGTGTACACATGTGAGTTTCTTAATAGAGAAGCAGAAGAATAAGAACTTAACTTGCAGTAGCAAACTAATTCAGGAGGACAGCACAGAAGAACCTGGCTTTGAAAGATTAATGACAAGCCATAACTTCAAACCAAAAGTGACATCTTGTGCACAGAATTTATTCAACTTAGTCTAGCTCAGGCCATCCAAGACAACCAAGCAAGCTCTGCTACAAAAAGGATGGATTTGAACAAAATGTCATCTATTGCTGTACGCTTTCCTTGAAACAAAAATGAATGGTTTGCAGAGATAAATGCTGCTAGTGCAGCTGGCTGAAGTGGAGCAGCTCCAGGAGGAAGCAGAGCTCTTTAGCCACACATGAATTAAAATGTGCAATCCTTTTCACAAAACCACTGCCTAGTTTCATTCATTCATTCATTCACCAGTGGGAAAAGGAGATGCAGGGAGCTTTTCTCTAGTGGCAAGCTACTCTCCTGGCTTTCCAGGTTTGTAATATGAGGACAACAGTCTGCCAACAAGGTGAGAGTCTTCTGTGCTTAACATATAGATTTTGAAAACAGCAGCACTCATGCAGTTGTGAAATTTCTAAACTGCTCCAATGACTTCTTTACTCCAGCTGGGCTGGGACCAGAGAACTCTATTTTCAGAATCATTCAGTAATTTTTGACACAGTTCTTGTCGTTGCTGTGACTTCTCATGAACTCCAAGGTACACAGTGAAAGAGACAACTACTGATGCACAGAACAGAAGTGAGGCCAAGGACAGGCAGCAGACAATTCCAGACACTTAAACATTTATTTGGCACTTCAATATATATTTCTTAAACATAAAAACCAACATTCAACAGCTGCCAGCACAGAAAAGAAAGGCAACACAAGTGTGCATCTATGCATACACTCCAGTGGCATGGCACAAGGGTGAAGGCCATGCCAAAGCCAGGACATCCCACAGAATTCTCTACTAGCTCAGCCTGCTCTGAGACCAGGCCCTGCTAGGTCTTCACATCCAGGAGCCAAAACATCAAATTCCAGTCATGGAATGAATCCTGATGATGTCCTGGTAGAGATGGTGACTTCTGACTTCCTCCTTAATATCCAAGTAAAGCTTTCTCCAGGTGTCTCCAGTTGGAAAGCTGAACTTCAGCAAGTTCTCCCTGATCATCAACATACACCTGAGTTACATGCATGAGAAACTCCTTTTTGAGAGGCTATTTATTAGAGACTTGATATATCAATTTTTTGCCCCTCTGATATCTCTGCAATTGTCACAGCCAGGAAAAACCTCTCGTGGGACATTGTCTGTAAAAGTCATAGCAGGACACGCTCCTTGGGCACCACCCCACTTCCTAACACTCACCGAGTCAGATACGCCACCCAGTGGTGAGAGCCTTGTCAATACAATATTAAAAATCCAAACCCATCAGAGAAGCAGATACTGAATAAATGGCTTTGTTTCCATTCAGATTTTCTGCTGGATTTCAGTAACCTATCAGTTGAGTTTGTGTGTGCACACATACTGCTCTGTATGGAGAAGTGTACTGCAACACACAAAGATAGATCTATCTATAAATATAACACTATCTGGAGAACTCAGTGTGTATTGTGCACCCAAAGTTACAAATTAGACACACAGAGTTTTATATTTTTTTGCCTCAGCTTAAAATGGCATGGATGATTTTCTGCTTCAGGATTAATATCCCCATTCCTCAAGAAAACCCCTCTCAGTTATTTCAGTTGCTCAAATATCTCTGATTACTTCTTCTGGCCTAATTGGCTTTAGACTAATTCAGAACTTTTTCCTCCTCACAGAGTCTTCTGAAGAGAGAAGCCTTCTGAAACAAAGAAATGCACTCTTGCCCATCAGGAGGAGGTGGACCTGAGCAGCATTCATGCTTTGCTATACACTTGATTTTCACAGGGCATAAAAAACTGGAGGTGCTTTCTCGAATTGAAACTTCCCTTTCTCAGCTGCAAGTTGAAGATTTTGTCCTGAAGTGTCTCACAGGCCTGGCTATGCATCCATTCAGGGCTGTGTTAGCTGGTGGAGATCAGGCACCTATGGAGATAGAGACAACAATCGAGGGGGTTATAAGAAGCAACCCAATGCCCACCCTGAGGTACAGCTCTCTGCTCTCCAGCTATCATCCCATCATCACTAACTAAAGGGGAGAGGGGAAAATGTTGACACTGTTGCTAGGACAGCTGGAGGAGTGCCTTAACACCCCACTAACTCAGCTTTGGGAATTGGTGAGCAAACAACAATGCAAAATACCAAACCAAAAAAATAATCTTTGTTGCTCAGGTAGGACAAAATAAAGCATTTTTAAAGCCAGAGAACCAATCTGAAAGGACAGGGATGGTCACATTCCTGACTTTCCTCTCCTCTCATAGTTTCAAAATATTCATTCCAAATGGGTACGAGCTGGTCCAGGCAACTAGAGCTGCTCTACCAGTTTCTTTTTCAGGGTCCTTATGCCAAAGGGGATAGGTTAATCTCCATACAGTGTTAAAATAAATAAATGGGGAAAAAACCCACAAAACCCCACAAAATACCCAACAACCCAGCTCTGAGGAGTCACTAACTACAGCAAGCAAACAGGACCTCAAGGACCCTGCTATGACAGTCCAGTTTGTTTATATTCAGTGAGAGCAGAATGAGCTATCAAACTATCAAACCTCTGTAAGACAGAACAGCTGCAAAACACAGGCACAAATGAGCAGCACATCAGCACATACAGACTGACAGCAGGGTTTAATAGACAAAGAGTACAAGATTGTTTCCAGGAGAAAAAGCATGTAACACTGCCATGCTGTGGCACTGAGACTTTAGGAGGAAGAACAGAAGCAAATTAGTGGGATACATCACAATCTTCACTTTAGACTTCTGTTTGAAGAGTTGGTTAACTTTTTATTATTCTAAGAAGTTGCTCATTTAATTAGATATATTTCTAATTTCTTAATACTGCTACCAGCCCAGGAGTCTCCTGTCCATGTTCTTGGTTCAAGGCATGTAATGTTATAGTGTCAAAATAATTTTGGGAACTTGTTCCCTTCAAGTCAAAGCAAGACCTTGAAACTTTCCCTTGCCATTGACCAGTGTATTGCCAGAAAGGCCTGGAAATGAGTGAGAAATGAAGCCAAAAAGAGCTGTCCATAATTTGGGTACCCTCTGCAGTAACTTTATTCCCTTGTGTTACAAATCCAATATATTATGGAGAAATATATTCTACAACAGATCAAATCAAATATTTGATCCGAAAACATCTAAAAAAAATAATTTATTTTTAAGGTGAGCATGCTGAGAAGATAAAACTTGCTACAGGACCACAGGATAATTCAGGTTGGAAGGGACCTCAAGAAGTCACCTAGTCTAACATCCTGCTCAAAGGGAGCCAGCTATGAGGTCTGAGCTGGTTATTCAGGATCTCATCCTGTTTGGTCTTGAAAACCTCCAAAGATGGAGACTACATAATTTCAATTTCCACCACCTATGAGGAGTGAGTTAACACAGCAGTGGATTGTAAGCTTTTGCATTTAATGCAGAGAATTAATATTGATTAGCATGTAAAATATCACTAAGACTGTCTGAAACATGGGTTAATCAGTTTGTAGGTTTCAAACAGTATTAACTTGGGACAAGTTAATTCCTCTCTTCCTTATTCCATTTGTTTGATGCTGGTCCAACCTCCCCCCAACATTCTTAGTCATAGAATTATACATTTAATTTGTGTTAAAGATGCCTTTGGGAGGCTCTTACCTTCATTCAGATGAACTCTGATGATCTCATCAGGATTTTTTCTGCAAGTTCTTTGGCTGTTCCTGAACCAAAAATGACTTTTTGTCTTAGAAGAATGTAACGGTGAAATCAAACTTGGAGGCAGGAACTCAGGCAGCCACAGGCAAACATTAAAATGTCAGGATGTTGTAGGAGATAAATTGGCTTCAAGATCAGTTTATGAGGTGGAGTCTAATGACCCTCAAGAGATGGTTGAGATTTTGCCAAAAACCTTTGAGTAGTAAGCAATTTGGAAGGTACATTTTCCAATCAGAGCTTGAAAAAAAAAAAAAAACAAACCAGAGAGGAAACTTTCACTAGGGACTGACAGACATTCAGCTGAGTGCACAGCTGCTCAGCATTACCAAATATGAGGAATATTTATAGACCCTGTTAAGGTATCATGCTACAAACTGTTTCCACCAGTGCTGAGCATGCATTAGAAGTCACTGCAGGTACCAGAATCTACTGCTGATTCTGAGCAGTAGGATTTGGAAAAACTGACTAAAAGCAAGTTTGAGAACTTCCCCAGAACTTTCTGGGTGTAAGAAGTTGAGGTGTTGGGGCAGATAGTGACCTCAGGAATGCAAAAATAACTGGGAGTGTAGAACTGGCTCTCAGCAGGAGCTTTGGCAACTCCAAGAACAGGTCAGTACAGCTTTAAAATTTCCGTGCTCACTTGTTGACCACGGTCAACACCTGCTTACACCTGCTTCACTATCTTCACACAACTTGGTACAGAAATTTTGCACTCTTTGCATGGAAACTGAGAGTCAAATTAGTTATACTTAAACTGACAGATCCAAAATTTGGCCTCAATACCTGTCTTTGAAAGAGAATAAATGTCACCCACCACAGACAGTTTATCTGGCTCCATGACCAATGTAATACTCAAAGCAAGCTATACAGACTGTCAACATGACACAAAGACAGACATATATCTATATGGATGTGGAAGAGAGGGAGATAGAAATGCCAGAACTGACTTAGATAGGTGTCTGAATACTTCCTCTGGAACTATGTATGTATGGATTCTGAGCATCTAATTTCAAAAGCAATATTTGCAGCTTGGGGTCCTTTGCCAAAGAGCTGTCAATGCAGCCATGTTCCTTTCACCTGGAGGATAAATAGGCCAGTTTGCAAATAAGCAGGTTATCTTCTATTCAGTTGAAGTATTACCAAATGCATCTTCATATTAAAAGAGGGGAAACTACAAGTACATGATTCCTGCCCTTATATATGTAACCACTTTTAAACAACAAATTTCATTAAAAACAAATTAGGAATGGAAACAGAGCCCAGAACTTAAGTACTGTCTGGTAATCATTTTGTCTGAATACACAGTCTGTAACAGCTTCTCTTTGCATTCACTGGGGACTCTGACAATGAAGCTGGATATTAAACATATTCCTTTATATTTCTGAAAAGAAGTCTTTCTATTCATTTGGTCCAGGAATTATAATCCATACACCTCTGCACAAAACCCCTCCCATCTTTTTACTCTCATCTACTGTGCAGCTGCTGTGGAAACCTCAGACTTGAAACAGTGAGTAAATAATGCAGCATAGAGCTGGACTGTTATTTCCCCAGAAAGAAACTGCAGGATTCACTGTTTTGCTAGGGCTGCTCTACCAGTGGCCATCAGTCTGCTGGGAGAGAGGTTAAACAGAGAGATCTAGAGGAGCAAAATAAATGTGGCACTTTTTTGAATAGCAGTACTGCCATTTGAGTTTTGTCTTTCTTCATTCCCCCTGTACCAATTTGCATCAGTGCAGCTCTGGTGGCTGTGCTTGTGTCAATGCAAAGAAGAGCTGCTCACTGTCTTCTTCAGAAATTTTGCATCTTCTTTTTAATCCATCTTTTGTTTTCCATCTCTTATTTAGTACTTCAATTGTAAGATGAATTTTGGAATTAAAGGTGGTAGATAAAAAAAAAGGTGGTAGATAAGCACTGCATAAGAAACATGTTGTGAGGCATCTGTGTCTATAGTGGCTCCAGATGCAGTTGTAAAAGTCACTCTTGTTCTTCCCATGCTCCCACAGAGGGAAGCCCCCCACACACAGATCTTACCATGGTTCCCAGCCATGGTTCCTGCTCCAACCACTGAGACTACAGCAATTGTTTTATAGGTGGGTCCACTGCATGATGAAGTCACTTCTGGGATAAACACTAACCCAGGCCACAGTCCACATCATTTAACACAGATAAACACAAGAGTTTACAAATTAAGGACAGGAAATGTGAGATGAGGAATCCTGGTACTTGCATTGATCACTCAGTCAACACATATCAAACTTATAGAACAAAGAAGTCCAGCTAGCTCTCATTTTAATTTGAGCATCTGCATTTCCTTCATTCCTCTCTGGTTAAGTAGTTCTCTTCAGGATGGCCCTCTGCATGTAGGTAGCTACCCAGACTTTCCACAGATGATTTAATACAGCTGCACAGAGGGTTATGAAGGCAATAAAAGAGGAATACCACATTGAGAACAAAGCTATAAGAAGATATTGGCAATTGTTATTACTTAATATGTGCTGATTAAAACCTAGTTGACAGAACTGGATTGCCAAAAGGAAAAAGAACAGCAGCATCTTAGAATATGAGACACAAAATCTGTCAGAATTAAAAACAGACAACATGCACATCCAAGCCAATGAGTAGTTATTGACAAAGCTCTCTTTGCATGCGTGTTAGCAGTCACAGAGATCAAATCTTGGCCTTTGTAAGTAACCAACCTGTTGCTGCCCTTCACTTCATCCAACTCTTTCTGCAGTCTGGCATTCTTTTCCTCTTCCTCCTGAAGCTTCCTCTTGACCACCCGGAGTTCCTGCTGAGCTTCACACTTAATGTCATTGGCTACAACCACAGCAGTCTGCAGATCAGCTTGAAAACGCCTCCACTCTTCTGTATCTTCCTGGAAAGAGCAATTAGAAGCCCAAACTGTTTGCTGTAAAAATGCAGCTACCTGCCCTGAGCACTTAGTGACCTCTCCTTCAGTGATCACAGGTGACCAGGATTTCACCACAATTTTAAGATGATGCTAAGGCCAAACTAAATAGTTGCCTCTCTACACACTACCAAGGAGATTGCCTAATGCTAAGCTCTCCACTCTTATACAAGAACTTCAAAGTTTTTCCAGTAGTGACTGATCATTCAGACTCGTGATACTAGTGCAAGCACCACTGCTAAAAAGAGCTCCTCACTCCTGTTGATTCATGAAGCAGGGACAGCTACTCTGAAGTAGAAGTTCAAAGGTAGAAAAAACAAAAGTAATTTGCTAAGGATGTATCATTTTTCCTTCACAGGCAGAGAAAGAGCGAGAAAGGATTGAAGAGAATGGAGAATGAAAGGATGGAGAAAGAAATTTCTACAACTGGTCTAGAAAAACACAAAGCTGCTCTCAAATCCAGTTCTGAATTGAAAGCTCAGCTTAGCTTTTTCATAGGGGCTAAGCCTTACCTTCATTTGCTTAGTCAGAGACTTCAGCTGCCTCTCTGTATCTTGTTTTTGTTCTTCCAGCTTCATCACTTTATCTAGGAACAGTAAAAAAGGGAAAACATTATTAAACATGTACGGGCAAGGCTGAAAAGTGAATATGGGAGGGCAGAGCAGCCTATCTGATTTTCCCTCTCATAATGCCACTAAATAGACTAAATTTAAATCGAGGCACTCTGTCAATGGATCAGGAATGGATTCAACAGTAGATTTGTTACTCAAACATCTCTGAAACTGGTCATTATTTTGAGGAATTAAACCAGACTTTTGAATTTACAGAATCCCATGTGCAGAATCCCTTACTCCAGCACACACACATTCCTGGAGCACCAGAGGTCATGCTGGCAAACGCAGTGTGCCACTTCTTCCACACGGTGGCAGCTCTCCTCCCACAGCGAGACAGCAACATCTTGAGCACAGCTCTTGGTAGGGCTTTTCCCTAAAAACCTCTTTTAAAGGATGGGCAGTAAAGCCTTTGCTGAGCAATGAGGCTTAGAGACTGACATAAATTCCATGTTAAAATAGTTCCTTTTGTGTATGAACAGAAAGGACTGGCCAAAATTGGAATACTTCCAAAGTATTGTCACATACAAAGACCTGCCTCCTCCTCTCTTTGCAGCCATAAATAAGGCCCCTGAATAAATTAATTTAAATTCTTTTTTTTCAGCACCACCTACTTTCTAGGTCACTGATGAGCTGGTTATTGTGAAGTTTTATTGCACGATGTTGTTCCACCTGGTCCTCCAACTCAAAAATGGTCTCTTTCAAGTTTTTTATATCAGTTTCATTCTCTGATGTTTTTTCCTGCAGCTTCTGGCTGGTTCTGCTCAGTTGCTCAGCCTGCCGGTCACACATCTCCTTCAGCTGACCACACTCATTCTCAGCCTGGAATGGAGAAAAAGAAAGCTGCAAGTTTGCATTTCTTAACAGATACAACTCATCAGAGGTTTTACTAGGCACCTCATGAGTACAAGAATTGAGCCTACATTCTAAGTGTTGTATTGTTTCAGTGCTAATGAGGCAGTTTCAGGAAACATAGATGAGCTAGGAATGAGTTTTCTTGCTTAGCCATAAAGAGAATAAAACAAGATTAGCTAGAAAGGAAATTAAATTTTCTATACAGTGACCATTATGTCTGCAGGTAATGAACAGACAGGCACTGGACTCCTGGAAAGCTCCACATCTATTTATGATGAGAGTGGTATCACTGCCTTAGGGCCAAGATGATCAGCTTGTCCTCATCAATAATTTTGCTGCTTTCACCATCTGCTTTTCAAATGTATTGTGAAAACACACCTAGCAGAGAGAGCTACTGCAGGTAAGTGTATTTCTGGTTATAGGACATCTGGAGTTACTGAATGGGGAATCTACTGCACATCAGTTTGTTGGCTCAGGTCCACAGATCAGAGCTTTCAGGTTTGGAGGGAGATCTGAGTGTGAACAAAGTTATGGAAAAGCCAGGTGTAGGCTGCTGATTCAGTGAGCAGCAATGGCACTGCCTGACTGAAGGGCAGCTTGACAGAAGCCTGTGGTCTTGTTTGGGTGTCACAAATAGCCAGTGATTCAAAACAGTTTAATTTGAGGGAAAGGAAAAGTAAAAAGGAAGAAATTTGTGGTTTCCAAACCAGCAATAAAAGTTTGGTACAGAGTCTGAGCACTCAGCAGTTTCTCTTTTCTTCTTCAGTAAGTACAGCTCCAGTAAGCACTTGGAGCTTCCTCTACTGACTCCATTTGCTGTGGTCATTTATTTAAGCTGAAAGGACATCTGGATTTTCTAAATCACTCAAATCATGGAGGTGGCTTTTGGCTACACTTCTCTTCCTCTGCAACCAGCTGATTTTACCATTCTTCCTCCTCACACAGGAAAGGCTGCACACACCAACTATCACTCTGTGCAGTGGTGGGACACAACCCATACATAAAGCTGGAGCTTTATTAACATGTGCTCTGTGACACCTCACATTACAGCTCTCTTCTGAGCATCCAGGATCACACAGAAAATAGAAACAGCAACTGACTTAAGCTTGCTTGGAAGCTTACCAAACAGGCAGAGAAAAAGAGTTCTAAAATAAATAAGGTTTCACGGCCATTGCTTTACCTATCCCCAAACAGAATGCTTCTAAGTTTTGTAGAAATAGTTTAGTTCTATGAAAATGATCTCATCTGGAGCTGGACTATGCATCATTACTCCAGTTGCTGTAAAGATCAGCTTCTCTGAGCATTAGCTCATGTCTGTGTTCTCATGACCAATGACACCTACAGGTCACTACCAATTAATCATGAATAATTATTCTGAATTTAGTATTCATTGCTAACTACTCATGTCCTTCCCTCCATCTGGATTGCCAAGTGCTTTTCACTAATATTTGCTCACATAGTATCAAAATAATTTTTTTTATTGATCTGTTCTTTCCTCCAGTTTTGAAAAACTATTCTATTTACCTAAACAGTAAATTCTGCAGAAGATATTAGAGGAAATTAGCTTTGAATTTATAAACACAGTCATGCTAACTCTTATTCCTGCACTTATTCTCCTGCATACTGGAGCAGAAAAAGCCATCACATGATCCCAGCTTCCATTCAAAACTAGATAATGACATTGGAATACTGGAAAGTTATAATCAATGGCTCAATAAAAATCTAAAGACCAGCAATTACTTATTTGTGGAAAGACAGATGAACAAACATTGTATTTTAGAGCTGTTACTGCTTTACCTTAGCTAGCAGACCCTGAACATGCTTCAGTTCACTGTTTGCCTTCAGCAGCTCCTGTTTAAGCTCAGTGCAAGAAGCTTCTAATTGATCTTTTTCTGCATAGGCTACTTTCAGCATCTCCTGCACCTCAGAGTTGTCAGTAGTACATCCCATTGCATTGATTTCTGCAGCCTTTTGTTTTTCACTCTCTAGCTGAGTTTTGAGAGAGCCATTCTCAATTTTTAGAGCTTCTAAGGCAATTTTACAATCCTCCAGAGTTTTAGTCACTGTGCTGTTGTTCTGCTGTTCCACTTCTAGAAGTTTAAGCAGCTTCTCATTTTCTTCTCTCAGGCTTTTAATCACCTGCTGGGCATCCTGATGCTCCCTTTCCAAGCTTCGGAGGCTGCTGGTTAACTGCTGCTGAATGTTGAGCAATTTCTCTCTTTCAAATTGTGCTTTTTCAAGAACTTCTGCACATTTCTGTTCCAGTTCAAGGACCTTCCCCTCCTGAGCTCTACTTTCTTCATTCTTCGATCTCTCCTGGAGGACTGTCATTAGCTTCTCATTTTCTTGGCTCAGCTGTTCTGCTCTATCTCTGTGTTGACGAAAGGAAGTCTCCAAGAGAGCTTTCTCTTCCACTAGCTTCTCATTTTCTGCTGTCAGCTCCTGCACCATTTGCTGTTGATCTGACAGCTCCTGCAAAGTGGCTTGTAACTCTTCTGCTGTGCTGTGGTGATTCTCCTCCATTTTTTGTATTCTCTCTGTAAGAGATGCCACAGAAAGGTCGCTAATATTGTTTGGAGAGCTTCCTGTAGTGGAGCACTTGGAACTTTTGAAGTGGTTGCTGTTGGAGGACGTTGGCCTGGAAGGTACATCTGCTATATGTTCAAAATCAGAGGCATCAGGTGAGAAGGAAGCTTTAGTTACATCACTGCTGGAAGAACCCGAGTTGCGCAGGGCACCCCCGATCACGTGCTGCCTGTGCTCATCCACCTCACCCTTCGACACATTTTTGGATGGGCTTCCAAAACTGGACTCTTGGGTGGTTGGGGTTGGGAGGCTGCTGCCACCTCCGCTGCTGGTTGTTGTGTCTGAGAGCGGGGAGTTCTCGAGGTAAAGCAACTTCTCTTTCAAAACACGGTTTTCTTCTCCCAGGCTCGCAAGCTCTTTTTGAAAAGTCCTGTTTTTTTCCTGAAGGGTCCGTATCAATGGATCCACGTCCACGGGTGATACTGTTTCTAAATTTTGGTTGCAAGCGCCCATTCCTTCAGTGCTAAGTGATGCCTTCTCTTTGCATTTCTTCAATTCACAACGGAGTTTGGTGATTTCAGAATCTTTCGTCTTTGCTTCTGCCAGGAGCTCTTTAACCTGAGATTCCAGAACAGCTTTGTCACCAGTTTCATTCTCTTGCTTGGTCTTGCTGGTGGGACGCACGTGTTTGGTAGGAGTTGGTGTGGCAGAAGAAGTGGGGCTGGGTTGTGTTTTCCTAGTGTTGGCTTGCCCACGCAGTACAGCCCTTTCCCTGGACACAGATGATGATATTTCCCGGGGTGCTGGAATCCCCGTGCGCTTTGCAGCCGAAACTGTTCCTTGGGGAGGAAGAGATGGGGCAGATTGAGTCAGGTCAGAAAGAAAAAAAGTCACACAACAACAATGCCAGGGCCTGGAGCAGTCTTGGAAAGGACACCTGAGTGTTTTGAATAGGCTTAGTCACTACTGAGTGTGTGGATTCATGTTTCAAAGGCTCGGATTATTTTGCATTTCTTCCTCTCCCACCCCCCCAACAAAGGAACACAGGCTGGGGAACTTTTTCCCACTGTAACAGTATCACATGTAGATGCAGCAATACCTGCACTGCAACCCCCAAACAACAAGATACTGACTATTTGAGAATAAAATTCTTCATACTTCTTGATGAAATACTGATTATAAACCTAGTAATTTCTGAGGAAGGGTAAAGTAACTTAAGAAAATTTATCATCTTTGAAAAAAAAAAAAAGAGGTATCGTTAATCACAAGCATTTTATCACTCATAAAGCTAATGTATTTGCATTTTGCTCAATTTATCCACATGCTCATAAAAGAGGTCTGAAATATTTATGCTGACTGCAGATTCAGTGAAATATAACACTCTCCTGGTGCTTCTAACACTAAGACAATTATGTTGCTGCAGCTTCTTGAATAGATGGATAGAGATTTTCTTCATGTTACAAATTCCCACCCTCTTGGGAAGGAAGGTTAGAATATTGATGCCGTTCTGTTTGATTGTTCCTTTTTGCCCCTCAGCTTAATGCAAAGCATTTTGTGGCTACAAGGGAAATAAAATTTCTGAGCTCCTGGCTGTCACCTTCCCAAGCTCTCTTTTTAGAATATGGGACCATGGGTACTGAAGGGAGTAAGAGCCATTTTAACCATGAAAGTGTTAGCAAGTGGGCTAAAGAAAAGAAGCTGTGTCAAAGAGGATGTATTATATGCCACTACAAGTGCCAGTACCAAGATTTTTCAAAATTCCTGCTTTCAGGACCTTACTCAGAATGAAAACCGATGAACTACAGAGCCACAAAGTTTTGGGATACTGTGAAGTGAGGAGATATTGTCTCATGTAGCCACATAAACAGGATGCAGAGGCCAGTTATGCAAACAAAAAGGGCTAGTGAGCCAATGTTTGCAATAAAAACAAGTTCCAGCAGCACTCTGGGGGGAAATCCAAAACTCAATCACACCTCCCCACGTCTGGGAAGCTCTTTTTGCTGACACACATGTGCAGCATTCGTGGAAAATCAAAGGGCAGGGAAGACCAAAGGGGGAGCAGGCTCCCTGCTGCAGGACTGCGTGGCTGCTGCCTCAGCACCATCACCAACTTCATAACCCTCCTGGAGCATTTGTCACACATCGAGGAAACCTCCCAGCAAGGCAGGGAAGGGTTAATATCAACACCATCCAGTTTGCTCAGCATCTCTTTTGAAGAATGCACGAGGTTTATAAAGCCCAGACAAACAGGAGCCCCTCCTCCTCTCTCCCAAACAAACACACTCTGCAGCAGGCACAATAAACACCCAGAGACAAAGAGCAGCTGAAGAAAAGCCCCCTGAACGCAGAGGCCTGAGCTGGGAAGAGAGCACAGAAAGGGCTCTGTGATGGCAGGGGCACGATAAGGCCAGAGACAAAGGCTCCAGTGTTTATGGGAAGAGATAGCAGGGCCAGCCCGGCCCAGGCAGCCAGCAGCCCACACAGATTCATTCACTCATCTACAGCTGGAGGCACCACGCAGCCAGGAGCTCCCAGGGAAAGGCCAAGGCAAGCAGAGAGGAAAGTTTTGTCACTGCCACTCCTCTGGTGCAGCTCCAGACCTGAGACCTCCTGGCACTCGTTGGAGCTGAAGGCCCCCACCCCTGCTCAGCCCGTTTCCTAAACTCGAGGGTTCCCAGCATCCAAGATCTGGCACCTGTAGCCCAAATCCACACCACGCTCAGGAGAGCTTTTAGTGCCAGTGCTGCCAACACCACAAGGAGGGACCACCAGGGAAACTAAATGGACCACGATGTGATGTGTGGATCCAGTAGAGAAATCCCAGCTCAGAGGAGCTCCTTGCCCAGGGGCAGAGGGATTCCTGTGGGATTCCCAGGGCTCCAGGTGGGAGAGAAATCCTTGTTTGATTCTGCTCTTGAACGTACAGGACAAGTGTCCACAGTAAAGCAGCAGCACTCACACAAGCTGCGATCATACAAGTGATTGAAGTTGGAAAATACAGATTACAAATGGCCAGAGATGTTCTGTGGAGCTTCAGGGGTGGATTTAAAGCCTCCCATTACACCCTGGACTATCATTCAATCCGACAGGGTTTTCTACTCTTATCACAGAATGTTGTGACAAAGCCCCAAACAACTATTTCACTTTTTTTTTTTTTTTTTTTTTCCAATTCCCAAACTCATGCAATGACATGGCTATCATCTGGTCAGCACATGACTGGGTAGTGCTGACTGGCCAGTTGTTCATACATTACAAGGATAATTAATACTGCTACACACTGGTAAAAAAAAAATAAAAAAAAATACAATCACACAGCACTGAGAAAACCACCTTCCACTTCGTCACTTCTGGTAGCAACGACAGTGTGCTTTTAATTGCCACCTAATGACAACTGGAAGATGATCCTGAGCAATGGAAGATGTATAGAAAGCCAGAAACTAAGCATATTTAACTGGGATTATCTGTGCTCCATCAATTTGCCAAGCAGTGCAGGCTCTGAGCTTACTCAACCTGTCCCACGTGTTTGTAAGGCTCCATGCTCTGCTGACTTGGTCTGTCATAAATCACAGAGCATTTGCTATCCATCAATAAACATTAACCAACCTGCTTTTTTCATGACGTAGAAGTGTTTATGTATTTTCCTCTTTCCATTCTCCAAAAAACCCACAAAGAGAGCCCAGAAAAGCAAAAGTTCTCAGTGCAAGATACATGCTGATCACAAAGCACAAGTACAACTACAAAGTCTACTTAATGGGTGACTCCCCCTCTGAATGACCTTGAAATTAAGCAGTGGGTGAGTTTTAACTGGAACTGCCAGCCCCAGGCACCCACAATGCAGGAACTGCACTTAGGGCTCTGCCCTGGTGACCTGATTAGCTCAGCACCCCACATGGGCAGACAAATGCCTGCCAGGCTCCAGAACCCAACCCAGGGCTGATTTACACTCCTGCTGACAGTGGCTGGAATCACACAGGGTTTCACTTCTTAGAAAGTGCTGCTGGTTTTGACCAGTGAAAGGGAAATGTTCTGGTGGGGGGGATAAACAAACAAAACACAAAAAACAAAACACAAAACACCCCACCCCAAACCATTAAACACTTTTCTGTTTGGTCCATTCGTTCCTGTTTTCACTGTTCATCCACCCTGCCCAAACTCCTCACTATTGTCTTGCCAAACGTGAGCCCAATCTCTTTCCCAAGTGTCCCAGGTACCCAAGCTCTGACCAAAGGTCTATTTCTCATTTCCTTTGCACCATACCCAGCCTGCCATTCCCCCAGCTCCACACCCACTCTGCTAATGAACTCAATTTGTGTCCCCCCACTGCAGGGGCACTGGGAATTACTCCTGAATTACTCCACTGAGAGTTACTGCCTGAAAACCTGGTTGCTCAAACTGAGGTCACCTCATCATCATGGTCCTCACCTTGGCAGCCAGTAAGGACTCCTCCATTCTCAATATAAACCCCAATACTCAGTTGTGAGGCATTAAACCTTAACATGTACATAGTGCTTATAATTTTCTACGTGCTTTAAAATTTAGAGCTATTTAACTCTCAAAATCCTCTTAAATTGTTAACTCTAGGTTACAGGACAGGGAAGCAGAAAGAAATTAAATGCTTCTCCCAAGGTCAGAGTAAATCAGTAAGGATTAGGACCCCTGGAGCTCCTGGCTGGTGGACTGCTGTGCAGCTTTATTGTTTGCACCACTTTCTGCCAGGGAAAACTCCCTGACTTTCTGCTGGTGTCAGAAACAAAGCAGGACTTTAATGAGATAAAGGTTGACCCCTCGTGCTGATCTTTAGCCATTTAAGTGCCATTTTCAGCACTGCTGCAATGTTTTTTCACAGAAGGATCAGGATTACTCTTCAGTTTTCCCATGTGGTGATCTACAGTTCACCTGAGCTCTCAGCACTCACTTTGACAGAATTCAATGGATAATGGAATGGAGAAAACCATTCCCTGGTCCCCCCAGGCAGACCATGTAGGAATGCTGTTCAGAAGTGAGGTCCATGCAGTATGGTGAAAGGAATTACAGGGCTGGCAAAGTAAGGGGGAAATGTAGCAAACATTCTACCATAGTCACAGGGGGGAAACACATGAAAATCTGGAAGGAAGATTCAGTATATTTATGTGCCTCCACTCACCGTGTGCTCTCAGACAGAACTTCATCACTGTCCTCCCAGTAAAGCACTAGCCTTGAAGTTAAATTTATTTTACTCAACTCTTAAGTATAACAGTTCAAATACCTTCTCCTCCAATCGCAGAGTAGAGGAAGAATCTCAGTTGGGAATTGATTTCATCTGACCACAGAACCACCTTTGGAAATGTTCTAATTTCTGCCCTGAAACTATTTTTTAGAACTGGAGTCAATACAAGAGTATTTGCCTCTGGCCTTTGGTGCACTTGTGTCCCACAGCCTGCCCTTTTCTTAATCCTTCCCTCCATCAACACAGCAATAACCCAAAGGTTACTGCCATACATTTCTGCTGTTCCAGGGACCAAATTAGCAGGGAATGTTCCATTTTATTCTTTTCCTAAATTTTAATCCAGTCAGCTCTTAAGCTAAGAACAATAAAACCTCATTTTCTCCTTCAACATGTTTCAAAATCCATGTTAATAATTAATTCTTCCACAACTTAAGTAGGTACTAACTCTCCTGTATGTGGAGTTCATCTGGGTAATTTAAGCATGGTGAACACTGATTCATTTCAGAAAGTATTTCAGACATGTAAGACTAAAACATGAAGACAGATGCATCTTGGGTGTGATGTTTTTAACAATGGATACCTTATTTGAATTGCAAGGGCAGGATAACAAGAAATAAAAGAAAGCTATTCATAACACTCTGCAAAGTTAAGGTCATACATTTCAAAAAGGCAAACTGTTGCCTGCAGACAAGTTTGTACTGTCCTGGTTATCTGCTGCTGCAGGACTGCCACATCTCTCTCAATCTGCATTTGCAACAGATCTGATATTTCACTGTTTTGTCTCTTTGACATCCTTGCCACCTCAAAATGGGATAAAGAAACAAAAGAGATAGCAACAAGAAACTGGAGGATAATTCATAACCTGTCTGCCAACAGAAGACTGATTCTTCTGCTGTTTCGAAATTGTTCCCGTGTGCTAAGATGTTTTAATCAATTTTACCATCTGACCAAATCTCCAAAGATTCAGATAGAAAAGTGATCCCTGCAATACCTTGAGGAAAAGGTAAATGAAATGGGCTGCAAGCATCTAGCACAATGGTTAAGTAACAGCCCATGCTTGTACAGCCAATAAAAAGTTATTAAACCTCCCCATACAGTTTTACTGTGCTATATCACAGGTGGTTTAGCTGAAATAGCTCCTTCTTCTCCCTTTTGGTTTTTAGCTTATCCTCTGGCAGTGATTTGGTGGACTGCAGACTCAGCATGACTGCACTTACTCAGGCTTTGCCAAGACCTTGCTGAGGATCCCCAGCAGCACTGGCAGCACACAGCAGCAGACAAGTAATGCAGGAGGTACTCAGACACACTCAGGTTTGCCCATGTAAGGTCCTACAAACCTGAGCCACAAGTGCCTTCATCTCACCCAGTTTGACACTTTGTGTAGGAAGCCAAACTACAGACGTCCAGTGCCTTCAGATGCCCTTTATGCATATTTAAAAAGCTTTCACCAGCATGATTTGACAGTACCCATGGGAGACCTGTCCCTGCTCGAGAGGCAGAAAGGAACTGGGATGTCTGGGGACATTTAGGATGTCACAAGGCATTGAACTGAACACTCAGACTTTCACAACAGGTTTACAAGCTGGTGTTACAAGGCAGGTAATAACACCTTACACATGCTATTTTCAAAATTACTTCAGTAGCCAAGTACCACTTAGGTGATTTCCAGCCACACAACAAACTTCACATAATATTGTAATGTGTGGCTTCATGACACTGCTGGTCTGAATTCTGTCAAAACCTGATTGGGTGTTGCAAAAAAGAAGGCGTTTGCTTGGAGCCACTGCACTCTGCTGACTCCCAGCAATAAAGCAGAACACACTGCAGGGAGCCTAGAAGTATTTTTTGTCATCTTCTGTCAACTCGGAGTACAGGTTTTCATGAGCCTAATTAAGTCAGTGCTTAAGATCCATTTTCCAAAGGAACCATTAAGAGCTCAAAGCTTAACTGAAAGCCCAGGGCCCTTGGCAGATCACTTTCACCTTGCTCCAGCACTGATCCTGATACTGAGACTGATTCAGAGTGAACAAGCAGTGTCCTTTGGGATACAATGACTGTGCAGCACAGAAGAAGGATTGGAGTAAATTGGACTCATTTAAGCTGCTTTTTAATTAAAAGATTTCAGAGTTTTCACACATATCTACTTCATTGAAAATGCCTTATTTTTCCCTGCCATCTTTCCTTCCCCCTCCTTCAACTTAAGAAGACAACCTGAATCAATCCTAAATGCTCCTTTGGAGGAGAAGAAGAGGGGAACATTATTTTACTGTGACAAGCTCTTACAGCTTGAGTTGGTTGATACAGAAAGGGACTGTAAGCTGAACAGCTTTTATCCATTTACAATGACCAGAGTGTTGGCTACTCCTTTGGACAGTCAGTAACTCAGGAAAGCATAGCATTTTCCATCTCTTTTAGGGATGTTCCATAGAAAGAGAGTGCTCTCTGCTCCCTGGTCCTTATGCAACAGCAAACAAAGCAAACCTAGGAGTGGCCAGTCATGGTTCTCCTGAATTAGTCTGTTTGCAGAGTATTAGTCATAGAGCCAACACCTCCACAGGTCAGCAACTTTTTGGGAAGGTTTGCCTGGGCTCCACCTGGCTTGAAAAAAGACAACAAGATGGCTGCAGAACAACAAAGTGGTTTTGATAATTTAACACTAATTACATAGAAGCATCTGCTCAAATAATGCTTTCTTGCCAATTAGCAAACACTGAGACTAGAATGTAATTATAACACAGCCTTTTTTTCTGAAGAATTTTAATGGCCTGTTGGACTATGGAATAGGTGCAGTGTGTAACAGGAGGAAAATACTTAAGGCAGAGATTTTGGTCTATATAACAATTGTGGACATTGTAAAGAAGCAACTCAGGTACACGTATTTGTCACATAGGAAAATAAAGAAAAATAAAAATTGTATAACAAAGTACTAGGGATCAACAGCTACCTGGAATTTGAAAAGTTACAGTACATCAGGTTCCAAAGAAAGAGCAGCAATAAGCATCTTGATCTGATCAGTTCCTAATTTAAGACTACAGAGACCATTGACAATAGAGATGAAGACTTTCTGTAAAGGTTGTTTTATTTTTTGTTCTATTAGAAGATACCCAGCCAGAGATCTGGGGTGCAAGAAGCACTCAAGAAAAGGCAGTATTCTGGTGAGTCAAAGATTAAGTCATAACAAAACTACTTGTCATCAGTTTAAATCTGCAAATGAAATACTGGTAGGACATTCTTTGGAAGGGTGGCAACTAGAAGAGACTCCCCTTGTAAGAATGTAAACTGATCAATGGCCTGATATTTGAAGCATTTCCATTTAGTTCAAAGTTAAGCACCTAACCCAGACAAGAATGTTCAGATGTACTGTCCAATCCACAAGAAGCCCCATTTCCACTGTCTCCTGCAGTAAATTATATAGTGGCTTTAGAAAAGAAGGTACCCAGCAAATATCCACTGGAGAACTGAGGAATTTCTTAAAGATGACAAAAATTTAAGTTTTAGCTTGTTAATCATATACTGATCAAAACCTGTCATCTCGTTCCTTCTTACATAGAAAGACACATTTAGCTTTTCCACAAAAATGCCAAAATGCAAGTAGGAAAAGATGAGCTCCTCTCAGTATCTGGTGCTTCCAAGCTCTTAGCAGAGCCACAGCAATGCCTGAAGCTCAAGTTCCCATTGTCTCAGCTCAGTGCTATTATAGAGGAAACAAAGTTGCATTCAGAAGGTAAATGAGAGGAGATGTGACCAAAATCCTGCTCACAAAGTCTCAATTGTGAATTTCAGTCCAGTTTCTTCCCTCTTTGTGGGTCTGTTCACATACAGTTCCTCTCTGAATAACAGCAGGAGTTAAAATCTCTTTACCCTGAGACATGCCAGTGCCCAGACAAAGGAGTTCCTCTGAACAGTTCTTAGGCTATTTACTGGGAGTTTCTGAAGGTTTGTTAAGTCTCAAATGAAAACTCAAGCTTGGATATGCCTGTCCTGAACATAATACAGCTTTGTACCCAGTATAAAACCAGTGTAGGTTGTACTGTAAGAGGGAACTTTTGCTCACAAGTCCAAGAACCAAAGATAGGTTTGTGAGGCACATTGGCAAAGCTAAGAGGGGACAAGGATCCTTCTGTGGAGACATCCTCAGCTAGCACATCCAGCCTTTGCTTTCACACACACAAATTTCCCTTGCAAATCTGCTCAAGAGTCAAGCAGCATCCAAGGGGCTTCACTGTGCCATAAGCCTCTGGCACCAAGAGAATCATGAGGGCACCTCTACATTGACCTCTGAGCTAAGGAATACACAACCCATGGAATAACCAATGTTCATTGTGACTGCAAACTGGGGGCAGATGACAGATGTGATTGCAATCTACCACTGTGCTGCTTTTGATTTCTGGAGTACCCAGCAACCTGGCATAACAAACACTGAGACATCCAAAGCAAATGGTCCAGCAAATGTTCAGAGAAATCCTATATCAGACACTCACTGGAATGCCCCCCCTGGTAAACTCAAGCCTACTTTTTTTGGGAGCTGTTAATACCATTGAGCCTGCCAAAAACTTCAGTCACCTTTCAACTATGCCCCTTTGTCTACACCCCCTCCCCTTTCACTTCCCTTGTTAAAGGCAGATATTGAGCTAATTCACCATCCCTCCCAGAAACACTTCAGGATGTACCATGAGGGAGAAGCAAACCACTAGGGAGGGATGAAGCAGCAGGGAATGCCTTAGCACAGCACTGCTGCTGAGTGCTTTGGATTAGGAAACCAGGACCTGAACCCTCCAGCTCAGGAATGCTGCCCCACACTTGGCCAAAAGGCCAGAGCTGACTGAGCTGAAATAACTTCTTTCCTCACAAATTCTCAAGCTCTGCTAAATCCAGAAAGAGTGGGAGGCAAAAGGGATTAAAAAATGGAAACACAAAAGGGGGTTCCTTCTCCTCTCCTAAAACAGAGGGCAGAACTGAAAAGCTAGAGGACTTTTGTTTGCTTAATCTTTATAACCAGTATGCCTTGCACTGCTATTACAACTGCCTTTTGTTTACTACAATGTGATAACCACATAATAAACTCGGTTTTATTGCCATTTCCAGGCTGCTTCAGTGAGGGGGTGGGGAGAGGACTGCAAGTTGGTTTCCACAGCTCGTCCAGAGCAAGAAGAGAGCCAGGTAAGCACTGGCCTAAATAGCTGATACTAAGAGCTGGTCTGAAATAATGAAAACTATCAACACAGGATGAGACACATCAAGAAAAGAAATGACACAGAAAGGAGAGAGGAAGAAATCTGGTAACATAATGAGATGTTTATCTATTAAAAGTTGCCCACTTCAAAGCAGGGAGAGCTTCAACTCCTTGGTTAAAAAAAAAAAAAAAAAAAAGTTTTAATTAAAAGATCAGTCAAAGATTTTCCACAGTCAAGCAGCCTCAAAGAAACTATGTGTGGAGGAGGCTGAGTGAAATTTCTAACATGATTAGTCCATTCTTCAAACTCAGCAAGGTTTTATGAAAGCAGCATTTCTCAAGATCTCAAGAAGATAAGGATTGTGAAAATATCCTCAGTTTCTCAAAGATCACTGTCCCTTCCCCCTGACCCCTCTGGCCCCACCAGTTTTTGCTCAAGTAAGATTGGAGAAATACTATCAGAACTTTGTGCCTCCCAACTTGGGCAAAGTAAATCATAAGCCTGGGACTGGCTGACAGTCAGATGGATCCTCAGTTTTTTGTTAAGCAAATTTAATGCCATTTACTTTAGGAGGCCTGGAAACATAACATGAAATATTTCTGTATGTTGCTTTAGCCAGCTGAAAGCAGGCTGTCCTCTGCACACAACCTTCCATTATATAAAGATTTAAAAACTGCTGAATACTTAAATTGCATGACTTATCTGAAGCACTCTTTCCATTCAAGGAATGACATTTGCAGATGGGGATGACAGCACTGCCTCACCCCTTTCCAGCATCAGAATATCAGCACTGTGGTTGATGCCACATGCTTTGGCAAGAAGACCCAAACCCACTTCTGTCCAGTCACAATTTTCTGATTCATTTCTCTTTGTTTTCTGACAAAAGAGGATTTTGACAATTTGCACCAGAACAGGTAAAAATGCTACTTTTCCTCTATGGGCTGCAATTCAGCAACTATTTTATCATGTTGCAGATACCTGTTACAGACCAGCACAAGGGTTCTGGGCAGCTGGTGCTGTGTGTTCCTCCAGCAGAACATATCAGTCCCTGCAATGCCAGTGTTGATGGAGGCTTCCAGACTCATCCCCACTTGCCAGCTGTTAATTGTGACTAATGGGCCTTACTGCTGAGCTGGTTCTGTTCTGTACCAGCAGAGCCAAACAACTAACTGCCCCCTGTCCCTAGGGCCCCTTTCCATACATTAATGAATGACTGAACTGAAGTTACTGGCAGAATTCTTACTTGCTTCAGTAGCATCCAACTTTCACTGGTAATTTTTTTATCAGCCAGCACCAAAGCATCCATCAGGACAAGAATAAGAGAGAAAAAACTCTGCCTGCAGGACATGGATATTTTCACTGAGCCCCTAATACTTTCCTTAAGCAGCTGAAGTAATTCCAGTCAAGAGGTAAAACCCACACAATTCTTTCATCTTGGTAACAAAGGGAAGAATGCACATCCTTATTTCAGGCAGCACATCCCCTGGAACTGTACCCTACAAACTAACATTATCCTTAAATTTTACTAAGGATGTGTTTTTCCAGTCATCAAAATCAAAGTTTCCTGTAAGAACCTTGCATTTAAATTGTGCTGCTGCTCAAAATATACAGCTTGTTAGTTGTTTGCTGTGCAGACTGACTGAGAGAGCAGAAAAATGCAGCTCTACTGTAATTCTATAGCCTGAGAGAATAACTGAGGAGCACAGATCATGCAAGGATAGATAACTGTGCCTCAGAACATGCAATTCACATCTATTGATGCTTATCAAAAAACATTACTCTTCCCTGAAATGCAATAGATGGAACATTTCAGATGCAATCTGTGACCACATCTCTACATTGGATTATGGGAAGAAAAAAGTAGATGCATGGAAAATCTGGAAGTGTCTATTATCAGAGATCTCCAGTTTTATAGACTCTTTAATTATAATGCACAAATTGCTTGGAGATACAGCACGGGAAAGCATGAAAAAAATAATGAAAGTATTAAAGGTTTGTAAAGCTGTTAGTGGCAGTGTGTGAGAATCACAGCAAAATCAAATGAAGGCCTCTTCAAACAACACAGTGCCAATGAAATCAGAGAAGTACTTTACTTCAGTTTTAAAATTTCATGTTGTTCTGAAAGCTACATTCCCTGTGGAAATCAGGAGATTTTATGAAGAGTAAATTAGCAAAGTAGAGGAGGAATTGAGAAGAGAACAATTAAATTACTTTGCTGAAATACTAGTAGAAGTTCCAAAATACAGGACTGCTCCAGACTTGTGAATAGCTGCAGGGCTCTGGCAGCTTTCAGTAGGAGGACCAAGGTGCAATATTTGGTCAAATTTCTTTGGCTAGCTTGATGGCTTTAAGAACTTGGGAAGCCAAATATAACACAACAAAAAGAAGTAAACTTAGGGGTTTTTTCCCCCCCTCTAAGGCCAGCATTGTTTCCTCCTCCTTTCACCCTTTTCCCCATATGAGTAATTTAATACTGTGTCAGACCCAACACACAATCACAACCATCCACTGCCTCTTCCCTTATCACCCTGCCACTGTCAAGCCAATTGCAGCACATTAACTGAACTAATAAAGCAATCGTCAAGAACATTTGTTTTTTCAGTTACTATCATACTTAATCTACTATCCAGAGATCCTAAAATATCACTGGCACAGAGGCAAAAGCACAGTCTGCAGAGCTACAACCATGGGACAAGCTCTTGGTGACCAGCTCATTCAGTCATTTCCCCAGCAACAGCTCCCTGCCTTCATCCAAGAATGGCTTCAATTTCCACCAGCACAACAATCTAACAGAAAACAAAATGCATAAACCACATCCTGCTGCCTGCCAGGCCCTAGAAGTTCTTCTTGTAACAGCTTTGGTCCTACCCATAGGGAAAGTACTCCCATTCAGCACACCCTTCCAGCCAATGCTGAAAAGTGTTGTAAAGGTCCTTGCCTTAGAGCAGGACAACTTCATCTCTTCCATTAATTCAGCATTCATTGGCCTCTCCTCTTGGGATCCGGGGATCTCAAATTATCACTGAACTCTGCCTGAAACAGATAATTTCAGAGGCACAAATTCAGTCATCCTCATGACTAAATCTCTCTAAGAGGCCAGTCCAAACTGTGACACAGGCTCTTGGCTGTGCTTGTTTTGCTGGACTGCAGAGCAGAGAAGGCTTTGGCCATTTGACATCTGTTTGTTGGGATTTCTGAAATGATTTGTTAGTGTCAGTCCAGTCAGGTCACATCACAAGACATCAACAGAGCTGGCCCTAACTGGCCTTGGAAGAGAGGCTTAAGTCAAGGAAAAATTACCCTCCAGGGGAAAATAAACTTCTTCAAAACCAGTTTAATCAGCAGTGTGTTACTATGAGGAATGAGAGCATTTGTAAAACCCCCAAGCAAGAGTGAGTCCTGGGAGGAAGAGGTGACTAAAGAATCAAAGTACTCACTGGAGAGGAGATTGTGGTTTGTTGGCTCCACTGGGGAGACAAAAGGTCTACAGCTCAGTGCCTGAGCTCCAAGAGGACCTGACTTGCTGTCGGTATTTCCATGAAAGCTGTTGTGTGATTCATTAGCTCTGCTGGCCCCTCTTCTCCCTCCCTCTCTCCTCCCCCCTCCATCATTAAACTCATCTGTTCTCCTGAGCTCTTGCTTGGCAGAAATGGTGTGCTGACATATAACAGAGTTAAAATGAATGGCTCCCACGTTTAGAAGAAAGGAGATTGGAAGAGAAACAGATGAGAGACTGGAGTGCCCAGGAAAGAGCTGAATACACACCCAAAAGAGCAGAAATCACAAGAAATAATACCTTTCTACAATGCCCTTAGTTTGTAAAACATACAGAGGCTTGCAAAATAATCCTACACTGAAGAATCCCTTCCTCAAACACAGGATGAAGCCACCCCTAAGCCAGGACAAAACAGGCATAAGAAAACAGATCAATACCGGCTAAGTGTGTGCTCTGACATTTGATACTCTCATCCAAGCCATGTAAGCATGTTTCACAAATAAGCACAGCCCCAAAAAAAGTCTAACCCTTGGATAACCCCACCCGTCACCTTGTTCCAACTAAAGAAGTTAACATTTCCCATTCAACTCCTTCTTTCACAAAAGTTTTTGTATGTATTGAGTCATTCTTTCCACCTCTTCCCAAAGACATTAATCATCACATCACCTGCAGATGTTTAGAGGATAAACAAACCCCACCATCACCGTGTCAACCAGTGTCAGAGAATCTTAGCTCTCCTGTTCAGAAACACAGGCTGCCTCACAGTTTCCAAGGCAAAGTAATATTTGAAAGGCTTCTCTCAATAAATACAGTGCACTGGGTAACACTCTGTTCTTCCCTACAACTCCCAGGAAATGTTTCCACTATTTCACAGGTGCTCTGGCCTGTGCTTGTGTATACCAGTGCTTCCTTTGGCCACTCTCAAAAGTGGAAAATTCTACCAACAAACTTCAGCCATATTCACTATTGTTTAACATCCTTTTCTGTACTGCTTTATAAGCAGTTTAACTCTAAAAAACTCCACATGCTTTAGAAATATGAATATTCAGAGCACTCAGGTATAGCAGGAAAAATGACCACTTGGAAGCAGCAAAGTTCTGACAAGCAAGTGATGCAGACTTGGGTCACGCTACAAAACAAGAAGTTCTTACAAATGATTGTAAAAATGGTTTAAAGTAAGTTTGAAGTTAGAAATCAGGAACATCCTATAGTATCTAACATTATTACAAACAAATCCTTTTTAGACACTCTTACTCTTATGGTAAGGTACAGATTAACTTCAAAGGAGATGCTCTAGGGCTGTTACAGAGTCTTGCAAAGCTTCTGTTCAAAACAAACCCATTAGACACCAGCAGAGAATTACTCTGCAAGACAGACAGAACCAGGATGCCTTCCCTTTGTCTTCACTTCTCCCCAATTCCTTCCTCTGCTGGTTACATTTCTTTCCCATTCCTCTGTATCAATGTATTAACTTTAAACTGCTGAGCTTGGGGGCAATAATTTCCTTCCTGTTCCTTAACAGCACTGGCCAGCCCACCCAGAACTTGGGGTTATCACAGCTGTATCTTTATATCCCAAATCAGGATTGTTACTGTAGAGTCAGGATTGCTGGCATGAGCTCTGTCACTCTGGACGTGTTGCTTCTGGGACCTGTATTTTTTTTTTTTAGTTTTGAAATGAAAATAAATCTTTGTCATAGAACTGTATCCTTGTTAACCAAAAGCTAAGCATCCTCACTGCCTGGTATTCCTATTTACACTCAACAGAAAACCTGCTAAAGTACATCATATTCTCACAAGCGTATGAAAATCAGTATTTTTCTCTAGGTTAACAGCTTTGTTTTAGGACTCAATTTTTAAAGATGTTGGTATCCAGATCAAGAAACAAAGCCCACGTATCATGTTCTAAAATGAAAAAAAGTTTTTGTATCCTAGTTATCAAAAATCAACACAAACTCTGCTTCAGATGTCATTAGATTATCCCCTGACTTCCAAAGCCAGAGCTCTTACACACAAGGAATACATTGTTAGCAGTGATGTTCCTGAAACTTTTTTCATGACTAAACCAGTTTTGAGTGTGCAATTCAATACAATATGCTCTGTTTTTCAGTCACATTCAGACCTTATGAACAGTAACTGCATATTAAAAGAAGTCTTGGTACAGCCTACACTTAAAAACTGAAATGTGTTTTAAAACTCTGTGCTACAGAAGCATAATCATCTTTCCTTCAATTAAAAAAAATTCTAAAAAAATCACAGGACTAGAGAAAACAAAGGCTGAAAGACATTTTCAAAAGTCACCAGGGGTCTTGCATGCTCATTAATCATCTATGTTAATGGCAATAAGCTGTTCAAATACCACCTCTGGCCCTGCAAGATCACAGTCTCTTTTCCCAAACTCGAATCAGAATTTATCAGTCCATCTCCCCGTGTCTCTACCATCTCTCTCAGTTTATCACCAATATTATCCCTCTTCAAATGACTGTAACATGTTTAGTTCCAGCAAGACTTCTATAGCTGGCAGTGACTGGTGAAATACACATTTCAGGGGCTGGGCAGCCACACTTTTCAGTCTAAAGTTTAACTTTCCCTTAGGGCAGCATTTCTTCTGGTGACTGGATGCTGACAGCTTTTGTGTTCCTCATTAGGCTGCTGATTAACATGCTGCTAGAGAGTTCTCCCTACACCTAACTGCTGTTCCAGCACTCCCTGGCAAATCTATAGTGAGATTCTAGAGCAGCCATGCAGCGTTGCAAGCCTCTTCCTTTTCCTCGCCATCCTAGAGATCAGCTACATGTTAGGTGTTTTCTTTTAAAACAATAGCTCCGCGGCTAAGCCCAAGTTACAAAGAAACCCTGATCAAGCAAAACCAACTTTAATGGAATTTTTGTGAATGAAATTCCCATGGCAACAGTAAGAGACAGAGTGCCGGGAAATACAACCAAGTCTCCTTGCTGTGCATTACAGGTTCTAAACTCCAATAGAAAGAAAGAAAAAAAAAAAAGCAGAAATCTGTGGGCCAACTGTTGTTTGGGTTTTTTTCCCCCCCCTTCTCATTCAGCATTTGAGAAACAGGCAAAATCAATCAAAAAGCAGCCGAAGCAATCCTTCAGCATCAGGAACGAATTATCAGCCTTCCTAGTGCAGGGTTCAGACGTTTGGCACAAGGGGAAACAGATATACCTGATCCTAGCTCTCGGCTTTCCATAAAATCTGCTACCGATTAACATGCGAAGCACTACACTTCTGAAAGGACAATGGTGGGAAGAGCTTCCACAAAGGCATCATTTTAAATTCTAAGGCCTGGAAAATTTCAGGCCTCAGGCCACGAACAATAGTGAAAGCTAACACAGCCAAGCTGCAGATCCTGACAAGTCAAATGTTCATCACTAGGATAAGCGTTTTAACTTTTTAGCTGCATCATGCACACCGCGTAAAATAAAATATCTGTCAGGCATTAAGGTCCCGCCCTTGTAGGCATTCTGCTCCAGCCAAAGGATTTCTTTCAGAAAAGCTTCCCTAAGGACGGTGCTGTGATCTCAGGTAGGGAGCAGAAACAAACACCATTTACAAGGTAAACACCAGGAATCTCTCTACCAGGCTCCAAGCCATCGGCATTAGCTCTAACAACCTCCCTTTCCGCTCAGGGGGACACCGCGGCTAAACACCCCCCTGCCCAGAAAACAAAACCCCCAACCCTGTAGGAACAGCCCCGAAAGCCGCGGGCAGCAGCCCCGGAGTCTGGCAGGGGCCGTACAGACCTTGCTCGGGCTCCTCGGCTCGCCCAGGCTGGTTGCCCATCTTCAGTCACTCCCCCGGCTCTTCCCCAGCTCCTTTAGGACCCCGGAGCCCCGCTCATGCTCGGTGCCAGAGCCGGACCTGCCTCTAGAACGGCTACGCTCCGGTCAACTTAAAAAGGGGGGAGGAAAAAAAAAAAAAAAAAAAAAAAAAAAAGAAAAAAGTCAGGTCCTTCCTAGTTCCTGGCAGCAGGAACAGAGCCTGCTGCTCATGCTGAAGCAGCTGTGGCTCTCCCTCCTACCTCATTACAATATTATGCACCGAAGGCCGGGCTGGGCAGTTAATTAGCTGCCTGAGTGCTGGAATAAAAGGAGGGGGAGAAAGAGGCAGAGAAAGAGCGAGCAGAGAAAGGAGGAGTGACTGCACGGGCAGGGGAAGCCACCCAGGGGCAGCAAAGGCGAACTGCAGGCGGCTGGGAGGAGGAGGAGGAGGAGGAGGATGGATTTGCGGAGCCAGGAACAAAAGCTCCAGCGGAGACAAGAACTGGGAAACTGGAGCAGGGCTTCAGGGCCCCAAAGCACCCATGGCCGGAGAGCTGCTTCTCGGCCATACACCTGTACTCCTTTTACACCAGTGTTCAAATTAGTACTCGAAATTTCAAAATAAAATACTGAAATGGAGCTGAGGGTGAAGAAGAGCAGAAGGACCCCCAGCAAAATTCATTTGGCTCCAATTCCCAACACCACAGAGCAATGGGCCCTGCCCATGGATCTCAGCACAGCAGAGAGCAGATACCTGGTTAAGGACAGCTCTGAACTGAGCTGCTGCAAGAATTAGGGGACCAAATTTCAGAAATGCTCAGCATCTTCTGGAACCTTGAATACTTAAAAAGGTATTAAGGACTTAGATCCCTAAATTTGTCATTGATCTTGCTCTGAAAGTTTGAGTGAAGCTAGAAATTTTTGTACAGCTGTCACTATTTATATTACATTAAAAAAAAATTCTGTCTACTTCTTAGGACATACCAAGTCTGAGATGCTTTGTTTAATGAATAAGCCATAGAAGTTCTGTAAAAAGGGATAACTGATAGTGTTATTTTTCTAAAAGTAATTCTATGGTCTCTTAAGTTCTGTATCTTATTAGGGTGGGTAAGCAGCTTACCCTTCTCAAAGGCATAGACACAAATATCCAACTGCAGTTGAAAGGTATCTCCAAGACAAATAGATTTTCTTCTGTTATAGCCTAAAGAGTGACTTCTGCTTTTTCTCAGCAGGATTCACCAGAGGGACTGCATTATCCAAGATAATCTCTTGGGCTGATAAATCCTGACAATAAGCATTTATTATTTCAACACCTGCTTTCTGTTTCTGTAACACAAAAGGGAATAGTGGGACAGTGTCTCTGAACAGTATGGGGTGCAAGCCTGGAATAATTACAAAAATATAATCACTGAGTCAGAGCAAAACCACCTGAAATCTGAGCACTGTTAAAGAGTCATGACTGGAAGAACCAATCTGTTATTTTTGACAGTGGCATGAAATGTAAGTCAGAACATTCTAAGACCATAATGGGAAGAATGATGTCAGGCAGAAGACTTCCAGGGGCTGGACCTTCTGACAAAGACTGAACTAAATGTGCCCTTAATGTGGACACAGACAATCAATACCAGTGTTCACACTACCATACCCCAGTAACACTAAAGATTTTACAAGCACTGATTATGTATATAAGAGAAAAAAGAAGTCTGTAGAGATGTGTATACCATGCACAGCAGAGGACCCCAAAAGATTATGAATATAACATCTACATTGAAACCCAGAAGAAAAAGCAAATGCCTTTAACCACGCTACAAACAAATATCTTGTTGTGAGGACACTTGGTGAGGTCATAGTTTAGTTCATGGCACAGAACTGCAGCCTTCCAGGAACCCATCTGAGATTTAGCTGTCAATCCCTCCCTCTTACTTTACAGTGTTACCATCTAATGTAAGCCAAGAGCTGCTGAAAACAACAGTGGAAAAAGAAGTTATAGAAGGAATGCCAAGCCCTCTGCTGATACACATACTTGTTAGACCAGGCCAGCTTGGCATTCCTTTCTTTTGCTCCCTCCCAATTCTTTAAGTGCAAACACAGTGGCACTCTGCCAAGGTATTTTGGCTGCAACACATTTAGGCCTAGAGAATTTGTGTTAAGGATCACTTCTCTTCAAATCAGCTGAAGGAAAGCTGATAATTAACCTAGGGCAGGTAGTCAGTGCAAGGTTGTGTTGACTTTGCTGAACAACTTCACTAAAGAAGCCTGAAAAGGAATGAAAACAAAGGGAGAAATCATAGATTTGTACCAGCCCTGGACCATCCAAGCATGTTCCCATTTCTGTTTAGGGATCCCTAAGCCAGGCTTTTGTGATCATCCAGTTTGCTCACAGATGTAATGGATCTTCCCTATGCATGTTGGCCTGAGCCAATTAACTGTCAACAGTTTAATGAGTCAAGTCATTATAGTCTCCAAGATTTGGCATTTCAGTATCCCTACCACACACTGAATTCTCTTAACTGGCTCAGGTCCCAGGGTGGTAAAGATGAGCCAACAAAGTCATTCTCAGGGGAATATACAACAGAGAAAAGGGTCTCCATTTCACAGATTGTTTAAACAAGAAGTTGCATGAAAAAAATCTTAGAGTGTATTAATACAGATGCAAAGCAGTAAAGGTGAACTGTGCAGTAGATGTGGACAGCAACAAAATTGAAAAAAGTACATACTGCAGACAGTGCTGTCAGCAGAAGTTAATTCTTACTTGTTTAATAATGCAAGATGACTGCAGACAGCCTGTGAATGCCTCCCAGGGAAAATGTTATCCTGAACAGGATCAGATATTGGAAATCCCAGCAGTCCTTAAAATGCATTGCTCTCACTCCATTCCCAGTTATGGAAGAGGGTTCATACAATACAGGCAACAAAAGAATAAAAATATAATTAATGTCACTTAACCTTCATATCCCACCAACAGAACAAGAAGGAAGCATCCATCAATACATCTCGAGTTCACCAAGATCTTGAGCCAACAGATATCAGAGTTTCATTATAAGATCACTGCTATTTTTTTTAATAAAGAGCTACTGAGCTCCTTCTGCCCCACTGGAATAAGTGCCTTTTCTGATTAAAATATCCTGTGAGACTGACATATTTATCCTTTCCTTTTTTTATCTTTCTAGCTAGATTCTAGAAAGCTGGAATCTTTCTTTCTTAGCTTTGCAGAGGAAGTTTTAAAGCATATATTTCTTGTTCCTGGGAAACCCCAGATGAGATCAGTCATTTGGGTTTCCAGTGAAGCCTCATGGAACAGAACATACCGACCTCATTAGTGGCTCTCACATTTGTCTCTATCTTTCACAAGGAAAGTGAGACAGTAACGAGACTGAATGCAAAGTGCAGCAACCTTTCTGCAGACCTCTAGCAGCCCTTTGATGTGACAGATCACAAAAAGCAGGGCCTGTCAAAAACTGATGTATGGGAGAGTAAAAGGGCCCCAAGGTCAGAGAGCTGTCCTTCAAAGGAAATCACTTTCCTTTTCCCCATTCTAATTGGGATACATTAACATCTTACGAAGAATTAAACCACCAATAAGATTTTTTAAAAAGATTTTTAAAAAAGGGAAGAAAGCTTTTATTATGAAAAATATTTTTCTGGAATTTTCTGACTGTGTAGAGAAGGCTTCTGGTCTGGATTAGCTTCAGATGGTTGCCTCACATGAGAAAGTGACAAACACTTCCCAAGCAGAGAAAAGTTAATAGGAAGCAAACCAGTAAATTTGATAGATTCTACATATTACTCTCAAATAAGAATCTTGATGTGACAATTCTATAAATGTGCAGGAAGCTCTGAAATCTGCAGATTTCAGAGTTTTGATTTGGTGGGAAAGAAGCATATCTAATGACTGATACAATGATACCTGCAATAAAACCATGCTCCAGTCCCCCCCTAAAATCATCCACAGCTGAACTTGTTCAAGTTTCACAAGTGACACTCATCCTTTCCCAGCACTGACATCAACACCAGTAGTGGCCAGGTGGCCTCATTTAGGTAAATTCTCTCTTTTCTGAATCTCATCACTACTAACACAGACAAGCTGTGTTTTAGAGGAAAATCAGGATTTTCCTTTTTACAGAAACACTAGGGCAAACAAACAGTGATGGAGAAAGGGACTAGTGGAATGTGCTCTGCTACAGCTTGGAAGGAACTGGAGATAACCAGGTCTCATATTTAGTCACAGGGAAGTTAGCTCTGACAACTGGGCAGGAATGGAAGTGACAAGTCACAGAAAAACTCATAAAACAAAGGCCCTCCTTATTGGAGCTGAACATTGTTCAAACCAAACTGTCCCACAACAGAATATAATCCCCAGCTCCTTCTCCAGCCTTCATTGATTATGCCAGATTTCTTACTGTATTACTATTTCTTACTAATTTACTGGGCTGATTACAACAGCAGGCTTTATACAGCTTCATTTCTGATGCTGGCAGTGCTCCACTCTGGGATTAGTAACTTTTTTTTTTTCAGGTAACCTGCAGAGTTCAAAGTCACAATGCCTGAGAGATAATGGAAACTCTTAATACCTTGGAGTTTGCCTCCTCTATCTGCCTGCACTGGCCTGGTTCCAACCACTGATGCAGATCAGCTCAGCAGGCACACACACACCTTGCTTTGGATGCAAATGGGTGCCAGGCACTGAGTTTCTCATTAAATGCAGGAAAATAACTGTCCACTTCCAAAGGAGCTTGGGATGAGAGAGTGGCCCATCCCTCATGTTTCTGCTGGCATCTTGGCATCTCCTGTCCTTCACAGAAATAACACAACCACTGGCATTGTGAGGAGATATAGTACCTGTCTTCTTATGTGGTTCAAGCTTTACAGAGATCCTGAGCTTGTCAATAAAATACCCAGGATCTCTGTAAATAAAGTAGGTGATTTTAACACCATTATTGACAGTTTTCACTGTTTCTGAGGTGAATTCAGTAAGTCTATATAGATTTAGACTTCACTTTACCTAAGAATAAAGAAATAATCTGATGAAGCAACCTGAGAACACGAGTGCAGCTGTCTGTTACTTCCATTTTACAGGTAAGGGATACTTCATTTTGCAGCTGGCAGAGCTTGATATAAAAATCAATATATTTGGAAGAATTAAGGATGCCTGAAGTAGTCTGAATGCTTTCAAATTATGTGCTCAACCCTCAGCCCAGCCACACATCCTGGCTGTCTCTCATTTCTGATGTCCAGCATGGCTTTTTCTTTTGTTCATGTCAGAGCTGACAGATAATAGCTCCTGGCACTGGAATAACAGCAAGAAAGGACACAAACATGATTGAACTAGGCAGCTTTGAGGGAAATTTTCAGAAAGTGCTTTGTTGGGAGTTTGTAGAGAGTGAGTGACAGAACCAAGAGCAAGTACCTGGATTGACTTCTAGGACCCATGGACCAAGTAAACTCACCTGTGTGAACCCCAAAGTTCCCATTTGTACACCAGTACTACCATGCAATGCTCTTCCTGAGAAGTACATGGTCACAGAAGAAGATTTGTAATCCTCTGTGGAACAGCAGAATTTAAGGTTATTTGGCTAGCAAACCTTGAGGGACCAGAATCAGAAAAATCACCTATTTCCAAGAGTTTTGAACCTTACAATTTCCCCATCTCTTTTTCATCTACTGAAACATTAAAAGGAATGCAAGAGCTCTGTAAGTTTGTTTTTAGCAGAAAACCAAATTGCTACTTCAGGACAGTACATGGGAAGACATAACACTGTGGATAAGGAAGCTGAATCCAAGACACTTTTTTCTCCCTGCGTGTCATTTCCCATTACTTGGGATTTCAAACCCAAACATCACCACACAGAACTTCCAGCCAGAATTGATCTCCAGTTCTATTTGCTCAACTCCACTTGCCAAGAACAGAGATATGAGATTGGCCTCATTTCTCTTTAAATCACTTATGATTTACTGCATGAGCTTCTGACAGGGAAACAGGGGTTGTTATGTCAGCAAAAACCTAGAATGAATAACTTAAGCTTCACCAAGGGCAGCACACAAACAAGCCTATTTAAACAAGAAATCTTGATGTCAATTATTTATTATCTGCAGCATTTGGAGCACAGGCTATTGCTCCAGGTCAGCACACAAAAGTTGGGCAGTCACAGCCAAAGTCTAAGGAAACCTAAGTTGTTTTTTTTTAATAATCTCCATAATATTGTTTCTTTTAATTTCTCTTACACATTATCATAATACCAGCCAAGAACCATCAGACTGTAGCTGTAACCAATATAATTTCAGTAAAATAATCAAATCTCTCACTTGAATAACAGATAAATAAAGCTCAGTTTTAAAAGTACAAACAAGGGGGAGTAGGCCAAAGACATGATGTCTGCAGTTAAGACATGAAAGGAAAATGGAGAACTGAAGAACTGATGGAGGTAAACAAAACCAAAGAAAGTGGTTTCTGAGCAAAATTTCAAGACTTACACACTTGGCTATGTAGACAAACATCTGGATTTCCCAGCTACAGGAACATTCTTACTTGGCTTAGCTCCCCAGCCAGTGAGCACTGCAGTATAGTCTTGATCACAATCAGTGTCTATTTGGAATGCTATTTCAATAAAATCAAGCAGCTGAAGCAATATTCTCTCCTTCCATCTATCATGTTCCCAGGAACATGTTGTGCTCTCTGTTGTATCTGATTTTTAGTTCCTTTTAGCAACAATATACTGTGTTGCAATATGCCTATTGGTATTTTTTCATGGTGTGACAATCTAAAAGTAGGATTCAGCTTTGTAATCTTGCTCACTAATTTCTAGCACCTTCCAGTGACCATGACAGCAACATATATTCTCAGGAAATTGCTAGATGTGCAAACACCCTTTTGGACTGTGAAACCACTGTGAAAACCAAGATATGCAAGATACAAGTATTTTTATAAATACCTATAATAGCCCCCCAAAAGAGCAAGAACAGTTCTCTCTAGGCTAAAAGGAATCTTAGGGAAGCATCACACATACTCCTAGCATTTCTCTACACAATATACATAATTCCACACAACAAACACAGAGTGGTTTTTGCTTAGCACTCATATTCCCATTCATACTGCTACAAATGATGATGAAAAGCAATACATGAGGGCAGACCTCATGATGCAATTTAAATTGGCAAAACAATACCCAGCTGTAACTCGAGCTCCATAAACCATTTTACCATTTGTATTTAAAGCAGTCATCACCATAAATCTTATCCTTCCTCTAATCCCAGCTATTATACATGCATGCAGGAGGGGGCTCTCTATTCCAGTGCTAGTAGTTTTGCATCTGACATATATATTCCATTCTGGACTCCTTGCAGTGCTGTTTCCCTGGCTGCATTCCCAGGATCTTGTGCTGCATCATCTCTACAGGTTTTCTTCTCCCTGCGTCACTCCTCTGAAGCATCTTCTGCCAGCATCATGCCTCTTTATTGGCTGGTGAATTTCAAATACCTTTGGATATGACTAATCACTATTAAATCTGAGGATTTACACACTGATTAGCTGCAGAGCATGATCTGTCTTTGGGTTACTGTGAAGCATTCATGCTGTTACAAGATCCGTAATTTTCTTTCGGGGTGGAAAAGAATATATTTAACCAAATATATTAAAATTCTTTTTTTTTTTTTTTCAGAAATCCCTTTCTCGTTAGTAACATTGTTCTGTTACCCAGCCCTGCAGAGGCTGTGACAAACAGGGGGAGGTCATGGTCAAATTTAATAAGATCTCACATTCCCTTGGAAATGCCACCAGGGAGCAGACAAAAGCAAGTGTTTGCTGAGCTCCTGGGGGAGAGCAGAGCGTTTCCACAGAAGCCCTTGGTATGCAGATGGTGTCGCTGCCTTTAGAAACAGGCTGCGATTTGAAACCAACAACCTGATGGGGCTGAGGCATAGAGCCTGCTACGCCGTAGCTCAGGAGCACAACTCATGAAGAAACACACACACAGCTGGGGCTGGCTCCTTGTTCTCACCCTTCTGCTGAGCCCCAAGAGAACAGCAAGGAGGGGGGGGGGGAGAAGGGAGAACGCTATGGAGATGTAGTTAAAAAAAAAAAAAAAAAAAAAAAAAAAAAGGTTTTACATGATTTATTGCTCGGCGAGATAGAGGGTCTAATGCCAGCCCAGCGGTGCAGCCCCCACGGCGACAGGGACAGGCGTGGGCCACCGGCGCCACCGCGTGGCCACTCGGGGGGACCGGGCCGGGAGCCCCACCAAGGGATTAAACCCTCCCAAGGAGCCTGGAAAGCCCCCAGCCCCAATCTTTGTATCTACCTGGGCTGGGCTTCAGGCGACTCTCGGCAAGCTCAGAAATAGCTCCTGTTGTAATGGTCTTCTTCAGCCTGGAGACTCCCGAAGCTGCTGCTGCCACCACCCCGGGTTTGGTCAGCAGATCATCACTGCTGGCCCTCTTCAGCTGCAAGACAGAGATCTTGTGAACACCTTGAATATTCCACCAAATGGTCACAGTGGCAAGGCTCCTGAGAGGAAGAGGGACATTGCCATGAAGTAACATTGCTTTGGTAATAATACTATTAATTTATTATTTGGTTTGCATTCTAGATTTTCATGAACTGGGTTTAAACCTCACTACTGTTTCAACAATGAAGGGATCATCATTGCTGTGTGGGTTTTTTTGGGGGGAGGGGAATTTCTGGTTAAGCAAGTCTAGTCTAAATGTATAGTCAAGAAAACAGGCACAATAGTCAAAAATACAGGCACAATGAACTTAATATGCAAAGAGAAACACTGAAATTATTTTGCTTCAGCAAGCAGAAGTAGCAATTTATCTCAGAACTTTTGTCAGCTGCTTTTCCACTTATGTGCCTTCACAACAGCCTTTGTACCTCTAATTTCAGAAAAAAATACTTTGAGCATTTTAAAGACTGAAGCTCCAGCAAGCCTCCTTAGAGCAGTACTTTTTTCTTTCCCTTTTCAGTGTGTGGACCCCTAAACTGTTGTCACAAATAAAAAGCCACTTCCTTCTACGTTGTCCAAGGAGTCCATGAACCACAGAATGAGAACTATTCCTGTCCCTAGTTAACAGTTCTTGAATGCAAAATCTTTAAGCAAAATGAAGTCTCTCAGCTTCAATTCTTTCTCTTTCATCTCCTCCTCTGACTCAGAGGTTGTGGTTTCCTGGACCCTGTGAGCACGTAAGTTCCAATAGCTGAAGTGTTGATCTGCTCCAGGATACCAAACAGCTCACTTTTGGCCTTCTGGCAGAGTTTTTGTCAGCTGACTCTTAGAAGCAGAATGGAATGATGTGACTTTCTGACCTTTCGAGCCTTCTGCAGTCTCTCAAGTAATTTCTTCAATGTGTCTTCTATAGCTACAAACATGGTGCCTTTTTCTACCCTGCTTCTTCAAGGAAAACACTTTGATCCTGCATTTGCAGATCAACAATTGGACAGCATTAGCTGTAATGAGGAAGAAAACTCTCAGCATTTAGGAGAGCCCATTAATATGGGGCTCAACCCACACAATCTCCCCCCCCCATCCCATGCCAAGTATTTTCAGAAACGTGCATTAGTCTAATATACAACACAATTACAATCTCCCTGTGCTTAACAGAGTGGTCCAAGTCTCAGGCTGCAGCAATGCTCCAGCACCAAACAAAAGATTTAACCTAGAACAAGGCTATAATGCTCTCACAGCCCCTGCTGGTCAGTACCTTGCTGAGCCGAGATTCAAAGGCAAGTGAGGTTGAGGATTTGGATGTTTTCATTCCTGTTGAGGTGGTGGAAAGTGGTTTTCCTCTGTCAACACCATGGCTCCCTTGCTTTGCCATTGCACTCCAAGGCCTGGCAGTGCTCTTCATTTTCTTCCCAAATAACTCTACAAAAAAAAAAAAAAAAAATTGTATTCACACAAACACAAGCAAATATAAACTTTATATCATCTGAAAGGGAACAACAGATATCTGGCATCAGTTTAAAGGGCTCAAAGGACCATAGTAAACTTTATTCCCTCTTATCCACATCAAAATTCAGCCCAGAGAATCACTCACAGTAGGTTACAGCCACTTATATTTTTCATGCTGTCTGGTAACAGGAAATACCACAGAAGGAACCCTGACTTGTTGGGACTGTCTAAGTCAGAGAGCTTTATCAGCCAGAGCAGAACACCTGCAGATGCTGAAGCACAACAAAAGTGTAACTGAGAACACAGAGTCCACAGCAATTGAAGACAATCTTGGGATAAAAATGAAATAATCTCTCTTACTGTCAGATCCAGCATCTTCAAGTGAAATAATACTCACTTTTTAAAAGTCACAAGAGAGGCAAGTTTCCTCAGTTGTATAGAAAATAAGATATCTTTAACTTATCAGTCTTCTAGAGAAGCAGCCGTTGATGTTTCCACAGTGATAAAAAGATATTTCACAACACCAAGAGTTACAAAACATGGTAAAAACTATCAATTTCCTTGCAGACAAAATCCAGATCCCTTATTCCTCAGAGATAAGATTATGCAAGACAGAAATCCTGCCAGAAACCAGCAAATAGACATGAATTCCTATATATATATATATATATATGTGTGTATATATATATATATGAATAAATTTCATCTCCCAGCAATAACAACTAGTCTGTTTCAGTAAGCAGACTGTTGCCAACTGAACAGCTAGCTCTTCTTTTGTAGATCTAAAGCCATGATTTTTCAGCAGCCATTACCCAATCCAAACCAGGAGCAGAATATCATAATTAGTTGGATTTAAAAAAAAGTCACACCAGTCCAAGGTGGGAGTGGGAAGCAGGGGATATTGCCTGATATCTCCTCGTTCCCCCACTTCAATATGAGCAACATTTTCCTTCTGCAGCTTCATTTTCTAAAATAGACACAGGATGTAGCTGCCTAACCAGTCTGGTGTAGGAAGAGGCTAACTTGCCTCTTCTCTGTGAAACAGGTAACTAAAAGATGTACAGAGAGCTCAGCCCAGTGCCTCAGCTGAGGAAGGTGCTGGCAGAGAGCACACCCTGTTAATCACATGGAGCCCAGCTGGGACAGTGTGAACTTGGACAGCAAACCTTTGACAGGGATGCTGAGACAATTTATTCCTGAGTGAGTCAGTAGAAGGGCTTAGGTCACATTTGATATCTCCTAATTTGCTTTGTACTTCATCTCACATTCACAGATAAGATCACTCACTGAACTCACGGGAAACCAATCTGTTTGGGGCCAGGTTGTGTTTGACACTGATGGCACCTCCCAGGCACCCCGATGGGCTGTTTCAGGAGTGTTTTGCTGCACAGAGGCAGAAGGGAATGTCAAGTGCTCTGCTGCTGTCTCCTGGAGAACAAAGCCAGCAAGTGACATTCCCTCTATTTATCCTTGATGCCTCTTGCAGGGAGGGCTGTGTGCTTTCTCCACAGCCCTACCTTATCAGCTCCTAAAAAAAAACAAACCAAAAAAACCCCAACATTCAGCAGTTATCATTACTAAATATAGTCATTACTCCATTAAAATTCTTAACACATACAGTGTGGAGCCATCAACAGATCTCATTAGTGGAGAAAGTAGTTTTTGTTGATGATTATGCTGATTACTTGGCTCCTTTTTTGAAGCCTCAACAGAAATCTTAACTGTATTAGAATAGACTATGATGTTTAACATTCCCACAAGTTCACAACCCACCAAGTTCTGGCACTTCACATTATTTAATAATCTATTTTTCAATGGGCATACCCTTCACGTGATTGTTATGGGCGAGCTATTTTCCTGATTAGATCTCCAAATTATGCAGATTTTGGGTTTTGTAGCTCTAGTGCTTGCACATGCATTTTGCTTTTTTATACCCTTTGGAATTCTTCATAACTACCTCCCATACTTTCCTGCCTTAAGCTGCACAGATGCTTTCTTGATATCCTAAAGAATTTAATTTCGAGTCATGTGCAGCATTTTAAAGTTACAGTGGAGTGATACACTTATTAGACTGTGATGTTAAAAGGGGTACTTAAAAAGCCAGAAAACCACAACTCAAGAGATCAAGCCAGTTGCCTGAGGTAAAGTGGCTTTTTCATGTAATGAATTACGTGCCATGTGGGTTTAATAATATTCTCCTGTGCCAAGCAGACAGAATAAAATTGAGAATACTTGGATTTAATGATGTTTTTTAGTTTTGCATGTATTCTTTTGGGAATCAGCATTTAGAAAAGACAGAGGTAAGGCTTCTCAGGTACCTGGCCAACCTGAATCTATGCTGTAGATAAAGATTTCACTCTCTGAAGTGGAATCCCAACACTTTCCACAAGCCTTAAATGTATTTCAAAGACTACAGTCAAGTTGCACACATCTTAAGCTGCTTTCATTCCTAGGTAGGTGACACACATTTGAGTTATTAGCAGTACTGCTTCAGGAGAAGTGCTACACAAAAAAAAAAAAAAAAAAAAAAAAGTGCTACTTTAAAAAAAAAGTCCTGCTGTTCTTTGATGTGAGCAGGAAATTCATTCTCAGAATCAATACCAGCTTTTCCCCTCCTCAAAATTCAATTTATTACCTTACTGAAAAATAAAAAAGAGCCTCAAGGAAGATGAGTTGGGACAATGGGAAACAGTGACAAAACAAAAAACAAACAAACAAAAAAATCACTAGTTTTAGGCCTATTACATCTCAATACACTTCGACAAGACAAGCTCACTCTCCTGGAAGCTATGCCTGGGGCTCTGTGATTTTTTTTTTTTCCCCCCCACACATTTCACAAGGAACTTCCCTTAGGAAGGAAACAGAATGCCACCACCCCAAGATTCAAAGTCAGTCTGCCTGTGGCAACCAGAGCAAGGTCACAATTAAGTCCCTGCAGCATGCTCTGCTTCAAGCTGTACTGTGAACACACAAAAGCTGAAGCAGCAGCTCTGTGTTGAAATAAATGGGGGTTGTTGCCAACAATATATTGCTTCAGAGAAGCAAAATCAGTTCTGTTCCCAGTTGCTACCAAACTGCACAGGTTTTTTGGGGGTTCTGTCTAGTTTTCAAAATCTTCTGCACTCAAAAAAATGCTGATGTCTGTATGCCCCTTCTCCTCTGAAACAGGTGCTGCAAAGGAGATAATTGGAGGGTTTCCAAAAATGTGAAGCTGGTCCTGACAGAGCTTTTTCTCTCAGTAATCCTCAGAAGTCCCTGCAGGCATTAGTCAGTCTTTAAAAATTCAGGCCATGCAATAGAGTTCATCCTTTCTTACCAGTGTTTTTAAAGGGTATTTGGAAAATTTTGATGTGGACTGTTTTGGCAGTTGCCAGGTTTACAGTGGAAATGTAGTCCGTTTTATTTGAAAGTTTACTGGTTTATTAAAGACAAGAAGCTAGACATTGCTTTATTAGTCAGTCCACACACAATTATTAATAAAGGTCTTTAGATCTAGCCCAGAATTATTCCCATTTTATGGCTAGAAAAACTGGATTAAGGATTCATCCTAACTCTCACAGAGAGTCAGCATTAGCAGACACAACACTGTGTCTCTTGGATCTTAAGGCTTGGCTCTCCATCAAAGGAGGAATTCACCAGTCCTGTAGAACAAACTTTAGGAAACATATTCTGTTGACTATTAAAGGTGTTTAATTCTGAATAATTAAAAAGAATAGATAGGAGGGATTTGAGGGATGACAAACCACTGCTTCACAGTCAAGTAACCTAGCATTACATTATTAAATAAAATTATCAGCATACCTGCAGAAATGAGGTTACACAGCAAAATCTCTGCTGGGGGACTGGAGATACCAATTATCTGCACCCCACCTGCTTTACACCACTCAAGGGTTGGTGCTCACGTCTGTGGGCAGTGCCACTCGCTCAGCAGGACGGGGAAATGACAGGAGAGTCACTCAGGCTGGTTTGGGAAAATGAATGAACAGGGATTGGGAAAGCTCATGACTAGAGCTGGAGAGTCATGTGCCAGATGGCAGCTTCATTGAGACCTGGAAATGCCCAGCACTTCAGAAAAAACGAGCTTTGCACATAGGATTCTCAAAGGATGAGAGTCTGACTTTGGTGGGCTAAACCCCACAGTCCCCAGTGCCACTTTTCTGCAATTCTGTTCCTTTTTATTACATAAAAAGGTCAGACCATTCAAAATTTCTTATTACACATTCTCTTGAAATCAAAGCACAATTATCTACTGGGGGTTTTAAATATGTAAAGTTTGCACCATGCTTTTTTCTTCTAACCTAATCCAATCTCTGCTATTTTCAGAAAAACTATCAACTGGAACACAGAATTATCTAAGAAGTTCAGTAACTTGTAAAGCATTTTCTAGAGGTGTGTAGGAAGCTACATGGCAGGACAGCCAGTTGGGCTAAAATAGAATTCTTTTCTGCCTTTCACATCAATTCACTTTAAACCCTTTTTAGGCTTCACAGATGCTTTCATATGACTCACATCAATTTCTTAGCTGATACCAGGAATCAAGGCAGGGTCACAAACCAAGGAAGCTGAGAGTCCAGTATGGTAATTGGTAACTTGGAGATAGATGACACAGATAAAAACCTATTTGGAAATAAGACTGGGCTAACAATTAAAAACAAGCTGCTTAGTCTCTTTTGGTCATCTTTAGCAGCTCTCATTTAGGCATCTGCTCCTTTCAGCTCAGCCTGTAGCATTTCTGTAACTCAACACACTCATCCTCACTTTTCTCTAGTTTGTTACTTTGGTTTTAGAGTCTTTCTTCCATTACTCCTCCAAGTAGCCACACTTCTCTGACTGCTGCTGCTATAAAGTTTAGCTTTCACTACAGTTGGATTAAAAAGTCCACAAAAAACAACCAATAATCAAAAGCCAGACCACTTTTTTCTACCCAAACACAACTGAAAGGAACAGACAAGGTACACCCATTTGCCAAAACCTGAGCCCTAAGGCTGTTCTTGCTTTTGCTGGCCAAAGCAAAAAAATAATTATAAACCTGACCCCAAATACTGAGCCGTAGCTTCCTCTGGTCTACTCAGAACACTTGGTTTCCAGTCTCATATGCAGATGAATTTTCATGTTTTCTGGTGAAGTACAAGGAGACAGAATTTTTCGTGTCCAGACTGCATGTTACAGCAGGGAAAATTCTGCAGGGTTTATGCATGCCTGAAGCAAAGGTGGTTCTAGTATTATTATTTTTTTAACTTTCAAGACTGGAGAAAAATATACATGCAGCTAAACAACCAGCTAGAAGCCTTCACAGAATTAAAAATGTTGGTAAATTTTAGATATAAAACAAATACACAGAAAATAAGACACATGTATGCCCAAGGCCACCCAGCTAAACATTGGGAAAATACAAAGCAAAATACCAGTCCCAGAATTTAATGATCAGTGGCTCTGATACAGTTGAAGAGTTACATCTTCAAAATCTTTCAATATGCCATCAGCTGAGAATTTTATTTAGAGGGCACATAGCTCCCTTTCTCTATAGCATTAGGAACTATTGCAGAGTGATCCTTTCCCTTCATGGTATCAGATGGAACTACACAGAAAACAGAAACTTCCTGGGATCTCACAAAGACAAAATTACTTTATCAGTGGTTACAGTGGTAAGAGACAATCTCTCATTTTTATGTTAAGGCTTTTCTTGCTTATTTCCTTAGTGTGTTTTCTGCATTTCTCCAAAATGGATATTTATTAACCAGTACATACATACACTGAACCTTTACAAGGATGTGTAAACTACACCAGAAATGGCCTAGGAGAGGACAGTTTAGCCAGCTACAAATGACAGGCTTCTGGCCAACTGCTCAGCTTCTGAAACAATCCCAACAAGACTGCCAAGGTTCAGGTCAGCAAGAGCAAAACTCCATGTCTCAACATTGCTCAAAATAAAAACTTCTCTTCCCAGAGCACCCATTATGGTCACTGATGACTTTTCCAGGCATGGACAGACAACAGCAGTGCAAAACCCTCTGCCCATCCTCCTCCACAGAAATTCTCCCTGGAGTTTTGGATTTGTGAATCTTTTATTCTTAGTTAGATCCCATGGAAAAAATTTGCAGAAGTTAAAACAATATCGTTGTGTGTTTATATGGACAAAGGATTTATTTAGCTGCATTTTTCTTGTCATTATTCCATATTACCAGACAATTATAAGAGGAAAATGAGGAGATCTTTGCTACTCCTCTAGACAAAATACCCAAAACTGTCATGCAGCTCAGTGACTGATGGTTAGAAATCAATCCAGAGTTGTACTTTGAAATGTCTGGGAACATGCTGCTCCGGTAGCTTAAATTACACTGTTTGTACATGGATATTCCATCTCCTCCTCCTCCCTCACACTGATTACCTAACCAGCCACCACCACACATCCCAGAAGAGAAACTATGCTGCTTCCCTCTGACCCCTGATCTTATAAACAACATGGGGATAAAGAACCAAAATTCTCAGCCTATCTGTAGTTTTCTGGTCACCAGCCTTCCAGGAGGACACTGACAGCCACCAGCTGGGTGGTGTGACACCTCTAGAAGCCACGGAGCACAGTGTGTATCAGTCAGCAACCCACTGTTTCCTTGGTTTAAGTAGATGGATTGTCTTGATAAGGTTGAAAGGACAGAAGACTGCTATGACCCTTCACTAACAGAGATGTAGACTTTAATGCAGCAGTTCTGAATCATGCTCATAACATTAATGACAGATGCACACAAGGCAAAAGACAATAAGAAGGGTAGGGTGGCAACAGGAGTTTGTAAGACAACAGGTAGGGCAGCATGTTGTCATGCAGGGAGAGTGTGTATGAAAGGAGGTGATGGCAGAATGCATAGGCAGAAGTTATGCAATGAATTCCAAATTTTATCAAGTCACATCAAAACAACATCTAGGAAGTGATTCCACACGACAGAATTTGAAGAATGCATTTTCAGAAGTTGTAGTTTCCTCATCACTTCCATATCTGACAAGCAGAGAAAGTAAATCAGTTTCTACAGTGCTAACAGCTGCCCTTAGGAGACACAAGCCAAAGGCAAAATACAGGAAGGGTAAAAATAATGCATTGATTCCAAACTTCCTTTTTGAAGTTACAACCACGTTACAATCACAAAGAATTAGGTCACTCTGGGCTTTCCCTGGTATGACCCTGCCCTCAATAGATGGGCTTAATTTATATTCAGCATATTGCAGGTTGAGAACAAAATGTTTTAGAACCATTTCAAGGTAGCTACTGCTCATTAATCCAGGTTCTTTGAACCACTGTCCCAGTGAGTACAGCACAAAGCAAGTGACACATACAGTGAACATCTCAGATTTTGCCAACCAGCAAGAAGGAAGAGAAGGTTTCGTTTTAGAGCAAGAGCAGTGTAATTGCTAGAGATATTAAGAATAATTGCAAGTGGCTTGCCTGATAATTACCTGTCATTACATTTTTCTCTAGCATAGACAGTAGATATGTCTACAAGAAAGAAACAATGACCATGGTTTTTGAATGGCAGGGATGCACAGCATGTGGCTACATGGTAATCCTGACTGGTGTATGCACATGGACTGGCAGATCCCCAGTCCCCTCAAAGCATGGAGGGATGATACTGCAATCAGTGTGCTGGCTTGGCATTCCACTCAGTTCTATTCTCAGCCCTGGAATCTTTCTATGCTTTAGTTTTTTTCATTTCTAGAAATGGCATAGTAATTGTTCCCTTGAAGAACAGATTTATGAAGATACACTCATTCATGGGCCTTGGAAAAGAACTCCCCAGACACAAAAAATGAAAAGGAGATCAATTGACATCTGTCACACAGCACTCAAGTAAGCAGCCCCACAGATTGCCACCTGCTGGGATGTTTCCCTGACTCCCATTTTCCATCCATCAAAATGCATAGAAATAATTGATATCTGGAAGCTATTCCTTAAGGAGCCATTTATCCTCCAGCTATTCAAGTCAGAAAGCCAGAAACTTCTGAACATTCATGAGTGACAGTGTGAACTTCTAAGAGAAAGGGCTCTTTGCAAAGATGAGGATATAACTCCAAAACTGCAGGAGAAACCAGAGGACTTCTGCATTTTAAATGTATTAATAGGGAACAGGAACAGAACAGATTTAGGCAACAGTATCAACCATTTACAACTGTGACTCAGGGAACCACCGACAGTGAAAAACCCACTTTGGTGGGCTAAATAATGAAATTAAATTGCTTTAGAACAGAATTAGAAAGGGGAGGGATAGTAAATGCAGGTGTGCATGTTTGGATGAGATATTCTGGTGTTAGTTATCTGTCAAATTGTGCAAAGAACATTCCTTTAGCAAATCAAATACACTCTCTCGTGCTGAGGTTACTGAAGCAGAGAGCACTTTGTAATTTAGAAAGGGTAGAAGAGGAAAACACTAGACAGTTCCTTTGGAGGTGAAACAGAAAAGATTTATAGAGCACATCTAGAATAACCCAGATGTTCAAGAGAAAGGAGTAGAGAATCCCTGTTCTCAAACCAGTTCTACCAGTAATCCTTTACTGCTACACACACAGGGCTTAATTAACAGCTCTACAACTTTGCCACATTGCTTGCTATATAAATGCTATTATTACTACTATTACTATTATCAAGCTTCAGTCCACAGTACAACTTTAAGGACAACTGCTGAACTGCTGCAACCAGAGGGTCCTGCTGAGAATCTGAACTGCTCTTAGCAATATCCTTGTAAGAGGGCACCCTGCCTGGGGTGGCTTTCCCTGATCTGCTGCAGGGATGCAAGCTGCCAAACCTATTTGCTTGGCAGCTTCTTCCCTTCTTGACAGGACTAGGTGAACATGCAGTAGCAGAGGAAAGTCTGCTAATGCTCCTGCTTCATTTAACTCTTGGAGCAGAAACTCAAACAGTCAGAGAAGAAAGCAGAAGCAGGCACAGAACAGCTTCAACCCCTTTGTCACTACATCTATGTAGCTGAGTAAAAGAAAAATACAGTAGCCAGCTCTCTATAGAATCACATCATGGGATTTTTTTTCTTGTCATAGCCAACCCCAGCCTGTTTTCAGACAATGCAGACTTGTTTGCACTGTACTTCATTTCATGCAATTTATTTTAAAAGTGAGATACTAAAGTGATGATAGCAAAGCAGGTCCATTCACTCTAAGGATACATTACTGGTCTTAGAATCCTTCTAGAGTTTCCAGCTTAACAGATAAAATATTGAAATACTTACAGTAAAAGCTTGTTGTCTTCTCTGCATTAAAAAGAGAACTGTCTTCCACTAGCTTCTGACAACATGTGCAAACCAGACTGAAAATTCAGGGTTTGAGAGCTTCCCTGAGAGGAAAACCACATTGCAGTGAGACAGAGCTGCTTGAGAAATGATTCACATACGGAAGCAAGCTGGCTTCACCAGTGCTTTGGCATTCAGCACACACACACACACACACACACACACACACACACACACACACACATGCACACTTGCTTACTCAGGGGAATGAGAAATATTGTATTTTCATCAAAGCAAGCAAGAAAGAAAAGCCAATGGTATCCCACCTCCAAATCACTGAGATGCTTCAATCTGTAAAGCTGATGAAGAGTTTCTCAGTCTCCCATCATACCCAACAGAAGAACTGGACACAGACAGAGAACATAAACCCCAGACGAGTTTGCATGATCCAATCAAGTCCAAACATGCAGTACATGCAGCATAGGAAGGACAGGAAGGTGGCTATAAAAATAAGGCATTTTTCAAAGTAAGCCACAGAAGCAGCTTTCAGAAGGTCTTCTTTTCCACACTAATAATAATAATACCTCTCCCAGAGTGCCAGCAATCCCAGCCAGAACACCTTATGATATGTCCCTTGCCTCCATCATTCCCTCAAAAATTGGAAAGGTCTGTGCATGAAGGGAAGATACATAAAGACAAAGGCTTTTAGACAAGAAGTAACTAGAATCAGTTCTGAGTGACTCCTCTTGAGCTGTCCAAGTAGAAGAGTCAGTCTATTATTATTATTATCAATCTAAACTTAGCCATTCCCTAATTTTATACATCTACCATTTAGAGCTGAGATAATAAGGCAATACTTTGTCATCCACATTAACCAAGTTCTTGTAGATATTGTAAATCTACATGCTGCATGTTTCTCCTCCCTGAGGAAGGGTCACCACATTCAGTGATGTGTACACAGGCAATGAGGTCACTTAGGTACCAGCAGAGGATCTGCCAGTCACTCCCTCTGCTCTGATGGTGGATCAATCCCCTTCAAAAGTGAAGGGATACAGCTGGAAAGTACTGACCCTGAACCCCTATGTGGGAGGGACATCAATCACATACACCTTGCTGAAAAGCTTCTTTCTCTGAAGAAAACAAGCACATTTTTTTATACTTCAGCACCCTGCCTCGTCATTGCTGGTGAGTTCTTTGGGCTCAATGGGTTTTCTTATCCTTCAGCCAAAAGAAATAAAGAACTGAAATGAGGGGAGTGGGGAGAGGAGGTGAGCATTTAATTTCCAAAGATATTTTTAGCTTTGATAAATATAACTTGAGCAAAACCTAAAAATGAAAATTTTTGAAGGTAAAGAGACAGTCACAGCATTTACATTCCTCAGTTTTGGCAGACAGGCTAGAATAGTGGTATACAATTTTCCCAAACCCAACTAGACCAGACAGTACATTTGTTTATTTAGAGGTTTTCTGGTAGCACTTATTACTATAATTATCCGATTTCTTTACTTAGACCAAAGAATTAATCAGCACAAAACCTTCTGAATTGAAAAATTGCCTTTCTGTTTAATGAACAAAGAGCCCAGAAACAGACAGCTAAAATGAGTTGGCCACGGTTATAAAGAAAGCCTGTGGCCTGTCCAGGGCCTTAGCCATAATGATTTTCACACAGTCAGGATGAGAAAACAATTTCAAGTTGTGATATAAACTTTTTTAAAGAATCTGCCAGCTGGTAAATTCAGTTGACAGACGAAATAACAGTGAGCATATTGCTTGCATGCTGCTCAACCCACCAGCTCCCACAACTCTGCAACAAGATATGAGAGGATAAGAGCAATCCTCACTAATCAATACCTATCCAAAACACTGCCTTTGAGGAATCAAAATTCTTTATGTTGCAACCTGTGCAATTTTACAAGAACAAATATGGCTGAGACAATTTAATGGGACAGGCAAAGGGTAGAATTTTTAGTAGCATAGCTCATTTGAGAAGCAAATGCACAGAAAGTCTATGGCAAAAAAGCTTAAACAAGGCACAGGATTTGAAATATCTTTGCATTTATAGATATTTGTTATATTTAACTGCTTTTGTGCATGCAACCCTCTTAATTACAAAGGAGAGAAATTCCATAAATGAGGCTGTTATGTCAATAACAATGTCTTTTTAAAGCAAGTCTCTAATTCAGTTATAAGGCTTGGAACATTACTGTCTGGAGCTCTAAACCCAGAAGAAATTACAAAGGAAAGTCTGCATCAGCCAGTGGGCGTTGGTGGAGTCAGGCCATGGCTTTGGGACAGCATTTACTCCCCACTTTCTTCCTTTTTGTACATAACTGATCCAAACTTCTTTATTTTCTCAGTTCCACTACAGATGTCAGGAAGTTCAAGGGGCTGGTGGACATTTGCAGAATGAATCATGGGGCACCACTTCTCAGAAAAACAACTGCTGTTCAGTTAAGATGATGCTGATGAAACGGGTGGATAGAAAAAGTGATCTCCTGCAACTGTTGCCAAAAAGGCTCCTCCAGTGCAAGAAAGCTGTTCCTGCCGACTTGGGAAACTGATTTATTTCCCCCACCACCACCACCCCTGTTCTTAGGACACTATTCTATGGCTTCACATTCCCACTCATAACTTCAGGAGCTCAGCCTGGGGCTTCAACCTGCAACTAGAGAAAATATTTGTTGCTGGAAGAGACCACAATCACTAAATTTGGAAAAGAGCAGATACGTTTTATGGAACATGGAGTGCTACAGGAGACAAGAAAAACATCTTCCTCTGGTGCCTATTGCCAGAATTCCAGAAGACCAGACAACAGCTTTAGAATTTCCAAGGGAACAGCCACTAAGTCAGTCAGTCAAAAATAGAATTAGGAAACTGCCTGTTTCAAAAGTCAGAGCCTGCAAGAGGCACCAGCATTTTTCAGCATTTCTGTCATTTCCGACTAGAACACCAATGAGTTAACAAACATCTGTCTACCAAATAAAAAGCCAACCGAAATGAGGAAGGAAATATTGTGGTGAAGGAATATGCTTTGTATTTTATTTAATTAAAATGAAAGCCTCTGATCACTTTTACACACAACTGTGCAAATTTTATTTTTCTCTGCAGTTTTCAGCTGTCTGCGCTTTCTTGGGCCCCAGAGACACAGCAACAAACTAGAGATAGCTTTACTAGAGTCACCCTTCTTATTAAAAATGCAGATAAATCTGAATATATGAAAAAGGCAATACTCTGTGCTCTTCCCTGGAAGGGGAAGATAAGACTTTCAGTGTTATTTTTTACTTAATCTTTTTTATTTCAATTACTAAAGACAGACTTAAGGGAAAGGGGGTATCTCCATTCATTATTATTCCTTACTGTTAGCTTCCTGATAAATAGGTTATAATGTGGCATTCATTAACAATTCATAGAGAATTATCATATTCAAGTAGCACAGCAAGTTTTTACTACCTACACAGACAAAATTATGCACAGCCCTCCTTGCTCCCTTTGCTTGTTGTCCAAGGAGGATCAGATGCTGGAAAAGCTTGCATTTTATCACCTAACAGGAAAAGAATCATAACAGGTATTAGAAAGCCTTGAAGAGAAAACCATTTCAGTAAAATTTTGCTTTTTACTGACAATGGAGAGCTGTGCAGGAAAATTAAAGACTGGAGAAGATGGGTGCTGGAGGCTGCCTTAGAACTGAAAAACCCCAGTGAGATGGTGAAGGAATTCCCCACTACTTTGAACTTCTTGGTGCATTTCAGGGTGATGCAAATAAAAGACCTGAGTTGCCAGCTTTTTTCCAGAGGGACTTGCACTGGAAGTGCTGGCAGCCCTTGAGTGGAAGCAGCTCTGCAGGGGATGCCCAGATGCCCCACATGCACTGCAGGGAGCCCAGCAGCAACAAAAACTAGGACAAATTAACAGAGAAAACTGATGAAGCACAAGGAGTTCAAGTCCCAGGAGACAAACAAGCCCTGCAATGTAGATCAGGGTACCAGAAAAAATTGCTACTGGTAAGGCTTGATTCCCCATATAGCAATCATAGAATCATATAATGGTTTGGGCTGGAAGAAACCTTAAAGATCATCCAGTTCCAACCCCCCTACATGGGCAGGAACACCTTCCACTAGACCAGGTTGTTCAAGGCCCCATCCAGCTTGGCCTTGGACAGGGAGAGGGCAGCCACAACTTCTTGTGCAACCAGTGCCAGTGTCTCACCACCCCCAAGTTAAGAATTTCTTCCTAATGTCTGACCCAAATCTCCCCTCTTCAAGTTTGAAACCTTTTCCCCTTGTCCTCTCACTACACACCTGTGCAAAAAGCCTGACCCCAGCTTCCTTGTAGGCCCCCTTCAGATATTGGAAGGTTGCTATAAGGTCACCTCAGAGCCTCCTTTTTTCCAGCCTGAAAAGTCTTAGAGTTTCCACCTTGTTCTTAGTCTCTTCATCCTTTACAGATAGCTTGAACAGAATGAGCTAATATTGCAGTAACTTCATAACTCATCTGTTTTACAGGTAGGGAAACAGGTGCAAATTAGACAAAATATCACAATCCATGAGGGATCTACAGTGCCCACTGATTTTAGCTCCTACATAGCAGCATCACTTTTGCAAAAGAGGTGCACAGGCACTCAGAATCAGAGCATAAACATTTGGTTTTGGTGACATGATTAAATCAAGAAAAAAAGGGGAGAATATAAAATAGAGCTCAGCAATTCCTTGCTTCCTAACATCTTATATGAATGTTTGCTGCTACATAAACTTCTTAGTCAGCTTAGCACCTGAGAAATTTAAACATGTAGCTGAAATTTAAAGCACCAAATTGGCACCACCATCCAAATTTGGCACAAAATACACATTGCAACTAAAGTAAATCGAGCATTTTAAGCTCCATAAAAACAAATAAAGTCATTTACTATGTGATTCATGTTGCCTACAAGGCAGGTAAGGACAAATAACAGTGCTTCATCAGCATGAATGTATCCTCCAGGTAGGCAGAATTTTTTCCTTCACCAAGGTGCACAGTACCACTCACTCTGCTCTCTCATGTCAATTAATCCCCATGAACAAAGAAGATGGATACAAACTGCACCTCTCCTCAAGGTCCTAAGCCCAGGCTCCCATTTCTTCTCCAGAACAGCTGCACTGAACAGCCTGTTAAAGGAAGTGAAGCCTCCCTCACTAACAAGTAGAAAGCCTGAATGGCAAAAGCAGCAGGCACAGCTAATGGAGCAGCAGAAATAGGTGCTCAGCTTCCAAGCTTCTATGAAAGCAAGTGAAAATTTAAAGTCTCCAGCTGATACTAAAATAGGAGGGTAACGAAGCAAGAGAACAGCCTGCATTTAAAGGAAGAAGTATCCCATGGAGTTTGTGCACCTTTTTAGCACAAACAAATAAACACAGGAAAGGAAAACGACCCCCTGAGGTGACAGGTACCACAAGGGACATTAGTGAACCAGTGGTGTGGAGAAGCCTACAGAAACAGCCCTTACAGAGCAAGAGGATTGATCAGCCAAGCAACAAGATCCTGGAAAGCAGGATGTGAAAGATGGAAAGGAGAAGATCAGGGAATCCAGGGCAGCAGGGAAGCCACTCTGGACATTGCCCAGCTAACACTGGGACATAGCACCTGAAAGTCTAGAGCAAAAAAAGCAGCTGTTTGTGAATACAGAGAACTCAGAGAGAATACACAAACCAACTCAATTTTTTCTACTCTGCACTGAATCACTCAGCAACTCTGCTGAGTGGCAAGTGGAATATCACGACTTTGCATTCTTCATTAGGATTAATTAGTTCACTTGTTAACAGCACCAAAAGAAAAGCCACTGTTGGCTCAGTGAAGGACAGTGACATTTTCCCCTTCCTTGCTGGTGAAGACAAGTCCTCCAGGGAAAGCTTGGTCTGTCCCTGCCCATCCAACTGTCCTCTACTCTCTGATCTGAGGACTGACTCCAAAACCTATCTTCCTCTTTTCAGTACTATGAACACTCACTGCTATTAAAATGAAGAAATGTTATTTTTTTCCTCTTTGATACTGTGTATGATGTCATTCAAACTGTGATAACAACAGCCTAAGCATTTTGGCTTCTATCTCAGGGAGCTGCAAACCTACCAGGAAGAGACTCTTACAGCAGTTGCCATGGTGATGCTGGTAATAGATATTTAAAAGCAGCTCACTCATAATCACATCTATTAGGAGGCCTTAGTAAGAAAGACACAAAAAACTTGAAACCAGGGAGCCAACCATGCTTAGTCTTGGTATAAGTGAACAAGAAATTTATGGAGGGAGATCTGCTTATACAACCATTTAGCTGGACACAAATGACTCCTGTTCAAATCTGAAAGGGCACTGAAGCTTGCAGAATAAACTATTTTTAGTTAGTCATTGAAAAATTGGTTCTGTGAGCCTCGTTTCAATAGGGATAGCTCCATAAATCCTTTCAGTGTGGCCATTGCCAGAAGTAAAATAAAAAAGCTGTGCTACAGCTCATCCCACATGTGAACCAGGCTACTGGAAATTCCTTGGTCTCCAGCATCACCTGGGGGGATTTCTTCAACCAGAGAAAGAGTGGTGGTGGCTGCAGAAAATGTCACTGTCTGCATCCACCCCCGTGCCCTGACACCAGGGAACTGATGAGCCCCCTTCTTGCAGCAATAAATATTTATATTTAAATAAATGCTAATGTTATTTCCATAGGTTCTATTCTGTAGCCTTCCAGTCCACAGGAATGTAACAAAGAGAATCAGCAGATCAGATCTCCAGGTATGAAGCCACTTCATCAAGTTGGCTAAGCCTCTGTAACAGTCATTAAATTGTTATTTCCTTTCTCTTTTTGCTGCATATTTCCATGACAACTTTCCTCCAGTATCAACTTCTTTGTATTGGAAAGGTCTCTGAAAAGAGAATTTAGGCTTCTATAGCAACAGCTAAAATCCCTGGGAGATGATGATGTCTGAAACTTTCTAAAGATCTTTTTTTAGACCATGAATTACAACACAAACATACTGTTAATTCCATAGGTGAAAGCAAAAGCATGTTTAATATTAGGGAAATTGGGAAGAGGAAAAGGATTCCTTTGCTGAAGTGAGACAAACACAAAGAAACAGCTTGACTTTCAAAACAGATATGCTCTTTGAGATAGAAAACATTAAAGAGAGAAGGCAGGCATCTTGAAAACCCACATCCTGCTCCTTCTCTCTGAGATTAAAACAGGGTCAAAAGGAACAAGTCTGTTGATTATGAAAGGAGATTTTATTGAAATATCTCTCTCTCTGCAACCTATCCTGTGTTGACTTAAAGAAAAAAATATATTTCATACAATCAGTGAGTCAGGATGCCTTTTCAATTTTAACTTCCACATACCTGCCACCTAGCTACAATTTAACCTTTTTTCAACACCTCAGTAGTTTGCCATGGTACTAACTGTATTCTCCAACATGGAAAGCCTTGCTACCTCAGAAGAAAAAAACCAAACAAACAAAACTTTCTTCCGCTTGTGGTGCAAGTGAAAACTTCTCCTTTTTTCATGAAAATATCCATTAATTTATGTCTTCTTCCTCTCATTCCCCTATCATCACAGCAATGGTAAGGGGGAAAAGGAGCAGAGTTTGAGGTATGAGTGAAAAATAATTAATTTAATCTGATTATTACTGATTTCCACCTTCAGCCACTTCCTGCTCAGTGAGATAACTTTTGAAAAGATTCCAGAACTGGCAGTTTGACAAGATAAAGTTGAGCGCTCTGGAAACTTTTTTTTTCTTTTTAAGTAGCAGTGCTAAAAATGACAGCCAGAGCCTGTTCAAAACCTGAGAGCTCTGCAGCTAAGACACATATGCAAAAACAGGATTTCAGACAAAGCACCCATTATTTCCAAGGTTTATCCCGTCTGGAGAATACCAAAGTGTGGGAGAAAGAGTGAGTCACTGTAAAGGTCAAGTGAGACACGATTTTAATACCCCCATGTGCTGCCCTCTGCTGAAGCAGATGCTGAGCGTGTTGGTACATCGGGTCCATCACAGGCTGTAAAAAACCTCACGATCATCTGCACCTAATGCTGCCCTCACACAGGAAAAAGGAACATTTCACATGAAAAGAAAGTGTTTTGTGTGGGACTAGGCAAGGTTAAAAATAACTGAGTTTTTATACTGGACTTAGCAGCTCCAAGATGGGAGTGTGATTTCAGGCACAGCATTCAGGCAGCAAGAGCCTGGTGAAGGAAGAGGGTCAAGTGTGTTGGCTACAAGAGTCTGCAAGGTTCAGAGGTTTATAAAAAAAGAAACAGTTGAAAGTTTCATTTGAACAACTTATCAACCAAAGATGAGCTGAATTCTCAGTTTCTCACTCTAAGTCTTAATCCTCCACCCAATTTCACTCCTATGTAAAGTCTGTTTATGCACTTGAGAATATGTGTTTGTTCATATGTAGAACATAGAGCAGCATGGATGGGAAAAGGAGGAAATTATTTAAACACCTGAGGGAGGGAAATATAATACTTATAAATATTCATTTTTACAAAATAAGTGTTTCATATAATTATATTTTTAAAAGCTTACTTATAAAATATTCTATTTGCAAGCAACAGGAACCCAGCATTTTCTCCAAAACCCAGGAACAGGGAAAAGAAAGCCAAACCAACATTCCAGTTGTAAGTGTAAACTCTTGGTGTTCAGATTCCAAATCCAACAGTTTTGTTTTGTTTTTCCCTCTATGCTGTTGGAAACTAGGCTTTGCAAGTGTGACTTGAAGATCAGCCCAACTAGGTTATTTTGGATCAAGGAAAAGACTGAAATCTACAGTTCAGGGCTCCTTAGGGAGGCCACCAAGCCAGCAACGTTCTCTGCCTTATAATGTAACTTCTTTAGCAGATTTTCACAACTCCCTTTTCAACAGATTCTGAATTTAATTATAAACTAAAAAAAAAAAAAAAAAAACCACAAAAAAACAAAAAACCAAAATCCACCAACAAACAGAAGAGTTAAAAATAAAGAGTGGAGGGGGCAAAATAGAGCAGCGGGCAAGTGGACCCGACTGGTCCAGCCAGTAGAGGGCAGTGGAATTTAAGAGGAAAGTTGCTGAAAACTAAGTTTGTGCAATGACATATTATACGACTATATAATTACATCATTTATTATACATAAAGTGGTAAAGCCATAAATTTAAATTACTCTTTGAATCTACCTATCCAGTCCTAAGCCAAGATATATGCAAGACAAGGTGTAAGAGATAAATTGAAGCAAGGAAATTGATTACTTCAGGATCTCTACAGAGATAAAACTTCAGGGTATGGGGAAGACTTCATACTCAGCGCCTTGTTTAAAAACAACTATTGAATCTTTAAAGTAATTTCCAGTTACTCAAATAGATTAGTTCAAAGTATCCTCTTGACTCCATCGAAGAAATTACTCAGGAGTTAAAAACCAGTGGGTAGCTTTTAAAATAGAAACATATTAAGAAAAAAACAAACCAAAACTAAAAAGCTATTTTTTAAGGCACACCTATCTTCATTTGTGCCGAGCTGAACAGAAAACCAGTTCTAGTCCACCAGGACGAGAAAGTAACCCAGGCTGAGCAAAATGCAACATAAGCAAAGCAAGCAGAAGATCTTTAATGTTCCACAGCACCTCGTTTACCGAGGGTAAAAAGCATAAAACCTCACCTCACTACCAACCAGAACACCCCCTAAAAGCCAGTCCGCAATTTGTGCCGGAAGGGCGGCTTTTTGGTAATCCTCTTCAGCCTTTTCAAGATAATACAAGTCCTGCAATAAAAGGGCTGCGGGGGATGGCCTGGCAGCCCAGCGCTTTCACCCAGCCGCGATCCCTTCCCTGAGCTCAGGCTCAGAGCTCAAAAGGCTGAGGTGAGTGCTGAGCCTCATCTCCGATGCCCGGAGGCTCCTCAGCTCCCACCTCCTCCCGCATTTTGGAGGGAAACCGCAGGGCTCGTGCCGCCCGCCAGCAGCACCTCAGGCGCCTCACAGCACCGAACCCAGGGCCAGGGCTTTGGCGGGAGCTGTGTTCTGCACCGGCAACGCTCGGTGTCCGCCACCGTGGCCCCGGGACCCTCTGCCCTTCGCCGCGGTACGCTCTGGTCACATCCTGCCCCGAGAAGGGGATGAAACGGGGAGAGGCTGCGGGACCTGTTGCCCCCCCCCCCCCACCCCGTTCTCCCCTCAGACACCACAAGTCAGTCAGGGGGGGACGGCACCACCGCCGCGCGATACCTCAGAGCTTCCCGCCCTTCTCCCAGCACCTCAAGCCCAGCTTCAGCCCCGCACTGCGGCAACTCAGCCCTCCACCTCCATCCCGGGGTTACCCTCGGCAAGGCTGTCAGTCTGTCCCAAGCGGAACCGGAGCCCACATCGCGCTCACCTGCTGCCGCTGCTGCCGCTGCCGCTGCCGCCGCCACCGGGGATGCTCGGGCAGCGGAGCCCTCAGCTCACCTGCAGCCGCCCCAACGGCCGCCAGGGGGCTGGCGCGCAGCACGCCGGGTAATGTAGTCCACAGCCGTCAATCTCGTCGGGCGACACACCCACCTTGCCGCCCGCCACGCCTCGCCGCGCTGCCTGCCGGGAGTTGTAGTTCTCTGTCAGCGAGCTGCCGCGGGGCACGCCGGGATATGTAGTCACAGCGCCGAGCCCAGCGGGAGGCTCCTGCCCACAGCGGAACTACAGCTCCCGTGAGGCACCGCGAGCCGCAGCCGCCGCCGGGAGCCCCGAGCGGGCCGGGACGCGGGGCCCAGCCGGTGCCGGGTGTCCGAGGGCGGTCATGGCGGGAGCGCAGCCACCCTCCGCCCCGGGTGGCCCGGAGCCTCCCCAGCCGCCGCTGCAGTACAGCCTGCTGCTGCAGCACCTGGTGGGAGAGCAGCGGCGGCCCCGCGCCTGGGACCCCGCCGCCCTCGGCGGCATCCCCAGCCCGCCCAAGAGCGAGGAGCAGAAGATGGTGGAACGGGCCATGGAGAGCTGCGCCTTCAAAGCGGTGCTGTCCTGCGTGGGAGGTGCGGCGGGGATGGCTGAGGGAACCGGGGGCGGCCGGAGGGACTGGATGCTGAGGGGAAGCCGTGATGGGAGCGGTCAGGGGGTGGTAACCAGGGGGTCCCCGTGGCGTCGGGAAAGGGGCGGGGGGAGTAGGGTCTGCAGCACGGGGACCCCTGTGTTTAGTTTTCCTCCCTCTAAGCCTCTGCCGGTGTCTGTCAGTGCTTCTCTCCCTTTCAAAGGAAGGTGATCACGGCCTTTCCTCAGCACAAGCTGTCAGCAAGGAGGGTGTCAGCACCAGGATGAGGTTTGTTGTCAAGACCAGGTTGGACAGGACTTTGAGCATCCTGGTCTCGTTGAAGGTGTTCCTGCCCGTGCAGGGGGGTGGGAACAAGGTGATCTTTAAGGTCCCTTCCAACCCAAAGCATTATGTGGTTCTGTCCTACAGAGCAGTGTCCATCACAGTATCAAGAGATGGAGCAGTTGTGCTCCTGCACTGCTCCTTCCACCCTCTGGTGCTCTGAGAAGTGGAGTGGAGCTGCTCTGGTGCCTGCAGGGAATGTGCTGCTGGAATCCAAGCCAAGGTTTGCCTTACTTTTCTGTGTCTTTTACAGGGTTTGTTCTGGGAGGTGCATTTGGTATCTTCACAGCTGGCATTGACACCAACGTTGGGTTTGATCCCAAGGATCCATATCGCACCCCAACTGCAAAAGAGGTCCTCAAAGATATGGGGCAGAGAGGCATATCCTATGCAAAGAACTTTGCCATTGTGGGTGCCATGTTCTCCTGCACTGAGTGTCTGGTAGAATCTGTGAGTAATAACTTCAGCCCTATGAAATGTTTTATTGTACACTTAATAATCTGTTTTATTAAGTCCAAATAACTATGTATATCCCCTTTGAGATGGGGCAAGGGCATAGGCTATTCTGTTTCTTGGCCATCAAAGCTCTTCAGTTTTCAGACCCATCTTCACAGTGTTGTTTTCTAACAGAATGAGCAGAAGAGCATAAAATAGCAAAGTCATTTTCAGTTCAGGTCCTGAATGTATTGGCTAGCACAGGCATTACTTTTTGAAACCTCAGCAACAAGTACTCATTACTTTAAAACATCAAACTGTGAGCTGCAACATGGTAATTTGGGCCTCTGAAAAATCTATATGCAGAAAGGGATCCTTTGATCAAAGTTCTTGAGTTACAAACCTATTTTCTTCTTGCCCCTACAGTAAGAAATGACCTTGTGCAGTTCAGTGGTAAATCTATCATCCATTTTCTTAGATAGAAAAATTAGTCTGTTAAAAATCATAGAATAGAATTGGCTGGGTTGGAAGGGACCTCAGAGATCATCAAGTCCAACCCTTGATCCTTGATTTTGGTATGGTCTTTTAATTGAAAGACACAGTTATTACTTAATCATCTTAATGTATTTCCTTGCACAATGGAGCAGAACAAAGAGATCTCTGCACAGGTGAAAAACCAGTGTGCTCAGGCTATGGCAATAGTACTTCTTTGTCAGCAGGGTGCTGAGGCTCTCATCTCTGCTGAGACCCAGGCTGCATGGCCAGAATCAGTGTTTAACTCCTGTGATTACAGTGCCTTTAAAATCTCAGTTCTGAGGGCTGTATCAGCTCACCTGAGAGTCTCTGCTGTAGCACTGCATTGCACCACATGGGTTTGTCTCACCTCTCCCGGTGACCCATTCCTTCTCCTGGTCCTGCAAGTCTGGGAGTGCAGGGAGCCATCTGCTGAGAGCAGAGGGAAAAGCATCCTCTGCTGAGGAGGGGCTGGAAGGTCATTTAATCTCTGGTTGCATTAATACTGATAATACTGAGCATTTATCCCGTGTTTACTTGCTGACTCTTGATATTTATTTCCTCAGTATCGTGGGAAGTCAGACTGGAAGAACAGTGTTATTAGTGGCTGCATCACAGGAGGAGCAATTGGCTTCAGAGGTTGGTAGTGCCAGCTGGGAGCAGTTTCTGTGATAAGACTGTAAACTGGTTAGGTAGCATGTGGTGTTTTTGATAGAACAAACACTACAAATCTCCCTGCATGGGGTTATGGTGATGTCAACATGAGCTTGTACTCCAGGCTGGCAGAACTGCTGTGTCTGTCAGCTTGAGACAGTCATGGGCAGGCTTGGTCGTACAGGACAGTGAGACTGGAGGAAAAGCAAGTGAAGGGACCTGAAAGAAAAAGCAGAAAATGGTGTTAGCTCTCCACACTCTTCTGTGGGATGGGAGACAAAAATACACACTGAGTAACTTTCTGAAGCTACAGCTTGTGTGTTAACAGAGCTCTGCTTCTATGTACTGTTTCACTGGCAGTACTTCTTAATTTGCACAATGTGTAAAACGCCTCCCTCCTTTCTCCTGGATCCAATCAAATAGACAGTTCTACCCAGCTACAAAAGTGCAGGATTGCTGAGTGGGATTTGAGTCCAGCAGGCACTAACGGGGACTCTGTGAAGCCCTGCATGCTAACAATATCTGGAGAGAAAAAACACGTAGGAAGAGAGCTGCTCTGCTCATCAGAAATATCAAATTTCTCTCACCTCTCCTTAAGGAAAAATGTGCACAGAACATAAAAGAAAGTTCTTTTGAAAGTGCTTCTAATTGAGCTGGTTAAGTTGTGTCTGTCCTGGACCTAATCCTCTAAGACTTTTCAACGCAGTAGCTGCTCTTCCTATCCTTCCCTAGTCCAAAGGCACTCGCAGGACTCAGGAGTGCACTAAAATCAGCAGTGGCCTCTGGCATTTTCTCTTCTAGCCCTTTGGGGGGAGTCAAAGCAACACAGCACCCAGCCAGCAGGCCATGCTAGGCCAGCTCCAGTGTCCTTTTACATCCCACATGTGCCAGGGTCCCTCCTCGCCTTGGGCAGTGATAGTGCCAGTGTTCCCTGCTAGGGGACCGCCAAGTTCCTGCAGGTGGAAGCTCTCCAAACATGCAGAGTGTAAGCAAAATAAGCAAAATAAGTTTCCTCTTTTGTCTCCCTGCAGCTGGTTTGAAGGCCGGGGTCATCGGCTGCGGCGGGTTTGCCGCTTTCTCTGCCGCAATCGATTATTATCTGCGGTAACGGCGGGACCCCGTGGGAGTTCCCTCTTGTTCCACTGATGCTAAGAGCCTGCATCACGGCAGAAGTACCATCAGACTTACCTTTCCACTGCCTCTGGAGTCCTCATCACTGCAAGCTGGATGGTGTTGGCCACTTTTCCTGAATGACTAACAATAATCTGGCTCTGAGCCCTGGCGTGCTGCTTCGAGAAGACTTGCGGGGAGTATGCGAGGCTGGAGCCAGGGGCAGTGAGCAGTATCTCCAGGATGGATCAGCTGACTGTCAGTTTCCAGGAAACAAGCCTGGACTCCAAGCTTTTTTCGATCCTTTGGATCTGATTTTGATTAAGTTTGTTGCTAGCATCAAAAGAGGCAGAAGGACAATCTTCAAAAAGCAACAGTGATTTAGGTTACTGTGTATTTTGAACGTGCTGCAAATGTTTAACAGTTGTCAGTTTGCAGCTTGCAACTATGTTGGGGAGAGGTAAAATCCTGTGGAGAAATAAGTTTGTTCCAGGCTTTTCTTAAAAATACCAGCTGAAGACAAACCACCATCTGTACAACTTGTCTTATTTCAAGTACAGAGTTGAGAGCCAGATTTCTTTACCATGTCTTAAAGGGAAAAGCAAAAAAAGAATCCTTAGCCTCAGAACCATGTGGTTACTGGCAGATGAACAAAACAGTTTAAGGGGAAAAAAAAAAAAAAGAGGTTGCTGCAGAAGTATAATTCTCTGTAGCCACTTGGCTAGCCTGGTTTAACCTTGCTGAGATAATCTTGCTGCTGCTTCAACTGCCACAGACTCACACCATTAGTTCCAGCAGTTTGTTTGTGAGACTAGAAAACAGAGTTGTGAGAATAAACCATAGGCAGATAACTGGGCATTCATTTAGCACAAAGGCTGATCCCATCACATCCCTGTAGCACCTCTGAGTGCCCCAGTGTTGCCCTGTGGAAGCAGGTACTGAAGTCAAAACATCTGTTGATTAGCTCAAGGAGCTGCTCCCCTTTGATTTGTGTCCATAAGACTTCTTGCTCTTCTAACCAAAATCTGTTCTCAGACTTCAGGAGGTAATTTTTTTATTCTTGGAATAGTTTAGGGATGATTTTAACCTTCATTGAACCACTCCAACACAGCAAAACACAACCCCCACCACCATCTTTTTGAGGCAGCAGGATTTCAGATGCAGCACACGCATCTAATAGGGGTTCTCCCACTCACTTCCCCTTCTTTGTACCCACAGTTTCACATCCCAGAAACATGACAGCCCTGGCTTACCTTAAAAAGCAACACTAGGAGGCTGCTTTGGCTGATATGGTGGTCAGTTTGAAGGCTTATTGTCTCCCATCTCCACATGGAAGAAATGGGCAGACAGCACCATGTGATCTATCAGATGAGGTTTCCCGATCGCCTGATGTCCCTTGCTGTGCCTGTTCAGTATCCTCAGGCCATAAGCTGTGCAAGTCAGCTGAATTTTAAGCTTGAGTAAGTCTGGGCTGATTAAATAGGCTGGCTCCAGACAGTCCAGGGTTTTTTTTTTTCCCTCTGTACTGAAATGCAAGGATGTAGCCCAAACCATAAGATATCTCTTAAAAGATTTTCTGGCAAAATTCCTGTGCTTATACCACTGGCTTGAAGTGCAGCTAGCAAGATTTCCACAACAGAAAGAAGCTGTGATGCCAAGGTGATCAATTAGTGCAAACACCAACACTATGGGGCTCCTTTTGTGCAAATGTTGGGGCTTTGCATTTTTATTAACTTTTTTTGTTTGTTTTGGTTTTTTTTTCTCTTCACATGGTTTACAGCCATTTAAAGTTTATAATCTACAGAAACTGAAACAGAACACAAACAAAAATATATCCTTAACAACTTTTGAAAGTCAAATATTAATTAACAGTTCTATTCTACCTGTAGCTGCAAAAGTCCACCCCCCTTTTTTTTTTTTTTTCCTTCCTGCAGGGACAAGCAAAAGGCAGTCATAGGGACAGCCACAGCCTGTTGTGCTGGGGCTGTGTGGACCAGGCTTCCAGCCACTGTCACAGGGGGAGGATTTGGCTGTAGAGAGTCTCCATCTGGAATGACAGTATCATGGACAGAGCCTTGGACACATGTAACAAATCAGACACACACAGGGATCCGTTGTGCAGTCAGATCTAAGCCTCAGCCTCCTTACTGGGTCCAGGGCCAAGGCAGATGCCTGGTTATTTTCTGCAATGCTGTTTCCCTTCTGTTTAGATGGTAGCCAAGAAGAGTGGGGTCTGGAGTGTGAGCCCTTTGGAGGAGGACTGAAAGACCTCCCCTTGTTTCGTTGCTTTGCTGGTGCAGGGCTGGCAGGTGCTGCCTTCCCTGGGGACGTGGGCTTAGGACATACCTGGTGCATCAGGGCTCCACCTGGAACAGTCTGTTAGTCAGGAGGGTGAAGGCAACGCTGCTGTTAGCAGGAAAACGCTTGGTCACTTCTCATCCTTCTCCATTTGGCACAGGAGAGCACGGGGCCAACACAAATGGGGAAGGGGCTTTTCCCACGGGAACACGGACTCAGCTCACAGAGCGAAAGGTTTTGTGTCCCAACAGGTACCAGCACCTACCTGGGAGGGGTGGAAGGGTGGGGGACCAGGGAGCCAGGCACTGGCGTGTGGCCGTGCTGCTTTGGGACATGGTGTGAGACCTCCAGCCATCAGCCTGAGGGCCAAGAACTGGACCCACTAACTAAAACGGACCTGAACTGGCTGGGCACAGCTGGCCCAGGCAACTGCTTTATGAGAAAGGGCAAACAAAGCCCTTGGATAGTGAGGGCCACAAAGGCTTTCCTCCTCCTGTCCCTCTCTGCTGCTTTCCAGGCTGGGTGACTGTCCAGCTGCCTCACTCATCTCTGGTAACAGGGATGGCACCGGGGCAGGGTGCTGCCATTTCCCTGGTGTCTGGGACAGCAGGGAAGGCCAAGGACAGAGAAATAACCTCTCTGTTCCCCTGGGACCAGCAGGCACATGGGTGCCCCGTCAGGCTCTGCCATGGGGCACAGCCAGCGCTGGCAACCCTCGGAGTGCCTGGTGACAACAGAGATCCAGGTGTACAGAAACAGCAGTGACCTTGTTCCCCACCTGCCAGGGCTTGTTGGGGAAACTGTGGGATCCATCTGCCCCGATGGGACCCCACCAGTGCCAGAGGCCATCCCTCAAGCCTGCTGTGGATCGAGACCAGCACAGCACCTCTCGCTCCAGCCGTGTGTGACGGGGGTGCCCCAAAACACTACTTGGAGGTGAGATACAGCGAGGGAAGCAACCACCACGCTACATGCACACAGGCAAAGCACGGGGCAAGGGGTTTAAGAGGACACCAGCCCAGAAACACCCAGAAGCGACACAGCGAGGAGGAAGCAGCACCCCACTCCTCTGCTCCTGTGGTCACAGGTTTGCTCGGGCCAGAGCAGGATCCAGGCACAACGTCCAACGTTTGCGTGGGCAGCAAGCCAAAGCAGAGCTGGTTGTCACTGTCACCAGGGAGGGAAGCCTGTGAGCTCCCAGCCTCTGAAGCGAGCCAGTACTGCACATGCAGGCATGGGGCAGGGGATTTGGGCAACAAAACAGGCACTCTTGGGATGCTGCAGGCTTCGAGCTGGGCAAGACGAGGGGTGCCTCGTAGGAGTGAGCAGACAGATAGGAATCCAGGAGAAAACTAGGCAAGGGGGAAGCCTGTGTCCACAGCCCTTGTCAGTCACTACCTCTTCCGTTGAACAAATATACATAGAAACAATTCTTGAACACAAGAAGGGACATAAGACACGACTACTTTACAGGGAGGCACGGCACCTGGGGTGGGACCGGGCCACTGGTACACGATTGTACAGGAGCTGCAGGTGGCACTGTCCTGGGTCTGGGCCAGTCTCCCTGGGGGGCTGTGATCCAGTCCTTGTCCCCCAGAAGGGGCCTTGGGAGTGTTTGCAGCTGGTGCCTTCTCCCTGCAGGCTACACGTCCGTGGAGAAGTAAAGTGTGTTGCGTTTCAGCTCAGTGAAGGAGATGGGAGGATGCTGCAGGTAGTAGAGAAGGACCTGGACCTGTAGCAGGCAAAGGGGAGGATGTTAGGTCAGAAAGGGGCAGAACTGCCACCTCCAGCTTGTCCTTGTACAGCCACATCCAGGAAAAAGAGTGACAAATCTACCCAGACACACAGGTAAACCGCACGGGTGCTGGTGCAGGTTGCAGCCCCACACTGCCAGCAGGGACCTTACCTGGGCCATCACATCGTGGGACCAGATGTCAGAGGCCAGGGTGAGGTGTGCCTTGCTCTCCCCCTCAGAAGGTCTCAGCAACGTCGGCCCGAAGACCGTGGCCAGGTTGTGGAGAGACATTTTGTTGATAGGCTCCTTTTCAGCTACCCTGCGGGGTACACGAGAGGAGGGAGCATGAGCCCCTGACACTGCTCTGGCACAGAGCACCCACAGGGTGATGTGGGGGGGCTAGCACTGCTCTCCCCACCCCAGAGAGGGACCTCTAGCCTGCCACTGCCCTTCACAGCTCCCAGCAAACCCAGGTGCAGGGCAGGGAGCTCTGCCCCCTTCACGGCCTCCGCTGGAGCCGCGGGACCTGGCCGGGAGCCCCGGGTGTGATGTGGCAGTGACCAAGCCCATGTGTATGTGCTGCGGGGCCTCCATCCCTCCAGAGCCCCAGGCAGGGCACGGGGACCTCCACACCAACCCCCCTCTCCAGGGCTCCCTACCCCTCCGACCCCCTGGGACCCCCGCCAGCCCTCACAGAGGGAACCAGGGCCACAACATTGCCATGTTAGGAGGCAGCTGTGCTCCCCAGCACAGGCTGCAGGGTTGAGCCCCAGCCAGGGGAGCAGATGTGGGAACTGGCTGTGCCCAGTTCTCAGGATGGAAATGGATTTTTTCCTTCCCCAGCGCCCAGCAGCAATTCTTTTTTTTTTTTTTTTTTTTTTTTTTTTTTTTTTTTTTTTTTTTTCTGTTTGGTTTTAGCCAAACCAGAGAAAGAAAAAAACATGCTTCATGATGCAAGTAACATGAGCAGTCAGCCTCGGTCCCAAACTCGTGGACAACTCTGGCCAGGCTCTGCATGCTGCACTACAGCACTGTGCCCTCCATGGGTTTTGGGACCCCCAGTGAGCCCCAGAACTGCCCATCCCCAGGTTTGGATGGGCTTCATCAGGAACAAGATAAAACCTGGAAAACCACCCATTGCTGCACTTGCTCCAGGATGAGCTACTCGGGGTGTCACCTGCACCTTTGGGACACATCCACAGACCTGACTGTCCCTGGGTCCTGGCCACCCACTGCAGACAAGTTACAGGGATTATTGCACTTTGTTTGCATGGGCTGCTGCTGGCCTGGTGGGAAGAGATGCAGCACTCAGATTTCTCACTAAAGGGGACACTGCAGAGCTCCCAGTTGATTCCCCTTCCTATGCTGAAGCCCTCTGGAGCTGCAAGCCAAGCTGTTACCTTTTCAAGTGCTCCAGCAGGAAGAGGAAGGTGATGAGGTTGGGGTCAGGCAGCGAGCGGAGAAGGTGCATCATGCAATTCTCCTTGGCAGCAGGGTCTGAGAGGGCTGGAGACAAGGAGGAAGCAGGCTCAGGACAGGGACTGGTGACATCTCATGCAGCAGTGGGATCCACCAGGACCACACCTCCCTGCAGCCAGGGCACAAGTGGCCGACCCTGCACCCTGGGGAGCAGCATGAGCCCCAAGCTGGCCTGGAGCCATCACGGACACCCAGGACTGAGCGGGCTGAGCCGGGAAGGAAGGATTTCCTTATCCCAGAGCCAAGGTTGGACACTGTTCCCTTCCCCATCCCTGAGCCCTTACCAATCCCCTCCATGAAGGCGGGGTAGAGTCTGTCAGTGAGGAGGGGCTCGGGCAGCTCACGGAAGTACAGCTTCAGTGTGCCAGCGATGGCGTTGATGTCCATGTCACTCAGCATGACGAGGATGTCCTTGTTATCTGTTCAGAGAGCACCCCCACGTGATATTTCCATCCCATCCAGGTTCCAACACCACCACCACCACCCCCCCTTCACCCCAGCTATCCAGGCAGGCTGTTGGCTGGAGGGCAGGGACAGCACTGCTGGGAAAAGCCCAACCAGGTGGGACTGGCTGGGCAGCAGGATGTGGAAAAATTTGCAAATCCATTTGCAACGTTGCCCTGAGTCAGTATCTCCCAGGAGCTGGCCAGGCGTGGAGGCAGCTCAGAGACACCACAATGCTGAGACCTCTGGGAGCTTTCTTTCCCAGCTGAACCCTCCTCCTCAGCCCCTTCCTGGATGCACCAGCACATTTTGCACACATGTAGTGCATTAACCAGACCCTGGGCTTGCAGGGCAGGGGGCTGGGTGGGGGTGTCTCAGAGCCTTTAAACCCTCCCAGGCCAAGAGGTTCCAAAGGACAGCCATCCCCTGGGACACTCACTTGCATCAAAGACAGCTTTCAATGCCTGGATGTCAGTGGCAACACCAGAGATTCTGTAGATGCCAACCTCCTCAATGCCCCTCTTCTCCACCTCCTCGATGCACTGGCGCACGATGTAAGGCACCTTGGAGCGCTCCCGCCTGGCTCAGGGAGAGAAGCCATGAGCAAAGAGTCCCCAGGGACCCTGCAGTGGCCAGCTCAGCCCTGCAGACCCAGAGGTAGGACAGCCATGCTTGGGTGGGCAGGATGGGGCCACTGAAGGAACAGGCAAATCTCCAGCAAAGAGCAAAAGCTGAGCTCTTCAGTGTTGGTGGGAGCAGTGGGGTGTGGTGCAAGGATGGAGCAGGTCCCCCAGGTTCCCCCAGCCCCACACGTACTTTGTCACAACGCTGATTTTGACCCCGAAGACACCCGTCTGCTTTTTGGATGGGGTTCTCTTCAGGCTCATGTCTCTGCTCGTGAACTTCATGGAGAACTCCACCTTGATCTGCGAGAGATAGGGGATGAGTCCCAGCAGCCCTGCCCTGGCCCATCACCTCTGTGTCACACAAGGGCACGGCCCAGCCTCAGGGAAGGGGTTGCCATCAAAACGAGGGTTGTGGGTACCCACGGCCCTGCTTACCCCATTCATCTCAATCACATCCATGTGCCAGTTCTTGGTCTGCACGGCCTGTGGGTCCAGCTGTGGGGAGAGATGGTGTGTGAGCTCCACAGGGACACAGCCCCATGCCAGCCCCGCTGCCACCACAGCTTGGTGGCCCCCAAAGCCCTCAAACCACAGATGGTATCAAGCACAGGACATCTCTTCCCTGGCAATGTCCTGCCCATGGCAGGAGGATGGAGAGGGGAAGGTTGGGGTCCTTCTGGCCATACCCCAAAGCTGGGTGGGCTCAGCCTCCTCACATGGTTCCCCTTCAAGCTCCAATGAGGAAGCGCTTTGACCCACACCCAAGCAGCATGAAACTTCCAAGAAATCAGGACTATTTCTGGCAACAGATTGATGAAACAGAACTAGGGCAGCGTTTTCCATGCAGAAAAACAACATCTCCCCATAGCCAAGGCTATTTATAACCCCTGGGAATGACGGGCTCCGCTATTTCTAACTTTGGGGCTAGCAGGGGACTCAGTGATGCTGCCCCAGTGCCTGGCTGCTGTGGCAAGGGGCTGGCATTCCCAAGGCCCTGGCACACGTTGTGGTGGGTGCTGGGCCCCAGGGCTAGGCACAGACGGGTGCAGTTGCCTTTCAGGGTTTTTCAGTCTCCAGTTAGTGGTATCGATCCGGCCTCATCGATCCCTGTAATGCACAGGGCGGGCAGCAGGGCAGAGCCCGGCACTAATGTCCCCTTGGGGAAGGGGATGGGATGCAGGAGCTGGCAGGGGGTGGTGGGACCTCCCCAAGGCCACATGTGTGCAGCTGCCAGGAGAGCTTGTGCCAAGTGTGCAGGGTCACTCCTCAAGGACACAGGAGTTTCCTAAAGCTGCTGGGTTGGGAGATGCTTCGGGTGAGCACAAAGATGTCCAGAGATGCTGCTTCTGCCATGGAGCTGCTGTTCCCCTGCCCCAGCCTCTGGATGCCTGTGGAAGCCACTGAATGTCCCCCCTTACAGACCCTCATGTCCCTCTTTACACACCAAGACCCCACACTCCCAGGGACAGGCCCAAACTGCCCTGGCTCTCAGCACAGACCCAGCACCGTGGCATCACCCCATGTCCATCCCTGTGTCATGGTGAGCCCAAGCAGCTCCTCAGCAATGTGGTGCCACGGGAAAAGCTGTGATCTGCAGCACAGCCTGAAATGCTGCAGTCTCCAAGACAGCCCATGCTGACCTGGAATGGCCCTTGACACATCCCAGCCTGGCACATGGGAGAGCCCAGCAAGTGCCACACCAACCCTGTGGCATGGCAGTGGAAGAAGGAGGAGGAAGAGGAGAAAGGCTGCAGCTGCCCTGGGCTCCCACGGGGCCCTGCAGCAGCTCTGGACACTGGATCACAAGGCTGAGGCTGCAGCCAGACCACTGCCAACCCCAGCTCTGCTGCTCCAGCTCCAAGTTCCTCCCACAGTGCCAGGTCCCTCCATCGTGCTGCCGTGCACCCACCATGGCCAACACGACCACAGCACCTGTCCCATGAGGATTTTATCTCTTCACCCTGGTCCTGTTCATGGTAATATCCAGCCCTGTGAGTCCCAGGCAGCAGCAGTGAAGCCATTTGCCCTCCAGCTGGGGCAGGAGCTTCCCCTTTCTGCAGCACAAGTTTAATTGCAACCACGACATACACTGACCCCATCCTCTGGCTGCCACTGACTCAGACAGCCCTGGCAGCTCACACCTGCAAGGGCTTTAGCAGGGCTCTGAAGGAAGATTTAATAAAAACCAGGTTGGCTGCTGCCAGCACCATGGACCTTACCCCAAGCACACCACCTCCCTGCAGCTGCTTGCCCCAGACTGGGAAGAATTTTCCTCATCTAACAGCCATCATGGCCCCAAATTTGGGCTAGTTTAGCTGGCACCAAGAACCTGAGCTCCCTTGCAGCCCCCAGCAGAGGCATCACTGCCACACTGCCCACAGGAAGCAAAGCCACAGCAGATGCTCCATCACCCAGTGTGGGAGGAGAGAGAGGAGCATCCACCCACAGAATTACAGGCAGCTCCTTCCCACACAGCACTGGCAAACACCCCATCTCAGCTACCACCACCATCTCCTTCTCCTCCAAAAGGAGCTGCCTTGCTCCAGCGGGGACATCCCAGGCCAATGGAACTGCTGGCCCAGGAGACCTGGGGAACAGCCTCCCTGCCAGTGCTGTGCAGGATGGCACAAGTGACATGCTGCTGTCCCAGATGTCAGCTCCTCTTTGGTGGATCAGCAAGCTCCAAACAACAGCCTGTGCCGAGGAAAACTGCTCAGCCAGGTCAGCAGCACCTCTCTGGGCTGCTCCCTCCTGTATCCACAGGGAATGCCAGCAGTGTCCATGCCCAGGCCAGCATCCACTGCAGTGCCACCCTCATCCATGGGGAGGTGAAACACCCCCTGCTCCCATCCACAGGGCTGTGCCATCACCCTGTTTTCCCAAATAATCCAAAGCTGTTTACTTGCTGAACAAGGCCCCAGGCTGCAGAGAAAAAGGCAGCAGCATGGCAGGGGATCAGCATCCTGAGAGCCCCACAATGTTTTGTGCATCCTGGGGAGAATCCGGTAGCAGAGGGATCCCCTGACTCCTGCTAGGGCTCACCCCCTGCAGTCCCTGCCTGCTGCTTGCCTCTGACAAGGCCCCATCCTAGGATTTTGTCCTCAAGACACCTCCAGGATAAGCACCATGGATACAGCTTCTGTGCAGACACTGGCAGCAGACACAGACGCAGGCAGCACCGGGTCCCCAGGGCTCCCAGGTGAGGAGCTGGGATGGCTCCAAACCCTCATGGCATCTCTCCAGAGCCCTAAGCACAGGGATGCTGCAGCAGGGCAGGGTCTGCCAGGCTGGGCATGTCCCTTCCCCGTGCCTCACGCCTATGAGGTCACCAAGCCATCAGCCTGGGATGAAGCCATCAGGAGCAAACTGATGACTCAGCTGGTGAGGCCATCTCCACCATGGCCCTGGGGAGCAGGATCCCAGGGGAGCTGCTACAACCAAGGTCACTTCCCATCAGCATGGCACTCGTGGACACCTCAGCCTGGGCTCTAGTGGTTGCCCCAGCTCAGGCAAGCAGATGCCCCCACCAGACCTCCACACCAGCTGCTCCCTCACCAGGGAACAGGCAGCTCCTGAGCAGCTCTGTGCCGTGGGGCAGAGCAGCCCCTGCACCAGCAATGCCAGTGGCAAAGCACAGCCCCCCCCAAAAAGCAGCGATTCACAGCCCTGTCTGAGAGTGACCCGAGAAACCACAGGCAGCCACGGCACGCCAGGACCATGCACAGCCCCACCAGGCACACATCCTGCCCCTGCAGCCCCAATGCTCCCAGATGGCAGCGAGCAGGGAAGCCGACAGCCGTGGTGGGGATGCGTGGGGCTGGGAAACAAACCCCCCTCACGTTTTGACCCAGCAACAGCAGCAGCCTCCTCACACAGCCCTCACCGCCCCTTAATCCCCTCCGCGGTAGCGGCGGCGGCACAGAATTGAGGTTAATGCCTCTGCGTCACAGGCAGCCCCGCTGCCAACCAAACCTCAGCCCCGTGGCTGCTAAACAAACCCCCATGGGCCCAGGCAGCTCCTGCCTGCAGTCACAGCTGAGCCCTGAGCCAGCAACTCCCCATGCAGGGGGAACTCCACGCAGGGAAACCCCCAGAGCCCCCCCATTAAGACCAAAGGGGCTCATGGGCAGCTTGTGATGGTGCTGTCCCCCTCTCTTGTCACCTCCGTTGCCCTCTGTCCTCCCACAAAAGATGGGCAGCGCTGGTTGATGTGCCTGTGGCACATCCTGCAAGCTGAGGGAAGCCTGGATGGGTCCAGGGTGTGAGGTTTGCAAGAGGGGGTGCTGCAGAACCCCAGAACCCCAGAGCCGGCTGGCCCATAAGCATTGCTGTCTTGTGGGTGAGCCCTGGGGCTAGGAAGGGGTGCTTCCCCCATTCCCCTCTGCAGGACCCCCAAATGCAAACAGCTGAGACCCCCCCATTCCCCCAGCACACAGAGGGAAGGGGAAAGTGGACACAGCACCCTGCAGGCAGCTAACTGCTTTTAAGAGCTTCCAAAGCACCCAAACAGCACCCTCTGCTCCATGCACAGACCCCTCTCCCCACAAGCAACGCAACCCCCCCATATCAGAGCCACCCCACAAAGCCACCAGCCCAAAAGCCACCACACACAGTGGAGCCTGGCAAAGCCATCCCAGAGCCCATTTGATGCCCACCACTGTTGTGTCCATCCCCCCCCCCTCCCTGAACCCCAGGAGGCACCTTCTGCCGGAGCAGCTTGCTGCGCACTCTGCCCCACAGCCGAGCACCCGTGTTGGGGGGACGCTTCCCCTCGGGCTCCTCCACGCCGCGCTCCGGCCGCTCGCCCACGGGCCCGGGGCTGCCATCGGGCTCCGCCGGCACCTCCGTCATCTCCACAAACAGCTTCAACTCCAGGGAGAGGAGACGAGGGTGTCCGGGGCTGCGTTAGGACAGCACCCACATCCCTTCTGCTCTGGGGTGGGGAAGGTCAGTGGGGGCCAGCGAGGGGAGCCCGGCTGGGGCAAGGGGGAGGTGAGCGGGCAGGGCTCATCTTCAGGGTGTGAGCCAGGCTGAGAGGCAGCTCGGCAGCCCCAAAAGCCTCCCTCCCTCTTTCCCTCCCTCCCCCTGCGAGGAAGTGACTCAAAGGCAGCCCCCCCCCCGGCGGCCCCCACGCGATTAACTCTCGCTCTGCCGCCGCTCGGGAAGGCTGGAGGGGCTGCCCAGTCTCCCCACCCCACCCCCCCAGCCTTATCTGCTGTTATCCGCCCTTATCCACTGTTATCCCTTATCCGCTTCCCAGCTACAGCCCTGAAGCCATCGCGGCTGTTGGCAGCTGCGGTCCCGGAGCAGCCAGGCTGCATCTCCGGGTCTCAGCAAGGGGCATGAGGATGGGAGTTTTGGGGTCTCCTATCAGGCCTAAGCAACCCCCCCAGCCCCCCCTCCTCAGCCTGCCCTGGTTCCTGTCAGCCCCACTGCCAGGGGCAGGGTTTTGGGGTGCAGGCAGGGCTCTGCCTGATGCCCCAGTCCTGGAAGGGTCCCTGCCTGTGATAAGCAGCAGATAGGGCAAGGTGCAGGCTTGGAGGGGGATTTGCACATCCCCCCAGTCCAGCTCTCAGCAGTCTCCTGAGTCCTCATGGGGTCACCCTGCGGATCCCTGCAGCTCCAGGGAGCCCCAACACCACCAATCGCCCTCTCCAGAGCCTCCCCAGGCAGATATTCCCTGTGGGCACGGGAGGCACTGTGCCCATGACAACACAGGCTCTATTCCAACAGCCACATCCCCCTGGTGAATCCATCAGGGGATGGGGAAGGGGCTGCTCCATCCTGCCCCAACACCATTCTGGGTGCAGCTGCACCCACTGCCCATCTCCTTGCCAGTCCCAGGGCACATGGGGACAGATCCAGCCTCCCCCCTCTGCAACACGGGCACAAGCACTTGAAGCCTCCTCTGCTCACCCCTAGCACCTGCCTGTCACCCTGCCACAGCACGAGGTGCCCCTGCCAGCACCCACCAAACAGAGCCCACCTGCTGGGAGCAACTGGGACAGCTCAGAGCAAGGCTGAGCCCTGAAGAGACAGGGATATGAACCCCCCCAAGGGGACATGAGCCCCCCACAGCAACTCTATCCCAACCATGGCACACTTCAGCCTTGGAAACCCCACACAAAAAGGGGTTAACAACAACAAAACAGGGCTAATGCCAACTGGGAGCTGCAATGAGCAGTCCCCATGACCAGATGCACCTTCCCACTGAGCAGGCCACCAGGGCATGTGTGGCACAAGGTACCCACCCCTCTGCTAGCCACGGAGACAGGGCTTGGGGTAAGGATGTGACGCTTGCCACACTACAGACCCCTTGGGGCTCATTGCCAGTATGCTTGAGAGGAAGCTGGTACCAACCTCAGCCCCTCCATGGACCCAGCCAGGTCCTTTGTGCCAGCAGGACATGGCACCCACCCATGGCACCCCCACAGCTTCGGAAGGCCCCTGTTGCTCCCCACAGAGGGGCTGCAGCATCCCCCTCACACACTGACCTCACTCCCTGATGCCTCTAAGCTGCTTTGGTGACTGACGCACGTGCCTGAGCTGTCAGATTAGGGATGGGCAGTGGGCACAGAGCTGCTGGGAGGGGATTTTGGCCATCCTGACAGCTTCCACACACACCACGGGCCTTTTCCAGAGGTGCTGATGCCTGTGCTCCCTGTCTCCCACTCTTGCTGCTAACTGGAACCAGCAGCAGCTCGTAATGAGCCCAGCAATCACCTGGGGTAAGGACCATCCAGGGCAGCATCTCTGCCCAAACAGCTCAGGGCAGAGGGCATGGGGGCAGCACTAGGGTTTTCCCACAGCCCCACAACCAGTGCTGCCTGTCCTGCCTGCAGCTGTGCTGCTCCATCCCTTCCCCAACACCCACCCCACTCCTAGGGCAGGGCTGAGCCATGGCTCTGGGTGACAGCAGGACAGCCCACTCTGTCCAGCCAGGTCCTCCTTGGGATAAGCAGCTCCAGAGCCTCCTCGCTCTCCCTTTCTTCCCCCACAACTTTCGCACGGCGGGGACAAACTGTGCTGTCCCCATCCCAACCCCTGCATCTCCCAGCGTGACTCATGTTTGTTGACCCAGGCTATTTCCGAGAGCACAGCTGGGCTGATCCCCAGGAGACACTGAGCCCCTTCCCTGCCCCAGCCCTCCTGCTTGGCCCACTGCCACCCTCCCAACCCCCCCTGCCATTTCCAGGGGGCAGAGGGCAGCCCAGAGGGTGAACTCAGGTACGAGCCAGCTGCTGGTGAAACCAAGCCCCTGCCTTGGCATCCTGTGCAGTGCCACCCACCCACAGTGTCCCCTTCCCAGCAGCATTTCCATGCTGCTCCCTGCTCCCCAGGGACCTGCCCTGAGCCACTTTCCCACGGAGCAGGGAAAGGAGCTCTGGGCCTTTGAAGTGGCCTTGGGTTGAGGGCTGTGTCCCAGGAGTGATGCTGTCCCCAGCACAAGGGGGAGCAGCCAGACTGGGGCTTCCCCTCACAGGAAAACAAAGGGGCACACCCACCCCAAACTGTCCCCACACCCCAGGTGTCCCTGTAGCCTGGCCAAGGTGGGTGCTGGGGGGATATGGGGCCTGGGGGCTGCCTGCCCACACCCTTCCCATTTCCTTGGGTCCTGCTCACCTGGGAGCATCTCAGGGCACCCCAGGCCTCCATCCTCCCTGCCTGGTAACAGCCAATCAGGTGGCTCAGCTGTTGCCCTGGAAACCCCCGTTGCCATAACAGCAGCTCATGGAGGCAGAGGGGAGGCAGATGGTGGCAGAAGGGGACAGTGACAGCTGGCAGGGAGGGACAGGGGGCTGGACACCCAAAGCACCTGGGGCAGGTGCTGACCCCTTCTCCGCATGCCTGTATCCTGCTGCCAAAACCAGAGCTGCCTGCTCATGCTGCCAGGCACCTCCTACCTCAGGAAACTTGGCTCCAAAGAGGTCCACTGTTGAGTGACAAGATGCCCAAAAGCCCCAGCACATACCTGGATCTGCCCCTTGCCCATGATCTTGTCCACAATTTCATTGTTGTCCTTGTTGAGCTTGGTCTTGTCGTAGCACTTCTCGTAGCAGAGGATGCGCAGGGACTGGGAGCCCTCCAGCTCGATCTCAAACTCCTGGGGAACAAAGGAAGCTCAGCCCCAGCACCCCAGAGCAGCCCCAAAACTAAGGCTGGAAGGGCAAGGGTGGGGATCTGCATCCCACCCTCTTCTCACCTCGTTCCACTGCGGCTCAGTGGTGTCCCGGAAAACCCTGGTCTTGGCTTTGCTGACAAAGTAGCCAAATGAGTCCACCTCCAGCGTGCAGTAAAGGTCTGGGGGAGCAGACACCAGCTCAGCACCCAAGGAACATCCCCACCAGCTCCCAGGGGACCACTGTGGGCAGAGCAGGGCCACATGCTGGACCTCAGCTCTTCTGACCACACCAGCCCCTCCTAGCAAGGGTGGGCACCCACACTTACTGGCAGACTGCTTGAAGCCCTTGGCGGAGTGGACGATGACATGGAGGAACCCATAGAGCCCAGGGGACTCATCATCTGTGGTGGGGAGAGCAGAGGCTGCACCAGGGCCACCTCCTGCACCCCGGGGCCAGCGTGCAGGCTGGCTGTCCCCAAGGCAGTGAGAGCTAGGAGGTGACACCCCAATATCTCCAACCCCTGAAGGGCCATCCCTAAGGTCCAGAAGAAGGCATGTATACCCCAGTGCCAATCACCCCTGCTGGACATCCCAGCTTTCCTGTGGCTGGAGAGCCCTTGGGGAGGTTCCCAGTAGGGCTGCCTGGGTCATGCCCTGGGGACACCTTGGTCCTGCCCAGCCATGGGGGTGCTGGAGAGACCCCCAAAGGCCCCACGGTGCAGCTGGGACAGCTCTGCCTGGGAGCTCAACTCTGCTCCGGCAGTGCCACCTGGTGGGTGGCTGTCCCCTGCACAGCCAGGGACCCTGCCACTCCTCCTCGGCATCTTCCAGATGTCCAGCAGATGCTCACCATCCTTATTGCTGGTGACCGGGATGTTGTGGACAGTTCGTAGCTTGAAGCAGGATCCCGTGAGCACCTGCAGCTCCACCGAGCTCAGGACAAAGGCCTGGAGGTCTAGGAGAAGACAGGAGAGGACTGTCAGAGGGACACAGTCAGAACTGGGCATGGGGACCAGAAAGCAGCAGGCTGCAATCTTCTAGGACCTCCCTGTAATCCTAGGAGCCCTAACAGAGCCTCCGCAGCCCCAAACTTACCTTTTTTCTGCAGTTTCTGAATGGCCTCTCTCCACTCAGACCTCTCATAGTCAGATGACAGCAGGAAGAGGTAACTCTGCAAGAGAGAGGATGATGGAGCCTGCCATGCACAGGCAGGGCCCAGCCCGACCCCCAGCCCACCCTCCTCACCTTCCCGTTGCGGTTGTGGATGCGGAAGGGGATGGCAGGGGAGTTGAGGAGCAGCCAGAATTCATTCTCAAACATCTTCTTCTTGAGGCGTTCGATGGCCCGGCTCTGCCCCTTGTTGGCTTTCTGCAGGTGGGGAGCAGAGAGGAGCATTTTGCAAACTCCCCTGGTCCCTATGTCCTCTTCCTGACCCAGAGGAAGGCACCCATCCCATCAGCAGATGTAACGCCCACCCCATCCTACACCCACCCCACCAGCAGGTGCCACACCCCACCCTGACCACCTTCACCCTCTTCTCACCTCCTTCTGCACCTCGCTCTTGATGGCTGAGATCTTCATTTTCATGTCCTCCAGCTCATGGTCAGGGATGACGTGGACCTGCGGGCAGTGCTCCGACTCCTCCGGTGAGGGGAACACCAGGTCGGCCAGGGGCACGTACCACTTGCAGTCGTACTGCTGGTGCTTCCTGTGGCCAGGACGTGGGCCCTGAGTGATGCCTGACCACCCCCCTCCCCAGAACATCCTCCAGCCCGCTGGAGGACAGAGGGTTGTGACACGTTCCCCTCCCCATGCCCACTGCTCTCCTTACCCCACCGCTGTCTTCTTCAGCTTGGCACAGAGCAGCACATCAGTGAAGAGGAAGACGTGCCGCAGCTTCCGTGAGCCCTCAGACAGCTCCACCAAGAAGCCATCCTTGACAAGCTGACGGGTCTGTGGGAACAAAGGCCAAAAAAACCAAAAAGGATGGATGGTCCTGTACCTCTCTGTGGCTCAGCCACCAACACCACATCCTTCAGGTGCTATTTTGAGTCCTGTACACTCAGAAGGGTGCCAGCAAGCATCAAGAACCAGGTAGAGCCCTAATCTTGCACCCAGAACTGCCTCTAGAGGAGCCCTAGCACTGCCCACCCCATTGGCTTACCTCCCCCTTGGGGGTGGTGACTGCTGTCCTTCGGGGATCAATGTCCTCATTGATGCTGGAGAGGAAGTTCTGTGAGATGCGGAGGGCATCCTGGAGCAGTGGGTAGTCGGGGTGGTCAGCTGGGGTGTGCTTGAGGAGATCCTTGAAAGGGAAAGGCACAGGTGAGTGGCCCCAGCACACTGCCCTGCCTGCAGCACCCACCCTGGGACCCCCCCCCTGTAGCATCTGCTATGGCTGTGGGTCCTCAGGAGCAAGAGGCACATCACACTCACATGCAGGACGAGGGTGCTCCGGGTCACCCGGTCGATGGGCTTGTACAGCAGTGCTGCAGGGAGAGAGGACACATCAGCAGCCACCCTCTGACAGACCCCCGGCCCCTCTCCCACCCACCAGTGCCAGCCCCACATCCTGTTCCTGCCAAGAGCAGCAGGGAGCCAAGGCTCAATGCCACAGCCCTGTGTCCAGCTGCACCAAGAGCAGGAGAAACCACGGGCTGGTGTGTGGGGCAAACCCCACCAAGGGCAGCTGCCAGCTGCCACTTTGATTTCAGGTCTGCATCTGAGGTGTCCTGCCAGCACTGCAGGTGCCTACAGGGTCCCCACCAGGGTGACAACCCCACATGTGCCCGTGGTGCTTCCTGCAGGGTGCTCTCTGCTCCAGCAACGGCCCCACATCAGCAAGGTCTGTCACTGCCCCAGGACAAGGCAAAACAGGGACGCCAAACCAACCACCATGTCCTCCTCCCTTCTGCGGGTTCATGGGTTGTGAACATGGCTCTGCCCTGCCTGCTGGGACATCCCCACCATGACTGTGTCACCACATCCACTTCTGGGGTGAAGGACCTCCCCAGGGGCAGTGCAAGCTCAGCCCCCAGGCTGTGTGGTGGCTGTGGAGCAGAAGAGCTGCTCCTCACCCCCAGCAGCTATTTCAATTTCCTTTTGGGCTCAGCAGCAGGTCTGTCCCTCCCCTGATCTCACTGGGCTCTGCCACCCCACAGGACACTCCATATATTCCCACCCCAGCCAGACCTGGGTGCAGGAGAACGAGCCCAAGCTGCTCCAGCAGCAGCAGAACCCACACCTACAGAACAAGCAGGGCCCAGGGCATCATCCCAACACTGCTGCCCTGTGCTCCCTCTCCACAGCCCCCCATGACTTAACGCTCCATCCAGGACAGCGGAGGCAGAGCTGCCCCACACAGGGGGCACAGACACCTCCATTCTCCTGCCCTACACGCTGCCAGCTGGAAACCAGCCCCTACGGGAGGTCTTCAGAGCCAGGTTTCACCCCAAGCTAATGGACATTCCTGCTTTCCCCTGGCTCTCCGGGCAGGTGAAGGCACAGAGCACATCGAGAGCACTGCTCCCAGCACCCGCACGGCTCCTGGGGCTGCTTACAGCCAGGCTGATGCCTGCACTACCCCAAACTGCCAGAGCCAAGCAGGTCCTGGCTTTGGGCCAGAGGGGAGAAGAGGGAAAGGAGACACCTGCCCCCACCCTGCTCTGCCAGGCTCCCATCCCTTCCCCCCAGAGTCTTGAGAGAGGGACCCCCAGTCCTGGGAAACAGGAGGGGCTCTGCTCGGGACACAAGGATACAGGGCTGGACCCTGATCCAGAGGCTGCATCCCCCACAGCTCCCTGGCAGTGGGTGAAACCAGAGCCCCTCTCCATGCAGCAGCCAGCAAGAGCCCTACTCTGGGGTGCAAGGGCAGGCAGGGTGTCCTCCTCTTTCCCACATTTCACCCATGTGGAGGATGGATCCTCCTGCTCCCATCACTACAGGCACCTGCAAAGAACCAGGGAGATCCAGGGCATCCTGGCACAAGGGAAAAGCCACCAGCTCCTTGCTGGCACCGTTCTGCCTGTCTGGGCCCCCCATGCAGGCTGCACGGGGCCAAGCACCAGCCCACAGGGATGTCCAGTGCCTCTCCTCCCCCAGCCACGGAGAGAGCAGTGTTCCAGCCCTATGATGCTCACAGCCTCCAGCAGAGAAACAAGGACCCCCCTCCATCATCATCCTTGGGGCACAGCACGGGTCCCCCCACCTGCCCCAGTCCCCCCCATGTCCCACCACCAGCACCAGCCCTTTTCCAGCGGGGAAGACGAACGCGTGGCCGCGTGTGCCGGAGCCAAGATGATTCAATAGAGCCTGGAACAAAGACACTCCCAACTTCAGGCTGCAGAGCCCGACGCAGCCTCCACCTTCCCAAAAAAAAAGGACAGCCAGCCCCGGGCCGGCATCCCCACAGCATCGCTCCCCATCGGCACCCAAATTCGGAGCCGCCCCCCCCCTCGCCTCACCGTAGGTGCAGTTACAGCAGAGCCGGACGACGAGGAGGATTTCCATGGCAGCCACCCCGTCTCCACGCAGCCATCTCTGCCTTCCCGCGGCAGCTCAGCCCGGCTGCACCGCGGCATCGGCCCCTCAGCACGGCTCCCGGCGCAGTCAGCGGGCGGGGAGGAGGGGGTGGGCAGGGGGTGGGGGGCTGCTGCACGCCCCCAGCATCCTAAAGAGCCGCGTGTGTGTCCCGTCCCCCGTCCCCCCCCCCCACCTCCTCGCCAGCTCCGCACACCAGAGCACAAAGGGCTGAGCTCACGGGAGCTGCTCAGTAATTCACCGGCACCGGGCCCGCAGGCAGACGAAAGGCTGCGTCCCCCTCCCCACCCCGGCGCCCGCCGTACCCTCCATGGTGACGGACGTGTGGCTCTCCTTCGAGTCCTTGGGGCCCTTCACCTTCAGCTCCTAAGGAGGGAAAGGCCCATCAGAACGACCCACGGGGGGGTTGGGATTGGGGCAAAGATCATTGGTCAAGGTCATGAGGTCCTCCTCCACCTTTCCTGCATCCTGATATCTGCCCCCCAGCCCCAGCCTGGCCATCTGGGGGGGCACGCAAGGGTGGGGGGTGGAGGTTTGGACTGTTTGGGATGCTCCCAGGGCAGGAGCAGCAGTGCCTGCACACAGCAGATGGGATGTGGTGGACCCAAGGGACACCCTGGAGGAAGACACCCAGCCTGGAGGTCCCACCAAGATGAACAGCACAGTGGCAGAGGGGCTGGAGGGAGAGAGAAGCCAGGCTGCAGCCACTCAGCTCCCTGTTTCTATAGGGGAAACAGCAGATGAGCTCAATGGATGTGGCAAGTGGGTGCAGGTTGCCCTGGCATCCCAGAAATACCAGCAGTGAGGACTAAGCCTGACCTAAGCTTGAGGTGTGGGGAAAAGCCCATGACACCCAGAGGTCACAACACTCCAGAGAAGTCACCCATGGCCCTAACCCTGGGACGGTCCCCAACAATCCCCAGGACAAGGCGAGCATCTCCGTGGGGCATGTGTGGTGGCTTCTGCCATGGGAACAATGTTTTCTGCCCAGCACCAGGACAGCTTTGTCCCTCTTGGCACCAGCCCAGCCTTGTCCCTCCTGGCACCAGCCCAGCTTACCTCTGAGATCTTCTGGAACTGGTAGTTGCTATGGCTGCACTTCTCTGCCGTCTCAAGTGCGATTTTGTAGTTATCCACAAAGGCCTTGTAGACCCCCAGCTGGCTGGCCTGCAGGGAGGGGGTGTTAGCCAGGCACCCACTGGGGTGCTGAAGGCCCCCAACAACATGAGGGCCTGACAGGGCCCAGGGGACACTGTCAAGGGCTGTCCCCTCCCAGCAGGACACTCTGCTGGACCACAGACAGCTGGTGGGCTGCACTCTCATCTCTGCAGGGACAGCCCTTGCCAGGAGCAGGATGGTGGGACTCCTACCCAGCCTTGGGCTACCTCAAATCTCCAAAATCCAGCAGAGAGGTAACAAATACCTGGGGTGTGACTCTGGAGAGCCACCACTGCAGCATCCACAGGCAGTGACCTCCTGCTTCTCACCCACACACCTGGGCTCCTGCCTGCCCCATGATAAAGCCACACCACACACCTCCAGCCAAAATCCCACCATTGCTGCACCCACAGCTGTGGGTGTCCCCGTTGTGGTGAGGGGCACAGAAGCTGCACAGACCCCATCCCAGAACAGAGGGGCTCAGGCAGGCAGCAGCAGCTGCTGCAGGGAGGGATGCAACAAGTCCCACAGCCACTGGTGAGCACATGGCAGGGTGTGAACATGGAGAAAGATGCTTCATCTCCCCAGCCCTCCTCCTCTTCCAAACAGAGCAAACCCCAGAAAAGACACATACCAGCTTCTGAAAGAGGTGGCCCATGGTGACATTGCTGTCCCACTGCTGCACCTTCGGGCACAGGCTGTCATAGAACTCCTTGTGGATCTCATAGATGTCCTGGATCTTGTAGAAAATTGTCTCGATCTGCTGGAGTGTGAGGACAGGCTGAGACGTAGTGGCCGTGGCCTTCAGTGGCTTCATAGGCTGCCAAAGGAGAAGAAGGGAGAGCATTTAAGATGAGTTCTTATATATGGGAATACCAGGGATAGGGGGATCTGGGCCAGCAGTGAGGGACTGTCCAGGATGGGTCCCAGCTGGCTGCTGGACCACGGGGCTGCTCCCAGCTCATACATCCTCACAGACTTCCCCGTGGTGGTGGTGACCCGTGCATTGTGCAACAGTGTCTCCACCATGAGGACCAGTGAGTCTGCAAGAGGAAGCAGGGCTATAAATACATCCCTGCCAGGCACACTGGCAGTGTGGGCAGGGGAGAATCTGCCCTCTTCCAGGTAGCACATGGGCCGGGCCTGACTTGGGGCAGCTGTTTAGGACGAAATTATTCTATCCATCCATCTATCCATCCACCCACCCATCCACCCAACCATCCATCCATCCACCCACCCCTGGTGTGGGACATCCCTGGAGGGGGTTCCCAGCGTAAGGGCTGTGCTCACCAACAAGAGGGCCTCTAGCTGGTTGATGTAGATCTCCTCACTGGCCAGGAAACCAGAGAGCACCAGCTTCCTCATCTCCAGGCCTTTGCCAGCCTCTCGCTCACCCTGTGCAACAAGTAAAGGAACCCATCTGAGCCAAAAACCAGCACAGGAGGAAAGCTCTCATCCCACCAGGATCCCCACCTGGCTACGTGTCCCTGCCAGTGCTGGGGAAGCTCCATGGCAAGGGCCGGGCACGTGCCCACTGGGCAGCACAGCCAGGCTGGAGCCATCTGGGAAGCCATGGGCTGTGCTGGCTTCACTCCCCTCCCTGGCTGGCCAGGAGCCCAGTGCCACTGGCAGAGCTCCAGGCAGGGCAGGACTCTCCCAGGGCAGAGTCCAGAGGCACCCGGTGAAATCATGCCTGGTGACGGATGGTGCTGCCATGTGACCCAGCACCACCCTTTTTTCCCCTGCTGAGGTTTACCCAGGAGAGTGTCACCCCAATGGTCACTGCCTGGTGGCACTGGGGCAGGTCCCTGCTGGTGCTCCGACCTCTGGTGGCTCAGCCCATGACCAAGTCTGCTGCAGCACTGATGCTCCAGCAGCCCAACCCTGACAGCAGGGATGCAGCAATGCTCAGCAGGGCTGGGGGGCTCTGGGACCCTCATCGAGGCTCTGCCAGTGCCCAAGAATGGACACCCCAGCACCCTGACTGCCCTGAGCTCCTGCTGTGCCCATGACACCCTTGGTCCTAAAAAAATCACTTAGGAGCCAAGCTTTGCCACTCAGACTGAGACCAAGCAGGAACATCAGTTGCTCTGGGCAAAGAGCCATGAGGGACATTTTGGAGGTGTATTGGTCCTGTTTTGCCTTTGCCTGCACTGCCTGTCCCTGCCAGCTGCAAACACTCAGGGGTGCATGGCCACAGAGGAGCATCTCTCCAGCCTGCTCCAGCATCCACCAACCCCCATGGAAGCTGCTGTGCACACCAGGATGCCCACCCCGTGGCTCTCCACCAGGCCAGGCTGTGGTGACCAGCACAGCAGAGGGGTGCCCACGGGTGGGGGGGGCAGCAGTTTTGTGTGCTGAGAGCTCACGGGCTCCTTGCCACCAATTAGTCATGGGCTCTTCCTGCTTCCCCAGCCCGGGCCCTGCGTGGGAGCTGAGGAGATAAGGGGCTTCTCCATGCCCAGGGCCCGTGGTGCCCCACTGGGACCATGCCAGCCAGACCCCTGTGACTCAAAGGAGCAACCCTAAAGTACGGTCCAGCGGCTGCCCCATGCAGGAGACCCCAAGGAGAGCAGAGCCAGAGCTCTCCTCCAGCCCCATGCCAGCCTTCTGGAGACACCCAGGGACCCCCACTGAAGGTTGCCAGGCTGTGCCTGCCAGCACAGGGGTCTCCTGAGGGCCACAGCCCCCAGTTTGGGGCTGTTTAGGGGGGATGCTGGTGTCCATGCAGTGGGGCAGTGGCAGAGTGTGGTCCAGCCCCTTTCTGAGCACCCAGCACTGGCTCTGCTGAGCCCCACAGCCCCCCCCACATCAGCACACATGGCCCCTGTTCCCCATGGGAGGGAGGCCAGATACTCCACTCTACACAAGCACCCAGGGGTGTACCCCACACCTGGCACAGCCCTGCCACGGGAGGGTGGGCAGTGGGGCTGTGGTGATGCTCCTGCTGCCCCCCACCAACACCCACCACACCACCCCAAGGGCTGCCCTGAGACCTGGGCATCACCAGCACCAGCAAGACGCCCCTCAACCCCCCCACTGCCACCCATCACAGGAGCAGGGTGTCCTTGCTGCCCACCTTCTCGCCGGCCGAGAACGGTGACCCGGGGCTGGTGGGGGTTCCCGGCTCGGAGTCATCTTCATCCTCCAACACTTTATCCAGGTACCCTATGGCCTCCTCTTCCTCCTCCATGGCTGGCCGGGCAGAGGGGGGCAGAGGGGACCCCGCCAGGCTCCAGGCGAGGGGCTCACACGGCCCAACTGGCCCAGCCCGACTCAGCCCTGGCCTCCGGCCACCGCCGCGGGATGAAAGGAGCCATTATAGGATCCCCGGTGCTCCCGCCAGCCCCAGCTCCGGCCCTCGGTTCTGGCGTCCCGGCCGCCACGCCAGACGCTCCCGAGGTGGCTGCGCAGCCGCTTCCCAGCAGCGGCGATGGCAGCTCCGGGGTCAGCCGCGATGGGACAAGAGGGACAGGCTGCGTCTCCCGTGAGCTCCTCTCAGCCCCGGGGGGGTGTTGCGGGTGTCGGAGGGCCGCTGCCCGCCACCACAGCCAGCGCTGCCGCTCCGCCCTTCGCGCTCGCTACAGGAAATGCATTTCTTGGTGCTGGAGGTGGAGCTGCTCCGCCGGCAGAATGTGGTCAAGGCTGGGGCGCTCGGCAACCGCCTCCCCCCCAGCCGGTTCTCCTAACGCTGGCAGAGCCCAGAGACACCCGTGAGAAGGGGTCCCCTGGCTCCTGCCCTGAACCTGCACCCCCTTTTTCCAGACAGAGCAACCATCAAGTGGAGACCACCTATGGCTCCCCCCACCCCCAACGGTGACAGAGCCCAGAGAGACCCATAGAAAGGGGTCCTCTGGCCCCTGCCTTGACCCTGCATCCCCCTTTTCCATGCAGAGCAGCCATCAAGGGGAGACCATCTATCACCCCCCACACAGTGCCCCCCAACCTCCATGCCCCTGCGGGCAGGCAGAGAGCTGGATTGTGGGGATTGCCACCGGCATGAGTGACCTCAGAAGTCAGCAGCAGGATCAGATCCCATGAGATGACCTGGTTCTGCACCCCCAGAAGGGTCTTGGACCCCTCCTCAGCCCAACGGGGACCCAGCAGGTCCACAGGGCAACACAACTGAGACGCACATCTTCCCACAGCATCTGCCCCACATCCCACAGGGATCAGTGCTGGCACCTACCCACTGCTCCAGCCCAACCATGCCAGAGCAGCCAGGGAGCAGAGACATGAGAGGTTGTGTGACACCTGTGAGGGACATCACGGGCCCTGGTGAATGGGGCAAGAACGGGCTGGAGGAGGGGACACTAATGCAAGAGCTGTTGCAGCAGTTCCTCCTGCTCCTCAGTGGCAAAAGGGGAACCAGTGTCCATGTCCTCTGCCCGCAGGAGCCCTCTCTTCTCCCCATGCCTGGAACAAACTCCTGCTGTGAGAAGTGGGCAGGGACACAGACACTGGGACTTTCCAGAGCCCGTGGCCACCCATAGGTCTACCGCCCAGGCTGTAACCAGCCTTTGCTAAGAGGAGTCTGTGCTAGGCTACTGGGCCCCTGCCCACTACAGCTGGGTCCTCAAATGGGGGAACAAGCCCCACCCACTGTACCAAACCCAGCAGAAGGGGCTGGGGTCCCACCCCACACCATGGCCTTGGTGCTCACATTCCCCAGCCGAGAAAATGAGGGATGTGTCATGTCTGCACCCAGCAGCTGCAGGGCCCAGACGTGGTCACAAGCTGCCCCATGAGCTTGCAAGAAGAGATGATTCACCAGAAAGCTCCTCCAGGCTGGGAGGTGACACCTCAACAAGGCAGTGACATCAGTCCTGCCTCACTAGAAAAAAAGAGTGATGGGGTGAGCCCAGCACCCCATGCCATGAGCCACAGTGGGCCCGTGCCCATCGTGAGGGTCCTCAGGATTAAACGTGCCAGCACTCAGACCATGCTCTGCTAAGCCTCAGCACAAGCAGCTCTAGATAAAATGATGGAGGTAGAGCCAGAGCTGAGCTCCAACACTTTCCAAATCCTTTCAGTGCCAATTGAGCCATCTTCACCACCTGTGACTAGCTCCAACCTGCTCCGCCAGCCCCTGAAGGACATCGCTTTGGTCCTCCAGGGCCATCCTCTGCCACCCCTGCCGGCCCCCAGGGACAGAGCCCATCACCCACAGCACCAAACAACACCAAACCCCGGCACCAAGGGGGTCCGGGCGGGGCTCCCTGGGCTATGTCCAACGTCCTGCTGGGGGACAAGGAGCCGGGGGGACAAGCTCCCAGGGAGAGGGTAGGCAGCCCCCTCCCTCCACCCCTCCCCAGGACTTGCGCAGGGTGCCCGGAGGAGGATGCTGCGCAGGGGCCCTGGGGAGGAAGCCACACCTCTTGCCTCCACTGCTTCAGCATCCGGGTTCGGCGCTTAACTCTTTCCATGACAAAAAAACCGAAAAAAAACCCCACAAAACAAAACAAAAACCCTTCACGTTTCCCAGCCCAGCCTCGTCCTCCTGTCAATCCCCCGGCTCGCCAAACTCGGGGACGGCAGCTCCGATGTTCGTGGGGACAGCAGCCCCACCCCTCCCGGGCTTTAAGGAAACTTTTATTCTGATCAAAAAAACTCAGAATCATTTTTTCCATTTGGTTTCCTGCCTCGCAGCTCTCCGAGCATTTCTCCAGTGAAACATCACGGAGAAATCCCAGGGGCTTCCCGAGGATGCTCTCGGAAAAAGGGAAGGAGAGGAGGGTTTAAATCCAAGTTCCCCAGAAGAAAAGCGGGGGGAGGAACGGGACAAGGTGTCCCTCCGCAGCTCATGGCTCGTCCCCAAGTGCCGCTAGATGGAGCCGGCAGCCCGGCGGAGCGGCTGCGCTCTCTGTCCAAGGGCTCCGGGGACCAGGAGACCCCAGGGACCTTGGGGACATGACGGCTCCCCGCAAAACCGGCTGAGCTCCAGCAGCCGCACCTCTCTCTCCGACCAGCCCGTGCACTCCTGGTTCTGCCACTGGCATAGCAACACGGGGCAGGGACACACCGTGGCACTCTCCCCAACAACAGCAGAAGAGCACAAAGGGTCTTGGCTGGCCCTGTCACAGGTCCCTCCGGTCACAGCATCACCGACACAACCGAGACAGGCCCTGGGTTCAGCCACACCCGGTGTACAACTCCGCGTCCCGAGCACCTACCCCTGTGCCGAGGCCATCGGTGGGTGTGGGCGAGACTCCGTCCCCGCTCTCCTGGCCGCGGGCGCTGAGCTGGGGGGACATGGTGGGTGACTCGTCGATGTAGGGCATGGTTTCCGAGCCCTCCGGCAGTGCCTTGGGCTCCTCGTTGCCCTCAGCATCGTACTCATCCGCACCATAGTTGAAGTCTGCCAGGGGAAAAGAGGGGGATGATGAGCATCCAGGGACTGTGGGGCAGCTGAGGGTCACCACGACCACCCCAGCCCGTGGTTACCTGCAGGCGACTGACCCTGTGTGTGACACCCGGGGCCACGCACCAACACCCACAGCCCTGCCAGCCTCAGCTGCCTGCATTCTGCCTACTCAGGCAGGCAGAGCATCACACAGAGAATCCTTGGCCCTGCGGGGTATCCTCCGCTCGACACAATTCCCTATATTTGCATAATTTATGTCACTGAGAGGCCACGGGCCTCGGCTGGGCAGGGACAGCTGCTCTGCCAGACACTCCGGCCCCATGCGAGTGGCTCTGTCCTGCCTGCTCAGCAGCCACCATCCCTGTGCCATCCCCAGGGAGCGATGGAGCTGGGCTAGGAGCACCCTTCCCAGCCATCCTCCCTGCTTCGCCATGCCCATCCTCCTCAGCTTGGAAATGGGTGCCAGGACACCAAGGTCTACAGGATGAAGGACAATACCACCCCCCTCAGAAGGAGAAGAATGGTGGCAGTTCCATGGTGGGTGGGCATCTTGGGCCACACTGTGGGGGCAGAAGGTGTCTGCCACAAACCACGCCAGACCAGCACCCATTTTTGGATCTCCCACACTGTCCTACAACCCCCCACCCCCATTGCCCAGGGGAAGCCATTCTGGGGAGCCCCAGGTGGGAACCGGGAGCTGCAGTATGTCCCCGGGGTGCAGCAGGGGACCGGGGTACATCCTAACCTGTTACCATGGAAACGGCAGCGGCTCGGTGGCGGTGAGAAGAGGCGGCTGCAGCAGCCCCGAGATGCTGACAAAGAGGAGGGGGAAGGGAGCCCGGCTGCGGCAGGGGTGGCCACAGGGTGCACCCAGCACCCTCACCCACGGCCTGTGGCCAAGACCCCTCTGGTGGCTCCTAAAGAGGCGATGAGCACAGCTTGGCCAATGTGACCTCGTGCCAGCCCCCTGCTCCCCTCCCCATTCAGCAGCCCCATGGATGTCCCCACAGGCTCCCTGGGTTGACACAATGGTGAGATTATGGGAAGACCCTGGCCAAGACAGGGCACATGGAGGCTGTAGCAGTCATCCCAAATCAAACCTCACATCACTCCCAATTTGTGCCCCCATGGCCCTGCCACCCCGCCCAATGACTCCCCTGACTCCCAACACCACTCAGCACATTAATAATGCATTTGGCTTCATAATGAAAGCAAATAAATCTTTAAATCAAAGTGTGCTGCAAAGCCTACTCAGGCCAGGAGTGCTGTCGGTGCTGCTGGGAAGGGATGGAGGGACCCATCCTGCATTTAGGGTTGGGATGGAAGACACTCCTGACATGGTGGTCCATGTCATCCCAACTCTGCCAGGACACCACAACCCCTCTAGGATCTTGCTCCATGAACAATTGGCAGCTAGAACCATCCCTCAGAGGCAGAGGTTCCACCCTCACTGGGCCACCACAGCCCCTGTTTAACCGAGAAGCTGACTGGGAATGAACAAGATGAATGGACAGGTACAGCGGAGCCCAGAGCTCACCCTGCTTCTCAGCTTCCAAGGAAAGGGCATCTCCTTGGCTCTACCCTGTCCTGCCTCTTTGTGGTGGGATGTCCCTCATCCCTCCTGCCTTTGACAGGTCCCATCTGGGATGTCTTCAAGCAAGGGCCAGGAGCAAGGCAGCACGAGATACATTAACAGTGGTGTTCCCCATGATGGCCACCTCCCTGGCACATCCACCCCATGCAGGTCCCCTGAGCCCACCCGGCCAAGCAACATCCCCAGGCTGGGGATGCCCTGGAGAAACCCAAACCCCTCACTCAAGCACTCTTCCCCATCGGGTTGGGTCTCAGGTATACCCAAGGCAGCAGAGAAGGGACAAAGCTGACAGTCCTCACCAGGAACATCAACTTGGAGGCCATCAGGCTCCATCACCTCACCTCCACCAAGCCCAAGGTCTGTAGCTCTGGGCCAAACCATTGGGTGGGCAACACAAATACCCAGAGTGTCACCAGCACTACAGGAGACCTGGCAACCCAGGCTGGGGTGGCTCAGCAGCAAGGTAATGAGGAACACAGCTTTAATGAGGCAGCTGGGGACCTTGGGAGGTGACAGCAGCAGCGACACAGGGAAGAAGGTGGCATTGATAGCACAGGGGGGGAAGGGACTGGCCTTTGGGGATGCAGGAACGACCTGGCACTCAAGCAACCATTGATCCCAGCTGGAGCAGGTCAATGTCCCAGTCCCAGACCCAAGATGAGACCTACAGGCAGTGTCCCAACAGGGAGAGGAACCTTGTCCTGCTTGCAGGAGGAAGGACAGAGCCACAATGTCACAGCTCCAGTTGTGCCACCCATGCAGCATTTATGGAGCTCTCACCCAGGGAGTCCAGGCAGAGGGACCTCCCCCCAGCACCTGCAGCAGAGAGGGAACCAAGCTCCACTAAGCAGACAGGACAGGTGAGGGGAACACTGCTGGGTGAGGGGACACAGAGGGGCTGGCCCTGCGTCTCCCTGCTTGTGGGATGCTCCTGCCACCAGACAGCCCAAACCAAGCACCAGCCTCCATCCCTGCAGCTGCATTGCCCCTGCAGCCTCTTCCTGTTCCTGTGCCCGTGCCAAAACCCAGTGCTATTTTTGCTCCCATTTTTTTAGCAGCAGTGGAAATTCTCCTGCTCCACCCCAAGGGTGGGAACCAAGGGAAGGGAGGCAGCCACTCTGGAGGGACAAGGACATGCAAAGCAGCCTGGTAACCCCAGCACCCTGAGCTGGATCCAGCCCCACAGTGCAGAGGGCACACAGGATGCTGACACCCACCAGGGCAGGGATCCTGCAGGATAGCACTTGGGCCCAGGAGGGGGCCAAGAATGTGTCCCCACAGGGAATTATTTTCCTCAGGAAAATAATGTTTCTGCTTTGTCACATCTTCTCAAGTCCAGCTTGAGGTAATCCCAGTGTGATGATCCCCAAGAGGCAGCATGGGCAGAGCAGTAACTGGCTCCTGTGGGTAACAGCACCATCACAGCAGCTCAAGGTGGCATTTTCCTCACTTTCCACGCAGACACGTGCTGTTCCCTGCCCCCCCCACACACCTCAGTGCTCACTCATCCTAACCCACCACTGGGAGAAGCCAAACACCAGCACGGAGCCTGCGAGGTTTTGGGGAAACGCAGCAGTTTCCTGGTGCCTGGGTGAAAATTCACCATGACAACACGGATCCGTGAGCTGGCCTAGGACCTGCTTCCACGGGCCCCCCCCAAAGGCTGGCTCAACACAAGCAGCATCTTCTCCCTGCCACCACCACCTTCCCTGGTGTGATGAAGGCTGAACCCTGCCCTGCATCCCCCAAAATATGGTCATCCCAAGCAGCCTTCCCCCCCACCTCTCCTCTCCATGGCATCCAGAGAAGGATTTGGGATGGCAGAGCCATGGCTGTGCAGAGATGCTGGGGCTGGGAAGGAGCCCACGGAGGCTGGGGCTGGATGTGGCCTGTGGGCTCCAGCCCAGCTGCCTGCACAAGCTGCAGAGCAGCTTTGGACCCCAGGATTGCTGCTGCTTGCTGTGGGTGTTGGAGGCCTTGAGCTGGAAAACTTTTGGGTGTCTCAGACATCTGCAATGTCTGCAGCCCCCCTCTCCCTCCAGGACACAACTGATGCCAGATCTTTGCAGGGGTCACTGTGCCCCCTTCTCTGTAGCATCCCACCTTTCCATGCACCCATGCTAAACCACAAACACCAGGCTCTGAGCTCAACACTGCACCCCAAAAACCACTACTGGGCTGCCCATGCAGCTCAACACTCCCACAGAATGAACCACAGGGACCCTGTGACTGAGCCCCCCCATCCTCTTGCTGTGTCCCTGCATCCCTGCTGCGACCGAGACAGGTGCCATGGGACCAGGACCAGCATGACTCTGAGGCTTGTTCCTTCTCACTGCCCATCTGTGAGATGAGGGGATTTGCACCCCCAAGGCTGCTGCAGGACGCCCCCAGCCCAGCTGGCTGCCAGCCCCCGGCTACCAACACCACGTTGCCACAGCATCCTCAGCACAGAGCCTGGGATCTTGCTGCAAAAATCATGGCTGGTGGAGAGCAGCCTTCCCACGGCCACCGAGGGTCAAGGACAGCACCCAGCACAGAAATCCCCCACCTCCCCAAGAACCCCCGTGGGCAGTGCCAGCTGTCAGCCTGCTCCAGCCCCAGCGAGCCCCACTGCGCTGGGGCCACTGTCACCCATCCTGCTCATGCAGCCTCCCCAGAAGGTTTCCAGAACCCAGGGGATGCTGGACTGACTCCGGCCAGCGCTGCCCTGCCCCTGGAGACGTGCAGGGTGCCCGGGGAGGGAAGCACAACCCTCAGCCAGCATCCTCTGCCCGGGCTCGGCTCAGCCCAGGGGAGCCCCCCCACCCCAGGATGACCAGCACAGCATCCCTCCCCGGCGCGACGCAGCGGTACCCAACAGGTAGAGGGGACCCGCCTCCCCCCTCCGCCCCCCCTGGCCTCCCCCCAGCCCAGAGCACGTACTGCTGTAGAGGGTGTCGATCCAGGAGAGGCGCGGCAGGCCGCGGTGGCTGAGCGGCTCCATGCTCGGCTCTCAGCCCCGCCAGCCCGCTCGCATCTCACAACAAAGGCTGAAGCGAGGGCGGGAGGCGGGGGGCCGCGGGCCCAGGCGGGGGCTGGATAGGGGAACCGGGCACGACCGCCTGCCCGGCCGCACGACGGTTCTGCTGCCAGGGATGCCCAGGGAAGGAGGTGCCGGCTGGCGATGGCAGCGCGTCCCGCCTCCCGCCCCTGCCTTGCCGGGGGGAGCCGAGCTCAGCGTCCGACCCCCCACCCCCTCTCCCCACGCAGCCACACGGACCCTCCGCAGGGGTCTGGGTACCCGGGAGGAGGAGGGGAAGGTGGTGGCACAACGGCGTGCGGCTGCCCCCTAAGACACGCCAAGGAGAGCAGGGGGTAAGGGGAGCCCGGCTCCATCACCCTTTCCACCACCGTCTTATCCTCTCCTAATGCCCCAGGGATGCTGTACTCCCTCCCAGCCCCTCTAAGAAAGGACGCAGGCTCCTCCTGGCCCCGCTTTCCCCGGCTCCGAGAGGAACCAGGACGTCCAGGAGCCGGGGGCTGCCCTGCCCAGTACAATCAGGGTGGGGGACGCGGGGTGCGAGCAGGCAGGGGTTAAACCGCCCTCCCCAGCTGCGTGTAGCCAAAGGAAATCTGAAGTGCCAGAGTCATCAACCCCAATATGTCAGGGCACCAGCCAAGCGTTCAAGCACAGAGGCTGCCCTGGTTCAGCCTGTGCCGCTCCGCTGCCCTCCTCCTGCCTCCCTCCTCCCGGCGGTGCGGGCAGCATCCCCAACGCTGCCCTCGGCCGCATCCTGCCCGCGGGCTCAGCCGGGCGGAGAAGGGTCTGCACAAGGCGCTGGGGCCAGATGGGAGCCGGGCAGGAGGGAGGGAGAACGCTCTGCCAGGAATGAGGGGAAAGCAGAGCCACCAGAGCACGAAGTGCCAGGGCACGGGTGGCATCGGCGACAGCCCCAGCTAAGAAACCTGAGGGGACCTTCTCATGGCACTGCCACCACCTGATGCCCTACTCTCAGGGCCCATGCCATCACCCCTACACTGCCCCGTGCCAACACCCCCTCATCCCCAAGCCATCAGTGTGGGCAGTGCCAGCTCTGCCCAAGGGTGACAGCACAGGGACAGCCAGACACACTGACCACCCTCTGTCCCCACCAACTCCTCCATTCACCCTGCCCAGGTTCTGCCTTGGTACCACTGCCTGTCCCCACTCTCTTCTTTACAGGTCTCAGTGATGAGTCCCCACAGCCAAACCTGTGGCCCCTCAGCCCCCGCCAGCACGAGGCTCTGTCACCAGGTGCAGTGACCTGCCAGGAAGGTGACAGAGGTTCAGCTGAGCACATCACCTCTCCTCACGACAGGAAACCACACTTGGCTCACACCTCGGGGAGCACAGCAGCACCAGGTGCAGCCACTGCCCCACCAGCACGGTGGCTGCAGAGCCGTAGGGGCATAAAGCAGCCCATGACCTCCTGGAGCAGCCAGTTTTCCACGCACAGCTCTCTGCTTGTACACAGGAGCTTTTCCATAATGCTCCCTCCAGCCAGACACACTTCCTGACCCCTCTTGCCAATGGCACCAATCTCTCCACACCACCCTGCAAACCTCCCTTTGCACATCTTCATCTTTATCCAACACAGGGTATGAGCTGACCATATGTAAGAGCCACTCCTGGGCCACCAGACCCCTGGGACCTGTCTGCCAGCTGGCCACCCCCAGCATGGCACCACACCACAGGCCCTGTCAGTACCAGGACCCCAGAAAAACTGGCTGAGTGGATGTCCCCAGTGCACCATGATGCCCAGACAGAAGCTACCTCTGTTCCACACCCAACAGGCCTTATCTGGCTACACACACACTAGACCAGGCAAGTGACCTTGCAACAGTACAGCCCCAAACTGTTTGGCTTTATTTTAAAATTTTTGTGCTCATTTCACCTTTGCAAAAAACAACAAGAAATCCCCAAAACCCGCAAAGCAGCTGAACCTCCTTCCTCCTCTCCCCAGGACTGGAGATGAGCACCCACCCACACCCAGGCACCCATCACCCTGTGGTGACACAGACCAGCCCTGGGTGAGGAGATGCTGCCAACAACCTTCTCAACCACCCCCAGCTCTGACCACAACACAGCTCCAGCTGGGAGCATCCCTGTGGAGAGAGCCAAAAACTGAGACCTCCCCACCAGTGCCCAGCCCCACGCAGCCTGCCTGGTGTCTGGCTGTCTGCCTGGCATCTGCCCAGCCCCTGCCCACCAGCCCACACATCACTATTTCTGAACTCTTGTGCAAGAGGCTTCTCCAGCCACAGCCACACGAGTTTCAGTTCTTGCCCAGGGCTGGGCCAAGGATGGTGCTGGGCAGCCAGGGCTGGCAGCAATCAGGGTGCAACTCCTCAGCATTAAACTCTTCCTTCAATATCACTTTCAGAGGTCCTCAGAGCAGCCACGCAAAGCTTCCCACCCTCAGGGAGCCAAGCAGGGTGCCAGAGACAGGCAAGGATCTTCCCCAAGCATGGGGAGGAGAACAGAGACCCAGCCACATCAGCAGCATCCTCAGCCTCTCAAAATACCAAACAGAGAAGGCAGCTGCTCACAGGAAAAAGCCTCTAATATCAGATTAAGGCCTGGCCCAGCTATCACATTGCATCTCTCTTCTGAAAGGGAAAAGATTGTGGCCACCTCTGCCAGTCTCCTGATCTGCCAGACCTTCAAACAATCCATGAACTTTGCAGCTGGGATTTTTCAGTAGGATGATCTTTAGGATGTGCTGGACCAGCCAGGATCCACTCCCCAGCTGCAGCCAAGAGAGCCAAGAAGTGTTGCTGCCGCTCATCTACATATGCAAATTAGCCTGCTTAGCAAACACTGACAAAATAACAAGGGGTGGGAAAGCCAAGCCTATCAGAAGATGTCTCTTGGGGGTGCAGGAGAGATCAGAGCCTGGGATGCTCCAGCCAAGGATAACCCAGCAGTGCCATGGACCAGGGGCAGAGGTACCATCTTCCCAGGATGGACACACACTTCAGTGAGCTGCTTTGGCTACAGCAGGCTCAAGGGAACCCAAGGGAACATTATTAATCCCCCAGCAGCACGGGGGATCTCCCCTGGCACTCTGGCACTGCTGCCAGGCTGGGCAGTGTCCATGGAAGAGGGAGCAGAGCCACTGGGATCCCAAGGGCAGCATTGCTGGGCAGGAGGGGAGGAGGAAGCACCTGAACAAAGAGCCTGGCTGCACAGAAGTGTCTTTCCGGGGGCTGGGAGGGGGAGAAATACAATTAAAAAAACACAAAACCCAAACCAGACTTCAATAGGCTTATAATGCAAATTTATTCAGGGCCTGCAGGGCACTTCTGGCTGTAACCAGCCACCTAATGAGAGCTTCTTGCCTGCCCTGCTGATGCTGCTGCTCCTACCTGGGGACCCCCAACAGCCCCAAGCCCAAGGGACCAGGTGGCCACCTCTGAGATAAAGCACTTGCCCCAGTGGTGGGCACAGCCCATGGCATTGCTGGTACTGAAAGGGGAACTTTGTCCCCTCCTTACCTTCTGCAGGGCCCTGGAGCAGACCATGCAGCCCAGTGCCCTGAACACTGCTGAGCTGGGGGAGCTCAGCATCAACTCTGCCCAAATACTGGGGGGCAAATACCCCCCCATGGACACCCAGCCATGCTCAGACCTGGCCACACCACCTTGCCAGCAGCACAGACATGTCCACCAGGACCAGATCACTGATTGTTCCCCTGCCCAGTGAGAGGGACAGGGACCCCCATCCCATCCCCCATCCACCCTGCTTGACCTTCAGAGGGCACCAGCTCCTGGAAGAGGCATTTCCCCACCCTGCTGATGCTGCAGCTACTGATGTCCCTACCCTGGAGCAGAGATGCTGGTGGTGCCCACAAGCAGAGCTGGTCACAGGTTTCCCCTTTGCTCTTCCAACTCCTTTCCAAGCCCTTCACTCTTTTTCCCACCACAGTGAAGTTCCTCCAGCAACCAGCACTTACTGCTCTCATTTTAAAAACCCTGCTTTTCAACAGCAATTGTTCTACTCAAAGGCATTTTTACACCAGTGAACTTTTGCATTGATTTAAGATTTTTCTTTAACAGTGCCAACCTGCAGTGTTAACCCTGCAGTCCCTGGCTGGGGCAGCCCCACACCATACAGGGGTTGTTGTCACACTGACATCAGGGGAGTTTGTGGAGAAATGCCACCTCCCAAAACACCACCGGGCCCCAGAGCAGATGGAGATGGTTCAAAGGTCCCCAGCAGGCACACGTACACACACACACACACACACACACACACACACACACACACAGACACACAGAGAGACACAGACACGCTGTGGTTTTGTCCTTGCCTAAGCAGTTAAAATTAAACACCATGACTCTGTCTGGCAGAAGAGGAACTTCCAGCAACTTCAGAGCCAAACAAGAACTTCCCAACACTGGGGAAATAAAAAGAGGTAAAAATTGAAAATAACAAATCTGAGGACACAGAAGGCAGTAGGTAAGGTCTCAGGGAGGGACAACTCCCCCCCATGCACCTCCCTGCTTCAGCACTGACTCCCAGATTCCCTCCTGGTGCTAAAGGAGGGGAAACAGAGGCACAGACAATCCAACACTTCACCTCCCTGGGTGCTTTGGGATCACCATCCCTTCACCTCTTTACACCACAACCTACTTCAGCAAAACTCCCACTGCGTTCCAGCCCCCAGCAGTGTGCAGAGGGATGAGGCAGCTGATACCCTGGGGTGCCCAGATGCCCAAGGGTCCCCACCACTACTGCCACCAGCCTCCTTCCTCCTTGGCCCTTTAACAAGGTACCAGCAAATGTGGTGTGGTGAGCAGATGAGCCCACGTGACTCCAGCATCTTTCCATGACAGAAACCATAATTCCAGCTAAACAGAGGCTCAGAGACTTCATTTACAGCACAGCATGCAGCCACAGCATCCTACCACAACCAGACCCACCAGCCAACCCCACCAAGGACTATTCCAGCCATGCCAGTACTCCCCAGCCCCGAGCTCACATTTCTGGGGTGCAGGATGCTGCAGAGGGTGAATGGGAGGCTCCCACACCCAGCAGCCTTCCAGAGGAGCTTCAGGAGCTCCTGCGGCATCCCCGGCAAAGCCAGCCTCTTCCTCTGCTTCCCAAGGACAAAGCAGAGGAACCCAGCACTGAGTTTGCTCCACCTCTGTGTGTGTTAACCAAGCACAAAGCATCTCCCTGTGAGCATCACTGTGCCACTCCTCTTGGTCACCAGACCCTTCACCCCAGGCTTGTGCCATGGCAGGAGGGAGGTGATGCAGGCAGCACCCCCACACCCTGGCACACCCTGACCTCGTGCAGCACCCACATGCTCAGCTGTGGGGCCAGCTGGGTGTTTAGCCACAGGGACAGGTGATGGCTGAGATGAGGGGAATTTCAGTCCTTGCCATGCTTCATTTTGAGCCATCTGCTCACTGACACTCAGATTTTGTTGGTCTCGGGTGAGCTGTCACAGGCCTTATCTCAGATGCCAGGATCATGTATCTGGCTGTCACACGCACTGCTCTCGTGCAATAGCTGCAAGCAGGGGCATCGTGCAGATTTCCTCGCTTTAAATCAGATTAATCACAAGCTACTTAAAGGAAAACACTGTCTCTCCCTGGTAATTCCCATCAAGACAATATTCAAGGCTCCTGTGCTTGCTGAACAGATAGCACTGCCACGGGTTACAGTGAAACAGTTGGGACCGACCATGTTCAGCCACAGCACTGTAAATCTCAAAAAATCACATTAAAATACTGAGGAACTCAGACAGAACAGCTCTAACCCACTTACACACCACCTGGACTGCTGGCAGGAGAAGCAAACAGCACCACAATCAGAAATTTTGACTTGTATCTGAAAAATAAAGAGAAGTGAGAAGAAAACAAACGGGAGCACTAAGTTAACCAACTGCCCAGAAAAAGGGGGATCCAGGCAACGACCACACGCACTTTACTGTACTCTCAAATTCTGCTTTTAAATGTCAGCTCCGTCAGCACACACAGGAACCCTTATAACACCCAACAAAGAAAAGTGCTGACACTCAGGAGAGGCTGGAGACAAGGCTGGGGAAAGCTCATCACTGTCAGCTGACCACACAGAGCCCAGTCATGCCACCAGGCAGAGGGGACACTGCCACCTCTGACAAGTGCAAGAGCTGGGGACTTTGAGGGAGACCCATGTGGGGGAGGAGGAGGAAGAAGCCACAGCAGATGCAACCTTGGATTTCAAAATCTTGCCCAAAAAACTCACCCCGATGTGCTGCAAAGGTCTTGGTCAAGCCATGGAGCTGGAGGACCCCAACACATAATGAAGCCAGGACAGCCAGGGGTTTATGTGGTACTAGAGGGAAGTCTCTTAAACAATACCCCCAGGCTGAGAACAGCCTTGCACAGTCCTGGATGTTCAGAAACTTTCCAGAGCATAAACAGAAATAATAAAAAAACCTTAAATAAAAATACAGGATTCAGGGATAAATCTGAAGGATTTGCTCTTGGTCACTTCAACACACTCAAGCCCCATCGTTTGCTGAGCATCTCTCCAAAAGTTAAAAAGCCAAACAAAGAAACAAAAAGTTAAAACCAGTGCACGTTGTCAGGGAGCTGGAGAAGAGCTTGGGTTGGCCCTTGGAAGGCAAAACACAGAATCCCCTTGGTCCTCACTGCAGGCTCCCACAACCAGTCCCCATCAATCGGGGAGAGGCCCAGACACCCAGGGCAGGAGGGTTACAACATCAAGAGCAGCCATGTACTTTGGACATTTCACCTCCAGACAGCTTGGGAAGGTGAAAGGGAAACTGAGCTGTTCCCCAGCCCTGCAGCCTAAAGCAATAGATAGAAATGATGCTTAATATTAAGCACAGTTGAACATCAGAGGCAATCTCAAACCAGCAGGATAGAGCCTCAGGGGAAAAGCACCACCCCAAACAATCAAGAACAAAATTAAGTCAGCTGCTGAATTAGCCACATGAAAAGTGACATTCCCTAACTGTCAGGACTGTGTTTGAACCGGGATTAAAGCTAATGGAGTAACAACTTCCAGGCTGCTGGAAGTAGGACATCACAATGGGTGACAGTGCACGCTGGCTGCGCCTTCAGTGCCACCAAACAGTCACTTGCAAAATAACATTGTCCTCAATCCACCCAGCAAAACGCCCCAGGACACCTCGTCACCTCAGCAAGCTTCTGCTTCAGCAGTTCCAGGACTTGGGGATCTCCCCAAGGGTGTCACCCAAGCAGAGGTGTCCTCCTGAGCCAGATCACACCTGGAGGAAGTGACTCTCCCACAGTTTCCCAGCCCCAGAGGTGGCTCCTGAGCCAGTGGCATTTTACCAAGAGCCGCCCCCCCCCCCTCCTTGCATGCTGGGGGAAGGGGGCCCAGGCACAGGACGGCCTTGGAAGTGGGACAGGGCTTGGGGTGGCCTTAGTGGGAGGATCGGGACAGCACAGGGGCCGGGGGTGGCACTCGCTGTTTGATGGGGATGGCACAAGGGCTCGGAGTGGTCTCAGTGATGCGATAGGGACAGCTTGGAGGGACGGCACAAGAGGGTTGGGTGGCCTCAGCAGCGGAATGCCTTGGGGACGGCGTGGCCCGGGATGCCCTTGACTGTGTCGCGGGTAGGACGGAGAGCACGAGGGCTGGGGGTGCTCGCTGCCACGCGGCGGCCCGGGATGCCCTTGACCGTGAACCGGGGCTGGCACAGGGGCTGGGGACCGCCTTGTCCCCGGGGTCCCCCGCGGCACCCACCTGCCGAGGAGGCGTCCTCCACATCCGAGCTGCCGCCGCTGCCGCCCTCCAGGGAGCTGCCGGGGCTGGGCGGCGGGCGGGGGGCGACTGGGGGCGGCGGAGGGAGGGGGGCTCGGGCCAGGGCCGCCTCCAGGTAGCCCACCTTGAAGCGCTCCTCGGCCAGCGCCCGCTGCAGCCGGCGGAGGTGGCGGCGGCAGCGCTCCAGCTCCCGCTCCATCGCCCGCACCGAGCCCAGCTCCATGCGGGGGGCCGGTTCCCCCGGGAATTCCGCCTCCCAGTGCCGAGCGAAGTCCTCCCGGGCCGCCTCGCCCGCCGCCATCCCTCCCCTCCCCTCGGCCCCTGCCCACGGCCCGAAGTTTCCCCCCCACCCCCTCTTCACCGCCGCCTTCCGCCCCCCGCCGCCGGGCCCTGACGTCGGGGTCCGCCCCCGGCCCGCCCCGCTTCGGCACGGCCCCGCCGGGGCGGGGAGCAGCCCGGCCACCGCCCCTCGGTTGCCTCTGGCTGGAAGGCCAGGAAGGGGAGCGGCTGCGTGACCGGGTCCGGCTGGGCTGCTCCTTCGGACGGACGGATGCTGGGATGGATGGATGGATGGATGGATGGATGGATGGATGGATGGATGGATGGATGGATGGATGGATGGATGCTCTATTCCCGGCTGTTTCAACCTCCGTTTCCTCCGTCCCCTCCTGTGGGTCTCCCTGGTGGTGGGGCAGGGGATGCTGTGATGCTGTGCAGCGCCTTGTGCCGGCAGCGCCGGAGCAGTTGACAAAACCACAGTTAATGACACAAAAATCCCACCCGCTGCAAGAAATCCCTCCCGGAGCCAGGAACAACCAAGCCTGGAAGGTGCAGGGTAGCTCCTGCGCCACCGAGCTGCTGTGCACCCCCAGCCACCACGTGTCCTGGCCTTGGCTGTGGAGCTCTGCCCTCTCCCAGCCATCCTCATTTTCAGTTTGTCCACCTCTGAGTGGATGGACCATTCCTACCAGATGGAGGGGCAAATACAAACACCTGTGGTGGGCAGTGGAGGACCATCTAAGTTGGGTTTTTTTACTCACTCTGCCCTCGCGGGGTGGCAGAGGTAGAAGCCTGCAGGCACCATGCCCTTCCCTGCCTCCTCCATGCCTGTCTATGGATGACTCACAGGCCCGTGACACTTGTGCCACCTGGCTGTGCCCCAGAAGGAACAAAACACCCGATTTATTTACCCGCAGGGCCCGGGCACTGTGGTAGCAATCCCCACCTCCTTCCCCACCCCAGTGGTGGGCACCTCCCTCTACGCCAGCCCCTGGGTCTCCTGCCTTGGCACTGTGGGCTCCCACTCCGGTTCCTGCTCTGTGGTCTCCCTCTGGTGCTGCTGTGCCTGCTGGTGCAGGATGGGTGGTGCTGGGACACTCCCAGGATCTGGGAATGCCAGCCCAGCCCATCCCAGCTTCCCCCTTATCACTCCATCAGGGTTTTATCTCCAGTGAGGGCTGTGCTCCCAGGTGGTTCCAATACTTCTCACCTGGAAGGAGCAGGTCTTTTGGGGGAGCTGGATGGATGAAGTAGAGGGGCAGCCAGTCCAGGGATCTTTGCAGGAGCTGCAGCGTTAGGGGTAAAGACCCCCAAAACACACTTTTGGGCTGTAGGACCCCTGAGAGCTGTGAGGATGCTGGGCAGTGGCCCAGCTTCAGGGTGACACTTGCTGGAGAGATGGGGTATCCCCGGGGGTCAACCCCCTTCATGGAAGCTGGGGTGGAGGAGGATGGGGATGGTATGAGTGGCCTGATTTATGCATGGCGACTGATAATTACAGCTCTTCCATCATCTGTCAGGCAGACAGGCCCGGCAGACCCTTACAACACAGTTCTGGTTCCCTATCTCAGCCCATAAATCTCTCCGGTGCACAGCAATAAATCAGGGAGGGCTGAGGGAGCAGGGCCGGGGTGGGCGTTCCTGTTGGCCTCCCACCCTGTAATGGGCACCTGGGTAGGAAGTGCCCAGGACGAGGTGGGGACGGCCCAGCGGGATGCAGTAATTACAGGAGGCAGCCCAGCTCCCGGGATTTACGGTCTGGCCTCGCCTGCTTCCGAGAGCTGGGGCTGGATCCCTGCGGGGCTCGGGCTGCCCAGAGCTGAGATGCTGGGAACCTCTCTCAGTGCTCCCCAGAGAGCTCCCAGGGGCTGTGAGCAGGATGATGGGGACAGTAGGCTCTGCCCTGCCCGGTGGGAACCTCAGAGCTGCTGCCTGCTCACTGCCCCTGGTTGGGGCACAGCTTTGTGCCCAGCTTGGCCACCTCTGAGTCAGTTCCATGCTGCACCTCCTGACCTTCCACAGCAGTGAAACCATTCCTATGGCAGGAATCTATCTTCTTAGCTGGGATTTGGACAGGTGTATCTCCAAGTGGGCCCAGCATGCGCATCCTGCTGATGTTCAAGCATCCCAAAGAGCCTCTCGCCCCCAAGCTGAGTCACCGTGCAGGCCAGTGGCTGGAGGAGCATCTGCTCCTGGGCAGAGCAAGACTGGGTGGCCAGAAGGCTGCTGGGTAGAACAAGAGGGCCATGGTGAGCAACAGGTGAGGGCTCAAAAATATTTGCAAGCTTCACCTCCCTTTGAAGTCCTCCTGTCTGGTCCTTCCCTCTCCCTGAGGCTCTGGCTCCTGATTTATTGGGTTCCTGGAGCAGAGGCACCTAAATTAGCTCCAACTTCAAAGAGCCAAGAGAGGAGAAGGGCAATAGACAAATAGCCCCCTGCTAATTGTGGCTATTGATCAAACAAGAGCTGGGAAAATCAGATAGGAAGGGATGGATCAAGAGGGGCATATTCTCCCAGGGCTCTGCTTTTACAGCACTCACCCCAACAATTTGTCAGACCCACTCCTGGGCCATTTTTCAACACATTACCCCTTGCACAGGAAGGCATTTAGCAAGTGCTTGCTAATGAAATGATGAGCAAACTCATGTGGTGGCCTTGTGCTGCTCAGAGGATGGAGACCTGGCCCTCCCCATGGCCTCTGGACCCACCACACCTGGCAAGTCCCTCTGTCCCACTGGCACGTGGACACAGAGAACAAGGAGCTGCTTTCAGCAGCTCCAAACTAAGTGCCTGGCAGTCCCATCAGCACCAGCCCAGACAGCTCTGCCCCCAGGCTCCCTGATGCTGGGATGGGACAGGAAGGCTCTGGAGGCAGGTAGCACTTTAGCTCTTTTATCACCTGCCCCAGTCCTCCCTGCCACATTCCTGCTTCCTGCTCCGCAGGGCAGAGGCGTGCCAGGCCCCCCCACATTCCTCCCCTGGGTCCTGGGGGCTGCTCCTGCCCAGGCACCCACCTCACCTCTGCCCACCCATGCATGGAGCAGCCCTCAGGCAGGGTCTCAAAGGCAGCTTGGTGCCCCAGTCCTGTTCCTGGGGCAGGAGCCCTTTTGTCTTCTGCATGCAGGCACAAGACTTGCTGCTCTCCTCAGCAACCTCATCACTCTGTGCCTCAGTTTTAGTAGAGAAATAAAAGAAATGCTGCAGCACCAGAGAGCATGGGCCAGCAGACCCCCAGGCCCGGTGCCAGGGTGGTGGTGCCCCATGTGTCTCTGCCCCATGGCACTGTATAAAACCCAAGGATGAGCCAGCCCAGGCTGAGCTGCCAACCTGCCTAACATAGAAGAGGGCAGAGCACCTCGAGGAAATCTTGTAGTGACCAAACTCTTTGCAGAAACTGAAGCAAACACTTCAAGGTGTGCTTGATAGAGGTGCTTCCCCCAACCTGGGGTGCACAAGCATCCCTCTGCAAGCTCTGGGCCCCCCAACACCCACAGTCCAGCCCAGCACTGTGCTGGGGAGCATCCCTGCAGGCAGAAGCTGGGCAGGGCTGGCCCTGTGCCTCTGGCCAGGCAGCACACCTGTGGGCAGGTGAGGGGGGTCGGGAGGGGGCCACGTGATGAGCCCTACCATGGGGTTTTTAGAGGCGGCTCTGTGTCCCTGGAGGAGTGTCTCCCACCCCTCCCAGGAGGCAGGACCACAGCAGCACCAGCACCTCTCCCACTCCCCCCTCGCCCCAGCCACGTCTGGAGCAGCCATGGGGAAAGGAGCAGCACCAGAGCCCGACAGCTCGGAAGAGGAGCTGGAAGTGGGGGGTGCCCCCCAAAGGTTCTACGGGCAGGATCTGTGGGTGTCCCAGGGAAGTGAAGCAGCCACCAGCGTGGGGGACACGGAGGAGATGAAGGTGAGGAAGAGGAGCAGGCCGGCACGCTCCAAGGCCAGGAGGATGGCTGCTAATGTCAGGGAGCGTAAGAGGATCCTGGATTACAACCAAGCCTTCAACGCCCTGCGGCTGGCCCTCAAACACGACCTGGGGGGCAAAAGGCTTTCCAAAATCGCTACCCTCCGGCGAGCCATCAACAGGATCACGGCTCTGTCCCTCTCCCTGCACGGCACGGGGCGCTGCGGGCCCTGCGCTCACTCCGAGTGCCGGGGCAGGGCCGGGGTCCCTGGGCGGGAGCCGGGGATGAAGCCCAGCTGCCCCCAGCTCCCATGGGAGCCCGGTTCTGTGGGCACTTCCAACTCTCAGTGCTGCCCTCCGTCCCCTTTCTATGCTGGATTTTATCCCGAGACGCAGCTCCAGCGCTACGAGAGCCCGGAGGAGGATCACTGCCTGCCCAGCCCTGCCTGCTGCTCCGGTGGCACCCAGCACCCTGCGCCTCGAGGCCAGCAGAGATACCCGAGCTTGCGAGACCCCCTGCCTGGGGCCATCCCCTGGCAGCTGGGCTATTGCCAGAGCTGGGGACACCAGCAGTGCCACCCCATCCACTGACCTGCAGGGCTGGGGTGGCCAGACAGTGCTGGGGAGGTAACACATCTGCAGGACAAACTGGGGGGGAGTGGGAAGGGGCTGGCGTGTGGGAGAGAAGTGCTGCAGGATGCAGGGCTGAGCGGTGATGCTGATGAGAGCTGCGAGTCCCTGACGTGCTGTACAGGACCCCGGTGCTGTCTGGCTGTGGGTCCTTGCTCTGTGGGAAAACTGGGGAGGCTGAAAAGTTCTTTGGAAGTTCCAGCTCTGCGTTTCATGTTGCGAGGTCTCACTGCTGCCGATTGTCACTGTTATTTATTCTCTCTTGCTTGCTCTGTGAGAAAACACGACTTAAAAACCCAGCACCAGGGCACTGGCTGTTAATATGTGTGGGGTGGACAGATGGGCTGTGGGGATCACGATAAAGCCCCTGGCTGGCTGGTGGCTCTGGCTCCCGCCAGCGAAGGAGGGGAGCAGAAGCCAGGAAAGGTTGGTGCCCTGGGACTTTTGATGCTAAGCTCATTGGTGCAGACGTTTGTGCCCAGCAGATTTGTGAGGCCCGGACAGGAGGTGAGACAGATGTCAGCTTTTGTAAAACCCACCCAGCCATTTGAGGTTTCCTTCTGATGGCAGCAAAGTGACCCTGGTGGGACCGGTCGATAGCCTCCTCCCAGCTGCTCCCAGCAGTGGGGACAGAGAGGGAATTTTACCTGAAAAAAATTACCCCTTCCCTCCAGCTCAGAGAGCTCGGACCAGCTGGAGGGGCTCCATTCTGCTCAGGGCTCAGGAAACTGGAATTGCTGCAGGAATTAAGCAAGGTTTTACTGCCACACACGTGACAACCGGCAGATTTTTGGACAGGGTAAAATCACACTGCGTGATTCCCGCAGAGCTGAGCCCCTGCTGAGCTCCTCCAGCCCTGCTGCTCCTGTCCCAGAGCTCCCAGCAGAGCCCCAGCACCAGCTGCCGACACACCAAGGGCAGCCTGAGGGGCACATGCTGGAATAACCACCTCAACCCTCTGCTCGGGTGTGCCAGGCCCTCCCCAGGGTCTCCTCCTCCTCTCTCCATCCCTGCTGGGATATGGGAGCTGGGCAAGGAGCAGAGGAAAGCTCGCAGCAGCCAGGAGAGAGAGCTCTCTGCTCAGCAAAGGAGCCTCCTGAAAGTGCTGACGGTGTGAGGCATCTTGGCTTTAATCTCCAGCAGATGTTCCCCCTGCCAGGAGAAGGCCTGCAGCAACGTCCCCAGAAGGAATTTTGCTTTTCCCAACAGCATCCCTGCACCCAGGGGCTTTTCCTTCTCTGACTCCCCCCGGAGCAGCGAGTGCCCCTACTCTGCTCCATCAGCACAGGGAGGGAGACCCCAGCAAAACCGACCTCCAAAGAAGGTTGAGGTAAAACCCAGCCCTGACCCAGACACAAACCCCTCCCTCCACCCAAATTTGCATCTCCTCGATTTTAGCTTTGTTGTTCAGTCAAGGCGAGACAGAAGCAGATGGCCAGAGAGGCAGGGGGAAGGGGAGAGGCATAATCCCACAAGACCCCCTCAATGCAGGGTCACCCCATCACTCTCAGGTTCACATTTATAAAACTTAGGTCCCAATTCTGCCCCGATGATGTGGGATGGGACAAATATAGGGCAGGGGCAGCAGCCTGGCAGGTTCTGGGTACCACTGGGCACTGGGGAGTGGGGCCCAGCTGGCAGTGAAGTCCTTGGGCTTCTTGGGCACCTCTGGGAGAGGCATAAAGCACCGTGTGTGCCCCGCAGATGGTACTCACTGCTAGGGAAAGCCCTGACAAATTTGGAACCAAAGCATAATAGAGAGTGGGTAGAAAACACCCCACAGGCTCTGTGGGTTTTTTTGAGTCCTCCCTCCTGCCCCTCGCAGCACCTCCTGCTTCCATGGCTGCTATTACTTGCTTTACAGTCCACCCCCTCACCCCTGCACCAGCACCCTTTCTCCCTTGCAGGTCCTATTTAGGGACACAGTACATGTCACGGAACTGGTATCTCCCCACAGCCTGCCCAGGGCCTCCTCTTCCCCTTCTACCTGGAGATTTTGTTTTCCCAAAGCAGCCAGAGCCAAGGGGACCAGAAGGCATCCACACAGCACCCGGGGCCTGGCCTGTGTCACCCACCTGCCTGGGGAAAGGTTTCAGCCAGGAGAGACGCAGGGACAGCAGGACTGTGGGTGGGTGCTGGCACCCAGCATAAGCTGCCCCCGCCACCCCTCCCGGCTGCAGGCACCCACCGAGCTCGTTAAGGGCTGGGCTCTCACGTACCGCTGCAGCCGAGCAGAGCCCGTGGGAGACCCCAGGAAGAGCACGGGGGGCTCCATGGGGCGGGAGAGAACCTCGGGAATGGCTGGGCTGGAGACGACAGGGGACACCCCGGCTTTCCTACCGCTCCACCCCGCCAGCATCCCCGGGGAGGGGAGGGGGCGGGCGGCTCCGCCTGTACCGCGCCGTGAGGGGGGCGAGGCAGAGTGTGGTGGGGGTGGGGGACGGGGACATCCCGGGGGCGGTCCACGGCCCCGATCCTGCCCCGGGGGCCGAACCGGGCTGGCCCCTCCTCCGGCACGGCCTCCCGCGGGGCGGCGGGACCCCAGCGCAGAGCGGCGGCGGCGGGGGGAGCGGGGAGCCCGCTCCGCCGGGCCATGGAGAGCAGCGGCGGCGGCACCGCGCCCGCGGGCTCAGGCACCGGCTCGGGCTCCGGCTCGGGCACGGTGCTGCCCACCCGCCTCCAGGAGACGGAAAAGCTGCTGGCGGCGACGGAGGGCCGGGAGGAGAAGGGCCTCCGGGGCTCCAAATCCTTCACGGCCGCGCTGCCCGGCGAGGCGGAGCGCAATGGGCACGGGCTCGCCTACAAATCGGTGTCGGTCGGGCATCTGGAGGTGGCTCCGTTGTCGCCGTCCCGGCTCAGCCTGGGCAGAGCTTCCTCCACGGCCACCAGCACGGCGGCACCGGAGCAGGGCCGCCCGCGGGACTACCTGATACTCGCCATCTTCTCCTGCTTCTGCCCCGTCTGGCCCATCAACGTCGTGGCTCTCGTCTTCTCCATCATGGTGAGTGCGGGGACCCACCCTGTGCCGGGTATTCTTCCCCCGGTTCCCTCCGGTTCCCTCCGCCGCCGCCGCCCTCGACGGTCGGAGCGGAGCCGCCCCGGAGCTGTCCACGGTGCTGCACCGGCAGCCACCGGGAACCGGAGGGGTGCGGCGGGTACCGGGAGGGACGGTGCTGGGAGGAGCTCCCGCAGCCCAGCCGGGAGCGCGGAGGAGCTCGGCGGGGCTGTGCCCGCTGCTTGAGTCCCGCGGGACTCTTCCCCCGGAGAAGGGGTGCGGGCAGGGGGTCCCCGAGCCGGCGGTACTTGGAGGGGAGGCGGCGGGATGGAAAAGAGCGGCCCGGGATTTGGGGGTGTGATCCGGGAGCATCAAGGGAAGGGCTCCGGGAAATCCGGGGGCCCTGGGAAGCCCGGTTCCTGCCTCCAGGCAGCGATCCGGAGCGACTGACTGGGCGGGCTTCCCCAGGAAGGGAGCAGCGAAGCAAAGCAAGGACGAGGGATCCCCCTCCGAGCAGCCCAGCCCAGCCCTGCAGCACCGGGGAGCCTCTGCCAGGGGGCTGGGTCCCCTCCTCGGACACTTCAAAGGGTCGGGGGCCGCACCTGCAGCTCTCTTAAGAGGCTCTGGAGAAGCAATTTTTCTCCATTAAACACCCCCCCCACCCCAGCAAATCCACCAACACCAGAACAGGGAAGAACAAAGCCGGGCAGCCTCCCGCCCATCTCCAGCACAGGTGGCTCAACCAACACAACCCTGCAAGTAAAGCCATCCCCTAACCCCACCCTGGACACCCCACAGCTTTACAGCCCCCCCACTGGCACCTTTTCTGCCTTTGTTTTGTGACAGAGGCAAATCTTTTCTCTGAAAATCGGCTCAGGGAAAGCAATTACCTGCTTACCACACAGAAATACACCGAGGGGGCACCAGCAGCCCAGCCCTTCCCCAAAATACACCAACAACTGAAAGGCACACACTGGCTCTTGTCACAGAAAGCTCTCTCTGGAAAGACCAGTTTCCATTTTGAGGAGGAATCATCAGTTCTGCCAGGGCCAGCTGTCATCTGCGTGGTGCAGTTGTGTGGCAGAGGCTGCTCGGGCAGCACTGGGGGATGTCAGCCCTGCTTGGCTTTGCTCTGCACTGAGAGGGAAAGCAGCTGGGTAGTGCATATCCACGGTAATAAACAAGGGCTCTCACGAGGATTTTCCAACCACATTAGCCTTCATGCAAAATAGATTCTCACACTCTCTCCTCCCTCGCAGGCGTTAGAGCCTCCAGCGCGCCAGGGATGTGCCTTGGGCTGCATAGGCCCTGTGGAGTAGAAGAGTAAGCAGTGAAAATAGAGCAGGAGCCAGTAAGTGCTGCTAGACAGCGAGGCACTGGTGTGTATTTACTGAATTAAACACAACGGGAGGCAGGACTAGGAAAGCAGTGAGACTATTTGGCTTTCCTCTGCTTCCAAGGCCCTCGGCGGCATTAACGAGAGCTCAGCCAGGGCTGGGGAAGGGGATGCTGGACCCCAGACCTCAGGAGGTGCACTCAGCTGGGCTTGTTCTCCAGGACAAGGTTTCTAGCACACACGGGACATGAGCACACATCCTCTGGCTCCTTCACAGTCATCTCTGCGCTCCCTGCCCCCTGGGACAGTCGATTTTATCATGGACCTTTCTAGTCCTGGCCATGGCTCTATCATCACCACCACCCCTCACCACCCTGCCAGCCAGGGACCCCTGCACAGCACCAGAGGAGCAGGATGAGGAATGATCTTTGCTCCATGCTGACCTTGGAACATCTGGCTGGATCCTCCTGCCAGCAGGAACAGTTTCCTGGGCATCAGCTGATGTTTTACCTGCTTACACCAGGGAGGAATTTAGTCCACAGTGCCCCCCTAGGCTCCAGAGAATAAAACCCAGGACTGCCTGATCATGCACAAATCTGAGCAGGAACCAGGTTTTCATCAATTCTTGGTGCCTGGGGGAGTAGGAGGGGCCCTTTCCACAATGTGCTGACATGCCTTTAGCTCTGCCATTGTATTTTTCCTTAAGTAAATGCTTTTTGCACATGAAAGCTTTTTTCTGGGTAATAAGCAGCAAACGGAGAGGAAAGTGAATGCTTTTGGGTTTAAATGTCTCATAAATCATTTTTTCAAAAGCTGTTCTCAGTTCCCAGTAGGGCCGATGGCCAGAGGAGGGGGGCAAAAAAAATCTGCTCTAGCCCCCAGGATGTTCCTGAAAACACTGGTCTTGTTTCCACAAGTTACCTGGAGGCTCCTGCACTGACCCTTGGATGTGTTTTCTTGACCAAGTGAGGATCTGGCTGCACTGAGGTGTTCAGGTCCCTCCCTGAGCCAGAGAGATCAGGGCTGATGGACACAAGAACAACGCGGCCCTGTGGGACCCATCCCAGAAGAGGGCAGGGCTGGGTACCACACACATCACCAAACTGCTGTTGTCTGATCCCTGCCTACCAAAGGGCAGCCATAGCAGGGGAAGAAGCAGAGAGGTCACTTGCCAGCACACAGAACTACAAATTAATGAAGTAAAGTGAAAAACAAACATAAATCCAGCCAGAACCAGCATATAGTAACGGGCCAAGGGCAATTCTGCACAGCATCTGGTATCCAAAATAGGTCCTGTCATCCCTTAAAGATGTGGGAGAAGTCAGACTATCCTTACTCATTTTAAATGCCACAGTCATCTATCTCAGACTTATGCTGACTTATACCTCTCTCAGGATGTTTTCTTCAACAAAACGCAAGTGTCAAGGATGAATGATTTATTCTGAGTAGCTGGTGGAAGGCAGCAGAGTGCATCCAAAGCTGGTTCATAAATAGGGAGAGGCTGCAGGGAAGAGGAGGTGACAATCCATCTTCTTCTCCATCCCTGGGACTAGCACAGAAAAGTAATTGCCTTAATTTGCAACAGTATAACTTGGGTAATCTAGTAGGGTGGGGGAAACCTCTCCTGAACCGTAATTTGGACAGGAAACACACTGAAAAGTTTAAGATGAATATGTCCTTTGGACATCACCCAGATCTGGATCACCCAGACTTACCTGGCCCCGTGGGTGCTGTGGTACAGCCCTTCTTGTAGGGTCCTGCAGCTTTCCTCACTGCTCAGCTGTGATCCTGAGTCCCTTGGCGCCCACCCAGGGCCTCACTCCCCTGCCGCCCTCCAGCCTTGCTGAGATGTTCTGCCTCAGTGAATCTTGATTAATAAACAAGATGTTCATGTTTTCATGTGGAAAGCAAAACACAGGATTAGTGATACTAGAAAGAGATAATCAAACTGTTCCACACCAATGAATAATACATGTACAGTAACAAATGCTTGTGAAAGACCCCAAGCCAGTGCTGAGATATTTTTTTATAATTGTTCAGGATAAATGAGCAGTAAACTCTTCCAGAAGCTGTAGTGATAAATAGATCAAATTTGTTAGCCTCAGTTTTCCCTAGAAAACAGCAAAAACTGCAGGTTTCACTGCAATCTAACCCGCACCCTGCTAAAATAATACACTTGTTACAGAAATCTGAGCCTAAAAAGATAAACCCCAAATGCTGGAAGCTGTGAGGGAGCAGGGCAGGGATCCTGCTGCATCCTTCCCATCTCCAGCCACCAGCCCATGAGGCTTCATTTTGTCACCTCCTGTTCTGTAATGAAAAGAGGCTCTTGGCTGCATCCCATCGATTTTAGATCTTGTTTGTCAAACGTGCTGTCAGGACCAGAAGAACGAGGTCTTGAGCCCTCTTGGTGTCAGCGGTGGGGACATTGTTATCAAGGTGGCAGAGGAATGCAGCAGGACATTTGCAGGGATGCAGTGGAAGCAGCTGCCTGTTTGTGGCTCCTACACAGTATTTATTTAGTGATACAAACTCAAATGGAAACCTTCAGAGCTACATTTTACCCACCTGAGCACTACAGAACAGCAGCCAGCACACAGCCCGGGCTGGGGCACTTCTGGTCATGGTGCTGCCAAGAGGGCAGCAGTATTAAAGCAGAAGGAATGGGAAATAGGGCAGTAACATCAGTTATTTGTTCATCTGAATTCTCAGCGGTGTTTTACAGTTAGTGCTGGAGCTCTGCTAGGCCTCCTGACTCTTAATTTTTTTTTTTCCCTCTTAAAAACATTTGAGAGGGGACCCGCTTTCCAGTGCGGTTTATATTTCTGAGATAGACATTTTTTTGAAAGGAAGATGGGATTGATTTAATACTCTTCCACCTTTAAACTCTTTCTAACTGGCATATTTATTCCTTTAGCTCAGAGTCTCCCCAGCTTTAGCAGCCACACTCCAAAGGGAGGAGCCAGCACAGTGTACGGTGCTGCAGGGAGATGCTGGAGAGGGATAGGGTGGGGGTAGAAGCCTTTAACCCATGTAAAAAAATGTTAGATAATTAAAAGCATCCTTAAAGAAAGACCCATTCCTTCAAGGCAGTTAAAATAGCTATAAACCCCCATCTCTAGGGAAGTTGAGGGGAGTTTTGCCCATATCCTCCACTGGATAAGGGTGTGGGCTCCCTCCTCCCCCGCTTCCCGTTCCCCTCACCCCAATCCCTTCCCAACCAGGTGACGATGTCACCCACTTACCTTAAAACTCCTTATCCATTTTCCTTCCCCCCCAAAAGCCCTTCCTGATGGGTTTCACAGGAGCCAGAAGGGCTCTGCATGAATTCAGGAAGGCTTTTCTTTTGGAAGAGCTGTGCCAGTCACAGCCCGTCTGCCTCTTCCCACCCCGGGAGCTCCCAGTTTGCAGATGGAGGGGCTCCTGCCTCCCCCCCCAGCGAATGCTGACGCACAGTGAGTAATTTCACCAGAATAACCTTGCCCTGGTACCACACAGCTGCCCTTCTGCTGAGTGCCAGGACCTCCCTCAGCCCAGGCAGGTCAGCACACTGGTTCCAGCAGGCTGGGGAGCACCGTGGGCTCCTCTCCCAGCAGGAATGCTTCTGCCTCACTTAATTTTTTTTTTTAATTTATTTTTCACTGGGGAACCAACTGTTTGCCAACTACAAGAGCAAGAAACAAGATTGTTCCTTATTTAATCACTTACCCTGATGGTTTCTGATGCTTCTGGGTATTGTGCTTTTAGCTGAGGGGTTGCACTTGGTCCTCAGGTTGCTGTGTGGGGTTGGCATCAGCGGAGGCTCCTCTTGCCCAGATCAGCACATTGCTGAGCACAGGGCTGTAGGGGAGCTGGAGCACAGAGGAGACAGGTCACAGCATCACCCTCACTGCCCTGTCAGGCCCCAGGCAAGGTCTTGGTGAGCCCATGCTCAATGATGGGGGCACCTTGGGCAAGCTGCACTAAACCCAACCCCCCCTGAGATGCCTCCAGAGTCTGGATCTCTGGCCAAGCCCATGGGTGGCCAGCCTTGAGCAAGCAGTGAAAAAGAAAGTTTCCAAGGGAAGTTCCAAGTTGTGTTCTCCATCCCCTCTGGGTTGCCACTTGGTCCCAAAGACAAAGATCACTGGGGTTTATCCCACCAAAAGCCTCCTGTTGAGACACCAGTGCCCACCAACATCAGCCCCAGGCAAGTTATTTTTAGCTCCAGCTCCCAGGGATCTCTCATTATGCCTTAATGAATCCACACACAATAATTTCCTGGCACCTACTAGTGCCTTCCATCAGCCTGACAACTCCTGCTTTTAGTTCCAGAGTAGAGGAAACCTTTCATGGAGCTGCTCCATGAAATCAATAGAGCAGCAGGGGAAAGCACAATGAAACAAGCAGCAGAATAGAGAAGGTGGATGGACTGTTCCTTCCCTCTCTGCAGCACACACAGGAGCAGGAATCCACTGCACTTGAAAAGGGAGGTGGGTGGGCAGAACCCATCTATATTGGTGTAGAAATTTAGGATAATGCAGGAGCCCCAGAGCACTTCCCACCAGGAGATGAAAGCCAGGGGGTAGTGCCCACTTTATCCAAGTCTCTTCTCACCCACATATTCAACTCCAGCAGCCAACAGAGAGGCCACATCCTGCTGTAGGAATGTCAATGTTTGGGGTTTTTTTGTGTAGGTTTGTCAGTAGCAGTTAAACTCCCAACACACATCGCTCCCTAACGCAGAAATTTGCAGAAGAGGATGGAGGGAGGATGGCATTCCTGCAGGCAGGCTCCAGAAGGGCAGTGCTACCCTAGGGAACACTGTCCTGTAGCTGCTCCAGACACATCAGTTTAGCAGGACCATGGGCTGGCAAAGCTGTGGGCTTGCAGGGGACACCCATGTGCCCTCCTCCTGCAGGAGCCCAGGATGGCAGAGCCAGCCCTGCTGCCATAGCAGCTCTCATTAGAGGGGGATACAGCCAGAAAGCTGCCTCAGAGCTGTGGCCATTCTCAAAAGCCTCTTTTTGGTTTTCCTTCCAGTCAAGGAACAGTGGTCAGCAAGGGGACATCGACGGAGCCCGGCGACTCGGCCGCATGGCCAGGCTGCTCAGCATTGTGTCCATCATCCTGGGGACCATCATCATCATCATCTACATTTCACTCAGCGTCACAGGTAACAAACACCTCCTTCTCTTTTTCCCAGCCCAGCTAGAGCAGGAGCCTCACACAGTCCCTTTCTCCAGCCCAGTGTATAGGACTGGCCTGCCCACCACCCCAGGGCAGGTGGTAGGGCACTAAGCACCTGTATGGTCCAGGCTGGTTTGACCATCACCAGATGCACACACCATGGAGAACAGGCTCCTAGCAAGAGCAACACATGCTGTTCAAATGGCCCCACCAGAAAGTCCTCCCTGTGCTGTCCCATCACACAATGGTGAGCATACAAGGTCCCCCTTGCCCCCTTCCTTGCCTTGGAAAAGACTCTGGTGGGTTTAGAAGAGCATAGTGGGGTAAAAAACCAAAGGGTCCAAGCAAATCAACCTGCCCAGAAATACAAGCCCAAAATGCTTGGGGAACCTCTCAAAACCAAACCTAGTGGCCAAAACCAGCCTGAGCAGCATGCAGCTCAGGCAAACTTCACAAACACCAAAAAAAAAAAATGCATAAGGGAAACATCTGTGACCACTGGAACCTACCCTGAGACTCTCTTTATTTTACAGTTTCCTAGAAGACGTTTTAGCATGCAAATACCTCGAAGAGGAGGACGACAACTTTCCTTTTGGGGTTTTTACTTTCAGCCTTGCAACAAAAAATTGTCACAGTGTAGGTGGGCAGCCCTAGACAGCCTGCTCTGGAGTGCCGTCAGGAGGAACGCATGCTTCTACTTCACCGCCTCTTGGAAATGAGTTTGTACAAGTGATGGGATAAAAAAAAAAAATTGTGAGAAGGAATGGGAATGAACATCAGACACTGAGCAGAGAGGAGAAGGGGGAAACCACTACCTCATTCCCCTCCAGGAAAACTCACGGAGTGGGGAGACCACTAAAGTACAAGAGGAGGAGAGAGTTTCAAGTGCGAAGCTTATTTTAAAAAGAAAAACTTCAGGCGAGAACGGGACATTTGGAGGAATCCTCCTAAGAATTTTGGCACAAGTCACTGAATTTTTTTAGGTTGTTGGTTTTTAAATCATCAAATTCTGTCTCTACAAAAAAACAAAACAAAAACAAACCACAACATAAAAAAAAAAACAAAAAACAAAGCTCAAACTGCCATCAGGAGCTGAGAGCTGTTCCGTGGAGGAGGAGGGAGAGCAGAGCTGCAGCAGGACCACGGCTCTGCTCCCGATGAAACGCAGCAGCAAAAGCTGGAGGATGTGGTGGGTGCTTTTGTATTTTTGATGAAAAAAAAAAAAAAAAAAGAGACAATGACCATTTGCATGCCTTTGGGAATGTTCTCCATGTCTGTTCCTATGAGCTCTTTTATCACTTAGGGCAGATCTCAAAGCTGGCAGAGCAGGATGTTGCTGCATGAGAATGCCAGGCTCCTCCTCACCCTGATCCCATGGGGGGGGTTTTAATGGAAGGATAAATAATGCTTTTTTTTCTGAACCCACACGTTTCTCTCTCTGTGCACTCCAAGTGTGGTTAATACTCATGGCACTGAGAAAAGAGCCTGGTTAATCTGTAGCAGCAGTACCAAGGCAGGGAGAACCCATTCTACCCAATTTACACATTTATGTCATGTTACATCCATCACACAAAAGCTTCAGCATGATCCAGACTCCACTACTGCCAGTACTCATCATCTCCCCAATGTTTTTGGGCTTCAGTGTAGGTAGGACCTTCCAGGAGATTTTCAGAGGCACAGAGGACTGTAAGACCCCTGCACCCCTCACACACTCTTCTGCATCTCTGAACATCTCCAGCATCTCTGGAGCTGGCTGGGGTCAGTTCCACAAATAGTATTATTTTGTAGTGTTTCTATTTAACATAACAAGAAAACAGACTTTGCTCCTTCTGGTCTGCCTGTAGGTACCCCATGCCCTGCCACGTCTTCCACAACAAATGGCTCCTCAGCTGTTCCCTGTGGGATCTCATCCCAACACGCTCCCTCCAGCCCCTCTTCCCTCCCCTCACTCCCATCATCCTTGCCAAGGTTGTCACTGGGATTGGTTCTCTACCCAGCCACCCAGACTATGCAAAGTTTCATCGCCTGTTATTTTAGCCAGGCTTTGTAGATGGCTTCTGGCCATATCCATTGGCTCCGTGTTGGCTGAGCCTCCCTCTTTTATCAAAACTTTGTGGGTACAAATACAGGGTCAAGAGCCACGCTCCTCAGCCTTGCTGTTGCCTCCAGCTGAGAGCCTGGTGCTTGGAAAACAGGGTGTTTCAAGGGCACTTCTGCTCCCTACAACCCACCTCTTGCAAAAAATATCTTAGACCCAGTGCTTCCAAGGGCTTGTCTACATGGAGAACCTACTGCACACCATCAGGAACGTCACAACCTGATAACCGCATGGCACCAACAGCTCCTCTGGAAGATGTGTGGGCAGGCAGGGGGGTAGCACAGGGCAGGGGTGCCCTGGAGATCCAGGCTGGAGTTACTCTGCAGTAACTAATGGGTATTGCTGGGAAAATTCTCTTGTCACTTGTTTGATGGCCCCTCTTTAAAGTGTTTTCTTTTGCTAGATGTTATTTACATCCAGAGGGGAAGAAAGCCAAATCCTCATGACACGCTGTTAATGTTTTCCTCCACATTAAAAGGGATTCCAGGGACTCAGAGCAATAGCACATCACTACAGCACTTTATTGGGCTCCATTCCCATCCAATCCTCTGCCAGCGCTTTGTTACAAACCGCTGGCTTCTAAAATGGACCAAATTTGCAACTTTTCTTTTGCAATTAATTTTTTGTGAGCTTCAGCAAACAGGGGCCACTGAGCTCCCCCCCACCCGCTGCCAAGGTGGCCCTCAGGACCTCTTCTCCAGCTTATCACAAACCTGCCCTTGGAGATTCAAACTCTCACCTTATGGTTGATGACATCCCAACAAATCCCCCATGATTTCCTGCAGACTTTAGTGTCCACCTAAGCACATCTTGCCTGCCACAGGCAGGCCCAACCACTCCTCTCCTTAGCTTTAAGGTTCCTTCCATCCCCAGCCATTTTAGGAACTTTGTTTTTACCCCACAGGAGGGCAATCACAAAAAGTATGCCATGAAAAGCCTTTCCCTCTCCAGCCCCACCTGTTAATCATGTCACAGCTGCAGCCTCCTCACAGCACACGCGTCCAAACTGAGTTTTCTACATTCCCAACCCTGAAATCCTCAGGGATTTCTGATCTGGCCAATTTCTACCCCCTGGTGAAGGAGGGGTGAGAGATGCTGTGACAATCCAGCCTTACCTGACAGTGAAGCTGAGCTGGTAGGAGGATGGCTTGCTGAAGAGATGGAGAAGGTGGGAAACTTCTCTAAATGTAAGTTCAAGTAGGAGTGACGATCGACAAGTGTGAGGTCTTGGTGGGATATAAATACATGGTTTGCACAGCTTGGGAAGAGTCTATGAGTAGAGCACATGGCTGATGGCACCTCTCTGGCATTGCTATCCTTGGGGGAGAGCCAGGGCTCTGCAGGGCAGCACCAAAGAGCCCTTTCTGGGTGCAGCAATGTAAGATCAAAGGCTTAAGCTGAATAATGAATTTGCTGGGGCTGAGCTGGCTTGGTTTCACACCAGCTTCTTGTAGGATGTGATGTCTGAAGGTCAGGAAAGGTCTCGTGGAGTCAGTTGGTCACCGTGACATGCTGGGTGGTACCTGCCTGGGTGCCTGCAGAGGAGACCAAATGGAGGAAAGAAAGGGAAAAATTATTTGATTTCAGAGTTTGCTGTGTTGATGATGGGTTTGCTTTTGCTGGTTCCAGTTCCCTGTCCCCATCTTTGCCAGTTTAAGGAGCTTTCCCCTCAGCATGTCTCCCCCTAGAGCAATGTACATGTCTCACAGGCTCTTCCCTCCCGTCCTCTGCCATTCCTTTAGCCCCGGACAAGTCTCATTGGCAAGGAGATGCCATCACTGGGCTGTGCTGAAAGGGGTTGTCCAGAGGGAGGGAACCTGCTGCTCTAAGGCTCTGACCCTGGCACACAACACTGCAGCAGCTGAACTTCCAAACACAGACTTCTCCATGCAGACAAGAGAAGCAGCACCTGCCTTTTTATAGAAAATGAAAACTTGGTTTCCATTCGGTCTGAGGCCAGGGAGAGGCTGCAGAAATGCATGCACTGGGCTGGTCCCATTACTTATTTTTTGTTGTTTTTTTATCCCCCACCTCCGATTCCCCCAGTCTTGCCCTATCACTCGGATACTTTATCCCACAGCCCAGGCTGCACAGTCAGGCTGAAAGAATTTTAGATTTAATTTCAGTGTTCATCCTTCAGTTTTTGACCACGACAGTTAGGCTTGGACTGAAAACTCCCATGCTTGGGCACAAGCCAAGGGGGTGGGGAGGTGGGAGCAGCCTTTTCAAAGTGGGGATATTTGTCAAGCATTTGCTGACACCGGTAGGTAGCAAAACTCAAACCTATAAATACCTATCCAGGATAAGAAACATCAGGAAGGGAATGTGTGCAGGATTCACCAAGGGAGCTCTGTTGCCACTTTGGAGCAGGTGCCCTTGCCAGATGGTGCCCAGGAGATGATCCTTTCCCTGGAAGTGCAGGGTCCATCCCCCCCCACTGCCACAACCCCCTCCATGCATTGGCTTCTCCTGTTTTGAAGCCAAACTGGAAGAGCGTGGTTCCCACACAGCATGAACACACCAAGAATCCCAGCTGGGCGCTTCTCTTTGCTGATGAATGTTTCTTTTTCTGCAGGATGATATGGTATATCCTATATACTTTCTTTGTATTTCTTGGCATGAGAAAAAAAAAATTAAAATGTAACATGCATGGTCAAAGTTGAACCTGTTTCTTCTGTCTAAATGAGAAAAAAAAAATAATATCCAAACTACTCCTTTAATTCACACCCCAAGAGCAAGCAGATCACCTGGTATTTTGGGTGCAGTGGGTTGCAAATATATGAGGAAAAGGCAGAAGAAAACAGCACAAGTCAGAGCAGAGAATGGCCCAGGCAGATCAGCCTTGAGCTGCAGGCAAGTGGCACTGAGCTCCTCAGGAAGCAGAGCTATGGGACATCCCCAGCCACAGGGGAGCAGGAGAAATCCCTCTTGCTTGCAGCACCCACGGGTGGGATGGGGAGCAGCTCCTGTGAACTGCTGCTCTTTGCCAGCCCCACCACTGCAGTTTGACCAAGTCAAAGAGAGCAAATGGCAAATCTGCTCAAAAGCCAGAATTATTGATCAAACTCCTAGATTTCAAGAATTAATAGCAATATGTGGTCTCCACTCAAAAAGCCTAAAGGCAACCTGCTCCTGGGAAACAAGGCCTTGTAAAAAATTTCTTAAGACAAGGTTTGAAAATGCAGCCACTCCCAAAACCCTTGGCTTTAGGCTTTTCCCAAGAGGAATTTTTCCAACCAGACTGGAAAGCTGTGGGCTGTGTGTCACTGTGGGTCAGTACCAGTGTGTGTCTGTGTAACTGCACACTGGTCAAAGCAACTGATCTGTACTGAAGAAGAGGAATTGTACAACCACCTCATTCAGCTGAACCCTGTCACCTGGCTGCACATTGCTGGCATCCTCCAGCAGTGAATGACAATGCTTCCAACCCTGCAGAGAAGACTTGCCAAGTCAGAGATGAATTTGTTGTCTTACAGAGCTCTCTCCTCTGTAGCAGTACACTCAAGCTGTCCAGACTTCAGGGTAGGAAGAGGAAGTCCAGAGGAGGCCAAGAAGGTGATCCAAGGGCTCGAGCAGCTCTGAGAGAGTTGGGGTTGTTCAGCACGAAGAAGAGAAGGCTTGAGGGAGCCCTTGGAGCACCTTCCAGTATCTGAAGGAGCTACAGAAAAGCTGGGGAGGGACTTCTGACAAGGGAGAGATAGGATGGGGGGGTGATGGTTTTAAGTTAGAAGATGGTAGATTCAGGTTAGACATTAGGAAGGAATTCTTCCATGTGCTGAGACCCTGGCCCAGGTTTCCCAAGGAAGCTGTGGCTGCCTCATCCCTGGAAGTGTTCAAGGACAGGTTGGATGGGGCTTGGAGCAACCTGGGCTGGTGGGAGGTGTCCCAGCCCACGGCAGAGGGGTTGTAACTAGATCATCTTTAAGGTCCCTTCCAAACTAAGCCAGTCTGAAACTCTGTGACTTACTGGAGGTCAGGCAGTCCCACAGCTCCCAAGCTCCTTCCCTCTCCCAGCACAAACACAGCAAGCACAAAAAATGCAGATGCCACCATCAGCAGCAGGATCACAAATGAGGTGTTGTGGCCTCACAGCATTTCCACTTTCATCCGTTCTATAAGGGAAAAAGACAGATGTAAATTCTCAGTGAGTTTGGCTGCTCCGCAGCATGATTCAGCAAAAAATGTGCTTGACAGCCCAGCTTGGAGTGTGTCCTGCTGGTGGGATCCCCTCCAAGGCAGGGCTGGTCACTCCCCTCTGGAAGGGCTGGAGGCTGAGCTGCCCCCACTGCTAGGGGTACCCCAGGGGGGTCTGGGGCTGCTCCCCCCCCCCTAGCTGGGCAGTAACAGGGTGAGCAGAGCACTCAGAACCATCTCTGTGGTCCAACCCCAAACCTTTTGGCCTCTGATGTGATGCAGTAAAAGCTTTGCTCTGCCTGGGGCTCCTGCAGACAGTTATGATAAATAAACGTCGTTTCCTCTCAGAGGATGCAGGCTGTAGGGATTTTTGGTAGCAAAAAAGAAATAAATAGGGAAACCCTACCCCTCCCCCCCAAGGTACTCAAAGCCAAAGAGGACCCAGATTAAAATGTTTGTGAACTCATGAAAAACAGAGCTCATGTGCATCTCAGAAAATGCTCAATTAACAGTAATTAAGTTTTCTAGACCTGCCACTGCCCACAACACAAAGCTCAGCCCCTGTAAGCCAGAGCTTGTGGATCTATGCCCGAGGTCCAGGCAGCACAGCACTGGTACCTCTCTGCCCAAACCACCAACTCCCCATCTGGCAGAGATGCTCTGCAGCCTCAAACACCCCTCAGTGCTCTGTAAGCTGCAAACTGAACTAGAACTGCTGGTTCTTACTCCAAAAATAACCCCACATGTAACACCAGCTAAATCAAGTGGGTCTGGTGTTCACCTTCCTGTACCAGGATATCAGCTGCTCAGGCTGTTCCCTAAGAGCCACCAGCTGGGAGCTCTTGCTCACAACCCCACAAGTCCAGACTTACACCACACTGCAGCTACTCTCACTTTGTGCTGAGGTTACAGGCATTGTAGGAACCCTGTGGAACCCAAAGAGCCACCTCTGTCTGCCCTGATGGAAAAGCAAAACGTAGTTTAGAAAAATGTCAGTGTAACTTATTTCCCATTCTTCTGCAAAGCAAAGGGATTTGTGGTTGTGGCTGGTGGTATCCAGAGTGGTCCTGGTAGGGAGCTTTCAAGGAACAGGTGTAATTTACATCTCAGCACATGGTGTCTGGGGTTGCTTTAACCCATCTTTGGCCTCCTGTACCTATTGCTGCAAGAATTCAGTGACTGAGAAGGCTGAGCAGGGAAGAGCAAGCTTTGCCCTGGAGGAAGGGAATTTTTCGAGCAGAAAAGGCTCCCACATCATGGAGAGATCTTCCTTCCGTGGCGAGATTCCCCTTGGAGCATCCTGACCATGTCACTGAGGCAGCTGGGCAGATGCAAGTTCCAGACTTCAAAGAGCAGAGCTGACAGCCTCTCCTCTGATGTTTCGCTAAAGAGCTGGGAGTGCCGAGTGCTTTAGCCTCCTGTTTTATTAATAGGCTGCTCTGATGGGCTCATGTATTATAGATGGCCAAGGAACAGCAAGAGGTTTACATCCAATTTCCATGTTGTGTATGTTTCCTACCAAACACTATAGGCTCTCCCTTCACCTCCTAATGTTTGTCCTCACTAATGAATTTGCATGAGCTTTGGGGTTCAAGCAAAGGACAAAAAGTTGGTCACCAGCTCCTCAACTTGGTTTCCAGCACTTTGCTCCAGACAGGAGCTACGAATCAAAAGCAGAAGGAAAATGTTGCCATTTTCTCTCCCATTCTTAAGGCTGGTTGTGTTGAAGAGGGAGCAGCTGAGGGTTTCCTCAGGCACCCTGATGGCCATGCACAGCCTCATGGCAAGTTGTGTCCAGGGAGCTGGAGCTCTGGGCTGAGCAGCAGCATTTGTGCAGCCATCCCAGAAAGGCTCAGGGCTGCAGAACTCAAAACAGCAAGACCTGGAGATGAGCAGTACAGGAACACACCTGGATCTGGTACAGCTCACTCCAGTCTGCAGGGACTTGTATCTGGGTGAAAAAAAGGAAGAGATTGCACCCCAAACTTCTCCCTACATACAGTACAGGTCCTTAGCTGTAGAAGTTAAAAACCAAACAAACAAAAAAATGAAATCAGGGTGTCTGGTGGACATCTTCAAAATTAGAAGTTCATCAAATACAATCCTGGCTGGCTCCAGTCAAAAAGCAGAGGAAAATTGAATTTGGCTTTGTCAGGGTGCAAAAAAAGCCTCCACCTTCCTATTTTCCTACCCAGAACCAGCCTTTCCCTTTACAGATGAAGGCTCCTCTGCAGCACAACCCTTACCTCCAGTTCAAAGCTGTTGCCACCCCCCTGAAAACACAGTCAGAACCACACAGCCACAGCTCCCACATCTACACAGCCAGACAGTTCATCAGGACCCTTGCTGAGCCTACATGGCACAAGGTAGATGTTTCTGTCATGTCTCAAAGTCATTTTTTTAACCAGACAAGACATATTCAACATATTGTAGAGGGATTTATACAGTAGAAAAGAGGAGAGCCTGGCTTGCACATGTAGGTATGAACTGCATCAGCAGATCAGGGCACTGCTCTAAATTGGAATCTTTCCTTTATGGTGGTTACTGCTGCATCCTTCAGAAGATGAAAACTCCCATCCTGCAGTCTCTAGAATACCTAAAATAGAGGAATGAGGATTTCTCCAGGAGTTAAGCTACCTAGTTTACATGCTAAATAAATTAAAGAAAGCCCCCAAAACAACAAAACAGGCTTCTGATGATCCTGGTTGTTTCCAGCTTAGCTGTAATGTAAGATGCTTTTCTCAGGCAAGAGCTGCTGAATGCTTCTGCAGCTTGAGAAGTTGTTTGCTTTAATAGCACACAGTGTGAAACAAAGCAAAGACGGGAAACCTTCCCAGTGAAATGCCTCCTTCTGCTGAGCTCACTCTATCTCACTGCCTCTTGGAAATGTTTAATTATAGGCTGCAGGTTCTAATGCATTCTCTACCAATTATTTGGTCTTGGGTCCAATTTCATAAACCCTGTATTTTATACTCCTTCCCAGACAGGATTGATGCAATTGGATCACTTCCTCAATGCCAGAAAACCAGCACAGCCCCTCAGCCACTGCACTGCAATTCATTACAGGTCTGAAACATCTGGACCAGGCACACAGCAAACAGCCAAAAAGTTAAAGGAATGTGGGCAAGACCTGGTATCTTTAACACTCTAAATTGATCCTCCATATTCACCTTGGTTTTGATTGCAAAACGTACAGCAGGTATAAGCTGAAGCCTCCAAAAAAATGAGTTAACAACTGGAACAGGCTCCTCCTGCCCTGCCCAGGCCATTTCTCCTCTCAGCCCCTCCTGCCCAGAGCTTCCAGACCACAGCCAGTCCAGCAGTCACCTCCTAAGGGTGTCATTGGTCCCACACTCACAGAAGGGACTTTGCTGGAACATCTTTTTGGGAGGCATAGGAGTTCATTCCCCTGGGATGTAGCTGTGCCTGTGGTCAGACCCAAGAATGCTGGTGGTGATGCAGGACATGGCCAAGCACCCAGAGCTGCTCTGCCAGGAAAGACACAGATGGCTCCAGGAGCACTGGATTTTCAAAGGCTGAGCAGACACAGGTACCTGAATGAATAAAAGATCTGAAATCCCCACAGCAGGATCCCTCACATCCTTTCCCTCCCAGAAGCACAACTTGAGCTGAAGTGTCCCTGAAGTAGTCCAAGAACAATGAACTTATCCATCTTCCAAATGCTTGGTTTGGAATTATTTGTGGTGTTTGGTTTTTGGGGTTTTGTTTGTTTGCTCATCTGTTTTTTTCATTAAAATAAACTCCATTTAAGCCAGAGCATAGGCTTGAAAAGTATTTTTTATCTCCTGATATGTACAGAAACTCAGGAAGAAGAACTGATCCCTCAGTCCTGCAGTGAGGTCCAGACACAACCTGAAGGTGCAGCTGCTGCCTGCATACAAAGAGCTGTTTATTCTGAGGGCAGACACACCAAAACAGGATCTGTGGCAGGCAGGGAGCCCTCCTGCCTTCTGCCTCCTTCCAAGCTACACTTCTTTACATAAGCAGTGCATGCTTTTATAGACCTGACTCACAAAACCTCCCCACCTCAGTAATATTTTAAAGTAAATTTAGCACTGGTGATACATGCCTGACCTAGAGGGAACTCCATTTATAGCCCAGCAGGGAAATACCCACGTGTGCCCCCCCTTCCCCCTGCACTCGGCCTCTCTGCTTGGGTGTTTCTCCTGCATCAAGGAGGTGAAGCTCAAGGGTGAGTTCAGCCTCCCCTGACATTGCAGGGTGGGTGACACCACCCTGGTCAGCATCATGAGACAGGTACCCACCAGTCCCCTGTGGTGACAAGGTCCTTGCACAGTAAGGACCTTTTTAATGTAATAAAATTGTGCATTAAGAGCTGGACCTGCCAGGGATGCCTGCTCATCACTTTCACAGCTACTCATGATTAATTTTTTTTTTTTTTTTACACCTGCAAACATTCCTGAGCATCCCGCAGAGTTTTTCAAAACTTCCCTTCAAAAAAATGTGGCGTTTCAGCAACATTTCAGCCAGAAAGCAGCCAGCTCAGCACAGGTCTGAAGCCAGGCAGGTCTGCAGCAGATGACACATTGCAGGCACATGTACCAGCAAGCACCTTAAGAAAGTTCCCTCCCTGTAGCTAGGAGCTCAGTGGGACTCTGCAACCTGCAGAGTTGTTCTTTTTCTACTCCTTTTCAATGCATCTTTAGAAAAGATGAAAGATACCACCCTCTCTTCCTAGAACCTTACATCAGGCAGATGAGTATGGGCAAGGAAGATAGGAAAAAAACAAAACAGCATCTGAAGGCACTGAATACAAAGTCTGTAGGAGTGCACGGTGTGCTCGTGCACCAAAGCAGTTACCAGGGAATGGTGAGCTACAGCTCCAGGTGTGGGTTCCAGTGGTAAGCTTCAATGCATCCTGGGACAGCCTTTCTGCACTGCCAAGGAAGGACAGATTTTTAAATTTTTTTAAAAGAAATTAAAATTATGAGACCAAAACCAAATTTGAAGTGTCTAGTTGAAGCCAAAAACCAAGGAAGTGAGGGAACAGAACCCGCTGGGCAGTGCAGCAAGCAAGAAAGCTGCAAGACCTAACCAGAGATATCTGCAGATCTCTCACAATCCCACCACTGACTGACAGAGGATTCAGAGGGCATGAAAGTCAAAAGGCAACCAGAAAAGAATCCCCAGTGAGAACCCTGCAAATGCTGTTTGAAAGGCAGAGGGACTCTGCTGCAGCACTGTTAGAACTGGGTTAGCAAAGCCTCAGGGTCCTGTTGAGAACAATGAGCGAGGAGGGCTGCGGGGCCAGGGGAAGATGGAGCAAAGGATGAGCAGCAGCACACGTGCTCCTGACAGTCTCAAACAGCTCACAAAGAGTGAAGATGAAGGCAACAGCAGGCTCCAAGTGTTTAATGAGCACAGCCCAGATGCAAAGGAACGAGCCCTGCAGAGCCCAGCTTTGGATAAAGGGCTGGTGTTCCAAAACAGAAACACCCGCTGAAACCTTTTCCTATTAAAGCATCTAAAAACTGAGTCCAGGCAGCAGTTACATCTCCCACGTTCACTGAAACCCATAAAACAAAGACACTGCTGCCTCTGCCTATGAATTTCTAACGGCGTGAGTGCTCGGCTTCCTTTCAGCAGGAAATCTGCTCGTGGAATTGCACCAGGACTGAAGGAGCAGAGCAGGGCTCATCCATAATGCAGCAACACCCACTGCACCTGAGGCTGTCAGGAAGGACAGCAGCTCTCAATATGAACAACAGTATTCTGGGAGGCTGATGGTTAAAAATATATCTTATGCCTGTGCCACTATAAATTATTGACTGAACAGGGAGCTGGAAAAAAGGATTCAGCTCCATTAATAATTTATTTTCTAATCCAGACGATGATGGAATTTTATGCACCACTTATTACCAGCGCCGCAAACTGGAAAAACTAACTGCACTTCCCACTACCTGAAACCAGAATTGCCTTTCCATTTTCAAAAGAGTTTTTGAAGTTTCTTCTCTCACTTGAAACATACAGTCCAAACCTTCCCTTGAGAAAGGATATGGTCACTATTGAATATTTAGGAGGTACATTAAGGATACAGAAATCTCTCTCTGCTTTAAAGCAGCATTACAGGCACAGCATGACAGCCCTGAAATGGAGAGAACCACCTCCCTCCACTCTGAGTGCTATGCAAATAGCCAGGTATCACACTGCCAGGATGATTCTCTTGTTTGAGAAAACAATTTGAGTGGCATTGAAGGATCTAGAACTATTTGCATAAATTCCAGCTACAGACCAGTCCCTCAGGCACGGCGCTGCCTGGTGTGAACACCCGAGGATGGATGTGGGCCAGACCACAGAAAAATGCAGTCCAACAGCAGTTCATGGTGCTTTTACAACTGCTTGTACCACGTTCAAAGTATCAGTCTGTTTTTGTTGTGTTTGTGCTGTGGCTGGAGAAGGGGAAGAAAAGAAAAAAAAGGTACCAAACTACTGTGAACTATATTAAAAACTATATTAAAATGGGGGGAGGCACCTTAAGCTGACAAGATCAACACCAGCTTTGGTGTGCACTTAGGAATTAAATGTTTTACACTATGGATGTATAGAAAAAATTTCAAGCTCACCTGTAAAGAAAACCATCCTTGTTCCATCTGTCAAAGAACAGCAGGAAAAAAGCCATAACTATATTCAGATCCTTCCAGTGCGGATGCTTGAAACAGAAGGGGAGAAGAGGAGTCCAGGTCTGCACACGCAGGCAGGAGGAACACATCCTGCCAAGCCAAGCACTTTGGGTCAGGAAATGCTCCATCACATCTGATATTTGGTACAAAAATGGAGACCACATTAATGTGCATGTCTGGTGACAATCCCAAACTTCAGAGATGGATCTTCTCTGTATTTTCCAACAAGTTTAGGTAGGCAAAGATTGCCATGGGGAAAGAACCAAGCACCTCGCTTAGAAGTCTAATTTATTATTAAATTACATATCAAAGCTTTTTTTTTTTTTAATACATAGAGAATGCACAATAGGTGTGAATTAAAAAAAATTACAGTTACAACAAAATAACTTTCAATATGCTATATGAAAAGCAAAAAAAAAAAATCAGAAAGTGCAAACAGTAACTCATTTAAAAGATTTGGACTGGGATATTTTGTGAGAAAGAGTTATTTTTGTCTTGGATATTTATTTAAACTGCTTTCCTCACTCAGTAGTAGACAGACAAACAAACATTTATGAATTCAGAACTGAAAGCATCACCTCTGGTTTTGACTATCCAGTTGACAGGAGAGATACAGGGCACCACTTGCAGATGTCACCTAGAATATGGCTCAGTTTGGTCTCAGTGTGTCTTTCACTGCAGCCTCCAGTCCTGCTCATTGCTCAGCAGAACCACTGCCCTGCAGGATTTCTGCTAAAAGGAGTTTCAGAATTATTTCCTCCTCCAGCACTGGTACACCCGTTACCTCTCCTTCCTGTTTCAAATTAAAGCTTTGGGTGAATACTAAAAAGGAAAAATAGGGAAAAGGTTATGCACCAAGTGGTTTTGGGAAACAAGCTACAAGATTTAGAGAGTTAAAATAGTCCCAACTAAATGAGTTTGATAAACAGAAGTGGTGGAGCAGCCCTTACTCCCCAAGTCGCAGTTCTGGGGGACTTTCAGGAACACAGCTCCCCAGGAGGCTGCCCTGGAGCATAAGCTGTCAACAAATTTATCTGAAACTGTCACCCCACCGAAAAATCTGCTTATACTTCTTTATTTTCAACACGCAGTGAGGAACTGACTTTTTCTTCTCATGGTCATCCTAAGACTGTCCCGAAGAAAAGACTTTTAAACCTACAAACGAAAAACAGTAGTTGTTTTTTCAGTCTAATGAATCCAGCAGGAATTTAAACCATATTTTGACAGCCAAAAGCTCCTGAAACCAATATTACTTAATAAAAACTGTTGTGCCTTCCCAGGTTTGGTCCCAGAGACATGGAGGGCAGCACAGCCCTGCCTCCACCCTGGCTCAGGCACGGTCCTGGGAAGGGCTGGGGATAACTCACAGCTCCAGCCACACAAATGCTCACTACTGACTGAACGTGCAATGCTGGGTGTTGCCTGAATGCCATTCCTCTCTGTTCTAGCAACCAGTGCTGGAAGATGAGATAAACAAGTGAAAAAATAGCCTAGAAAACAAGGATAAAAATATTTGTGTTTGTGTGAATCGTGGCACTGGACGGTCTCAATCGATCCCTCAGGTTCTAACGCTCAGCTAAGGGGTTGCTGGACAGGTGTAAAAGAGGTGCCCGTGTCCTGGCAAGAATAAAGCAGTAATTTTCAAAAAGCATCTGAGGGAAATGTGCCCTGTAGAAATACTATGGTTTTCTTACACTGCAACTTTGCCAGGAATTGCAGAAACGAGAATTCTTTAGCCATGTTCTTTTTTCCTTAGAGCAAGAGGAACCACACAGACTGAAAAACTTTAACATTATATTCAGCAACAGGAGACAAACAAAGTTGCATTTTGGGGCTCAAGATTAAATACCACAATCCACTGTTGCTTCCACTTACAGCCCTTCTGCCTAACTCTAGGTGTGTGTTATCAGAGCTGGTGAAGGGAATTAGCAAGTGGTTGCCCCTGGCTCTATGCAGGCACCCACTTCAGAGAGCAAAGCCCCTGCTCACACTGCCAGAGGACAAGATGATGATGAAGGGGAAACCACAAGGTTGATTAAATGCATTTTTCAACACAAAACCCTTGCCTCAAAACCAAGACACATAAAATCTGTGGAGGAGGTTGCCAACACTGAAACCATTTCCAGTAAAGCTTTATCAGAGATAATTCAACATATTTCCATTACTTTATACTAAAATATATCAGTTCCTCCGTAACATTTTCATAACATGAAAAATCAATTATGTTTACATATTTATTATAATCTACATATTTTCCATAGCAGCTTTTTCACACGATAAGATTAAATATATGCACCAAAAAAATCAACTGAGTCCAGTAAAAAGACCTGTTATAAGATTAAATAAATGAATTTATTTACGGTACTGCAGCTCTTATATTGCCAACTATATAGCAACCAAATCCTACAAATCCTACACAGAAGCACAACTGCTGACCAGGGTCCCTTAAGGTGGTGGTAGAATCAAAGAAAAAGCATGAGGGGAGAAGAGGTTTGATCTCTCAACACACAGATTCATTAATAAACCTCCTTTATCCATCACGGTTTTCCATAAACCTCTTTAATAAACACCTCGTTTCAAACCAGGAACATTCCCAAATCAACCAGATAATCAACCCTTTATTTAAAACACAAGCCCCACAGTTTTACACCTATTAATTCCAAATGCTTTCTAATCCCAAAGACAAGATGACTGATTAGAAGTCTTTGTTGACCTCTTAGCATAAAGTTGTTAGTCTGCAAATAAGCTGTCAAATTCATACAAACATTGCAGGTGCAACAGTGTGGTTTGTGCACACTACACAGGCACAAGTCTCTATTCCCTCCAACAGGTAGTCCACAGACACTATAAAGAGCATTAAAAAATGCATCCATCCCTTTGGGCCCTGCTCCCGAGGAGAACCTGGAGACTGACACTGGTGGGTAATGGCATACGTGATTAGGAGCACTGTAAATTCATTGTGAAAAAGAGTTAATCAAGTTCTTAGAAAGGTATTCCAGTGCCTCAGCTTGAATTTATTGGGTTATGATATGACAGATGGAAAAGAGCTGTTGAAAGAGCAGAAAAATCCATAATCTGTGAATCTGCAATGTCAAAGCCACTCCTGACGTCAGCTTTGTTTAGAGATGCAAACAACATCAGGATTCACATTCCATGTCTGGACTGTTCCCCACACCCCCAGAGAATGGTAAATAATACTTGTTGCACATTCATACTTACTATGAGGAGTTATGTCCAAAACTTTTGCAAGGAGACACATTTGCCTCAGGTATAACCATCATAATTATAATTTCCAATTAACAGTTCAGGTTATATCCCACTTACAGTGTAAAAATATTAATGCTATTAGAATAACTTTATCTAAATTACAATAGAGACTTTTCAAACTGCTTATCGTGTCTTTATAAAGACCTTTAATGATGCCAGCCAAAATCAAAGTATTTACACCCAAAAGATTACTTTTAGGCAAACTCCTGTTTGGTCACTTTTCAGATGACTGAACACTATAATAAACAGCTGCTGGGAGACCATGCTCCCTTTTTACAAAGGGGAACTTGTTAGTCCCTTTAAAGCCACAAGAAACCTTACAGACCTTCCTCAGAGGGTAGTTTATTCATATTCTGTGCAAAGAGTAAACTGAAGAACCCTATTTTTTTTTTTTTTCTTTCTACTTTGAGAAACTTGTGTGAAACACAGTTTCCACAGCACAAATTAAGCAGAAATAACTAGTATCTTGACCATGAGTTAAAAAGAATTACAGAACATATATTTAGTAGTGAAGCAACCTGGTGGCTTAAAGCTGCAATATTCTTCTCACAGGGTGAAAGTGTTCATTACTGTGCTTGGTCTACAGGGAAACTGGCTTCCTGTAGAGTTTTCACCCAAGGCAAGTGTAACAAACCTTTTTCCACTTACCAGCCAACAACAAAACCTCCCCAGCACTGCTGAGCACAGAAACTGATCTACTGGTTCTGGTAAGCATCTCGTATTTACTTACCTTACAGTAAGAAAGGGAATTAAAGACAGACAAATCCCACAAAATTTAACCAAACTGAAGATGTACGTCAGGGAAGGAGAAACACTGCAGCTTCAACCCAAAGCCAGTGTTCACAGTCACCATTTTAAGGTCTAGACATGGTGCTGGTGCTCCCAGCCACACCGAGCGGGCTGGTGAAGTCTGTGACTTCTCCCACTCACTTTTCTGTGACTGGAGAGCAGGGATGGTGGTGATGAGTTTAGCAGAGTCCATAGGGGGAACATCCATCAATGAAAAGCATATAGCAGCAGTAAGATGGTGCAGATGCCAATAACAGCACCCAAGATGAGGGAATCTCGTCGCTTCCGAAGGTTGATCCTCTGAATCAGGCTGTTGACTGCTGGAAACCGATCTTTGGGGAGGCTGAGTTAAGGTCATACCAAAAAAACAAGATCTTCACTAAAAGCCCCAATTCTGAATGTGGAAATCCCAGCACTGCAAGAAGCATTTCTCCCAGGATGAAGAAAGAAGATGAGTAACAAACCTGATGGATAGTTAGCAGGATTACAGCTGTACTTCATTAATAACACAGCCAGAGAAAAGAGAGAAAAGAACAGCTTGGAGTTCACATTTACACATAATGCACGACCTTATCACCTAAATTACCAGCATCTGACAGACTTTAATCTCCAATATGTGAGGCTTAGTTACTTTTCATAATTGTGTTTAAATGAGAATGAATAAAGAATAAATGGGGCAGTTATATAAAACAGTTGTGGAATTTATTTAATGAAATTCTGTTCCCAGTGAAGGGAACAACCAAAGGTATTTGACCGAGAAAATCCTGCACGGTGTGTGACAATGCACTGTGCCAGTGTAGCACAATAGATCTCCTGCTGTAGAATCATACAGGTGTAAATCTATCTTTTAAATCTATCTTTTAAATCTATCTTTTAAATCTATCTTTTAAATACAACTCCTAACAAGATAAATTGCAAAGCTTCATGTCTTTGTAACCAAGAAATTTTAATGCCAAAGATTATTCAGTCTTTTATTTGTTCTTGCCAATCACTAAGAACTGTGATGAAATTTTTGGGTTTTTAAGATACATTGCATAAGGATTTCATCTGTAATCAAATGATGCCAATGTTGTTCTTTGGGCCCTTGTGACAGAAAGGAGTAAGTGGGAAAACAAGCAGCATGCATGACTTCATAGTTCAGCACATTCTTTAGGCATGAGCAGGGAATAAGAGGAGAAACCAACAAACCAAAATCTTAACACCTCCAAGAGTGTGACAGACCAGAGGATATTCAGATCTTTAATACTCAGATTATGCAGCCATGGATACTGCAAAGTATGTTGATCTCCAAGTGAAAAAAAACCATACTGTACCTCTTATGCACTGGCAGCACACATTTTTAGGAAAGGATACTAGCCAAGGTATTCATCTTGCTTTGTATTGACTTCAACATCCCTCTCTGCGAAGTCATATTTTCTTTAGTTGCCATGGCAATGCTGGAAAAAAAACAAACAAAAAACCCAAAAAAGAATGGATCAAGTTGTTGGTGCTAAGAATAATCCACAGCTAAAAGAAGAGGAGAGCAAGAAGGCAACACTTCTTCAGAGAACAATGAATGAGGTGAAGCAATATGAATGAAACCACATATTTTCCATTAATCTCTCTCTTTTACAGTTAAATGATTTCTTTTTTATCCAAGCCATTAGCAACTGAAAACACTGATTTCTTCAAACAGGCAAGGTTTTGGCATGTCTCCACCAGCCCCAATAAAAAAATGGTACTACATTACAAACAAACCTAAAAGTACTCTTCTGGTGTTTTCCATTAGGTATCTGTTTAATCACAGAAGCCCTGTACTTACTTTCACTCTGGAGAGTGCATAAAATTTCCTGCCTGCCACCAGAATATCAGAGTTACAGAAGTACTGAGCAAGTAAGAGCTGACTCAATTAAAAATCAATTTGCAATGACAACGTGCAGGCTGAGAGGAGATGGAAGCTGTTTGAGACCCAACACAGCTGCACCAGAAGAAGCTGGGACCTGCCACCACAGGTCTCTGAAGACATTTAAACACAATAAAGTGTTGAGATCTCCTCTGACTCAGGATTAACACTGTCCTCTGGCTCCAGATAAGCAGGCAAAGCTTGGTTTCCCTGGCACTGGTGTCTCTTCCCAGCAAGGCTCACCTGACTTTTTGCATAAGTGGGAGGGAGCTGGTGTATAATGGAATCATATCAAAAGATGCTTCCACCACAGCACAGAGAAAACACTTTTTTAATCTTTGGTCCTAATGAAGCACAGCATCTCCAGATATGTAGGTTTTATATGCTGTTTCTTTTCCAATACATGGCCCAGGTGCACAAACTTTATCCAAATATAAGAACATAATACAAGTGAATATAAAACAGAATCTCCCATTTCAAATGTTATACATTCTGGAAGATGGAAAAATGCAGCTGTGCTCCTAAAAACAAGACCTTTGAATGAAGATTTTAAACAACTACTCAGCTGACAATTTTTTTTCTCTACCTTAAGTTTCTCTACAGCTTGTAAAACAGAGTTATGGAGTGGAAAGGGCAAGTTACTACATGCAGCCCCAGGTAGCATTTCATGCTACAGACTGCACAGACTCATTTACCTCTAGAAAAAGGGCATATAAAAGTTTAGGCTCTGGAGATTACAGTGCTTAGGAAGGAACAGTATGACAAATACTCCTCTCCTTGGTTAGCATGCACGGCAAAAGGAAACAAAGTAGGCCATAAATATAACATAGCTGGAAAATAACTCAGAAAATGACACCTATACTGTTGTTGACTATATCTACACGAATAACAATGATTAAAAATTTCTTGGACAAGTTTGTGAGCCTTAAGTATGGAGGGAAAGTGTTCTGGAAGATACAAAATAGAACAATATGATACAACAGGTAAAAATATGAAGGAGAACTAAGGCTGTAATTTCAGAGGAGATAGGGAAATGCAAAATGCTGCTTTTGCCCAATAGAGCCACACAAAATTTCAAGAGCATTTTATGCTTGGTCACGCTCAGAGTCTGCATATAAACAACACAGAAAAATTCACAGCTAATGTGAGCATCGTTTCTGAGGAGGGACAGGGCCACAGCACAACACAGCACAAGCCTAGTGTTACTTTTAAGGTTCTGCAATATAAACCAGACATTGGATTTTATATAAAGCCCTAATATTTACTGCTGAACTCCCTCAATGCACTTGCTCAAGACACTGGGTTCTCAAGCACTTTTCTGCTCTGAATTCATCTGGGTCTCAGGGCTTTGGGTGTATCTTGCTGCAACACTTAAAATGTTGAAACCTCTGTTGTGTGGATATTAGTACTGAAGTACTTCTGTTGATCTGGCATTTCAGTGCTGGAAGGTGATTAAAAAAGGACCTTCATGCACCTTATTGCAGTTTTCTGGGCAAACCTGGTAGGGGAGAGTGCCACGCATAATTTATATTTGTACATTTATTAAACATAGACCTGGCATTCCCAATGTTTTTATAACAAAGACCACTGGATACATTTTATTTCAAGTTTCTCTGAAGGAAACAAGGAAAGGATCTACAGGAGCTTCCCTACCAGGACACTCCAGCCAGCATCACAAGGACAGCTGGCAAAAAAACGAGGAGCCAAGCCCAACAATTGAGCTTCAAGACTCACAGCAAAAGGCCAGAATCACAGTTCACAAACATCTTAAAAGAAAATAGCATGGATCAATGATCCCTAAAGTATTTCTGGAGCATTGAGTTCATTTGGGCTCCCTTCCATAACATCTGCCTGTATCAGCTCAAGTAGCCCTTGAGTATTTTTTAGTCTTCCTATCGTGTGTCCTGCAAACTTTAAGGGAAAAAAAAAAAAAGGAAAAGAAAAAAAAAAAAAAAAAAAAAAAAAAAAAAAAAAAAAAAAAATTACTGCCACTTCTTCAGGTGGAGGCTGCCTCTTCTAGCTCTGGTTTTGCCCATGAAAACTAAAAACTCCCCAGGCCAAAGCCCAGGTGTTAAGAGGGGTATGGTTTTGTTTTTAGCAGTAGCAGAATCCTTGGAAAGCAAGAAAAGTTCATCACAAGACATACATGAGAAAAAAACTAAAAAAACTATTCCAAAAGCTCTGTGCAGCAATTTCTTTAAAATAGAACAACTTGAATTGACAGGGCAGGTCAATATATTATTTTAAGGTTATATTATCATCCTGTAAAGTTGGACATATATTAGGAAACTGAGGATTTCTCAGTAACAAAGAGAATATAAACAGTTTGATAACACGTAGGCAACCCCCTGACAGTTTGAATCAGCAGCTCTGTAAGAACAGATTAGCATTAACTGAGAAGAGCACTTGGAAAATTTTGAATTACTAAGAACAAAGTTGGAAAAAAAAAAAAAAAAAAAGAAGGTTTCCTAGCTGTAACACAGGAAAGCTTGGCTCAGTAACCTACAGCTTATCTTACACCCCCACACTGACTTGACACTTGTCCAGATGAAGATTTTAATACATCATTTCTAAAAACAATCCTGAATTAAGCCACATGTTTTCATGAGATGCATCCAATGACTCATTAAGGCATCCATTAATTAACAGAAGTGAAAATACAAGGATGATTGCCAGGATATAAAGTGTTCCTGAGACACCTCCAAGATGCCTTTGGAAATAATTATAACAGATTATCATGGAACATGAGGTTCCTGCTTTAACATCTAAGGAATGAAACTGTCCATTTTCTATATAAAAACCCCCTGTTTAAGTGCACAGACTACAGATTACAAGACTGGAATCCTTCTCATTTCTTTTAAGCAGTATTTTGAAAAATTTGGCTCGATGGGTTTTACTGACAAGCTCTGAAGAAAAAAAACCTGTGGTGATAACCATTTTTAATATGATACAGTCTAGTAATAAAATGTAATTGTGATATCCATAAATTAGAGTTTAACTGGATCCCATCTACCATTAACAAGTCAAAATCAAGTAAAAAGCACTGTTCTTCACATATAATTTCATCACTCAAAACATGAGCTGGTTTACCTAAGCCTTTAAATCCATAAATGAGAATATTCAGTCTAAGTCCTACCAGAAAACACAGAGCTCCTGGGGACCAGTCTGGTGATTGGTCTTGTACAGTCTGAAGCATCACAGCTTCCTCATATCCTTCATTAGACAGTTTTGGTTCCATTCCCATCCCCAACATATGCTCACTGACTTACTGTTGCCATTGCTCTACTGGCAAATGGATTTTAAAAGAAAATTAATCATACACTTCCCATTCACAATATTGGCCCCATTTAGTTACTTGTCACCATAATCTGCCCAGATGAAGAATAATTTTTTTGTTGTTGGTTTGGGTTTGGTTTTCTCTTCCATGTTGAAACTTCTACACAACATTTAATAGAAAAGATTAAATGTTTCTTACTGGAATCAAGATGACCCTGATTTACTGTTTCATTTGGAAAGGAGCATGAACTGTTCTCAGTGCTGCACTGGCTTGAACTACTACAGTTGGGTGTAAACCAAGTTTCTAAAACCAGATGGCGTTCTGCTCTCTGTATTTAATATTAAAGCTCTGCTGAAGTACAGTGTTAAAAACTGCTGCACTACTGAGGAAATCTCCTCTAGGTCAGCCCAAGGTCACAGGCACAAAAAGCCCACCTATTTCTTCCACAAATCAGCGAGAGTATCTCAAATTCCTGTGCTTGAAGCTGTATTTCCCCCAAATTTCACTTTTATTTTGAGTTTGTCCATGAAGGTTCAGTAGTGTTTGGGACATGCAAATAATCAATTTTCAAAGTAGAACAACTGATATTTACAAGTAGTTTGCAGTTTTCACTAGCATGAAATAATAATAAATACTCCCAGTAGTTAACACAGTAAAGCCAGTTTAAAATACAGAGATGCTTCTTATGCTGCTTGACTTGGAAGCAAAGTGTTTTACCTAGACAAATGTTGAAGCTGTTGGGTATTTTCACCCCACATAGGAACCATGTCCATAGAACATATCATATCAAATATCCTATCATATCATATCAAATACAATGTACCAAAAAGTCAACTCCTTGCTTCATCCACTGAGACAGCTCAGTCAAACCTACATTGATGAAGAACTGAACCAAAGCTCTGAAGGAATGAGGCATGTTTTAAAAAACAATTTATGTATTACTGGAACTTCATTTTGTACTCCATGAATCATCCTTGCTCATTTAAATGCATGACAACATCTATGGTTTAGGGAATGGACTCTGTGAGTCTGCATAGAAATGCAAGCTCCAGTTTGCTAAATTTCTGATTATATAATTTATTCTTTGCACATACATATGTAAATATATATTTGTAGCTATAAATATACATGTGTATGCACACACGTACAATCTTTCAAATTATTGTGTCTTTTGATGGAATCCAAGATGAAAACAAAGGAACATTTCACCAGAAATGCAAGTGACTTTGCCCAGGCACTCTGGCAAGGCTATTTTGAAAAGAACTAAGACTGAAAATCTAATTCATGCCTTTCCATTATGTAAAGATTGAATGCAAGTGAATTTTTCCCATTTATTTAATCCTAGTTATTACCTAAGGAAATACCTCTAACATATAAGGAAACATAAGTTTTAAAATTAAATGTATGGGAGTAGTCCAATCTTTTAATATATGAAACAGTGGTAAATCAGCCTGCATTGTCTCAAAAACAATCTTACAATAAAATCCTAAGAACTCACACTGTACATGCAAAACTATAAAAAAAAATTCAAACTGAGCCAACCTAAAAATATAAGTTGTTGAAAAACAAGAAATAAATGGTTTGCTATTTTGGAGAAGTGATAATGTTTGAAAATGAAAACTCGAGAACACCAAACATATTAAGCAAAATCTATGCTTATATTTAACTCTGGCCAAGGGAAGTGAGCACTGTTCCAAAAGAACTGCAGTACAAAGTATCACATCCCACTCCTTTCTGGAAAGAAATATGCTGCAGTAAGAACCCATGTCACATAATTAATTTAAAAATGGATTTAAAAGTTTAGCACTAACAAAACATCTGGAATGAAAGCCCTACTCATTGCTTAAGTTACTGAATCACAGAGCTGAGGTGCCCATATATTCTGCTGCACATCTGTTTGCTCCCATGGAGGAACCACAGTCAGAAAGAGGAGTCAAGCTCTGCACTTCCTTGGTCTCTTTTCTACAGAAAATTAGAGCAAGGGCTTCACCATTAGTGCTAACTGCAGAGTCCCTGGCAATGGGGTCACAGGTCTGCAGATTGACAAAAAAACCCTCTGAGTGCACATAAAAACCCTTCCAGAGTTTGCAATCACTGCTGAATAGCAACGCCTGAAAAAAATAAAAAGTAATTTATTGACTTCCTGAATTACACCCAAATAATGAGTAATGAGCTACAGCAGATGTAAACCTCGAAGATGGAGCAGTGTTAGGAGCCAGCATAAGCTCATTACATCTCACTTTACTCAGGAATTTGCATTCAAACAGCTCCCCCTGCACAATTCCCTCTTTTCTTGGCTTGCAATTGATCATCAGAAAATGGGGAAATTTCTATCCAGGAAATTTACTTTTTTTGTTTTTTTTTAAATGGTTCACCAACAATTAAATACCAAACCTGAACACTTGCAATTACTGGAAATAACAAGAATAAGAGTAAAACAAAAAATTCACCCTGGTTTCAACAGCACAGGAATTTAATTAAGATGAGATAAATGAAATCACATTTCCTGCTCAGTGTAGTTACCAAGCCCACCTCTCTTTCTACAAAAAGAAACGTAGATCATTTTTGGTAACAACTCCAAGAAGCAAATTTATTAATGGTGCAGCACAGAGTGCTGAAGTCCAACCTCTTAAAAATCAAAGTTCTTTTATTATCAGAAGGGATTTTCTCAGCAAACAGCAGCATGGAGCTCTGAACCTTGGTGCAAGGATGACTGAAGGAGGAGCAATCCCCGTGGAGAGAGTCAATTTGTCCTCAACCACGGGACTGCAGCTCCTGCAAACAAACCTCAGAGCAGTTTTAAACTCACCAGGACACCTACAAACAGCACCACGGAGGCTCAAAACCAACTGAGGAACCTGGGTGAGTGTTCAGGAAGCTGCCCTGTTCTGAGCTCCACTGCACCATGGCTGCATCCCCTTGCCCAGGTAAATGGACAGGTAGCTTCACTTATCACATATCCCCTCAGCTTTTCTGATGATGCAATCAAGAGGAGAGGCAAAGAGTTCAAACGATAAAATAAAACTATTTTGCAGGATGCTAAGCTTAATAAATCACCATATGCTGTTTAATGCTCTAATTACTGGAGTGGCAGCAAAAAGATTCAACAAACATTGAGCATTTTTATGAGGAGGAAAAGTAGGGCTACAAGCATGGGAATAAAGGGGAGGATTTTAATCAGGAAAGGACTAGAACCCAAAGGAAAAGAATTATTCACAATAGCTGTGCTGCATTGGGTAAATATCTTTACAAGGCTGTAGCAAGATTATATCCACGTTTTCAGACTTTATTCTGGTTCACCACATGCACATTAATGTGGTTTAACACTCTTCCACCATGTTAATTATACTAACCCCACTGTATACACTTAAGCTAGCCAGCTCTTAATGGAGACAGAGCCCTGCTGCAACTCTAATTATCCTTCTTGATCACTTATGCCAGTACATGCATTATCTGAAAGCATATCTTGCTTGCTTTCTTTTTTTTCAAAAAAGCAATAATCTAAAATTTAAAAGCATTGAATCAGGCAATCTCAGTTATTAGTTTGTAAAACCCCAGAGTTCAATAGAAGTTTGGGAAGGGCACAGATGATAAAAGTAATTTATGATGCTACAGCTCTAAAATTTCTGGATCAGTAGGAGAAGGTATCACTCAAGTATTCAAACCACGTAAAAAATAACTACAATAGCAGTAACCTCTATTACCTTGTGGTAAAAGCCCATACTTGTATCAGCTGCACACAAGGGTGCTGTACACATTGAGGGATTACAGAAAATCATGTTGTAAAAGAGTGTCACTGTAAGAAGAAACAGCTTGAATACTGGAATAGCCCTCAAAAGCTCAACCTGAGATTGATTCTGCTCCATCATTCCCTTTGTTACTGCAGGGGCTCTTCCCCTTTGAAGAGAAACCACAATTTTCTAAACTAGGTGAATGTTTATGCAACACTATTATGTCAATACTGAATAGAAAAGGAAAAAAAAAAAAAAGAAGGAAAAAAAAAAAAAAAAAAAAAAAAAGAAGGAAAAAAAAAAAAAAGAGACAAACCTCACCACTACTTCATTGTAATACAGTCTGTGAGTCGTAAACAATACAGTTATTGTGTGAGTAAAATGACTGCTAGCTTTGGACACAATTCAATGTAAACATTGATTGTACAGAAAATAATGAAAATTATTAAGTTAATTCCTACCTTATTGTTTCTTCTATCAGTCGATCTGAGCTGAAAGCCAAAAGAAAATAAATGAAGTTAAAAAAGTAACAAGCACTAAGTATTAGTTTAGATCATTAAATCAACAATTGCTGTAATACAAACCTTAACGAATTTGCCCTCAGGATGTCCTATTTCTGGATGATGCCACTTTTTCCTAGGGCATGGATATAATATATTTGGTAGATATAATGAGAGTCTTTGGAGAAGCTGCATGTGGTGTCCTCTAGAGCTGCATTTCCTAAGTGTATGTGAGAGCAAATGCTCAGGAGAACACATAAAGCACCAAGAAGACTGAGAAAGTGGAGTTGGCTCCATGATTTATGGTTAATTAATGTGAACTGAGCCCAGTGTGCACCACCTACCCAGGCCAGCCTGGAAAGCAGTATTAGAAAAGGAAGTACCTAATTTATTTCACACCTTAATCCTGGTCATTTATGTCTACCCCACAGAAGAAAAAAAAGAAACAAACAAACAAAAGCAATTAAAGATAAAAACTGAGGCTGGGTTCCAGGTAATAACATCTCACAGCATTGCTTCAGTTTACCAAATGCTGTTTCATGGTGAATAACCAGGCAAGTTCTTTCTGTAGTAATACCAGTTGGGTGAGAATAAAGTGATGCTTATGGGAAACACAACTCACACCATCTGTATGAGAAAGACCTTGATAACAGGAGCCCCTTCTCCCTCTCTGCCACACATTAATGGAATTTCTGTGTAGCATCCCTGGGAAACAGAGGGTCTAAAATACCACAGCAAGCAGGGAACATTTCATTTCAAAAAAACAATCAATGTGTGAGATTAAGATGACAAACAAAAGCCTCAGAAGATTTGAACAATTTCTCTTTTTTTCTGTACTCAACTCATTATAGAAAGGGTTTTTAATCTGTTTTACAGCCAATTATAAAATCCCAGAAAGAAAGCCCTATCTTGTTACAGCAATCAATATCTCAAATGCAACACTGACAGAGATGACTGCATCCCTGCTTCCCATGCTGCAGAAACAACAAAGCATCCCTACAGCTGCTCTCTTTACTCCTCAACATTTACACAAACTCCTGTAGAATAACTGTGGGGGAAGAATAATAAAAATTAAAAAAAGAGGTGAGTTTGCAGTTCAAGAAGGAAACACACAGAAAGGGCATGACTGTCTTCACCTTCCAGCCTCCTTTTTCCAATTGTTTTTGCCACCTCAGGAAGGGAGGGTATCAACAGCCTTTGGCACAGCACAGTTATTGCTTCTGACTCAGGCCCAGCTTCCTAATTTGGAAATTTTTTCCTACCCACAGAAATTCTGGAGATCCCTCCAGCTCCATCTGGGCACCCAGTGAAGGAGCAGGCAGGGCAGGGTGAGCACATGTGTGTAAGCTGCTGGGAGAGGAGTGAAACACCAAGGCTGATATTTCAGTCCAGTCCATGGCTTGAAATACAGAGAGAGCACACAGAGCACTAAAATCCTATTTCCAGTTTTAAGTTGAGAGGGACTCAACTGGGGCAGCAAACACTGAAAACTCTGGAACATTTCTGTACCCCAAACAAAGCCGCACTCCGAAGAGTCACATCAGCTGCAAGTACCTCAGTTTAACCAAATAAAATAATTTTCATTCACTCTCTGGTATTTATTACCACTGGCACAGAGATGTAAACCACCACAGCTATGTACACAAAGTGATGGAAGCAGTCTCAGGTCTCACAGAATCTGATAATTTCCCCAAGGCACATGGGAAGCAACACATGAGAGATTTCTGTAATCGCTGATTCTCAAAGACAGAAAATTCAACTGAGATTTTGCCTTTCATATGTACAGTCCCTGACACACAAGTGTATTATGTGGGCAGTGCATAACAAGAATAAACTGCAAAACCATCAGGAAACACTGAGAAGCAAGAATGGTGCCCTAGAATGCACCATTTTTAAAAAATTTCAATTAAAAGAATTATTAGTAACCAGAATATGAATATTACCAGAATCCTGGCTGGAAATAAGTTACACTTAGAAAAATCCTGTGAAACTAAAACTTACTGGAACAGTTCCATTAAAAAAAACCCTGTCAGTAGAAGCATTACCAGCTTTGTCCATTTAACTGATGAAATTATAAGTATTTTCATGTTGATGAACTGAAGACGACAGGAATGTTGAACATGTTCAGAAACCTTAAGTGAACTAGGATGTTCCCCAAGGTTTTCAGAGCACAAAATTTAGGCTTGCCAGTTTGCAGCAGAGACATGAAGTGTTTTTTATGTTAGAGAAAGCCCTAGTTAGACAGTTTTATTACTTAATCAGATATAAACACAACATGTTCTTAAAGGCTTCAGATTCAATAATAATATTAGACTGCATTTAAAAATATTTGTATGCATGTATACACACATATAAACCCTTGAAAAGTAGCAGTCTGCAAAATGATGGAAGGCAGAAGTTAATAAAAATGTATAAACCCAGTAATAAACACTCCTCAATACCAAACCCCAAGGAAATTAGATGCAAATGTCAACACAAGGCATTTAACAGGCATCTGAATTCACAAGATCAATGTTTCTCTACATACAGGGAGGTCATCCCTGACTATTTAAAAGGATGAGACATGGATTTTCTTCAGGATGACTGATGTACAGAGATGGGCAGACTGAATTAACTCTTCCAGTTTTAAATACACAGCTGGGAATCACAGAGGTTTACTAAAAACAGCTTCCAGTATGTGCTTCCCACTCCCAGGATCATCATCTTTTAACAGCCCTGAAAGGATTTCCAGAACCTCTCTACTTGTGAGCCTCCAGCAGGTGAACAGACCCAGCAGAAAATGGCAGTGGCATCCACTGAAATTTTGGTAAAGTGTGAGCAGGAACATTTTATGGTAAAAGTCTGCACATGAGAATCTCTCAGCATTCTATTAAGTTTAGTACTTCCTGCAAAAGGACCCAAGGGAAGTTTGCAGATATCTGACTGTTAATAACTGTTTTACACAAGTAGAGGTTGTTCTCAAAATTACAAATAATGTTAATTTCAACTGTTTAAAAGTATAAAAACAAAAAAATTTACATATTTAAAACACCAGAGAAAAACACTCTTAGAAAAAAATAAATCTCTTTACTTTGTTCTTCTGCTTTCCAAGCAAACAGAACAAAACCAATGGACATTACCTTACAAGCATCCAAACAAGCAAATGATGGTTCTGGGTAATACTAATCTGATCCACCATCTGTTTCTATAAGCTGTGTATTTTCACCTGTCGAGACAGACAGCACTTTGACCCAGCCATTTAAAAATACCATACAAAAGAAACACTGAAAGATGCTGAGGCAATTACCTACTGTAATAAATGGCAGGAATCCAACACCAGCAGTCATGCATATGAAATAATCAGGCCTCTGTGCTCTCTTCAGAAATGATTGCGCAGTTTGTCATTTAAAAATGCAGACAGGTAAATTAATTCAAAGGAAAAATTAAGTGAAACATGCCTCTAGGATAGAAAGAAAGCCTGCCCATCAAACCAAGCTGTTATGACTGAAGAAAGCATTTTATATTGTTTTGATTTTTTTTTATTAGAGTAAATCTCTATGCCAGTATTTAAAATTCAGTAACACAGGTGATTCTCTGGCACTTGCCAGAGAAAAAAGATGAGAACAGTAGAGCTCAGCTGCACGCAACCATTTTCAGAATGCATTTTATCCTTCATATAAAATATGAAGGGCAATACTGTCATGAAGAATAATCTAAAAGGATTAGGGAAAAGCCCTGTAGGATAAACTAATATTGCACTTGATAACTATTTTCTTACTGTCATAAAGAATAATTACAGAAATAATAAATTTACTTTGTTCTAACTGCAAGAATTAATCAATAGTCACTGCTCTTTCAAACTGTCTGAACTAAATCATCCATATTTTCAGCCCTGGATCACCAGGCAATGCAGAGCTTCCAGGAATACAAATAATGCAAAACATATTTGGCATTCTAATACCAACATATAGATCATGATGAAGTAAATCAGACTTACAGAGTCATTCCATCATAATAATCATTCCTAAGTCCCAAGTGACAGAAACATTGTGCACACAAGCAAAAATAAAAAACCAAACCAAACCAGCTCCAACTCATTTTTCTGCTTGCCCTCAAGATAACCCATCACCAAAAAAAAAAAAAATCTGAAGACTATTAAGCTCGTTAAAAACTTAACTAAAAAGATGTAAATCAGAACACTTTTTTTTTTTTCTAGTGACAATGAACAACATTTTCCAGATTTGATAAGGGTGGTCTCATGCTTGATTCAATTCAGGGTCAAAGAAGGAATTAATTGCACTGGAGCTGCTTAGCTCCTCTGGACAGTCTCCCACAGCTGAAAATGAAGGCAAAAATTGGTGTAGATGTCTGGTCACTGCCTGAGACCCAATGCATGAGCACAGTGAGACAAACATACCTGGGGTATATATACCCTAAGAGAGAATACCTTTTCATATACCCTAAGAGAGAAAATTTACAATGAAGGACTGTGCAGACACCAAAAAATTTGCTCCTGTGTATTAGCAAAAGTAGCACCTGCACTGAAGGCACAGCATGCAACATCAGAGGGAGGAAAAGGAATATACTTGACTACAAAACATGCACCTTGCTTTCAGCATGAGAAGAGTGAGCCATATCAAAAGATGTGAGGTAAAACAGGCATTACCTCATCAGGGATGAGCACTTTGCCCACAGAAACCATTCCAAAAGCAGAGAAAGGTTCAAAAAACAGTGGAAACTGCTGTCTTGTGGGTTCCCTTTATGTGTTAATTAAAGCATAGATCTGGATGCTAAGGACATGCAGTGTTTTCACACTTTCTGTTGCAGCAGGCAAAATGAAACAAGAGCATACAATAATCAAACAGAAAGAACAGAATAAGCACAAGTATTAAGTCAAGGTATAGATTCATTATTAACAATATCACAACTACAAACTCCAAACACATAAAGATGCCAATTTCTGAAGATCATCCTACTGCAGAGCCTGACACTCAGTAATCACTTCTAAAAAGAAATGGTTGCAAAATTGGAGAAGAGAAAAAACCCAAGAGCACATCACATTGCTTTTAATCAGTGCAAGCAAACTGTTACATCTAGAAGGAAAGGAAATGGAACATAATCCATTGCTCCATACAGGAGTTAATCAACATTACTTGGTGTTGAATGCCTTTCCAGATGGTTCACATGAACCTTGCATATGAGGAAAAATCCATGCCAGAGGCACAGGGATGAATCTGCCAAAGGATTCCCAAGAAAATAAACTGGTTGCTCCTGTTAGGGAAACCCACTCTCTCCAACATGCAATCCTATGACAAAAAATTCCCCCAAAATCAGACTCCCACTTACATCACTAAGTAAATACCTCAATAGCTTGTCAATTCTGGCAGTTTGGACTTCAGACAAGGTAACATAAGTAGTTCCTCTGCAGCTGTCTAACATCTGTAAAATATGCACCACAACCACTAAAAAGATAAGTTGTTCTAACCCTGTTTAACTTCTAAAGAAGAACTTAATAGATGCATGGAAATACCAAGGGATGCTCTGCCTTTGCATGGAGACCTCTGAACTCAGAGATCCATGGTCATGGGTCTGAGAACACCAACAGGTTGTTTCTCCTGGATTTCCAAAACACACAATCTGCACCTCCACTGAACTCCATGGGCTTGTCTGTGAGTTATCAACAAAGTGAAAGAAATGTTTCTGCACAAAGAAGAGTTAGCCAAGAAAGCTCTTTGGCACATAGAAAGACTACTGGGAGAGTGCCTGATGCTTCAAAGTCCCAAGAGAGTCAACAACAGCAATACCTCTCCCTTTAATGCTAATCTATAAAGAAGGAAGAGCCTTCTCAATAATCTGCAGCATAGAGTTTACCCAAAGAATGAAGTTAAAAACTTCAAATGCAACCAGCTCCTATTGCCTAAATGAAGTGCAGCAGCTGGTTGCCTGTAGCATGCACAAACCCAGTGCCAGGATGGCACCACCAGCCCCATCACGAGGCTTCTAGAGGCTCTCTGTTCATGGGGTTGTGAAAGTTCCTGGATAGACTGAGCCTCCCATATAATTGCTCCATATTACCCATAGGAACAAAGTTAAATGAAGCAAGAAAGGCTTTCTGTAAGTCATTATCAGTAACCACAATTGGCAGAACAATTCCAGTAACTTACTAATGGACTCTATCGGCATTTCCTCAAATTTTTACATGCTGCATGCAGAACTGGCACTCAGCAGGAATGCTGTTCTCATTATTATGTCTGCTCTGAAACATATAATTGAGATTATATCTTTAACTAAAGGGAAAACCCCCTCAAAAGCAAGCCAGCACAGCCTTTGCTAGCCAGCACTGATCTGACAAAAAGGGAGTTCATACCTGCCAAACAAAACTGGTTTTATCCTGGCTCACACAGGACACAAAGCCAAGATGGAAGCAACACAAGTGATTTACAACCTGTACAGCAACAAACAAGACTTATCTTAGCTCTCACTTATCTAGCTCTGTGTGTTTTGACTGAAGTTAAATAAAGCTAGAAAAATTGTTTTACTACTCACATACTTGTAAGTAACCATAAAAAGAGAACACAAGGCCTTCCAGAAGAGCCTCTTCCTATTAACAACTTTTTAATTAAAATCTTGTCAGTTTCCAGTGAAGCTAACACACAAATGAAGTGAAAGTTATCCCTAGGATGACAACCTAAGTTTCAGTTAGAAGGAACCCCTAAAACACACACTGACAGAAATGTATTCTGCTTCTTAACTACATTTTCACCTGCTGTGGTTTTGAGGGTTTGGTAGATAAAGATACCTGGGCTTTCATCCAGGACCTAATGTTACAACTATTTACCTGCCTGTTTATTAAGTTTCAGTAAATGTTTCTTAAAATCAAATAGTTAACAACATAACATAATGAACAGCCGTGGTTCAAAATGTAAAGTGCACACTACACTTAAACCATCTACAATCCAAATTCAGGATACAACTCATTAATGAGGGAAGATCTCAACATTTTTCTTCTGGCTCAACTTCCCTGCATTCTTGATGTTTGTCTTTTTATCTAAGGCTGAACAAGCTGCATCTTGCCAGAAGTGAGACTCTGAAAAACAAGCCTCTCAAGTGAGAGGAAAGCACTTTGCATCTTTCACTTGACAACAAAACTGAAGCCCTTGAAATATTCTAAGCAAAATTCTATTATCCAGCTAAAACAGGCAGGCTTTAGTGGGAAGCTGGATCTCATTCTGCTTACCCTCATGGATTTGATAGAAAGGATGTATCCTCAGCAGATGGGAGTAGATGCTTTTTATCAAACCCCTGGCAAAATGACGCACTCGGATATCTGCATAGCTGCCATTCAGCAGCCAAGAATGAGAACCTCCTCCTGATGCATTAGCTCAGAAGTTCAAATTAAATCAGCTCAAGAATGACATTTATACAGTTATACGTTCCAGAGGTATACTCTGTATTTAAGAAAAACTGAAAGAATTGCTATTTAACAGATCTATACACACCAAATGAAATTCAGCAGCTACTGCAGGTTCCAACAGCAAGAACTTCTGGCCTGAAAGGATTACCTAGTAGACAGCCAAGCTCACCAAAAAAATGACATGCAGCATTAGAATAATAAGTGATTCTGAGATTCCATCAAAGAAATTCTATAAAACTCCATAATTGGTGATTCTGTTCAAAAGATGCACCTGCTTTTCAAAACCAACCCATGTAAAGATTTCAGTACTTCCCAAAGTCCTAATTTCAATTCAGACTTTGGGAGGGGCAAGGGGGAGAAGCTGTCCTAGTTAAGAAACAGTGTTGAAAGGAAAGCTAAAAACAAATAAAACATGCATCACCAACTTGTTTATTTCTGAAACCAGGAAGAAACTTCAGAAGCAGAGACAGAGCTCTGAAGTTTGAAAGGTAGTTTCATATCCCTCCCTCTTCCCCAATCAAGGGCATTGTGTCATTTCAAAGGTAAAGCACAGAACCAAACACCAGAGATTTGAGTCCCAACCACTCTTCTTCCATGAAATGTTCATGTAATTTGCCACACAGTGTTGTAAAAGTTTGCTCTTTGGTTTCTGCAGACATTTGTAACTACAGCACAGTTTCTGTTGCCTCTTTCCTGGGGAAGATCATGTCTAACTCTTCAGATTTTACACAGACAAAGGGTGAACAACGAGCCCGAGGCTGTTAATGCCAACAAGTGTGTGACTGCATCCCTTCTCACCTGCACAATTCAATTCTGAGCCACAAAAATATCACAACAGTCACTAATGTCATGAAAATGACTGAATACAGTAGCTTTCTAAAGCAATACAACTCTAATGAAAGCATAAAAATAAAACTTGCAAGATAAAAATAATCTTTGGTTTAGTCTTTTGGGGTAGATTTCGTTTTTTAAGTCCTAAATACAGCACAGGAAGATGAAAAGCACTAGTTGATTTTACTCTAATGAAGCTCAAGCTATTTTTAGAGGGAAAACCTCTTTTAAATCCTGAAGTACTTGGCTGATTTTCACATTCTTTTATTAAGTTATTTATAAATAATAATGATACCCAGGAGAGCATCTTCCTTTATCGCCTACAAGCTTTGAACCTCCCCAAATTCTCATTAAACTACTTCAATAAGTTGCTATAACAGTCATATAATTACAGTCACATAATAAGCAGTGAAGTTTCCTTTTTTTCCAGAAGACATGAACTGTCTCCCTCACTGAGCAGTATTTACTATTAAAATAAGAGAACAGTTGTGCTCAGTTTTGTGTGGTATTTAAGTGTACGATATCTCCAAATTTTGCATTCAGTCTGGGAATATTACAGGGGAAGCTGATGCAGCCACTTAAAAAATGGCCTTGTGTCATTCTGCCATGGATCTTCAAGAGAAGAGGTTCTGCCAGCAGGCTTGGAGATAAAACCCATTCAGTTCCATGGAGCCACAAGGCTAAAGGAACTGCTGATGCATAACTGCAATTGAGAAAACTCTGCAGCAACAGAAGACAGAGCAGGAAGAGAAAAGTGAATCATATTTTGAACCAGGATTATAGTACAGGTCCTTGTGCATCTTTAAGTAAGCTTTTGCAATACCAAAACCCTTCCTTTGTTCAAATCCCTTTCTTGAAAACCATTGTATCTGTGTTGCTGCTGCTGCTCAGACAAAGGATAAAACCCTGCCCTGAAATTCCATGTCATGGATATTCAGCAGTCAGGCAGTGAGGTGAGGATTGAAGACATTCTGCCCAGCTAGCTGAGGCACTAACGTGCACTATTAATGCAATGGTTTCCCAAATTTCCTTATTCCAGAAACAAAAAAACCCAACACAAGTCAAGGATATTTAACAACATTTGGGAAAAACTGTGGAACAACCATTGCCAGAGCTCTTGGAATTAATGGCCAGCAGAGAAACATTTTAACCCAGATTCCTCAATCTTTCCTTGCACTGTTATCTTCCAGCCCAATAAACAAAGTGCTGCAGCCTTCCCCATTACCACTGCACAGCAAGGCTGCAGCCAAATTACACCCAATTCCGTGCTGCCTGGCAAACAATCCACACCAAGGGCATGGACAGCATGGATTGTCCTCTCATAGCAGATCTGTTGTTTTTTTCATAACTGCTGTAAAGCAAACTGTTCATTACCAAGTGCTGCTTCAGTTAGAATCTGTATGAAAATTAAGGGAGCAACAAGAACACCGCATTCTGCTTTGATGCAAACAAACAACAACAGAAAAGTTTAATTTATAAGCAAGTTTTGTAATTAAAAAAAAAAAACCAAAAACATCAAACCCAAACATTCTTATTGGGCCTGACTAAAGTGGAGCTCAGCAGTTCTGAGGCTGCAGAGCAGGGAGCCAGCAGGCATCCATGGAAAAAGCTCATCATACTCCTCCCTCCCTGCTGCTTCCCCAACCAAACACCTTGGGAAAGAAAAAGGAACTGGTGAATGAGCTGTTTTTCCTACAGTATCCTCCTTTCCAAGAGGAGATGTAGCAGATGCAGTGGCAAAGCATGTGTCAGCCAGAAGAGTTACTGCCCAGACTGTGTCCCCCCTGCAAGCAGTGGAGAGGGAGGAGATGGACAGGGAGAGGGCAGCAGTTCTCTGGTTTTAATCCAGTACTGAAGGTCACAGTGAATGAAAATCAGGGGGTACAGGGGAGAGAAGAGGGATAACAAAGAAAAGGAAATTAAGGCAGAAACCTGCTAGCTTTTTCCCCAAAAGATTGACATCTATGATGAAAAACCCTGTGAGGAGTCTCAGCATCTCATTAAGCTGACTTCTCCGTGCAAATCAGTACTAAGGTGAAAATTTGTGAGCAACATCAATATTTAGAGTAAAAGAGGTCAACAAGTCACCCTCTCTATTAAAATCTGGACTGTATTAGGACCAAAGTTTGAAAGGAGTTTCCTGGTGATTATTCTCTACTGAATGTGGTCATTTCTGCCCAAGCAACAACAGGAAATTTGAAATTCCTCTGCTCAAAGAAGAAATACAAGATACCCATAAAACTGTCTACACATTTTAAATTGTAGGTATTAAAATATACACAATACTAATAGTCATAAGAATATCTGGTACTCCAGCATACTTCACATCTATGAAGTACTGCACAAACATTAATTTATCCCAATCATCTCCACCCATCAGGTCTGTGGTATTAACAGCACCATTACACAACTGCTGCAGATCCCTGGTATTTCTTTTGCTCATTTCTCTTTTTCCTCACTTCTCTTTCCCATGCAGAATGCAGCCCTCTCTGATTTGTTTACTCTCCTTCAAAGTTTACCATCCACCTGCTCTGGCCCCCCTGCCCTCTCTGTTCCTAAGGCAAAACACAGGGATGTTTTATGTCCTTAGCGAGCCTCAACACTTTGAGCAGACTCAGCCTCATCTACCTCCAGCCCTTTGATTATCAAAGCTGAAACTTTTGTACTGGATAGGCTGAGATTCTGCCTAACAACACTCACCAGAAACATGCAGTCATCTGACAGCAATTAAAAACACAGCTAATGATACCTGCACCAGCACAGGCATCTGCTTCACCACCAGCTGCTTCTTTTGGAGAAGGACAAATGGTTGATTTTTGAGCACTGGGGCTGAGCAATAAAGCAGCAGTCATACAGTGGCCCAAGGAGAGAATAAATCTCCTACATTAAAGTCTGGCAGCCACTAAGTGGTCTGGTTTTCATCTAGTTTTACAACAAATTCATCACAGGTAATAAAATCTGCAATTTCTATTTACACCTGGGAAGCCTTCATCAATTCTTACACAAATTCATCAGCATTATCTGATATATCTTCCATATACAATGCAAGTACTAACACAAGGGAAATTTTCAGTCATATACACACACAATATTGCAAATTTAATCAGATACATTAGTCTCTTCTTTCCTGACTTAGGCTATAACTCATCAATAACTGCAGAATTTTTCGGGGCAAACACTAAGTTGACAAGATACTTTCCCATGAAGCAGCACTTTTAAAAATGCTAAGGTAGATCTGTTCATCAAAATTGCTTTCTTTAGATGGAAAACAGTATTACAGGAAAAAAAATTACTTTTTTACCTGGCCAAAAAGCATACAAACAGAAAAGATGAGACCAACACTGAACTGTACTGAAACAGCACAGACCCCAGACAACAAGCATTCAAAAATCAGCTGCAAATATGACTGCTCTAGATGTTGTATTTCTTCAAGTTTCTAATATGCCAAAGGATCTGAATTATTAGGTAGAACTAACAGAGCATCAATATTCAACAAGACCTGTCTTCTAGCCAGATTTTAATAAGCAGATGTTAAAATTTTTATTAAAAAAAATATCAGGCATTATTGGTTTTCTTTCCAGGGATAGGGAAAACAAGATATCCTTGAATTATCTGTGTAGAAATTCAGCAGGAAACTGAGTGACTTAGAAACTTTATGACTCCTATCCACAGTCAATAAAATTTCTAGACAAATCTCCTTTCCCAATAAAACCCAGAATCAGCTCACCTATAAACTGAACTGCACCAGGAGCAAAGCTTTCAGCTAAAGAGAGAGGAGCACAATCTGCTATCTGTAACCCTCCCAGAACTGGGCTGTGGCAGAGCAGAACCTCATGTGTCCCCAGCCTGAGTGCTGCCCCAGAACCACCCCGATCCCAGCATGGAAGTGCAGAACCCACTGGTGCCAGCAGCACTGACACAGCACCCAGCCCCACCCAGGGAAAGCAAATCCAAATGGATGCACAACCCTCAGGGCTTAATGGAAAGAAGTTTTATGGATTATAGGCACAGCAGGGGTTCAAACATCACTTCTTCAGCTGTTGCAATTCCCCTAGTGCTTAATATACCTTTTATTCATCAAAATTTTGCACTGAGATTTTTTTATTTCCCCTTCTTTTTTTTATGGTTACCTACATACATAAAATTAAGACAGATCCATCCTCCTTCAGTCTTAGTCCTTCCAGAAGAGATGATGTTCAAAATGTGACAGGAAAATAAAAAGGGATATTCAGGCAAAAAGCAGTACTCTGACTCCCAAGTGAGATCCCAACACAATCAATATTGCCTGGGGCTGCCAACGTGCTTTTTAAAGAGCAGTCAGGGAAAATGCTGCCAAGAGTAAACTCAAGTTTCTGCTTTATCCTGCCTCACATGGTGGTGTGTAAAGAAAAAGGCTGACAGAAGAGTCTGGTACTCTGCAGTGAGCTAACAGCTCATACCTTCTCAGATGATGAAATAAATGTGTAATTGGTTAAAGGAATTAATATCATAAATTAAGCAGGGTCAAAACCAAGTGAAGGCTCCAATATTATTATGAATTTATCCTTCCTGTGGCATTATTTCATGACTACAGTATATAACAATATACTTGCAAAATTTAGGTTCCCATCTCCATTTTTCAAGCTCTTGTTTCACAAGTTCACAAAAAATATCACAATATTATCACATCATTCTGCCAGCTAGTCCAGTACCAAAACTTTTTAAGTTTTGACATTTTCAAGCAATCACCTAGAAGATGGTTTAACTGTTTCTGAAACTGCTTTATCTAATTCAATTTTTCATGTTTTTATCCTAAAAATATCCTCAACAGTTCAACATGTTTAAAGTGATCAAAGTGACCAATGTCTTAAATGCTGAAGACATTTGCCAAACAGCATTTACAAAATTGTTTTTCTCTATTTTTTCTAACTTTGCATTCAGAGTAATGTCAGTTTCTTAGTACATATTACAACTCCAGAAATATTTTACTTGTAGCTTACACTTTAAGAAAATGCCAAATGTATAAAAGTATTCATCACCTGTTCAATAAAAGAAAAAAACAAAACCAAAATGAAAAATCTCAAGCAGAACATCTAGAAAGAATCAGGTTTACACAGATTCACTGACAGTGATGCTTCGAATTTTACAATATTTTAGGTATATATTCCAAAATATTAAGACTGAGGTTTTTTGCCTGGAAACTTTTAGATTTCCTAATCATGCATGTTTAATAGTGAATTCATCCTAACACAAGTCATAGTTCGAGCTTTATGTCAATTAATTTCTAAATTTTAGTAATTTTAAAGAAAATTTAGGATGAAATGATGGCAAGCCACAATTAAAAAAATTTTGTTTCAGTTTTCTGTAAAAGCTTTTTGTGCAGTTCTGGCTAGAAGTTTAAATTGTCTTTTCAAAAAGCACACTTGAGAAAGCCACAGGTAATTTTAAATTCGTTTAATTTTCTAAGCGAAAGGCTGCCCTCTTGTGGAAAACTGAGGTTTAGCACTGCTACAGCAAAGAACACAGAGCCACGAAGATCAGCGCTGCTTTTTTATTATCTCCAAACCATCAACCTTCCAGCTCTTTCCTATCAGAATGTGTTGCTGTTGCTGAACAGGGAACACCCAAAGGAGCTACTCCTAATCTAATGCCCTCGCTGTACCAAGAACACAAAGCAAGTGATTTCTATTTTGATTGTTACCTTGGCCAATAAACCAGAGTCAATTTGCAAATACTTAAGTGCAAAGTTAATTTTGGAATTAGTCTCTTCCACCACCTTTTGCACACATTCAATAGAGACAAAAGGTAAAAAAGGTGCTTCTCTGTCTGGCTGAAAAATGAATAAGAAAGTGAAAAACTGCCAAGTCATTGGGACTGTTCTGGTTTTTAGCCCTGAACCCAGTGAAGTGTCCTCTAAAGGCAATCACTTCTTAGGAGAGGAGGCCAAGCATGCCTGAGTCACAAGAGCCTGATGTAACTTAGTTTGTATAAAGTCAAAACCAAGTTAAAACCACCCAAAACTCTCCTGACTCTTACCTACTGTAGGCACCTCCTAGCCAGAATAAGCAATAAATGTTAATCCAGCTGCACAAGTAGAACACACAGTGCCAGGCACTGACTGTGGACATAATACACAGCCACAGATGGACCAGGCTTTCAGTCATACTTGAAATTAGGGATGTTTTACCCCCCAGAAAGGTGAAGCATCTCCAGCAGGAGTAATAAATAACACTCACTTTCGAAGATGTTCGTGTTCCTTCAGGAATAGTTCTGTTCTCCTGTTATTCACACCAGACCCACTTTTATACGATCTGAAATGCAAAAAAATGTTAAGAATTGGAGAACATTTTTTCCAGAGGTTTTCCATGAGACAATATTTACTGATTTAGATACTTATCATGCTTTGTTACTCTGAACTGACAAGATAGAAAAGTCCCAGGCGTTTTTAATGTGACTTGACGTAGCCACATAGTTTTACTTTAAAAATATCATTTTTTTTTCAGTTAGTAAAGCTAAACCAAAACAGAATCTTATCACAGCCTTAAGAAAAGTCACCAAGTAACTTTTTTTTCTTTGTTAAGAGTGTAGATTACTAAGCTGTGCCAAGAACTCTCTTACAGAAGGGATTCCACACAACACAACTTACTCAATATCTTTTCGTACTGATCCCAACAGATTCTCCCTTTCTCGTATTGCCAGAAAGTTTGCTTTGGTTTTGTGGAATTCATGTGTATAATCCTGTAATGAAACAATTATTCCAAAATTAGGATCCCGGGATGAATTTAGCAACATCCAACCATCTATTAAAATGTTAGCTGTTTTCTAACACAAAGCTTAGGACTCTTAATGTAGGAAACTTAAAATCAAAACTGCTTGAATGTTAATTTTTTTTTTACTGTCCTTTCTCAGGTGGCAGTCACCAGTAAGACATAAAAAATGCCTTTTTTCCAACTTGGGGGTTCATTGCTTGGGGTGCTTAGAGGGAAGAAAAGTGAGATGGGATGGGTGGCATTTACATAATCTGGTAAAACGATCAAGTATGCTGTGGTATCAGCACTGCTGATAATTATTGCAAAGAGGGGAACAAAATGAAAGCAAGAGGGATGTGTTTTGGTTACCTGCAGGATGTCTCTGTGACGCTGTAATGTGTGCATCAGAGCAGCATTCAGGGAGGGGACTCCAGCACTATTTGTGTATTCTGCCATTTTGTCATTTATTCCAGTAAGCTAGAGGAAGGAAAAAAAACCCACCCCAAATTATGCAATGGATTATTCGTGTAAGAAAGATACAAAGCTAAGCTGAAAGAGCTAGCTTTAAGGACAGGCTTTCCAAAACATCTGTCTGTCTGATTTCCTAACATTCCTCACACAAACTGCACTGCAGTGTCCCCCAGATGCTGAAGTAAAAAACATTACCTTGCCCAGAAGTTGTTCAATCTCCACAGCCATGGTCTCAAACATTCTGTCCTGGCTTGATCCATTTAAGAGAGGAGTTGTGTCAGAGCTGCAGAAGAAGAGGTGCAGTTATTAAAGGGAAATAATTCTGATGAATGTAAGAAATAAGGACACAGCAGTGTGAGGTGTTGCAAGCTTCACTACTGAGGTTTCCTGGAGAAATTAATTAATGAAATGCAGTTTTTCTGAGCTTATCATACATGCCTTTAGCTCTTACCTGAACTAATGACTCAGTATCACTTGAGGAAAACAAAACCATTCCTCTTAAGAGACTTTTCTGCTACCAGAACCCTTTTAGCACTCAGGCCCTTCTCTCCCAAACTTTCACACTTAATAGATTTATTGGCAGGAGGGAGCACTGCACCATTAGCATGTAACACCAGCTACATAATTACACCTCAGTAACACCATGCTAGGACAACCCACTGACCTATTAAGCAGTCAGAGTTCTACAGAGCAATAGAACCCACACAGCTCCCTACAGAACACCTTCCCTGGGTGCTCTGGAAGATAAACTAAAACCACTAAGAAAAGTCACAGCTAAGCAACAAAACAAACAAAAAAAAACAAAACCCCACAACACAGGGCATGCCAGCTTGCAGAAATCTGACAGCTACCACCTCTCAGAGATTCCTCTTTGCTTTGGTAAGCTACTATACCTGGAGCAGAAAGTAAAAATAACTGGAGCAATCAGATTATGTGGCAGGTAACACACAACAGAGCCAGAAATGAAAGAAACACTGGGGCACTGATTCAAGAGTAACATGGTCATTACTGAGGCTCCCCCAGGCTTCCAGAACAGAAATTAACAGAAATGTTAAAAAATTGATTAAATCATTGAATGAAAAAAAAGAAGAAGGAAAAATTACCAACACCCATTCAGCCAGCAGTCACACTCACTACTGATACACAGTGTAGGGACCCATAGCTAATAAGCAAAGGGCAGGTTTCAGAGGTTGCAGAGAGGAACAGAGAAGTTGATAAATTAGTGCTGTGGAACTGCAGGCAAGACCTCAGCTCTGGTCCACAAGCCAGAAAGACTTGAAAAGTTTCCTCTTACTACTCCTTCAGTCAAACATGAACCTGTCTAAAGCAAACAAACCACTCAAATACATACATACATGTGTATATCCATTTGGTTCTGACATATATAAACATATATACAGCCCTCAGTGTTATTACTTACCTTAGGAGAAAGCCAGACACAGCTGCCCCTCCTGAAGGAAGGGAAGGGCTGGTGATCTGTGCAACCTTGAACCAGTCACAGCTGCTTGATGCTCCCCTCCCCTTACCATTCAAAAAGGGTTTAAAAATACCCCACCAGCCCACCTGGAAAGTACAAGACTAAACTCTCCTGATATTAAAGTCCCTGGAAATTCCTTGCCAGTTTAATAATTTTTTTTTTTTTTTAAACATGGAAAATAAGCCAATGCAGTAGATGCATTAAAAAGTCCTATTGTTACTTTGCACACTAACCCCACAGTTACAGGCTGAGGTTTCAATTCAGCTTGCCCAGTGACTTGAATACTTTCAAGCAGCACCAGTGCAGCCCACACTCCTTTCTGACCCACCTGCTGATATCCCTCACTATTGAACCAACACCAGCAGCACAGCACCAAGAAGTGCTGAAACCAGCTTCTTAGGAAGCTAAGCAGAAAAGCCACAGGTGGGGTTAGCATTCAGCAAAATAAGTACCGCAAGCAGCATCTAGAACAAAACAAAACAAAAAAGTAAAAACTGGGCTAGTACCTATACCTGTCGCGCCTCCCGTCTCGGGTGCTGCTGTAGCTGGTGCAGAGTTTGCTGAAGGAAACCAGCTTCAGGTCCAGCTCGTTCTCCAGCTGCCTCGCCTGCTTCCTGAGATCTGCACAGGGCGGCCGAGAGCGGGGGACGAGTCACAAACCCTCCCCGAGACCCCGCGCTTTTGGGGGACGCGTTCCCACCTGGTGCTTTCCAGCCCAGCCACAGAGCCCCCCGGGAGCCCCAGCGAGGGGAAACCCCCCCGGGGAACGGGGACGCTGCCACGGGGGGGGCCCTGCCCAAAGGGGGAGCATCCCACGCTGAAACCCAGAGCACGGCTGGACACCCGCTGGCTCTGCCCCACACAACCGGGAGGGCCGGTACCGCCCCCCCCCCCCCCCCCCCCTCAACGAGGGCCCCGGGTCCTCCCCGGCACCGGCGCCTCATGGCTGAGGAGCAGACGGCGCCGCCGCAGCCCCCGCGCTCGGGCCTGGAAGGGGGAAGAGAGGACCCAAGGGCAGTTCCACCCTGCCAGAGCCCCGGGAGGGCCCCGCGGAGCGCAGCCGCCTCGTCCCCGCCGCCCCCAGGCCCCACTCGCCTTCCCAGTAGTTGCTGCTCCCCGCCGCCATCTTTGTTGTCCAACGTCAGCCGCGGCCCGGCGAGCCCGCGCTGCCGAGAGGAGGGGAACAGAGCGTCTTCCTGCGAGCGCGGCGCCACACGGGACGGGCGGACCTCCCTCTGCAGCGCCCCCAAGCGGCTGGGGACGGGCAGACCTCCACCAATGCAGCGCCCCCTAGCGGCTGAGGAGGGACCTCGCCCCCGTGGTCGCTGCAGCTGGGACGGGACGAGACGGTCCCGGTCCCGGACGGGCACAGGGACCCGGTTCCCTCCCCTCTTTCAGCCCCCAGCCCCCTCTGTCCCACGTGAAAAGAACGCAACAACTCCGGTGGAGGTCAAAATATTTTTATACAGATTATTGGGTCTCAGGATACAGGTAAAAAACAGAGCTCCCGGCTGAGGGCAGGGCCAGGCCAGGCTTTGCCGCCTCCCCCCGCCCCGTCCCTCTCTGCCCGGGAAAGCGGTTCGAGTCCCTTGTAAAAACGGAGGTTTGAAGGCACAGTGCACGGACCGACCCGCTCCAGGGACGAGCTCCTCACCAGAACCAGGAGGTCCCGCCTGGGGATGGATGGACGGACGGACGGACGGACAGACAGACAGAGAGTGAGGAGGGGACACTGCTGCCTCCCCAGCTCTGAGAGCACAGGGGGAGAGCCGGACCGAACCCCCCCAGCTGCACAGAGAAATCTCACACATCTCCAGAACATCTCAGCTCCACTCACCTTAAAAATACCCCACGCCCAGCTCAAACACCCTCGGAGGGAAAGGGCTGATTCCTCATGAGTCTTATTGCTACTGGGACAAAGCAAGGGCAGCTCAGCCCCCCAGCTGCCAGCACAAACAAAACCCAGAGACCTAAGAGCTGTTTGCAAACTTAACTTTAACGTAAAACCCAAGCTGTGTTTCTTGTTAGAGGCCTCAGAAGCAGAAAAAGCTTGGAGATTAGGTTAGCACTAGTGTGTGCTGGAGGGCAGGGTCATGGACTGGGTCAGAGCCCATCCCCTGCTCAGCCCAGGGAGCTGGGAGCGGGCAGGAGGTGTGCAGGTTCCTGCAGAGGGGAGGCAACAAGAGCAGCTCCTTCACACCACAGCAATATGGGGCAGGAGCATGGGGAATGCTCAATCTCATTTCCCTGTTTCTAGCACACCTCCCCAGCCAGTCACACATTTCTTGCAATGTAATTCCCTTTGGAACAGAGAAGAAGGTGTAGAGCTGCCTAAGGGCTCTCTTTGTCCTCCCCAGATAGCTGCACAAAATCAGCTGAGATGAGCGTGGCCACAGGGACGTTCTGGAAGGGCACAGAGGTGAGGAACAGCTCCCTTCCCACAGGCTTTGACAGGGAACCTGAGGCACTATTCTCCCAGAGAAGACCAGGTCAGAGCTCTAGAGAACAGACCCCATCATACACTTGGGTGTAAACACCCCACCATTAACACCATGAGCAAGTTTCACCAGTGAACCTCCCCAGACTGCTGGAGAACAGATCAGCTCAGGGCAAAGCAGATGTCCCAGACACTGTGCCAGCATCCTGCACCCTAGAGCTTGGATTAGTGGGGCAAGAATTAAAAAAGAAGTAAGCAGCAAGAAACTAAGTGCCTATTCTAACCCCAGCCTTCTGCTCAGAAAGCACAGGAATATCAGAGATGCCTAAAAGCTTTAGAAATAAAACATTTCAGCCATTCTTTTCTCCAGACATCCCTTCTATTCCCCACAAACCTAATGTGTCTTAGGGCTGCAGGTTGAGACTCCCCCTTCCAGCTTCCTACCAAGTGCTACAGAAAAGAATTTGGCTGCTTTCCCCTTCTCTTTCAGCACAGCCCTTTAAGCTCTGACTCATGACTTGCACACAGGCCCCCGCAGCTGCAGACACAACTGCAAACACACAGGCAGGTGGAGCTCTTGCTACATCCTTCAGGGATGCTGCAGGAACAGAAGAAAGCCAACAGGCTAATTCCATGCTTACCATCACCAGAGCCTAATTGAGAGAGTGTTTCCAAAGTGCTCTGATCACTAAATAGTGTTAGATGGACAGTGACAAAGGGTGCAACTTCTCTTCAAAATTTAAGACTAAAGTCGGGCCATGGATACTCCCATGACCTCTCCCTGCTGCTCCAACAACACTCAAATACAAAGCAGTGGTCAGATGTTACTGTTTCCTCCTGAATAACAGTGGACCTAAGCAAAACTGATCACTTTTCTACAATACCCACCACAATCAGTTTATCCAGTTGCTTACAGCAATCTTCAGCTGCGATTTCAGACCCAAAAGTTGTGACACTAAAGTGAGACCCCAAAGGTCAAGACCACTACACAAACGAGAAGCAACTGGGGGTGAGGGGGATTAAGTTTCTTTCTCTGGCAAGCAAATGAACTTTGTCAGGGTTCACTGAAGCTCTGACAACATTTGCTCCTTTTTCCAGCTCCAGAATGGATGTCATCTCCCCCAGATTTCAGGATGCCAATTCACTGCCTGGAACTAGCAAGACATTAGAGGTGCTCCACAACTAGGGTAGGCCACAGCATCTCATGTTGGGGAAAAACTCCAACGGAGCACCTGAAAACCAGTAAGTCTTTTTTGGAGGGCTGCTCTGCAGGACACGGAGTCAAGTGAAAGATCTGGCTCCCCTCTGAGTACAGAGTGGAAAACATGAAATCAAAACTGGTAGAGAAACTGCTTTGGAGTGTTGTAACCATGACCTCATGCAGGTCTTGGGGCACTTCCCCACCATCTGCTCACTCTGCTGAGATGCTGGGGAAGTGCTGGGAACTCTGCTGGCCACCCTGTTAGGTTGCCTTTCATAAAACGTCATGTGAACCTCCAGGAACTTGACTTAAAAATGTAACAAGCCACATCCTTAGCCCAAGCACAACCTCTCTCACCCACTGATATGCCTGTACATAGGAACAGAGCAAACACCAGAGAGAAGTTGGGAGCTGTCACCCACACCTCTGGAGGACACATCCTGCAAGCTAAAGTTTCAAAACTGAACCACAGGGACTGTCCCCCGCCACCAGGTCTGGACCATGGGAACCTCCTGTCCTGCCCCGGAGGTGTCAGTGTTTGCTGGAGTACAATGTTTCTTCTTCAGTGTCTGTTTCATCCTGGAACTCGTGGCTCAGGAGGGATTTCTTGGAGCCTGTGGACATCATGCGGATTTCGTCCTCGTAGTCGTCGTGGTGCTGCCGGAGGCGGTGGAATCCATCCTTGTGCCTGTTGGACTTAATTGAGCAGACACACCAGATGATACAGGCAGTGAGGACCAGAGCAGACATACTTGCACCTGCCAAAGAAAGATTAAAGTTAATCCTACGGGCTTGCCACCATCTCTCTTCCCTTCCCCAGTCACAGACAATTTTGTGACCCTCCTCCTCCTCTCTCAGCCACAGAAGACTTGGCACAGAGGACAGCTGCTCCCAGAGCAGGACTCCACTAGCTTTATTTTCTGTGCTTTCAATCTAGGAGAGCTGAGCTCCTCTGCAGATTGCTGGGTAGAAACCCTGTCCTCCCAGCAGCTGCCACCTGAACAAAAAATTAAAACAAAAATAAAAGACTTAAAAAGCCTTAATGCTTTCCTGGTGCCACACCATTGGAAGAAGGAAGAAGCACGACCTCCTAGCTCTCAGCTCTATGTACAAACAGGCTTTCCCCATTCCAGGCATGTCTAAGTCCTCTCTGGACCCTTCAGACCTCTGCAACACTCTCTACCTCCTCCTTCCCTCCCAGCTGCCAGCCCAGCATCACCAGATCCAAGAGCTGTTGGACCAGTTTGCACGGACCAGCACGTGTTCTGAAGGGAAAGCAGGATGTGGCCTAAGTCTTCTTTTCCAGATCAGTGAAGATTGGGGTCACTGACAGCACAAACAGGTACAGAAAGCAAAGCTCAGAGCTTTGATCAAGTGTCACTTTACCTGCAACAGTTATAACCAGCTCCCTCGGCAGGCCAAATATCCTGTTTTCCATGTCAAACACAATGAGGACAGAGGTGGGTGCATTGTCACGTACAAACACCTGCAGAGAGACACCAAAGCTCAGACTACCTCAAGGCTTCCACCTCTCTTAGGTGTCCAGATTACAGAGGCACTTGCTGACCAGGGTAGGACCATGTGGATGGCAAAGACAAGTGCAATGAGAAAAGCTACTGCCTAAAATAACCCTACTGTGCTGGGAAATTCTTCTCCATCTAGTGGATCAAGGTAGAAAACAGCAACCCTGGGTACATAATCAGCAGCTAAACAGATCCAATGAGGCAGAGGGATGCCTTCATCTGGCAGAAGGAGAGAAGATCTCCAATATTCACATACCTTGACATGTTTTTGCTGGTAGCCCTCAGCTATGACATCAATGCTATGCAAACCTGGAGCCAACAGCACATGGAAATATCCACCTTCTTTAGTACAGACCTTCAAGCCTTCATTGAGAACAATGATAGCTTTAGAAATTGCCTTGCCACTCTTGTCTTGGACAAAGCCATGGAGTCCTTTATGAACCTGAAATAAAGCATTTTAAACACTTCACACTCAGATCCAGGGGTATGGCACTTCTGTAACTGAAGTAGGATCTAATCCACCCCTCAAAATCCAGCCTATTCTCCACCCCTGACCCTAGTAATAAATAAAAATGTACAACACTGTAAGGGATTGCTCAGCCCACCACAAGGCAACAAAGCACAGATGTTGAACTCATGTCAACACATTTCCTGGTCACTTGCTGCCCCTGTTAAATCCTTTCCTCACAGAGTCTAAATCATGACCACCTGTAATTACACAGCACCAACAAGACCACAAGACTCTCCACACCACTCTCTTCCTCTCCCCCACCTTCCCTCCTTGCCAGAATTCCCTCCCACAGACTGGGGCTCACCTCCACGAGCATGCTCAGGAGGGATTTCCTGTGGTCTGCCCACAGGCTGGGAAGCTGTCCTGCACTTGGGAAGTAACAGCAGCTGGTGTAAACAGTGATCTCAGGACAGTGGCCGAAAGTAACGCTGAAATCCTGCAAAAAACCCAAACCCCACAATTACAACAGAAGAGATGATATTTGGAAAGCTTTGCAAAGGGCAGTTGGAGGTGGGGAGGAAGTTTTGCCCAAACATCAGAACAAATATGCTTTTTAATGCTTGCTTATCAGAGATGGAAAAGCCCTGTGCAGCACCTTCATGCTTCCCAAGTGACTGTGCCATTCGGAGCCACGGATCACACCCCCAGGAATATTCTCATCTGTAAGAGCAGGAACACAGCTGTCAGACAGAGCTGCTCCCAGCAGGGTCCAGCACAAGCTGATGAAGGGTTTAAGGATTCAGCCAAACATACCTGACTTATTTGGACAGCCTGGATGGCCCAAATGCATCACTGGATGGTTGTTTGCATACAGAGATGCCAAATGCTTCAGTGTTTCTTTGTTCTCCACTACAAAGAGAAAAGCAAGACTTTGAGAGCACGACTCTCATTCAGTGGAGGGGCAGATTTCCATCTTAACCCCATGATCCTGCATTAAACAGTGACATGCATTGTCTCAGGAGCATTCCAGACTCTCTCTGCTGCTGAGGGGTTGTATCACACGTTTTTGTACAGGCTCTGGAAAAGCTGAAATACTGTTGCAGGTAAATGCCCTGATCCCTGGCTGAACCCTGTGAGGTTTTCTAGTTTTACTTAACAGACTGCCAGCTCCAAAGAGCTGAACAGAAAAGGAGGCTTCAGAAAACCACCAGCACAGGAAGCTGTGACACCACACAGTCACACAAACTTCTACAGAGACAGCCTGAGGGTAACCGTGTGTGCAAGTCCTGGGGGGTTACTCATACCTGTCTGCTCTGGCTTATCATAGGGGTAAGTGACAAGCAGAGATCCTCCATCTAGTGCAACAGAGAGGCTGAAATCCTGCTTCAATATCAAATTGTCTATGATGGCTTTGGTCTCAGGCTCTCGTGTCCCCGAGTACCGGGAATAGTTACCTGTAAATCAGAATAACAAATAGAAAAGGGAATTGGCAACAGTTTCCTCTGCTATTAGAGAGGCCAGCAGCAGTGCATTCTTTCTTTATGTCTGAAATTAAGTCTGATGCCTGGATTGAAAGGTATTTGTTAGATCTCAGCAGATGCTGATAGATCAAGTACTTAGTCCAGACTACCTATGGTGGGGAATTAATCTGCAAAGCTAAACAAACATTACACATCACATCACTTCCCCAAGCTGTTTACTTTGACAATGCAGAAGGTGTTTCATGTGTGTTTGTTCTCCTCCATGTCACTGAACTGACATTTCCTTAAGAAAGCACTTGGAATGATCCCAACCAAACCTGGCCAGAGAAAACACTTCCTCCCCAGGAAGGGAGGGCACTGCACTGATACAGGCTGTGACACACAGAAACCAGAAAAGCAGAGTAAAAAGGAGCCACTTTTCAGGGAGCATTTTTCAGAAATGGAGGGTTGAAAGAAATCAATTAACAGGAAAAATACATAATGAGGTGATATCCAAGCTCTGGACTGTTCCTAAAGAGTTGTGCTTTGTCTTTGTCTTGTGATTATGTGACTGCAAATTACCTCCTGTTAGAGGGAATCCAGGCTTGGGAACTTCCCAGCAGCCATGCTGCCTGGGAATCAGGACAGGAATGCTGCTCTTTTTCCAGGTAGACCCAGTAACAAAACAACCCCACCCAACCCTAGAGCAGCAAGTAAGAGGTGCCTACAGCTGCCTGCATTTCTACAGGGACCCTACATATTACTCTGCTTTATTTTGCTTTACTTGTGAAGTCTGTGTCCAGGTCTCTGCCGTGAGCATTGGTCTGGCCTATCTTGGAGGTGCAGCCTCTTTCCTGAGCTATCTCACGTCCGTCTGGATTCAGGGAAGGCACAATCACAATCCGTGTCCGGTCAATCAGCTGAACAAATGGAGGAGAAACAGGACATAAAAGTGCAATTGGATAGGGTGAATTCTCTGTACATTTCCTCTGCCTGGATCTCATCCCAGGAACTGCTGCTTATATTGCTGTCAGCAGTCAGAGGTTCCCACTGGCCCCGTGGATTTCACAGCACCTGCCCACTTTGTGTCTGCTCACTGCAACCCATAAGCCACTGTTCACAGGACAAGTCTCTCCAGGAGGAGAACCCCAAGATGGTGACTGATGTTGGGTTCTCACCTTTGTAACTGCAGCATTCTTCTTGTAATTCATGCAGAGAAATTCTGCCAGTGCCAGAAGCAGCTCGGTACCCACAGGAGCATTTCCATGGATCCCAGCCACAAAGCGGATCTTGGGCTCCTCAGGCTCGGACTGGTTGGGCTTGTTGGAGATTTCAAGGGACCAGATCTGACGGAACTCAACACTCTGACCCAAACTGCCAAGGGATGAGAAAGCAAAGTGTCAGCTCAGAAACAGAGCCACATGCCTAGCCTGGCCTTCTGGAGAAATCCCAGTGGGAAAAGGAACTGCTGCCAACCTCGCTGAGGAGGCTGCAAAGAGAAGCGACACACAAAACAACCACATCACAAGAGAAGATTCACAGCAACACTGAAACCAAATTCACAATGCACATCAGTTTGAACACAAGCATCTGTGTAAGGATGCATCCAGGTCCAGATGTACAGAACTCCCAAAGCTCCATATATCTCTATACAGCCTATGGATGGGGGACTACTAAATGCATACTCCGTGCATTCAATATTGGGTTTTCGTTTGGTTTGTTTTTTCCTTCAGAGTAGGATACATCTGGACATCAAACTAATTTATAAAGCATCCAGTTAAGAGGACAAAAGCAGGCCTATTTCCAGCAATACAGACATTGTTGCTACAGTCATGCCATTAAGTTAGCAAACTGAATGCAAGCAAAGCAGGGAACACAATCAGGGCTGATGCAACTGGCTGGACAATAGAGGCTACAGATCAGAAAAGCAGCTTTGGCACCAGCAGGGACAGCACATGAGCACGTTGTGCCTGGTAACAACAAGCAAATGAGGTCCTGGGACAAAGAGATTTGTGCTTTCTAAAGCTGACAGAGGGTAAGTGCTACAGGTCACAAAGGAGAGCAGAGGACTGCAGACAGATGGTCTCCTGCAGGAGGGCAGAGGCCTTGGCTCAAGGGCAAGCTAATGCAAAAGTCTCACACTGTTGAATTAAAATCTGAAGGCAGACAATTAAAAAAGGCCATTTAAGATTTGTAAGTCAAATTTTATAATTTTTGCTGGAGACCCTTTAGAGTGGATGTCGGAAAGGATTTAGGAAACAGAGGAAACAGAGAGCGCAGAACAGAGACATCTACAGAAGCCTGGGATATCAATGGTGGGAATATTACCAGTCCCAGGCCCCCCTGTGACAGCACTGCCAGCACCCCAGGTTTAAGTCAGTAAAAGGACATCTCAGAAAAAAGCAGATGGATGCACCCCTGCTGCCATGCCCTTACGTGTGGGGCTCCCTCAAACTCAGGAGCCACAGGGAAGGAGAGGGATGAGCTCCCCACCTCTGCACTGTGCTCATGGCTCCTCATTTCACTGCTTTCCTTTCAGGGAGGAGCTGAGCACTGCTCTGAGTGTTCATTCACCTGCTGAGATTTGTGATGTGGGGGTAGTTCAGGTAGAGGCCTCGGAGGAACTCTGAGAGGTCCTTGTAAGGGCGGTATCGGTAAGGAGAGACATCCCCTGAGGAGGTGAGCAGGAGGCGTTCCAGGCCATTCTCAGCAGAAAGGTCTTTGATTAGGGTCTCAAATTCCTTCTCGTTGGGGTCACTGGTGTCTGGGGTGTTCAGGACCGGCACCTTCCCCTCCTCCACTTTCATGTCTGTCCGTGACAGACTGAAGTTGAGCTGCACCCCACCTTTGCTGCCAACTTCCACTGTCTTCGTGACTGGATCGTACCTACGCAGGGAAGAGAGGCAGAAGAAAATGTCAGAGGTTCAACATCAACAGAGGAAACATCACACAACAAGCTGCCTCCCCTTCCTGACTGGACACTCGCAGGGGATTGCTGCTGCTCCCCAGACCAAAAGCAAGCAGCATAAAAACAAAGAGTAAAGGCACTTCAAAGGGACATGGGAATGGCAGGAGGACAGGGAGCAGCTCAGGGCCCAACATGGCTTAGGTGTTGCATATGTGGCAGACTGGTGGGACAACAAGCCAGGCTGCTTTAACACAATGGTTTTAGCAGTGGTTGAAGTGATGAAGTAATTCGTGGGCAGCTGCCTGCAAGAGAGCATCCCCTAAAGACACTCAGTTATCAACTCCTTCCCCATCACCTCCAAACAAGGGAAGATTTGGATCACACACCAGCACCAGGTGAGCAGTCTTTTGACATCAGGATAGCATCACATTGCTAACTCTGCACAGGACAGAGAGCAGGAGAAACCCCCATGCCTACACCTGCTGTAGAATAGAGGTGATGGGACTACTCCTAACTGAGAAGAGAGTCATGCAGCTGTTTGCTCCTTGTGCCACTCACCCTTGGGCAGATGCTGTGATTCTGTACGTCCCCGGGACCAAGAGGCGCCAGTAGTCTCCATCCTTGTAGGTCTTTATGGGGTGGCTGATGTTGGCAACACTGATGGTGGCATTGAGAATGCCCCTTCCATCCATAGCATCCAGCACAAAGCCCCAGACACCACGGTGAACCTGTGCACAGACCCAGAGCCCTGCTGAGCACCAGCCCTCGCTCTGCCTCCCACCCCACACAGCACCGTGGGATCACCAGCACTCAGATTCCACCAGCTTCCAGCCCAGGAGCAGGAGGATCCCACCCAGCATTCCCAGAGGATCAACGTGTTCCAAAAGGGTTCAGATTAGACTGGCCAGCAGCTGACATGGACAAAGATCACCTGATGGCTACAATGAGCAATTGTTTGGCTGAGGGTGCCACCACAGCTCCACACCTTTGTTTGCACGCCCCAGGTGCACAGCATTACCACCAGCCCCAACTGGGATGGGAACAGCACACAAAGGCCACTCCAGCCCAGGGAATACCATGATGAGTGGGAAATAAAAAGGCCACATCACCCAGCTGCTGTATCCATACAGACATTGGGAAGGAGGGGAGAACTGTTGAGACATGTTCTGAAGGGGGATTTCTGTGGAGCAGGCACCCAGTCTGGCCAGAAAGCAGGGCTCAGTTCAGCCCACATGTGAACCTGTTGGTTCTGGCACATCTAATGCAAACCCTGCAGGCATCTTGTGGTCAGTGCAATTTCTTGTGGTCAGTGTCTCACCTGCTTCATGAACTGGAGGAGAGAGCGGCGGTTCTGCTCCCAGTACTTGGGCAGCTCCTCAGTTTTTGGGTATTTCACACAGCCCAACTCAATGGTCACTTCAAAACAGTTTGTGTGTAAATAATTCCAGTCTTGCATCCCACCTGCAACAGGAACATAAAAAAATGTTTTGACATCAGGTCTCCTGAAGGCAACTGTACCTCAGGCCAAAACAACCCCCAAAAAAACAATAGGGAAAGATGAAGTACAGACTACAACAAGAACTTTACAGCTGAAGAGAGAAGGCTTTTACACAGAGCAAGATTCAGGCTTCCAAGGGATGCCAAAATAGCAACCAGTAACCATCCTTTGTAAATACTTTTCATGCCAATAGAGTGCTGTAAAATTTTATGAAACCATTTCACAAATAGCCAGAAAAACTACACCATAAATTCCTTCCCCCATGAATAACTTTACCTGGGTACATTATTCAAGAGGTTATAAAAGAAACCTGAGTCCCAGTAATCTGGGCTGACCAATGCAGAGTTTGTGACTGATGAGACTGAATTCTTTAAGATGCACATGCATTAACTTGGAGGACAAACAGTGGAAAAGATTTAAGGTCTATTTTACCTGGAACGTTGTACCACTGAGCCCCATTAGTGATGCCATGTGGGAAGTACTCTGTGGGGTACATATCCTTACAAGGTCTTCCCTGATACATCTTCCTGTTTTCCTAGAAAACAAGATGCAACATGTGAAGCTGACTCTGTGCACTCTACTGGCACTTGAGTTCTAACATTAGTCACACACCTGAGGTTGCCAAACACAGAGGTTCACGTAGGTGTGCACCTACATGGCTGCAGCACAAACAGGCTGTACCCACACCCCACAGACACCTTTGCTCCCCTCCCAGCCTGTCTTTTCTGTATTTCCTACCAGCCCTCAGTGAGTTGGCCCTTGTGCCTGCACAGAGCACTCCTCCCACTGTGCCTGCAGGCAGAACACACTGGGCATCCACTGATGGAACAAAGCCTTCTGCAAGGCCCTTCTTCTGTGTGTGTAACACCAGGTGCCCACAGCACCCATCCTCTCTTCCACCACCCACTCAGGAGGTTCCTGACAGCATCAGGAGTTCATCCAGCAGGACACGCACATTTCTTCATTTTGATTTTTACCTTGGAGTAGGAAAGTGCCAGCTGCTGAAACACGGCATCGTCTGGGGATTTGCTGTATATGGCTATGCCTTCTTCATCATCATCAAAAGGGTAATTAACCACCAGAGAACCTGCAGGGGAAACAAGCTTTGAGTCGCACCTGCACACTTCCCAAGTGATCCCTCAGCCTAACAGGGGAAGTTTTTATTTTTCTCCAAGAAGTGCCAAGTCTTCTGTTTCTCAAGACTTGGCATTAAACAAAGCATTAAGCCCAGTGACTAGAAAAGACAACAAAAGCACAGGAAGGGGTAAGATTATGTCCAGTTGGGAAGGTGAACCCAAGACACCACACATCAAGGCTTTGGCTCTCACGTGCAGGAGGGATGAGCACAACCTTGTCACCATCTCTTTCACAGAGGAGAGAAAGCAAGGGGAGGAATTTTCTAGAACATTCATGGTGCCCATGGCCCAACTGCTGTAGTTTTTCAGCCTTCTGGAGTTTACTGCACTGTCAGGTTACAACATCTTTGGCTTACTGGAGCTTTTCCTAAACACATTGTACTAATAGCACTGAAGAGCCCCAAGTCACCACCACTGCTGGCAATTAGCCAGCTCCCTCATACCCACACACAGTGCTTCTACACTGCAAAAATCAAACATGAGAACACAGAGCAATCACCTGCAAGTTACCACAGCTACAAGCCAACAGACAAAACTGTCTGGGGAATACACTGTAATAGAGAGACTTAATTTAGATCACTCCAGAAAGATAATTGAATTACAGCAAATTTCACAGTTCCGCCATGCAATTCAAGGCAGGGAACCTTCAGGATTACATCTCATTCCCTTAATTTCCTAAATACTATGAAGCCTCCAACAGCCAGAGCACTACTTCACATCCCCAGACCCAGCTGCTGAGCAGCTGCTGACAAGAGCCCATTCCCATCTCCCACCAGGCCATGAGCTAGCTGCTCCCCAAAGCACGTTCTCCCTTCAGAGAGGTGGTTGGGATCCTCTAGGCAGCCTCCTGAGTTGCCTACAAATGTGCTTGGGGACACGGTTTACACCCTCTGTTCTCAGCTTCTGATCCATCTTCCAGCAGGAACAAGAGGTTTGGTTTACTCTTTGTGCAGGCACTTTGGAAACAGCCTTACCCCTGTTGCAGGAACCTGGCTGCCTTCACTCCTGCCATTCCACACCAATGCCAGAGAGCTCCCTGCTACAGCCCCTTGGTTCACACCTAAAGCACCGCAGGGACCCCATCCCTTAACCCTCAGAGCAGAGGAAGGAGCTCAGTGTGGGTGCTGTACCTCCGTGCAGGTTTGCTGAGAGCACAAAGGGGTAAGCCTGTAACCAGGCCATGACAGCAAGAGTTTCTGGCTGAGGAGGGTCTGGCACATGGAAGAACTGATCTGGGAAGTTCCGGTTCAGGTCGTAGTTGTTGCTGTTGTTTCTGCCAACGGTTCCTCCTCGGTCTCCTGAAAATTAAACACACGTTCAAGCTTGCACCCTACGCCATGTTCCCACGTTGGTACAGAGGCTTTATCTAGGGCTTACAACTATTAGTTGATGGAAAACAGCAAAGAGCACAACAGCACTGGCTTCCTATACCCCAGAGGGATGGGAACCTCACACCTTCCTTCAGCAACAGGTCTGCTCCATGCACAGAGGTGTCCCAGGGCCCTTTCAGCAGGAGGCTGCAGGTGCTCTCAGGTGCCAGCCAGACCATGGCTCACAGAAAGGCAGTGAACCATGAGGCAGCAGCCGGATGTCACGACCACAGAAACCTCAGAGCTCACCTCCTCAAACCAGCCAGACAAGTTCTTTGTTAAACCCAAGCAGAGCTCTGCTTTCAGAAAATCATTCTATACAGACTTTGTTCTGCCAGTTTGCAAGAGCTGTGCAGTTTTAAGGATTTCCCTGAAGGATATTTTTGCCAATTTCAACATTGTGATAAAAGTCAGTATTACCCTTGGACAAGTGCTCTGCAGACAGCCTGGCTCCCACATCACATGTTACTAAGAGCATGGACCAAAGCACAGCAAGTTTGAACTGTCAAAGGAATGTTGGTTTTTTTAAAAAAATCTTGGGATAGCCATAAACCATGGGGGGACCCAAAAAGGGGCAATGTAGAGTGCTGCTGAAGCACAAAAGCCCTCTCTCCAGCAGCTTCAAACATCACTCGACTGCCCCACATCCTACAGTGTGGGGTCTGCTCACTCATCCCACAGCACACACAGGGTCCCTTCCCAGCCTCCCTGTGGGGACAGCACATCTGCTCCAGCAACCCTCCAGATTTCTCAGAGCAGAGCCATGAACCCAGAGGCTTGTTTTGAAAGCTAGAAACCCCACAGATGTTCCAATGAAGACAGCAATACCTTCCTGGGACTTCTCATATCCATCAGGGTTCATGGATGGCATGATGTGGATTCGTGTGCTCTGGACCAAATCTGTCACTTCAGGATCTGTGCCAAAGTTCTTGCAGAGGTACTCGATGAGGTTCAGGAGAAGCTCTCGCCCCACAACTTCATTCCCGTGCATGTTACCAATGTACTTGAACTCAGGCTCACCTACAGACAAGCAGCCACATAACCAGGACTTTAAAGCTTGCAGACATTTTGCCAACCTGAGCATTGGTCTCTCAGGCCTTTCTGCAAGCTGGAGGGCATTAACCTGGAATTTACCCATCTGTTCCCACAACACCAAAAAGGATGAACACTGTTGCAGAGGAGCCCCCTGGTCTTTCTGTCCCAGAGCTCCCCAACCAGCACAGCTGTCCCTAGCAAAGCTCTTTCACTCACACTACAGCCACACACTTCACCAAGGATACGGAGCAGCACAGTTTCTCTTCAGGCAGGTGCCAGCTCAACACTCATTTTTGCTCTGCCCACAGAGTCTCCCAGCACAAAAGGTTCACCACTTCCATTTGTCTCTTACCCAAAAGCATTTCCCACTTTACCTGCTACATGGACACCAAAAAAGATGAACACTGCTGCAGGGAAGCCCCTTGGTCTTTCTGTCCCAGAGCTCCCCAACCAGCACAGCTGTCCCCAGCAAAGCTCTTTCACTCACACTACAGCCACACACTTCACCAAGGATACGGAGCAGCACCGTTTCTCCTCAGACAGGTGCCAGCTCAACACTCATTTTTGCTCTGCCCACAGCACAAAGAGTCCATCACTTCCATTTGTCTCCTACCAAAAAGCATTTCCCCCTTTACCTGCTTCATGGACTCCGGGGTTGTCTGAAATCTCCATCACGTAGAGCTCCCGCAGCTCCACCGACTTTCCCACGGAGTAGAGCCGGGTGATGCCGGGATACTCGCTGGCGTAGCGCCGCAGGAAGATCTCCATGTCTGAGAAGTGATGGTGTCGGAAGTCCACGGGCTGGATGGGCTGATGGAGAGAGGTTGGGCTCTGCCCCTCAGCCTGCACTGGGGTAGGGGTGATGGTTGAGGCAGGAGCAGGCGTTGCTGTGACCTGCGTGGTGTTAAGAGCTGGTGGCATCACAGTCGGCTGCAAGGAGAAATCCACTTCTGTTGCAGCTCCCTCTTTCACCTTGATGTTCTCTCTGGTCACTGGTGTGTAACTGTGATAAAAACAACTGGTTACGGCAAGAAGGCTCTGCAGAAGAGTGGCCAAAGCCCCCCACAGCCTCTCCACCACTCCAGCCTGCTCCTCCCAGCCCAAATGGACTGGGATGATAACAACCGTGTGAAAGATTCACCAGCAAAAAACCTGAGGGAACTCATCCCACTGCCACGAGGACCCCAGCAGCACCCCACTGGAGAAGGGCATGGGGTGAACAAATACAGCTGCAGCTCTAAGCTGGAGTGCTCTACTACTGCAGCTTCCAGCCAAGCCCCTTAAATAGACAAGATGCTTTGGGGGAAGAAATCAAGTAAAGGAACACAAGCAGTTGGCTGGCAGGGAGGACACAGGCTGCCACAGAGACATTACCCCATTACAGCTGCAGTCACGTTGTAGGTCCCGGGCACAAGCAGCCTGTGGTAATCACCAAATTTTCCTGCTGTGATGTTATGAGCAATGCCACCAACAATAATGGTCGCGTTCTCCAGGCCAGCTCCAGTGACTGCATCCCTGACAAAGCCTTTCACACCGATGTGGACCTAAGGAGAAAAATGCAAGATCCTAGCTGAAGAGAGGCAACATCAGGGAAAGTCTCCTTGCCCAGCAACACCCCTCTGCCCTTCCCCAGACAGCTGCCAGGCAGACACCCTGGGCCTGGGATTCAGATGGTCCTTGGCCAGATGGCAAGGACAGGAATTCCAGCACTGCATGGGAAAGCACCAAGATCCCCAAACTGATCCTCCTTAACAAATCCTCCACTTCATCAACATGAGCACACAACATGAACACATGGTTCCAAGCCATGCTGAGGGACAAGAAGCAGCTGCCTTCCTTCCCCAGCCTAAACCATCCCCTACTCAACTCTGAAGATAGCCTGGCAGAAGACTCCGCAAGCCAAGGTTTAAGCAGTGCTGGTGATTTTGAACATCACTGGAGATTTGTGGCACCGAGGTCACAGTGGAGCTCTGCATTACTTGGTGAGAAGTGCACTGATCTGTCTCTTTGTCTGAGGCTGAACCCCAAGAGGCCCCTTGGAGCAGAGATCAGCTGTTGTGGAGGATGTGGGAACTGCGGCAGAACCACAGAGATACTCAGCAGCTTCGTAGCCACTGACCTCTGCACAGCAACTGCAGCACTTGTGTCACCACAGGCAGCAAACAAAACCACAACAGCAACAGCTTTGGTGCTCCCAGCCCACTACCACTTTCAGTCTCACAGCTGCTGCTCCCATGCCCATCCCAGCCTTCACTACCTGCTCAATGAAAGCAAGGAGAGACTCCCGGTTGTTCTCCCACTCCTGCTGAAGCTGGGAGGTCGGGGGGTATTTGCAGCAGGACAGCTCCAATGTGATCTCAAAGCAGTTGGCCCACACGTAGTTGTAATCCTGCATCCCACCTGACAGAACAAGGCAGAGACATTTCTTAAGAGCAATATACAAACAACATCTTTCCATGGGATGCAGAGGTTTTCCAGTCTTTCAGACCCTACAGCACCTCACCACAATGCTCCAGTGTAAACAACCTAAGGAGAAAATTCAGATCAGGTCATGGTGAGAGAGTCTGTGCTGGGGGACACTGAGCTCTTTTTCTCCCAGTAACCAGCACTCCAGGCCATTCAAATCAGCCACAGACACTTCAAAGGTGACACTCCCTTTGGTGTCACTGCTCTGCCAGCTCAACTCAGCAGCACAGCGCTTGGAAATCCATATGGGAAATCCATACAGGGTGCCAACTGATTCAGCACCTGGGGACAGCTTGCCAGCTAAGTGTTAAACCAGCAAAACCTCCACGAGCACCAGGAACAAGAGCACCCAGAACTGTTTCCCAGTATTAAGCTCATCTTGCTACTCTTCCCTTCAGAGAAACCACAGGCACTGCTACGAATCGAAAAGGTAACCTTGTTCCTGACCTCATTTGCTGAGCTTTACGTTCAACCCTCAGCAAGCAAACCTGTTTCTCAAACAGGAATGAATCATGTACCAGCAGGGCTTGAGGTCCACAGGTATCAACACTCACGATCTGGAGGTCAGACTTCAGCATACTGCTGAAAACTGCAAATATTCAGCCCTCTAAACACTCACAGGAGACTTCAAGAGCCAAAAAAAAAAGACATTCCAAAAGCACCACAAGTCTGTGAGACAGGCTTTAGAGTTCCCCTGACAAATCCCACCACAGGACTAGCCAGATATCATGACCAGATGAGAAGCTTGTTCCCACCAGCAGCAGCAGAACAGGTAGATGTGTATGGAAAACACACCACAGCAACTTCTGTGCATACAGATGATACCTTCTGGGTTACACAGCCTTACACAGACACATGCCACAGCCTTGGCCACCACTTCTCAGATGGCTCCATCCCAGCCTGCCCAGCAGCACTCCACCAAAAGGTCAGGGCCTGCTGCTCTGAATTCAACAGCTTTGGGTCACCCAGAGATGGACTGACAGCATAAAGTAGGATTTAGAAGAACAGACCCCTAGGAAGACGTGTGGGAGAGTACCAGACCAAAGATGTCCCAGTTCCTCTCAATTCTTCTGGGAGCCTGCTGCAAAAGCTTTGACTGTAACAAAGCAAATGTCACTTTGCCACCCAAAAGAGAGCACTGCAGCTTGTGCATGGGCTGAGATCAAAACAGGCAAGAGATTTTTCTGTCCCCCACAAGGGGTCAAAAAGTGTTGGAGGAGTTAAAAACTCTCCAGCTAAATTCAAGAGATTAAAGCAACACGGTCTGCAGATCCAATACATCCTCAGTTCTGTTCAGCTCCAGTTACCAGGCTCAGAGGAGAAACCCACAGCCAGCTGCTCTCTCACCAGTAAACACCATGGTGAGGGAAACAATTTGCCAGGCTATAACCATCTGCTCATAGCAGGACTCTCATGTATTTGAAAACACCCATACGTAAATCAGAGCCATTATGAAGCATATGTAGGGCTTCATCTGCCAGTCAGGCAAATTTAGGACAGATGCTCACCCATAATAGAGCAGCAAAAGACTAAATTAGAGCTTAGTACATCATTTTTGGTAAAAGTGTCTCTTTGAGAAAGTAGTCCATTGCACTCTTGGAAATTGGGATTGTACCTGCTGCACATATCTGGCTTTCACGTGGCCTCATTGCAGAGCAGGACAGTTATTTTTACAGCATAGGGAATTATGTATTTTTCCATATACCATCTGCACAGCCTCTCCTGGCTAAGCAGAGGATCCAGAGGTATAAAGAGAGACCTGTACACAGCCTGCCATTAGCAAAGCACTACATTCAAGGAGAAGAGCAGAAAAAGCACACCCGAGGCTGAGAAATGACAGACTACAGTGCTTCTACTCTACCTGTATCTTTGGTTAATATACAGGATAACTTGCTGGATTTATTCCAGGATTTTTTAATCACAGAGTGTCTTTTGGCCCACACCATGTAAAGCTGCAGCCTCCCAGTGAAGCATCATCCCTATTTTACTGGTGAGGAAAGAAAAAGTGAGCAGCTTACAGTCCCAGGGAGTCAGCCCCTGGCTGGCATTAGGTCACAAGAATGCTCAGAACCAACCTCTCTCCTGCTCTGTCCCACTCCCTGAGTGTCAGGACTTCAGGCAAGGATCCCAGACACTCTTGCAGCACAAACACTGCAACTCTCAGGCTGACAAGCAAGTCTCTGCTCCCTGCCAAGCTCCACGCCAGGCGGGCGTGCAGAAGGCAGCTCTCTAGAGGCAATCCAGATACCATAAATAGACCACATGCCAGGAAAAGCCTTCCAGGCCAGCCAGGAAGGACTCTATTTTCAAACTGCAGTATGCAGAAACCTCTCTTCTTCCAGCTCTTGCTGGAGAAGACGTTAGGAGATGGGAAACCTGAAGCTAAGTTAAAACTGAGAAATGGCAGTGTCAGCTCTGCAGAGAGAGCAGCTGGCACAAAGCAAGCTAAAGATGTGATTAAATCCATGGTACAAGTTGCTTACTCTGTGGACAGAACCAATTGCCTCATAGCACGAGACCAGGGCAAGCACCAGCAGCACCAGACAGCCAAGAGGAATGTTCTGGTCCATTAGTCTGTAATCATTAAAGCTCAGAGGAGGTAAAGGCTGAGCCTCTGACTCCAGCAGCTGCACCACCCAGCCCATGGCAGCCCAGCCCTGCAGCCCTCCTGGGGCTTCCCCAAAGAGGAGGGCAGAGTCTTCCCAAAAGCTGCATGACCACAGTGCTGCCCAGCAGTTCCTGTCAGACATGAATGGAGGCCTCAGAGCCTCAAACCACCAAGCCAATGCTCCTCTCAAGAAGAAAGAAAAACTTGCAGTAAGAATTTTATGACAACACAGACACAACAGGGCAGCTACCTCTGCCCATGATAAAAAGACATGGCTGGAATCTTCTACCAGAGCTCACCTTCTGCCCAGAAACAGGGGCCACCCCAGTGATGCCACGAGCACCTGCTGCTCTTGGCACTCATTTTAATTGCTCTGATGTCACTAAAAGCTGCTCAGAAGCTCAGTGTGGCTGGTAACCACTGTCAAAACAGCCAAGTCAGCACACACATAACCCAAATCCACTTTCAACCTGAACAGCCTTCCAGTAGGCACCAGAAACACTTCAAACACTTCAATACCCAAGAGTCAAACTAGCAAGGTAAATAACTTTCACAAAGGGACTGAAAATAATGACAAGACCTCCCAAGGCTGCTCACAAAATACCCTATTGAACATTATGTTGACTTTATAATTTGGATCTTTACAAAATAAAGGCAACTATGTCCTTCCCACAGATAAGACTTAAGCAGTTTCTAAAACACTTTCAAAGCATCCCCTGGACCATCCACCAGCCCATACTTGCATTATTTTCTAGATCTGAACCAGCCACTTGGCAGTTAAAACCCTCAGAAATTAAAAAGGAAGGAAGAGTAAGAGCGTGTACAACAGAGATAGACTCCAAAAGTGTCCCCAGTCACAGACATGCTTATCTATAGCAGCTGGAATGCAAAAGCCAAATTCAGCTGTCTGGCAGAGAGCCATTTTCTCTGTGCACACTTGACCTTAACAATTACTCCCATGGTTTGTACTTGCCACCTCGGTTTGACACACATAAGAGGTTGTTTGCAAACTCAAATGAAAGTTAATGGGGTCTGGCACCAGCATAAACCTGAACTGGTAACTCTGGGACAATGAATCCTGCAGGAGTTGGCTTTCCCACATGTTTGATTTCACATGATAAAATGTGGCAGGAAAATTTCCACCTGTTGAGACATTATGTTCTCATTTCTTTGTTTTTCCAAGCTTTAGCCAAGAAGCTCCTGGCTTGGAGCCTGCAGTCTTTCTGGGCACAACCTGATCCACAGGCCAGTACCTTGTGCCCTGCACTGTTCACAGACCCGTGTGCTCTGGTTATCTCTAGAGCTCAGCACAGCCCAGGGTACTGGGATTTCCCAGCCTCATTTTACCACGCACTAAAATCCTGCAAGCACTGGGAAATGCCTCCTGGTCTGAGCGCAAGCTTCAAGAGCTTTTGGCACAGAGCTGAGCAAGTTAGATGACTCAATACAGCCACTGTGGTGGCTTTACTGCCTCTGTAGCACATGGCAAAAAATTGACCCCCTTTACCTGCTCCTCATCTGCTCTTAAAAAGAAATGGTAACACTGAAACCCTGCAGGAACAGAATAACTTCACACAACACCAAAATACCAGCTTATGGGCCGCAGAGGTACCTGTTGGATCACCCGTGCTCTTCCCTCATCTCTGGGTGACACTTCAGGTGACCTCCTCCACCAGAGAGGTGCTCCAAGAGCTGTCATCACCCTCCACGTGTGCATCTTTAACAGTGATGAAAACCACACAGGTCTGACACCCTCAGCACCCCTCCGAGAGCTGCTGCCAGTGTCCCAACAATCTCTGCCCGTGAATCACCTACAGCCACCAGTGCTGAGCTCCAGACTGGGGCTTGTCCCAGCAAAAGGGTTTGTGTCCCAGTTGGCAGCCAGAGGCTACTGGACAGAATACAAACCACAGTGATGGCAGCACAGAGCAAACAGGTCCTCAGTTCACACCTTGCCACTTCCTGTGAAAGGAAAGCAGGTGAAACCTCTGCTCTGCTGGCTGATAAGGCAAAGGCAGCCCCAGAGGCTCGTGCACCAGCACCACAGCCACCAGGCCAGGGTCTCACGTCCCAGCAGGAGGATAAAGATAACACTGCTCAATGTGGGCAGGGAAACCCAGGCCTGGAACCACCATCCCTTCCAAGCACACACAACCCACTTCACAACGAGGACAGAAAGCCTTAGAGCTGCAGTGAGAAACCTCCCAACAGAGATGTTTGTAGATTAATGACTGCCACCAGAACAAGGCAGCACAGATCATCCAGGATATCCTGTTCCCTTATAAGTAAATTCATCAGATTACACAAACCTTCCTCCTGCTGGACTTTTCACAGCAGCAGAGTGAACCTTGAGCAAGCAAACACAAGGGCTGGTGTGCTCAACAGGGTGGAGGGAAGGAGACAGCTGCTAGAGGGAGATAAAACTGCGTCTTATTTGGACAGGACACCTCGTTTGATCAGTGAAATTCCATGGAATGGTTCAGCTGCCACTGAAATCAAGACTTCCTCTTCCAGGTGATGTTTCCAGACCCAATACTGGATCTCTCTCCCTCCTTACCAAGCAAGGTGGATGCTGGGTTAAGAGAGGACTCTACTCAGAAGCATGTTTTGGAAAGCCATTGTCCTATTTGAAGCTGTTAAGCTGTGAGCTCTGAAGGATAAAATCCACCCGATTTCACTGCTTGCTCAGCACTCCTGCCATCAGCCCAGGCAGGAGGGAGAGCAGACAGCAATGCAACACAACTTCTTTGGACCATTTATGCAAGGTTTTTGTTGTGTCCTCACCACACAGGGTGGTGAAACAGAAGTTTCTGCACTGTCTGGGTTGTACAACATCCGCTGAGGGGGCACGGCCGTGGCGTAACCTCTAGTGACACAGCCAAGATTTCTCTTGCCATCAGCACACAGAACCTTCTCTATAAGAGCATCTTGTTCCATAAACTCCCTTTAAATCCCATTTTCAGCAAAACCAACACACACAGAGCAGCTCAACACATGTCTGAGCCAGGCCAGCCACCTCCAAACAAGATGAGCAGTGGCACCAGGAGGTAAATTTCCTTATATTTGGATCATCTACAAAGCACCTGCCTAATGAAGGGAAGAGGAGATCTCCTAGAAGCCCCAACAGACTGAATTTTGGAGCTCTTCTAGATCCTGCTGCACTTGGGCAAGAAAAGACCACAGTGGTTGACACCCTCTGCACAGGTCTAAGAGCAGAGCAGTCGACAGAAAAGCTCCCACTGCCCACAAAAGCAGCTGGGTTAACTCACACCACACATCTAAAAGTCTGAAGATTCAAAAAACTTTGCAATACCTTGAACAATAGCTTCCTCTTTCCTGGATCAAACTTCAGTAACTAAAGACCTAATGTTTGGTTTGAAAATGAAGCCTCCTGCCTGCAGCGTAACTCTCCAGCACCTATCAGGGAAAGGAAGAAACCTCCCGTTTGCTGGGATCTCTTCCCTACAAACATCTCCCAAGCTGTGATTCACCAAACATTTAGCAGTGTGCCTGTGATGCCACCTCCCTTCATTTTAAGTGCTTGAACATAAAGTTAAAAATAGCTCTTCACCCACCAGTGTTTTTCTCTGTGATAACCACCACTTCTCAGTGGGAGCAGGACAATCTGTTTGACTGCTGCAGACTCAGCAGTGATTCACCAGCTTACCTTCTACATCATACCACTGGGCACCATTTGTGATACCATTTTGGAAGGTCTCTCCCTCCTCACCAGGGCAATTGGGTTTGCCAGTTCTCATGATGGGGTGATGTGAGGCATAAGCTTTTGCCAAATATTTGAACACTTCATCATCGGCTGATTTACTGTAGACTCCTGCTGGTTCATGTGTGGGAGAGTCATCATAGGGATAGCTTGCAACCACTGAGCCACCATGAAGATTGCCAGAGAGCAGAAACCTGGTGTTGGGAAGGAGAAGAAAAAGAAGACAGAGTTATATACCAGAATAATTTTAACAGAAAGCCAGCTACAAGCACACAACTCATTATTGTTTTGCCTTCCCACCCAAAAATTTGTTCTCGGGAGCTTCCAAACTCTATTTGGGATCAATGAGGCAAAACACAACCACCAGCTGAGCTAAACTTTGGAGGAGGAAGTGATCAGACCCTGCTCCATCAGCCCCACACAGGGAGGACCATCTGGGAGCTGCAGCTACACCAAGGTTACATGAGCAGATACACAAAGCTCACACCAAGTCAGCTGCTCTTGGACAAAAAGATAAGACTCTACTAGATGTACCCCTCCTAGTAACAGCAGCCTCCAACTTATCAAGCAGGATCACCAGAGGGTCTGAACAGCATCCAAGTGGGTGCACAGTGGGAAATCAGATTTTTGCAATAAAGCAACTCTCAGGACTGGTTTATTCATTCCCCAAACTGACATCTAGCATTGCTAGAGATAAAACCACTTCCTTGCTGCAGCCTATGACAGAGCCCTTGAATTTGGTGACAGATAAGCTGTGCCCTGCACATGAAGTGATGTACACAGCTCTTCATCAGGCTGTGAGCAACACTCAGTACAACAGAACTGACTTTCATAAATGAAATCTGGATGTGTGACAGAGCTGCTAAAATCCCAAGTCAGAAAACACAGCACAGCATGCCCCACACTTTAATCTGGTCACAGGCAGCACAAGCATTTCAATGAGTCCCAAAGGTAGAAGTCTCTGCTTTTCCTTCTTCCACCAAAGAGAGCACTGAGGGGAAAAATTGCTCTCCTTCTCACTCACAGGGAACTTCATTTCTGAGCAGAGGTAACATGACCAATACCTTTGCCTTGCTCAAAATAGCACAGGTGAGTGCTATTACACCCACTATCTCTCTTTTTCATCAAACACTTCTGTTTACCCACTCATTTTTGTATCAGGAGTTATGTTAGTTTAACAGCCATACCTGCACTAACTGGTGCTGCCAGGCAGAGGGATGCACAAAGCACCACGTTCCTCCTGTTTCACTCTGCCTTACCTGCCAATCACACCTCAAACAGTTGAAAAAACAAACAAAAAAAAGCGAAAAAAGAAAGCCCAAGGTATTTTCAAAATTATATTAAGAATGTGTGCGAGATTCTCTACTAATTAATTTTGGATTGACGCAAGTTTTGAGGAATTTTAGCATAAACTGTTGGATTAAAGCTGCCCTAAAGGATCCTCAGGGCAAGCAATTACTGGTGCAGGTGATGAAATTCCTCTAGAACAATAATTCCCGTGGGCACCGTCATCCACCAAGTTTTAGCAGTTCATCCAAGCAAATCTGGTTCCCTAAAATTGAGCAAATATTATACAGTGCTCAACGTTGTGTGTGTTGGTTGCAGCCAACCAGCAGCCCCACAGTGCCCTGCAGCCACCAGCCATCCCCTGCCCATTTCTCCATCCCCATTTTGGGAAGAGTGCCACAGTTTCTTCCAGTGCATTGGTCACATCCGATCAGACTTTGCACTCTGGCTTTCTCTACACAACTTCACATGGTTGGTTGAGCTGACTTTAGGAGTTTGGCCCTGCCACACTTCTCTAAAGAACATAAAGCAAACCCAAAGGCAGTGCCCAGCCTGGCTGCTGCACCTTCCTGGGCAGCCCAGGGCCCCAAACTGGAGCTGGGCTTCACAGGTGCCATCTCCCCTCCCAGGCTGCTCCACTCCAGGCACAGTAGATTCCCAAAACTCTGCTCCTGGAAGGCAAGAGCCTAACAGGTCAGTGAGGGCTTGAGTCCTGGATGCTTGGACAGGAAGACAGACAGGGAAGAGGGCTGCAGGAGCAGGGTCTGCATTTGGAAATGTTGCTGCAGAGAGCTATTGCTAAATCCAGGGAATTTTCCATGAAACACCACAACGGGGGAAAGCCCTGTTCAACATGTTTGTACACAGACCAGTTATATGCTTCACCCCAAATATTTTAAGCCTCCCTTAAGACATGGCCAATGCATGATAGGTCCTAAGCAGCACCCACAGAGGGGCTCAAGAGGAAGCAGTCAGGAAGTTTCCAGCTGCAGGCTACCGGAGCAGGGATTAACACCGATGGCCACGGAGACCAGGACACTCAGGTGTGTGCTGGGCTCGGGCTACGCCCACCGTGGCTCCTTGGTTGAACGCAACTGTGGCCACCAAGCTGTTCCCCTCGCACACGAGGAGCAAGGGCTGTAAAAAAATGGCCAACCCAGTGCAGAGAACACAAACAGGTGGGAAACGGCCTTCACCACCCCTCCACCACCACCACATCCCCTAAACCCTGCTGGGAAGCACTGGGAAAGCCTGAAAACGAACTGCAACGCCTGGGAACCGGAGCCGAGGGTCTCCCCAACCCCTGAACGAAGGCCCGGGAGCGCGGGGCTGGGGCTGGGCGGGGGGAACGGGGCAGGGGGGTCCCAGGCAGGGCCGGGCCGTCCCGCACTCACTTGTTGCGGGACATCCAGGCGATGAGGGCTCGCACCTCGGGCACGGGCTCCAGGTCGGGCTCTGCGGATCCGAACTGATCGGGGAAGCTGCGGTTGAGGTCGCGGCCGAGGCTGTTCTCCCGGCCGCCCTCCCTCCCGCCGCCGCAATCGCCTTCCCGGGCGCGTTCGAAGCCGTCGGGGTTGAGGCTGGGCAGCAGGTAGAGGTCGGTGGTGTTGAGCAGGCGGCTGATGCGTTCCTCGCCGCCGGCCCAGCCCCGCACCAGCTCCTGGGCCAGGCGCAGCAGCAGCGGCCGGGCCAGCGGTTCGTCCCCGTGCATGTTCCCCACCAGTTTCACCTGCGGCCGCCCGGGTAGGGCCGCACCGCCGGGCTCCTCGCCGTCCCGCTGCGGCCCCATCCCGGCCGTCAACCGCAGCACCCACAGCGGCCGCCCCTCCACCGAGTTACCGATGCTGAAGAGCCGCACCAGGCCCGGGGGGGCCGCGGCCGCCAGCGCCCGCAGCGCCTCGCCCAGCTCGGCCGAGTGCAGGTACCGCAGCGCCTCGCCGGGCTCCGCCGCCTCCGCTTTCTTGATGTGGGCGGCACGGGCCGGGCCCAGCAGCAGCAACGCCCAAAGGAACGGGAGCAGCAGCGGCAGCCGCCGCCGGCACCGGCCGAGCCCCAGCTCCGCGCTCGCCATGGCCCCGCCGCACGCCCGACCCCGCCGGGCGGCCCCGGGAGGCGGTGGCGATGGCCCCGCCCCTGGGAGGGGAGGGGGAAGGCGCTCCCTGCGGCGTCCGCCAATCAGAGGCGGTGAAAGGGGTGGAGCCGCTAGGGCGAGGCGGTGAGGGACCAATGAGAGGCGGCAGTGAGAGTGACGTCACCATGGGGTTGGGCGGTGGGGAAGACTGGGGCGCCCCCTGCTGTCCGCGCCGCTGCTGGGGCCGCGCTGGCCCCGGTCCCGGTTCTGGCCCCGGTCCCGGTTCTGGCCCCGGTCCCGCGGGAGCGGCGGGCACGGCGGGGGGGGACGGCGGGGGCGAGTTTTTAAATAGAAACATTGAATCGTTTGGGTTGGAAAAGCCCTTTAAAATCATTGAGTCCATCCGTTAGCCCAGAACCAAGGCCAAGGCCACCACCAAACCACGTTCCTCAGCACCACATCAACACAGCTTTGAAACCTCTCCACTGCCATGGGCAGCCTGGACGCCCTTTTGGGGAAAAAAATCCAATTTAAACCTCCCCTGGCTCCATTTTCTTCCTCCCTTAGGAAAAAAGTGGCCTTTGAGGGCTCCCACTCAGTGCCTCCCATCCTGGAAGCTCCCACAGGAATCTAAACACAAATAGGGACTGGGAATCTGATGTGAGGAACAGCTGAGAGAGTTGGGTTTGTTCAGCCTTGAGGAAAGGAGGTTTAGGGCAGACCCATCACCATGTTCCAGTGCTTAAAAGGCAGTTAAAAAGATACAGGCTCTCTTTTTACAAGGAGTCATATGGGAAAAATGAGGAGTGATGGGTGGAAGTTACTCCTGGGGAGATTCTAATTGGGCACAAAAAGAAAATTTTCCCCAAGAAGAGCAGTCAGCATTGGCATGAGCTGCCCAGGGAAGTGGTGAATTTCCCAACACTGGACACTTTGGGTGCTTGTCTAGACTGCTGTTGCAATGGAAGATTGGATCAGATGAGCCTGGAGGTCCCTTCATACCTGATAGTCTGAGATCCTATAAAAACACATGGCTGGAGGTGGAAGGGGTGGGAGAGCTTCTTTCTTGCCTTGGTGCAGTCACAAGTGACGGTTCACAGGGTACAAAGTGCAGCTCCTGGTGCCTCTCTTCCTGGGGGGAAGCACCTGTGGACAGCCCTGGACTGCACTGCCAGCTCTGACCTGCCCTGGGATCTGATGGAAGACACTGTAACACTCTTTGAGGTGTCTTATTGTGCAGGGAATATTGGGAGCTCCCGCAGAACTTTGTGTCTGAGAAGAGATACAGGTGGTGGTTTGGGGATTCCTCCATTCAGATCTTTGCTCGTTCCTTTTTGGAGGGAGGAATAACAAACAGAACAACTGACTGTGAAAAGTCCATAAAACACTGAAAGGGACCATCTCTGACAGCAGGTCCTGTCAATTCCTGTTTAGCTTTTCAGCAGTATCTCATGTGCACATCTGCTTCCCAGCTCTGGCATTTCCTGTTGGAGAAACAAGCTCCCGGTCCAGCACATCAACCTGACCTTCAGGGACCTGTTGGTGGTGTGACTCTTTGTCTCACTGCATTCTGGGTTCCTTCTCAATCATGAGAAGATCAGATTATGCCAACTTTTGTGTAAGTCAAGCCTGGTGCAGCATCTAAAGGGCCCTGAGGAGAAGGAGAGGAAATTGGCTTCTCTTTCTTGGGGCTCATCCGTGCTGTGCAGTCATTAGGAGAGGGACAAGTAGGGAAAAGGGGTTATCCATCAAAAAGATGATCCAGACCAAATGAAACTGGAAAAGCCAAAAGACCTTGGTCACAGGGATGTTCTTAAACCAAAAGAGAAAAGGAATGTCAAGAGGGGATTTGGCTGCCTCAGAGGTGACCACCATTGCATACATTTAAGTCCTCAGTCAACAAATAAATTGCTCTGGATTTACAGGGAGTAACTGAGCTCATTTCCCTTTTTAGCTGATAAAAGCCCAGTTGTATGGAATTTCAACAAACCAATTGTAAAAGCAGCATGTGGCAGAGGACAGACGAGTCAGCTGCTCCTCTCTCAGGAGGCAGTAAAAACAAAACCTCTTCATTGGGCCAACCTAAGAGGGCTCTGCCTCCCAGATCCCGGGCTGGACTAGTCCATAGGTGAGATTCCATAGGTGAGGAATGATCTGAAAGAACTCACCACCTCCTCTTCAACCTGCAAGAAGCCGCCTCCTCCTCAGAACTCTGCCCTGTGCTTGTGCTTGCTGAGAGTTGCAGCCCTGGCACTCCAGGAGGTGCTCAGAAGCTGCAGTTTTTGCCTTACAACACTCTCTGCAGTGGTTCCAGCCATGGAGGAGTGTGGTTTCCTCCTGCAAACTCAGCAGCAAAAGGTTCCCCAGGAACTGGAAAGATGGAGCAGTTCTGCCTTTGCAGATTCCTTGCAGAGGCACCGCGGGATGACAACACAGCAGGGAAGTTACAACTGCTAATACCATTTGGCAGCACTTCACAAGATGGAATCAGCACTTGGTTTTCCAGCAGAGCACTTCCAAGAAATCCCACTGGTGATGAAAGTTCCTAGGTAGACAAAAATGTCTGAGGTTCAGGCTGTAGAGCAGCCACAGCAGAATCCAGTCTTGAAAGGGAAGCAGCTCTGGAAATACTGCTAGAGAATGTCCCACACTGGAGACAGCAGTGAAACCAGGCAAGAAACAGACACCCATCCAGCTTTACATCATCCACCTTCATTTTTGTTTCCCAAGGGAAACAAAACCCTCTTGAAGTCCAGGCCATCAGTGGCAGAGGTGTGTTTTCTGTAAAGAACAAATCCATGGAAACCTGGAAGATCTCTGCTACCATACTCTCACCCCATGGCATAAGGAGTGCCTTGAATATTGGTTCAGTCAGGTTAAAGATGGAGTTTCACAGATGGTTGATGCAAACCACAGACTAATTGCATTAATTTCCCTGAGCACTGATAGTGTGAAAGCTGAAAGCTCCTAAGCAAGATTTTCTAGATGGGAAACAACAAGGTTTAACATTTAAGTGGAATTTAATGCAGACAAGTCACTTTTACCTCCTGCAGGGAACTTCTATTGCTGATTTAATGCCAGGTTCCTTTTGCATTTCCGTTTATTTAGGACTGTATTTCTTGGAACAGGATAGCAACAGCCACACTGCTGCTTTGTCTTCAGTTTCCTAAGCCAAGGTTGGTGCCTGCAGGCACCCACCAGTACTGGATGTCACCCAGAGTGGGTGAAAAGACTGGGACCAGTGCTGACTTCTGGTAACAGACAGCCTTGCCTACTGGACAACAGCAATCCAGTGAGGCTTTCATGCACAGCCTTGCATTTCTGCAGCTCCTGGTTGCTTTCCTCCCCACACAGGAAACATTGGCAAGTGCCTTGATGCTCTTGGTTAAAGGTTAGACCTGTCCCCTGTGACGTGGTTCTACACAACTGGGGTTCTCTTAGCCTACTTTACTCACACTTCTGAAAGGGAAATATTAGTGATACCAGTGAAAGGCCAGGATGTGGTTCCCTGTTGCATCATCACGAGGAGTGCAGACCCTGCAGGGGATTCCCACCACGCAGATGAAAACCACGAAGGGAATCACCAGCCCCAGAATGCATCCTCCTCCTCTGAGCCCAAAGGTCTCACAGACCTGTCTATGAGACTCTGGCATTGCTTTAGTCTTCCACAGGGCTTACTGCTTCTGAGCTTCACCGTGGTCTCATCCTGTGTCTCATCCTGTTTCCAGGATTTCCAGGAGGTGACTTTCCTCCCTTCTGGACACACCGCAGAACTGCCAGGTCCTGAGGGTGGGTACCCAGTAGATGGCATCCGTGTTCAACACTTGTGTTGAAGTGGCATCTTCCTGAAGGCTTTTCTTGTGCTTGATTTATCTCAGGGTCTGTTACCTCATTAATGCCTCTGTAACATTTGAACGTTTAATGTCCATGAGGAAATTTATTACAAAATTTAAAAATACTCACTGGATTTTTGCTCTTCTTGCTATTCTTACTGCTTCCCAAGAATAAAAATCACTTATTGTTCCTCTCCATCCACTGGCATAGTGTGGGACCCCTTACAGAAGGACTATCATAAAATAGAATTATTACCAACATTATGATAAAAATACTTTAGATCTGTCCATCTCAGCAGTGGAAAGTATGTGAAGTATGGGCTAGGAATATGAGAAATTAGGGCCCATTGCATCTTCATAATCCTTACACTTGGGGAAAAATTGGTTTTGTGGGAAGGAAGAAGAATTCTTAATAAGTTCAAGTAGCATTCCCTGACAGCCTCCTGTTCCAGCCCAGGTATCTGGGGAGCGGAGGCAGTGGGTTTGGGTGTTACTGCCATTCTCCAATAATAGAAGTGTTGCAAAATATGTAGGACCACATATTAAAAAGGGATTAAGAGTGGGGAACCACAGTGAGTAGGAAGACAGGAACAGCCTTTGAGCAGAGTGTAAGGCACTGTGGTAGTAACATGTTTTCTGGAGCAGGATTACAGCCCTCTTGCAGGCATTGTTTACCTGACCAACCAACCCACAGGTACAATCCCACACATCTCTGCAGATCCTGCTGTGCCCCAGACTGCAAGAGCAATCTTCAGCCCCCGTATTCAGCTGCTGAATACAAACTGAGTTTGCAGGGGATGATGTTGTGCCCACAGCCCCACTGGGGAGAACCATGTGGATCCCAAACTGCTGGGAAGTTTGGAGTCAGAGGTTGAGAGACCCACTGGAAAAGAAACTTCTGCCTAATCTCTATCATGTTCTAAATCTTCTCTTCTCAGGTTTCTAAGGCTTGGATTACACTCAGGAATAGATGTGTGTTTATTAATTAATTCCCTCTGGGGCTGTTCAGAGACATATTTAACAATGCTCTTATTCTGGGTTTGTTGGTCCACTGTTGCCATAAAGCTGACAGTGTGGACCTCTGGATCCAGTCCCTGGTCTGTCTTATCCAGCCCTGACAGTGCCTGATCCAAACACCTCAAATGAGAGGGCTGGATCCTTTGCCGTGGGGGATTATGGAGAATCTGCCTCACTGCAGAGGTTCCTCCCAGTTTGAGTCATTAGTGGCTGCTTTACATTCTGGAACATGAGGTTTACATCCCTCCTAAACGTCATGGAAAGGTGGATAACACAACCCACAAAACTCTAGACCTCAGTAATTAGACACCCACAAGATAATTATGCCCTGTATGAAAAGAAAGTGTAAAAAGTCATTGCGAAAGTAATTCGTATCGCCCTAAAAACGGTGCCTTGCAGTGCCCCTGGCCAAGGAACACCTGGCTTTTCTGGTCTCTCTTCCTCCAGTGGAGCTCAAAGCCCCTTGCAAAACAGGACGTTGCCACTGCCAATCTTTTAAAAAATGTAAAGCAGATTAACCTGAGCTCATCTTGCTGCCAATCACAGACCTGCTGCAAACCTGGGACAGAATTTTTCCCAGGTGCCACTCAGTGCTGTGCTTTGCATCGTAGCAAACTCACCACACAACAGCTCTTGTCTGACAAACTTTTCCCTTACTCTCCTTTCTAGACTGAAGAAAATACCCTGAAAGTCCATACTTTAATTCTTTACATCCTCACTTCCACCTCCTCCTTCCCCTGGAGTATCACTGCCACGCAGTGACAGGAGGCAGTGCAAATCTTCCTGCACTCTCCTGCCTTTGGCTCACATCTTGGCAAGAGCCATTTCCCAGCTTGTTCCTTTGCCCTCTCTGTTTCAACTCAGCTTAATATCAAACCACAAAGATCACTTTACTCTTAGGAAGAGCATTTTGATTGAAGTTTGTACTGGACCATGAGGCTACAAGGACAGGACATATAGCTTCCTAAAAATGGTGGAGGAAGCTAAATTAATTTCTGAACATTTCTTGTGTTTGATGGTACAAAGTGAGTTAAAGGCTGGACACTAATTTCTAACCAGTATTCTAGGAGGCAGACTATGTACTGTCTCTTTAAGGGACTTTTGTACACAGATATTTTTTTAACTGAAAAGGATCCCCTGTTATGGGTAAATCAATGATCATGGAATAAGTTATATTAAGAAACACTCAAAGGTGAGATCCATGTTTGCAACAGCCCCACAGATAAACAGTGCTGGATGCTCATGCACTCCCTGCATGCAGCCAGCCCCCACTGCCCACCTTTGGGCCACTGTGTCTACAGGTGAAGAAAATACCCAGGATGTGCCCCAGGCTCCTCCTGCTCATGAAATGCACTTTATGGCTCTGGTGAGCACGATGAGTGATGGTGTCCTGTGCCTGCAGGGACACTGACAGCAGTAAGAACATGTTCTGGAGACTGGTAGGACCCTATTGTTTGCTACCATGCCCCCATCATCCTGCTGAAGAATAAACAGGCAGTTTCAGACACTTTTTCCTGAGGACTTCAGTTGAGTCCCCTGCAGACCCTTGGCCAGGCACACAGCTGTCCCAACAACTGGGGGACCCTCACTCCATGTCAGGGGGTGCCCAGGGCTGGGCTAACCACAGAGCACCCTGGGGGTACACACCAGTGAGCAGGGCACTGGCTCTGTTCTCACCTTTCCCAGCAAGAAGTTCAAAGTCTGAATGGGTGCGTTTGCTCATTTTTCAGTCAAAGGAGGAGAAGGGGACAGAGCTTCGGGCAGGAAGGAGCAAATCAGAGCATACTCCAGCTCTAGGATAATCTAGGATAAACTTCCCATAGCTTGAACCAGTGTTGTGAGCAACCAGAAAGCTGAGAAGGAAAAGGTATTATTTTTGGCTGAAGGTCTTTATAGCTGATGCAGGAACTCTGTCATTAGTTACTCATTGCCTCAGCAAGTCTCATAAAACAGCAGAGCCCAGCAAATCCTTTTCTTCAGTGTCCTGTGAGCTCAGAAATTCAGGAATTGAACAAGGCCTTGAACCCATTTTATGGACTCACTTCTTACTGAGCGACCATAAAACATTAAAATTCAGACCCTATAAATAAGGAGGGGAAAGAGCTGTGCATTTCTGAGCAGGAACAGCCTTTCCAGAGACTCTTCCCAAGGTAAGTCGGGTGCTACAGTCCCAGAAACAGCTTCCTTTGATAGATGGGTGATTGGAGACAATGAATTCATGCAACAGAGACAAGAGATGGCTGATTCTGCCTAGCAACAAATCAATTTATCTTGTTCCCTGGTGCCCCCGTGCAGGGCTTGTTCCCAGGGGGTCTGATGGCAGGAAACAATCAAGCCCCTGCAAGCAGAGGCAGCAGCACTGTGACCCTTTCTCCAACAGGCAGAAGCCAGCTGGGCTCTTCAGAGATGGCTCTGAGCAGTCCCACAGCCCCCCATGAACTGCCTGTCCTTGCCCTTTGCTTTTTGGCCAGCATAGCCACAGGTAAGCAATGAGAAAAAATCCATCGTGGCTTTATCCAAGTCTCATTATTCCAACTTGTGAAACTGTGCAGGGTTGGGCAGTGCCCTGGGGTGCTGTGCCACACCAGCATTCCAGCTTCCAGACGTTGTGGAGGTCAGCCCCAGGGGACTGTCTGAAAAGGGGCAGCTGATTTTTGAGAGCACAGGAGAAGGGAACGGGGAAGCTTCAGTGTTTTCCAGCATTATTGCAGCAGCTGCAGGGGGATGAAAAATGTGATAGCTTTGGCCACCTGGCAACAGCAGAGAAGAGACAGGAAGATTCAGGGTTTTTTATATTCACAGAACTACAGCACCTTTATATTCTGAGCCATACTTTCAGTTCCTTAATCTATAACATAGGCTACAGTAGCAAGCTTCAGCCCATTATAAAAATTTATTTCCCATACTGGTCCAGGGGCTTATTAAATCCCAGCTGAGGGGCTGGTTAAACACTTAGTGCTCTCAAGTGCAGTCAGCTCCAACCAAAAAACAGCTCATCCAGCTGGGGGTACAAAACCAGAGGGCACAGTGTATGCTGGTACAGTGACTTGCAGCAAGAGTGTGAGCAAGACTGGAGGGATGGGAATGATCTTTTGCTGTGTGCATTAACGTGGCCACTGCTGGTCTTCAGACCTTATTGCAGACCAGGCTTTGACATTCCTCCTGTGAGTTGCAAAAGCCTGACTTTGATTTTAAATCACCGCAAAGGAAGCTTTGTGATGAAGACAATTTCTTGTCCCCAGAACTAAAGTGCCCCCTGTAAACAGCTGTTGGACTGAGGCCTGAAATGCAGTCCCTCCTCCAAGGTCAAGGCCTGGGGAAGCCATCAGGGCAACTTTTGTGGGAAGGGTACAGCTTAGGATGCTTTGTGCCCTCACTTCTCCCTTTGCAGGCTTGGAGCTGTCTGTAAATGACCACACTGCTGACTTCTCCCTGTCTCCACGTCGTGGCTCTTCCCTCTCCCTCTCCTGCCTGGTACAGAACAGCAGCCAGGCTGAGGAGCTGCTCTGGTACCGAGGAGATGGGCAAGTGGGTCTGCAAGATGGGAATAAAGTGAACACCAGTAACATCTGCATAAGCCCAGTCACTGAGGCTGACAACGGAGTCACCTTCTCGTGCAAGCTGGCACGGGACAAGTCTGTCCAGGTGTCAGTGATCCTGAATGTCCACTGTGAGTTGCAGCTGTGGAAATCTGTGCTGAACAGCTTGGGGTGGGGATGAAACCATGGGCTGAGCACCTTGGTGTCTGGGCTAGGTGAGGCAGGGTGTTTTGTACCCTTGTATGCTGGCTTCACCAAGAAAAAATGCATTCAGGAGAAGATAACTCACGTGATAAGACACTCCCTTTCCTCAGTGGTGCTCATGGCCTGATCTTAGCCTCTTTTATAGGGAGTGGGTGGGCCCTTAAAAGGTAAGATGTTCTGGATATGTCCCTGCCTCCACCTAGATTCTTTCTCAAAGGTACAAGTCAGGGCAGAGGAGTCACAGGAGTGACAATCTCTGCCACTGATTGCCCTGCTGATTCCTCAGGGATCATGAAAGGCTGCACAACTGTGAGGTGCCACACCACTGAACAAGGTGCAAAAGGGATGTGTAAGGAGAACCTGTGTCACGTTAAATGGTGAGCAGCATTATTAACAACGTGTTGAACTGTGTTACTGTGAACAGTTCCTCCCCAGCTGACGGGGGAAGAGTCTCTCCAAATTGAAGAAGGCAAAGATGTCACTCTGTCCTGCAATGCCAAGTCCAACCCTCAAGCCCAAACAGCTTGGTTCAAAAACAACACCACCTTGACCCTGCAGCCAAATCGCCACCAGCTGTACCAGAGCAGTGAGGTCTTTGAGCTCTCCATCAGAAAAGTACAGAAGTCTGACAATGGGACCTATACCTGTGTGGTGACATATTCTTTCACAGAGATGACAAAGGATTTCCACCTGATAGTTGAAGGTAACAAGGCTGCTGCTAATCAATAAGCTTTACAAATAACTCTCCATTCTCTTTGATAATTATAGCAATGCATTTATAAGACAAAGTGTTAGGACTATGGTAAGTTCCCCACGTTAACTTCTGAGGGCACAGCAACAGCAAGGAACTTCCCTTGCACCTGTGCCTGGGACCACAGCACCAGGAAGGGCTTTTCCTGCCATACCTGTTTGCAAAGACATTTGGCAAGCATGACCTGAGGTGGCCTCATCCTCACTTTCCATCAGGCACATCCAAACGTGGTTTAAAGCACTTTCAGCCTTACTTGAAGCTCTCTGCTCCAGCTCCAGCATTCTGTCATGCTGAAAGAGCTTCTCAAGGCAAGAGAGAGCAGATGTCCTCCAGAAGTAACTACAGCCCTGTGGAGGAGGTCTTGCAGGGGCTGGATGCTCAAGTCTCAGACAGGTGACACTAGGGGAGGTGACCCACCAGGCATCCATTTCCCACCCACTGCTCTCATATCTGCACTCTCAGAGCAGGGAGGAAAGCAACAATAGCCATATTACCTTTATTTCCATGTGGATGTTTCAATCCTTTCTTCAGTTTGCTAACACAGGCTTGGCTCCCATCCTGCCAAGGGATTGATGCAGACAGGCAGCCTGCAGACAGCAAAGAGAGGAATGGTTCAAATCAGCAGTGACAGCCAAGGAAAGGAAATGTCTTTCCACCATGACATGACATTTTGTCCTGTTTTATAGACTGTACCAACTCAACCTCTTCTCCCTCCTGACAGATAAAAAACCCGTTTTTCCCATGGAAGCAATTATTGCTGCTGTTGTGGTGGTTACACTCACAATACTTTTTGGAATTGTGGCTCGAAAAGATAAACTTTTTAAGGTATGGAAAAAAAGTTTCTTCGAAAAAAAATAGCATTGTTTTGTTGAAATGCCCTGGGGTCTTGTCCCTTTTCTATGCTACACTGTTGCCTTCCCTGCTAGAGAACTGCCATGTAGGAGCTCCTGCTTTAGAATTATCAGTAGATAAATCAAGTATTTAATATTTTAAGGTGGAAGGCATTATGTACTTTTAAGATATTAGGAAAAATATCCCCATGGTCAGGAAATTCAAAAGATAACAAGACTATTTCTTTATTTTCAGTGCTTCAAAGGATCAAGCGAAACAGCACTGTAAGTATTTTGAGAGCTTATTCATGCAGCTTCCAAGTGAAACCCTTTCTTTAAGCCCTGGCAGAACCTAGGAAACTTTCAAAGAGCACTCAGCACACTGGCCCAGCCATGCTGTTACCAAGCTCATGTTCATGGCTAATGTCAGCCAGCACCTCTCTCAGCAGAGAAGGGTCCATGGGAACACAGGACACAGCCTGATTCTGTCCAGCTCCTGCCCTTGTCCTGGCCATCCCAGGGTGCTGGCTACACCAGCATGGAATCAATGGGGAAAAAAAAATTGCATATCCCAAATCTGCTGAAAGCTTTGTGAAGCTGAATATAGCCCTGGTGAATTCAACTCACTTGTTTGTTTTTTTCACGACAGGTGATTTTTCATGTCTTCTTCCAACTTTGCTTCAAGTAAAGACCACAAGGTTCCTGTGCATACCCAGAAAACATCATCTGCAGAGGTGGAACATCAGCCCTTGTAGGAGATGATGAGATAAAGCATTGAAACAAATTTTGGGGGGTCAAGTTTATCCAGTCTTTTTGAAATATAAGTGGTTGTCTGTTCATTCTAACCTACTAAGAGCACTGCCATGGGGGGTGTGCTGCCAGCTCTTGTCCTCTGTGATGATTCCTAAAAGGTGTGTGTGTGCCATCAGGATGGAGGTGTTGACCTGTCCACACATGAATCCATTCCAGGCTGCCACAGATCACGATGCTGCTGTACAAATAAAGTGAGGTGTTGAGCTGGCAGCTGCTCATTTGGCCCTGTCAAAGAATCTTGGAATCGTTCAGGCTGGAAAAGACCTGCAAGGTTGTTCCACAGGGTCTTGGGGTTGTGGCCACCCAGTTTCCTGCCCCTTCATGGAATCCCAGGGGCATCTTGGCTTCTGTTGGCTGAGATGAGAGCTGCCTGGCACTTAGCTCTGCCATCAGATTTCCATCTCCTTTGGTGACAGCAGACCAAGGGGTCTGGGGCAGCCCCGAGTGGGAATTCCAGTGAGAATGCTCCAGGAAAACCTCTCCATCCATCCCTCCTCCAAGAAATACACCACTCAAGCATTTTCCTCAGGGTCCTGGCAAGCTCCTGGGGACTCATCATGCAATGGAACGGTGCCCATGAACACCCTGAGCTGTTAATGGGCTCGAATCTGTGAGGAGGCACCAATGCTCCCCTCGGAGGAGCAGGGCTGATGCTGACCAAGCTCCCGGGCAGCACCGGGATCGGGACGCTCCACATGGGGTCCCGCTCATAACGTGGCTGCCCGGAGCGACGGAGCCGAGCCCGGGGGAGACCGCAGCTCCTCGGGACGCGGTCACTGCCTCAAAAAGCCCTGCAGAACGTTCTAGACCAGGAGTGTTGGGTGTGCGTGTGTGGTCCCAACGCCCCACGCAGCCGCCACAAGCTTGGCCCTGCCGGCACCCCGTCCGCCTCCGCCCGCCCCGGCACCGGGGCCGCTCCCCGCCCCACTCCCCGTCGCCCCCGCCCCCGGCCGCGGCTCGGGGCCTCGCTTCCTGCTTCCGGTGCCGGGGCTATAAGAGCCGCTTCCGCCTCACAGCGCGACCTGCGGGGGGGACCGGGCCGTCCAGCGGCGCTTAACGTCCCGGGAGATCGCGCCGCCTCTGCCATGAACGCCCGCGGTGAGGGGCGGGGTTCGGCCGTTACCGGGGCAACGGGATGGGGGGGTCTGACCATGAGGGAGGGGTGGAATTACCGGGAGGGGGGAGGGGTGGGATGTGGGGGGATGCTACACCGCTACCGGAGCCATGGAGGAGGGGGAGCGGCTGCCGATAGAGGAAAGGGTCTACCGGGAGGAGGGGCGGGGGGCTAAGGGAGGGGCTCCTTGAGGGGAGGCGGCTCATGGGGGCTGAGGAGGAGGAGTGGGGGGGTGGTACGGGGGAGAAGCTGTTAACGGGTACCGAGGGTGTTACCGGAGGGAGGGGGTCACGCAGGGACGATGTTCCCGGGGCGGGGGGTGTTGGGGCCGTCGCTAACGGCAGCCCCGTGTCCCCCCAGGGCTGTGCACCGAGAAGGCCGCCGCCTTCACCCGGCGGCTGCGGGCCGAGCCCCAGTTCCTGCTGGCCCAGAACGTGGCGACCTGCAACGACCCCCTGGAGGTCTGCCTGCAGCGGCAAGTGGTGCAGGACACCGTGCAGGTCTTCCAGCACGCTGTGCCCGCCGAGGGCAAGCCCGTTACCAACCAGAAGAACTCCGGTAAAGGGTGGGGTGGGAGCCGGTGGGTGCGTTTGGGGGATGGTGATGAATGATGTCACGGTGACTGCGCTCCTGGGAGCCATGGCTGCCTGCCGGGGCCTTTGGTCGGGTTCAGAGTGAAATTGCATCCCTGCAGCATCCACTGGAGTTAATAACAGGCTTTAGGCTTGCCGGGCTTGCCTGTTTTCTCTTCTGTGTAATCCGAGACGAAATCAGACCAAACCTGCCTCTGCAGTAGATTTCGGCACTCGTGAGGATTTTTTGTGTTTTACAATCTCAGCCAGAGCAGTGGCTGGAGGTGGAACTGTCATGAATCATGTGTTTAAAGCAACAACAAAATCTTATGCAGCTCTTAAACATTCCCATTTAATCCTCATTCCTTTGATCTCTCAGGGAGGTGTTGGATCTTTTCCTGTCTCAATGCAATGCGTCTTCCATTCATGAAGAAATACAACATTGAAGAGTTTGAGTTCAGCCAGTCCTATCTCTTTTTCTGGGATAAGGTACAGTACTACAGGTTGCAGGTTGTGCTAAGGCAGCTTGTGAAATCAAGTATTTAGTTACTGGGACAGAATTTTCTTTTGGCTGGATCATCTTGACAACCCAAGCAGAAAATGCACCTCAGAAGAAACTTCAAAAGTACCATAAATCTGTGGTTTAAATGTGGGCTGAGCAGAGTGGCTTTTCAACTTGAGGAGAAAGTTGTGAAGATGTTAAAGTTTTGCAGTAGTAGAAGTCTTTTCAAGTGTTGTGCATATTTCAAAAATTACTTCTAGGAGGCTCAGGGGTAAAACAACTGTAACTTTCAGAGCTTTCAGTCAGGCTTGTGATATACAGAGCTGTGAGCTGTGTGCCTGCTTTCTTCCCTGAAGGGAAATACAGAAAATCCAGTGCTGGTTTGGGCCAACTTAATTTCCTGTTCCCTTGCCCTTAAGCTCTGTGTTAACTCCTAAATATTTGGTCTGTGACTGAAATAAGTTTTCTAGGATAAGCCCTGGAATGCTAGAGGAGAAAACATGGACATCAGTAGATGAGCAGACAGTGTCTCCATCTAGTTAGGATTTCCAAAGACCTGAATATTCAGGAATGATTTAGTGCTCAATGTCACATCTAAAATACCTGCCTTCCCTGTCTGTCCATTCCAGGTTGAACGTTGTTACTACTTTTTAAATGCCTTTGTGGAAACAGCTCAGAAGAAGGAGCCTGTGGAAGGAAGACTGGTACAGTTCCTGCTCTCCAACCCCACAAATGATGGTGGACAGTGGGATATGCTGGTTAACATTATTGGTAAGAGAACTGGTCACTGGTTTGAGAGATGAGGAGTGAAATAGAAGAAGAAGTTGAGGCTACCACGGTGCCATTAGCCCCTGTGTTTTGTAATCAATGACCTTTTTATCCAAGCATATAAACTTTAGGTGCAAATCTTGTCTGGGATCCTCACTCCTTCATATTCCTGCTGACAAAAGAAGGTCAGAAGATCAGCAGAAGTAACTTGATATCTCAGACCTTTTTCCTTTAGTAAAAAGGTTCAATCTCCTTTTACTTTAGTCATCAACTCAACACCATTTGGTTGTATCCATGAATACAATTTCTTGGGCATGTGGTAAGGAAAAAACACTGCTAGAGCAGGGTGTGTCTAGAAGGCAGAAGCAGAACTACAGAGCTGCAGCCTGAAGAAAGATGATATAAAGATCAGTGAAAGGGAAATTATGTGGAATGTAGCAATGCTGGTCTTGCAAAATCCAGCCCAAGTGGGATCTTTCTTACACTGATGAAGCAGATACTTCTGTGTCTGAATTACACTAGCATTTGCTTTTGTCTTGTGAAACAATGTGATGCCTTTGTAAATCAACAAGCCAATAATGGAAGTTTAGAATCACAAAAGGAATTTGTTGCTTTGAAGCCTGGAGGTTACTTTTTTCTATCCAATTGTTATGAATATTTCATCAGGGCAGAGAAGATTTTGGATGCTGCTGTAATATCCAGAGCCTTGTGTGGTGTGATCCTTGACTGGGACTGTAATGAAGAAAGTACTTGAGCTGTTGCTGGTGTTTTGTAGATGTTGAGGAGGAAAGGAGCCTGGGAAGTTCACTGATTTGCTTTAGATATAATACATGGAATAATGCAGAAGAGACACAGTTCTTTAGAAGATATTTCAGAAGTTTGATTTTCAAGTCATCAGTTGTTTCTTCTGGCAAGAGCTTTTTAGAAAGCACAAGTTAATTCAACAGTTGCAAGTTCTAAATGACACTGAGCAGTTCAGGGATTCCATCTTTTGGGATCCCTGTGGAATGCTCATCAGAGGTTAAGATTTGGTCAAATTTAAATATAAACTTGAAGCCTTTAAATAAAGGACATCCCTTTGTAATCTCTGCACACAACCTAACTATTTTTAGCTTTTCTGTGGGAATAAGCAGAAGCACTAGCATCTACTGACAATTAACCAATTAACCTATAGCTTTATTACTTTCTCCTAGAAAAGTATGGTGTTGTCCCCAAGAAATACTTCCCAGAGTCTCATACCACAGAGGCTTCTAGGAGGATGAATGAGATCTTGAATCATAAGGTAAAACTGATTTAGATTATATTAAGGGGGAAGGGAATAGGAATGGGAATGAACTTGTTCCAGGTGTTCCTATCAACTTCAGCTTCTCTTTATTGGCCAAAGTACCAAGTGTATCAGCAACTGAACTGGCTTCTGTTCAAAAAGCAGCCTAAAACCTCAGCAAGGTCTCACATTCATCTTGAAACATGGAGAGGAAAGGTGTGTACATGGAAGATTTTGGCCATTGCCAGGCCTCAGTAGCTTGGAATTTTACCCCATGTTGTACTTTCCTAATTGCTATTAATCCTCAAATTTGCAAAAAGTTAGTTCTTGTATTGTTCATTAAGTCTATTTCTGCAAAACTAGCACTTGGTGTCTAGGTGACTCTTCTCTGTCCCCTCAGTATTTTATGTACCAGAACTGCCAAATTTGATGAAAAAGATGGGGAAAAAAAGGTAGTTTCAAAGCACTGAAGCTTAAGAATCATCTTTCAGTCCAGAAGAGTGCAGCTTGGAAGGAAAGTATAAGGAGGCTTCTTGAACTAGAGAGATTAATTGATGTAGGAAGATGCTGGTGTAGGTAGATGGATACAAAGGCAATTAAAGCATTTTTTTATAGTGGGCTGTGAGTGTTTTTTCCAGGTTGTATGCTGCATGCTTGGGGAAAACTGCCTGCTGAAATCCACATAAAAAATGTAAAATATGTGCTGAAATGAGCTTAGTCATAATAAATGGTGTTAATGTTATTCTAGTCTTGAATATTGCAAACCAGCTGCTCTTGTGGGAGCCCCGCTCACTGCTCCTGGTCTTATGGATGGTGACAGTAATGGGAAGCATGTGCTCTTACTGCAGCTCTGCACGCAGTGGGGAAATGCTCCCTTCCTTCTATCAACCAAGAGATCAATTATACATTAGAATTGCAAAATAAATTTACAGTATGAAGGCTCTGTGTGAGTCAGAGAGGTAATAAATGTGGATGTTGCATCATCGGTGGGCAAGAGAAATAGAGCCTGAAGAAAAGCCAATGGCTGTGAGCTCCCAGGATGTGGCTGGAAAGCAGTAGTTGAGTTGCAACTATTTGTGTCTGGTTTTGTTTTAAGTAATTTAATTATCTTGGATGTTTTTTTTGAAGAATCACTATCTAACAAAGCCTTCTGAAAGGAGTTTTCTTTACATTTTTAAGATGTGCCATGAACAGTCAAGTAGTTGCTTGAAACAACGAGAAGTCCTGAAAACTGGGTAGATGGCACTTTTCCTACTTTTCTACTAAAATTACTTTATCTTCAAACAGATGAGAGAATACTGTTTGAGGCTAAGATACATGGTGGATAGTGGAACAATGAAAGGAGAACTTTGTGCTGCAATGGACACCATGATAGAAGAGGTAAATAGACTTGTGTGATGTGTATCTTGAAATGTGATGCTAGAATGGGTGAGATTTCTTGCTTACTCATGCTCTGTAGCTCTTGCATCAGCCAAAACAAATGCCATTTGCCTATTTAGGAATGTTTTGTATGGCAACTTGCTTGGAGATGTTCAAGTGAGTTTTTTGAAGAGCCTTGTTGTTTATTTCATCCTGAATTTTTATAATACTTTCAAACTACTATCTTGAATCTTTATAGATTCCAGAACTGTGAGATTTTACTTCTGCATTTTTGTAGGAAAGTAGTATTTTTGTATCTTAAGAGAGATCAAAATACCAGGTTTTTCAAATAGTAGGAAAGAGGAAGATGGAAAATTGCATTAGTTTTGACCATAAAATCTTGCAGCACAAGTGTTGTTGCAGAAATTCCCCACAAGAGAGCAGAAAAGAACAATAAAAGGGAATTCTCTCTGTTATAGAAAAGAGTTGAACACAAGGCTGAATCCAGCTGTGGTCTGATACTGGAAGGCAGTGGAGGAGAATTCCCAGCATCTCTTTCTGGCTGTGTGAATTCAAATCCATCAGATCTGTAGTGTGCATGGCCCTCTGTCTGTGTAGTTAGTAGTAGTTCTCATAGTATGAGAAATAAATAGCCAAATTTGGCTCAAATAGCCAAAAGTCATTTTAAAAGTTCAGGCTGTTTTAGTTTGACCAAGTGCATACATTTTTTTTTTTAAAAGTGTGTATTTCATTTGCTTCCAAAACAGAGTGCAAAGCGACCCAGTGGTTTTGATGTCTGCAGTTGAAATGTGCAATTTCACCTGACTTGCATGCTTTAAGAACACTTATTTTTAAAGGTTTTAGATCACACTTATTTCATGTTTTATGATATTGCACCTGTTCTTGTATATGGCAAAGCAGAACTTGATTTTGCTGTGAAGTTTTATTTGCATACCAAATCTTGGTTTGCTGGTGCTGGGAAGCAGTGCTTGAGCTAAAATGGGGAAGTTCTACTGGAGCATAAGATTAAATATTCCCTCCAGAGCTACATAAACATTCTTGTTACCAAACCAGTGCACAGTGGGTCAGTTGTTGGAATCAGTGCAGTGCATGTGACTGAGTTTGCCTTTCCTTACTGTTCTCCTTTGTAGACTTTTCCTTATCAGAAGTGTCCTTTTCCCCTCCACATTGACTTTGGTTTTTAGCACAAGCCACTGCATCTTTGCCTTATCTTGGCTCTAGTTACTTCTATAGTGATAAGTCACCTCATAGTTTAAATGTCTGCTTATTTATTGATAGTGGAAGCTTGTGAGATAGTAAAAGGTGGCCTGTGATGGGTGTGGTGGCAAAACAATTGAGGGAGGCCATTCCCAGGCTCCACTGCATCTGCCAGCTTGAGACTTCTGTCTCCATCATTTTCCTTCCTTTGGCTGGAGGCTGTTTGCTCCCTGCCCTCCTTTTTGGCATTTTTCTTATTTTGTTTTTATAGCCTCATCTCTCACCATCTGGGGTTATCTGAGGTAATGTGGGTGTATCCACAGCAAATGCTTCCTTTTGTGCAGGCTGTGTAAAATTAAATATTTATAGTAGTTTAGGGGTTTACATTTGCTCTTTAACATATTTATTGAGAAATGTCTCAGTTCTTCCAGTTAAGCCCACACCCTGTTTCAACCCATAATTAATCTCTTCACTTGTTTCCTTAAATTGCTTGGAGCCAGAACACCTTTATTTGTGTTTTGTGCATAGCTTGTGTTACTTAGCATGAACATTGCACTCCTTTTGCCATTCAAACCTGTTTAATTTTCTGTCTTCAGATTACCTGTGGCAGATACTGCTAAATATCCCTAAAGACAGTCACCTGGTTACACTGCCTGTGAGTTAGCACATTTTCTGATAAGCCTTGTGAGAAATCACAGGAGTGATTCTTAAGTACTCTTTCATATTCTGATTTATAGAGAGGCTGATGACTTGAAATCTGGTCAACTTTATCTGCTAAAAATCAGTAGAAAGCTGCCAGCTGCAAAGGAGGTGACACTCAGCAGGCTGGCATCTTGAAATTAATTACATAAAGTGCCAGCTCTACCCTAAGGGAGACATTGTTAAATGTATTAAAACAGACAAAAAGATTATTCTAGGCTTTTGAAAAGAAGCAAAGGTCCATCTTTGAAATACAAATGGACATTAGAGGAAAAAAAGCAATTAGTACAAGGGAAACACTCAGATAAAAATGCTTTGCTGTATGGGTGTTGGAAGGTCTGGTTTGTCTCTGTGGGGTGAACCACCTAGTGGAACAGGTGATGCTGAATGCTTAAGGCTTTCTAGAATCAGTTTGGTAAAGTTTCTCTTGCCCTGGGAAATAATCTTGTTGGAAGAATTATTTAGGCAATGTTGCAATGAGACTGGGCTATTGGCTTTTCCATTTGGCTGCTGCATTCCTAGGGTAACCTGGAATATTTATGCTCACCTTTAAGCTGCTGTTTTGCCTGATGGTTTCTCTGGGAACACAGTGTGAGAATGGAGAAAGATAATATTGGTTTGGTTTGGGGTTTTCTCCTGTGGCCTTTCGATTTTGAACTGTTGAAACACCTGGATTTCCAGAGCTGAATGCAAGTAACTCCTGTCTGTATATTATGTATATTTTTCAGAGGTGGCTTTAAGATCCCAATTCTCCAGCTGGTTCTGACATGGAGAAATCCATTAATCAGTGGCATTGCTGTGGTAGGAGAGGCAGACCTGCCTGTTTCAGCAAGTTCACAACTCTTTGCCTTTCTCTCTCTCTCCCCAGGTGTTCAGAATAGTGAGCACCTGCCTGGGCAGCCCTCCGGAGACTTTCTGTTGGGAGTTCAGGGATAAGGAGAAGATCTACCACAAGTATGGCCCCATGACACCCCTCCAGTTCTACACTGAGCATGTGAAGCCTTACTTCAACATGGAGGACAAGGTTGGGGATGCTGAGAGGCAGTAGCTTCCCAAGACCTTTTTTCCTGCTAAGCCACTTATTTTCCACTGTTGCAAGTGTATTGCCCACCCCTACATCTGCACCATGTGGGATGGGTGATGCTCCCACAAGTCAGACACAGCCCTGTGTTTATTCTTCCTGTTCTCCTGTTTGTACTTGACCTGTCAATTAGCTGAGATCATCCATGGTGATTCTGTAATGATAAAATGTATAATGAGCAAATCACTCAAAGTGCCATAAGACAGCCACTAGAGAGCAGGAATAACATGCAAAGCTGCTATGCTGCTTAAGGTTAAAAAACCTTTTTTTTTCAGCCAAATGGCTTGTTTGCTAGATGGGATGGACAGCTGAGACAAAAGCAACTCTCTGAAATCCATTTAGATTTTGCTAGATTTCAGCTAAGTTGCAACTTTGACATCTTGGGTTTTTTTGGCAGATTTGTCTTGTGAATGATCCTCGACCTCAGAACCCATACAACAGGCTGTATACAGTGGAGTACCTGGGCAACATGGCAGGAGGGAGGAGAACACTCTATAACAACCAGCCTGTTGATGTCTTGAAAAAATTAGCTGCAGCATCTATTAAGGATGGCGAGGTTTGTTTGGTTTCTTCATGGATGGGATGGTGCAACTCTTGTCATGGTAAACTGGGAGGAATATGGCCTGGACATGACCCTTCCTTCTGTTTGTAGGCTGTGTGGTTTGGCTGTGATGTTGCAAAGCACTTCTATGGCAAGCTGGGAATCAATGACCTGAATATGTAAGTACAAAATCAAAGCAGAATTTGGGATGTTTGGTTACAACATGAACAGTCCTTGAGATACTTATGAAAATAATTTGATACATATTTGGGATTATATACCCCAAAGGAGTATAATTGAACAGCAATAAATTCTGTCACTTTAAGTTGAAATCTTAATCCCTTAAAGATGCACTACAAGCAATGATTAAATATTAACACATTGTCTAGTATGTGGTAAGAGAAACTCCTTAAACTGATCAGTGTTTGCATTTATTCTGACACTAAAAGTAATTGAGCTTGGGTGCTGGTGCACTGGCTCCTGGTTGATGGTGAGATGATGGTGATAATTCTCCCTGCATTTTTTAATTTTTTTTTTAATGCTTATGTGACTTTCCAATAGATTTAATCATGAGCTGGTGTTTGGTGTTTCCATCAAGAACATGAACAAAGCAGAACGATTAATCTTTGGAGAATCAATGATGACCCATGCCATGGTCCTGACAGCTGTCACTGAGAAGGTAAAGTCTCTCCCTCCTGATGTTCTGATGCTTGCAGGGCTGTGCTGGAATGTTCTGGCAGCTTGGTTGTGTTCTGGGCTCACTGGCAGTGTGTAAGCTGTTCTGCATGTGTGGCACAATACCCTGGTGCACAGGGCTTAGGTTGCTGCTCTCCCTGTGTTTTGTGTGTCAGTGTTCTGAACTGCAATTGCTTAACAAGGAGGAAAGAATTTTAGATAAGTCAAAGGCTCCTTTCCTTCTGCCTACAAGCTTTTATTGGAGAAAGGTAAAAGAAAGTAAGCTTCTAGTTTCAAAATACCAGATAACCTATCTTAACTGATTTTTAAATACATATTCTGTTTTATCTTGCTGAGCTAGAAACCTTGTAAAAGAGCAGGTGTTTCCTACTGTGTCCCACTGCATGTTTGTCCTGGCTACATTTTGTAGCATGAAGCTTCTGTTACAAGGCCAGTAAGAGGCACTTTGTAACAGTCCTAACCTCCTGCAGTTCACTGGCATGTGACCCCTGACCTGCTCATAATTAGGAAGGAAAATGGTGTCCAAAATAGCTTTGTGGCAGACAGTAGCCTGAGATGAATCCAGTCTGCTCCTGGCAGTATAACAAAGCACATATGAAGTAAAAAGAACCATGTGAAAATTTACAACTCAAGGTTATCTGCAATGTTGATGTTTTCCACTTATTTCCAGAAGTTGTCATCATTATTAAAGTTTCTTTAAAGTGATCTCTTCCTGTCCAACACAACCTTGGCTTGAGAAGTAACAGCTTGCATGTAAATGAAAAAGTTTGCTTGAATTCTGGAGTTTAGGGCTTTGAGAATGGGCTGCTGAGTCATAAGAATTTTTACAACTCTATATAATTTTTCCTGTTGTGTTCTGCATTCTGAGCTATTAAGACTTCCATTTGCATACCAAGTAGCTTGAACACATCTTTATCCAACTGAAAAATAATTTCATTTTTTAAGTGATACTTATCTAGTGTTTAAAGCCTATTTATCTATTCACAACTTAGTGTGTGTTTTTTACAGACTGTAGCCAGTCACTAGCAGCTACAGACTGTGGTCTATTTTTTTAATTAATTTTTTACATGCATAAATTTATAGATGCATAAAATCTGATCAAATATAACATATCTTAAAGAAAAAGATCTGTGTATGATGGATAGTTTCTCTAAATTCAAATGATTGTTTAAAATAAATTATCCTAGAAAAAGCTCAGCATTTAGAGGCTTTTCCACATTCAGAATGGACTAAGTTGTCCTCCACCATATTGGAGGTTTATTCTTCAGCTAGATTCAAGTGCTTGCACTTGCTCTTACTAATACCACTCAAATTGTTACAGCTTCTTCATTTTCCTTGTCCCTTCCCTCTCATTCCTCATTCAGGCAAACTGTGCTGTGCATTCTGCATTTCAGGAGACCTCCATGCCCTGGCAGGGGATAGGGAAGCCTGTTGAAATTCTGTCAGTCAGTTAGGTCCAAACCTGAATTTAGTTAAATTTAACTTCTCTGGTTAAAATAGTAGTTAGTGCAGGCTGTCTTCTTGACCACATTTCCTCCTGTTTTATGTAAGTGGACAATTGGTCCAGAAAATTACATTTTTTTTTTCTGACCACTTGCAAGAAAACCATTGTCTTGGAACTTGCCAGTGCTTGTAAACTTTTGGGAGTGGAGCTTTGTGGTTTGCTGGTGCTGGATTTAGACTTGGAAGGGTTGGCTCCTCACATGGTCCTTCACTACTGAACAGCCTCTGCCTTGTTTTGTCACAGGATGGGCAAGAAGATTCATTTGAAAAATGGAGAGTGGAAAACTCCTGGGGTGAAGACCGTGGTAATAAAGGTAAAGTGATTTGTAGTTATGGGAACAGAAAGCTGAACTTAGTGCTTGGAAATAAGAAGGTGGGAGGGGATTGTGCTCTGTGTCCTTCATCAGGATTTGCATGAAACAAGCCTGCAGACAGCATGTGGGTCCACTTAATTATTCCCATATTCCACACCGTATTCCTGGAAGACAAACATTCTTCACTTAAATGTGATTGGAGTAAATTGAATGTAAACACTGAATGGAGAAACAGGAAATGTCACTGGGAGGAAAGGAAACTTGACCCTGTGGTTGCAAGCTCAACTGTAGAGGCAATTATATCATTTGAGAGATGGCCATAAGTGATTGGCACTGACACTTCTTGACAGGACATTTTTTTGTCCCAAGGGCAGGAGGACAAAGTTGACAGAAGCCCCTGTGGAGGCTGGAACTCTGATTGTAGCTTAGTGGTACAGGGCTTAGATTGTACACCACAGCTTTACACAATCCATCAACCACACTGTTCATTTAGTGGATGGGAGGTAATGGGATCCAGATAAATGGAACTTTGAAGTAATGTGGCCAGTAATGGTTACCTTCCCTCCTCCTCTGTGAGGCTGAGTGGCACTGAGTCAGGTCACATGAATATTGGTATTTGTAGAGTGAACCACAAAGTACAGGACCTGCTGGGAGCAGCAGGGCTTTACCAAAGGAGTTCTAGCAAATTTAAAGCTCAAATAGTGAAGTATTTAAATTCATTTTACCAAAGTTATTTTATTACTTAAAGGTTGGTTTATTGCTGTAAAGCTGCTTATTTTTGTAAGCACTGTATACCAGTTTGTCCCTGTCAAAAAACCCAGCAGCATTAGGAGTTTGACAAGTGTGGTAGGGATGCAGCAAAACCTTTGCTATTTTGTTGCTCATAAAACTTTGCAGAACACAAGCCTGAAATATCTGGCAGTAGTATTCTGGAAGCATGGAAGTACTTCTCTTCTGAAATATGAGGAATTCCAGTAGGGATGTAAACTCATCTTTCAATAAAGGGAAAATAGATAGGAAATGCTTTGCATATCAAATAAGAGTCCCTTCCACAAAGTGCACTGTATAGAAATGCTTTCTTCTAGTATGAAAGCAGAAATAAAGATTTCACTGCAATATTTCTAAGTGTACTAAAGTTCTTGGTAACAGAACTAAGCTTAGATCTATAAATTATATATATCTGTGTCACCTTTGGGACCTTGTGCTGACTGTGGCTGATACACTTAATCTTCCTGAGTCATATGTGAAACCTAAGTGGTTTATTTTTTTTAAAGAGGGTATGGCTGGTTCCAGCTTGTGCTATGAAGAGCTGTAAACTGTTCTGGCTCCAGCATCTCTTTTAAAAAAAGATTTTAACTTATTTTGGTTGCTTTTCTGAAGATGGTGCTGAAAAGGTGACCTGTGGCATGCTTGCAGTGTTTACCTCTGGTACAACAGGCACTAGCAACAAAGGGCTCAGTTCAGATGCCAGGTTTTCTGCATGAACTTGCTTTCCTGTTGATGACTCCAAGCCTGCACTATTGTTCCTTTAAAAAGTTTTTTTTTAAGTGGGGTGGAAGTGCCAGCCCAGCATGGCACATGGCAGGCAGTGTGGAGGGAAGGGTGAGTCACATCTCAGCAGTGGTTTAGGAAATTGCTTCTAGTTGCCTCCCTGCTCAGCCTGGGAATGACCCAAGGGTGCTTCCCTGGTGGTTTTTGGGGGCTGCTCTGACCTCCCCCAGCCTGAGGGGAGTGGGGCTGATGCTGTAAGAGCATTTCTGCTTTGCTCTGCCATGGTCTGCAGTCAGATTCTCTTAAGTGATTGGACAGGAGGAAGATCTCCAGGATTTTTTTATCCTGTCCTGTCTGAAATGGGCTGGACACAGACCCAGCCATGGCAGGATGAGCTCACTGATGAACGTGCCAAGCCAGGCTCAGTGTGTTCAGGGTGTAACACAATACTCATTGCTGGCAACATTTTTCTGTTACACATTAATCCCAAATGTGCTCACAAGTTTCGGTATGACTGAAGTTTCCCAGGATGTTTGGGGTTTTCTTCTGGGAATAGACTATTTTCAGAAAATTCTGGTTTGGGATGTGTTCTTTGAGTAAGCTTTTGGTATTTTATACATGAACAGCTAACTAAAAGAATATTTTTGGAATGGTGTAGTCATTTATATGTGGCTCCTTGCTCTTGCAGTAGTGCCTGTTCTCAGCTGTATACCTTGACAGCAAAGTAGCCTAAAAAAATTTTTAGTCCTGCAAAACAATTAAACTGTTGATGTTCAGCCTGCAAGGCAATGTAACAGTAGTAAAATGTACTTTGAAATGTTGGATCCAGTAAAGAAGCCAAATCAGTACTAAAAAGGCACATCAAAACTTTCTTATCTCCATATAAAAAGCAGCAACTATTTTTAAAGCAACTTCATGTATAATAGAGAATTTAAAATATAAAAATGTCAGGTTAGTCATGCTTCTATTGTCAAAACATTTGAGACACTCCAGATACTTGATTTGTGATGTTAGATGCTACCAGTGTTGGAGGAATGCTTCTAGGAAGGAAGTGCCTTTCTTGGTTTGCTTTGCAACTGTTCAGTGTGGACTTTGGTTAGAACTCCAAACATTCTGGAGCTCACAGGTGTGTCAGCAACTTCGTGCTAGACATACATGCCCTTCAGCCCAGGTTCAGAGTTGCTTGTTGCTAGAACTGGACAAAAAAAGTCTCAATTTGTGTGCATGCCACCCATGTGAATTTCTGGTGAATCACTGTCATTTATTTATTTTTGTGTTGGTAGATATCAGGGTCTCTGGAAAGTTGTGCTCACTGTCTAGATTTTGTTTTGCTTAGGGAGTTGCCTGGAAAAGTGCCTTAACAAAAGCCTAGGAAGTTTGACAATTTCAGACTTCTTTCAGGGAGGTGAATCCCTGAATGATTTTTCTTGGCTATGACCAAACAACCAACAGGTGAGCTAAAGGCAGGTGAACAGAACTTCCTTCAGAACTCATTGTCAAACATGAGAAGAGGTAACTTGAGAGGGTTTCCTTCCCTCCCTCCTGTCCTGCATTACCCTCTTCCTTGCCTAGCTGGTGTAGGAGGGTGAGGATTTATAGATTGTCCCATCTCTCTCCCCATGCCACTGAGTCTGCTTGGCAGTGATTTTTCTTATCTGCCTTGTCAAGGCATTGGAAGCTGTGCCTGGGTAACTCCAGTGCAGAGAGCCAGAACACTCAGCCAAGGATAATGTTAAACTGGGTGCATCCCAGTTGAGGCCCAGTTGGGTGTGGGGGATACACGTAAGCCCCAACTCCATTATTTATTGGACAGGATGATAAAGGGTACAGCCTGCAAGAAAACACCAGAGACTAGACTTTGAGTCATTAAAAAAACCCAAATTGCTTATCTTTGGTAGGAAATAGAAGTGCTTTGTCATGTGGGATCCCTCTTGCTTTTTTCTGAGCACAGACTGAGGTGCCAGATAACACTTGTTGCCCCAGATTTGCAAGGTGCAGGACTGGAAAGGCTGATTCCTGGCTTGGGTAGCATGGGATGAAGTTGGTTAAATGCTTAAGCTCTGGTGAGGGCAGAACTGAATTCTTGTGGCAGTGTGTGTCCTGGAGAAAGGGGAGTCCTGGGAACATCCTGGCATTGCCTCCTGAATATTTAGTAATTATTTCTCTATCTGTTGTAAAAGTACTTCTTGGAATCCCATCTGGTTTTCCTCAAGGAACAAATACAGCTGCTGACAAACATTGCTTGTTTTTTGAGGTTAAAAAGTCACTTCCCAGTCAAATATTTCTTTTCTGTGTTTCACTGGCACTTTGTCAGCCACACAGGCAAGTTTAATTATTGTGCTTAGTCTTTTGTTCTGAAGACCTAGTACATTATTACCCTACTGTGAACCCAGCTTATCCCATTTGATATCTTTTTTTAAAAGCAAGCAAGAGGGGAGCACTAAATCAGATTATCATATCCATTTGATAGCAGTGCATCTGTTTGTTTTGGAATGAAAAGAACTTTCTTGTGGTACATGTCCAGCAAGGAGTCACCTCCCTTTTGACTCCTAATCTCTTGTACTGACTGTTGCATTCTTACTCTGCATGAAGACATTTTTAAAGATCTAAGTGTATGTCTGTATTCCTGCATCTGAATGTATCATTCCATAGGCTTGCTGGGACAGGCTGCTCTGTGCATTTGGTCTTATTATGGAGGAGTAAGGCACAAATACAAGGTGGTTTACATAAGACCCTTTGGGAACTTTTGAGGACTTTATCTTCAGGTGCCTAAATCCTAGGCTATGCAGTAATTTTGCAGATGGTTCATCCTTGACTGACCTCTCCCTGACCAGCAGTTTTCAGTTTTAAAATGCTGCATGTTCAGGTTTTCCTTTGGGTAGGTTAGAGAAGTGTGGACCACAGACTGCAGTTCTGTTACAAGATGATCCTGTTTCAAGTTCTTTTTGGTATTATGGCCATAACATACAAGTGGTGTGAGTAGAAGCAACTGATTTATTGCCTGAGGAAAAACTCCATTGTGTACCCTTGCACAGAAATGCAATGAAGTTTTCTGTTTTTCACTTTTGCCTGTTACTTGGATGGAATGTGGAGCTCAGAGTTGCCTTAGGCAGGCTCTTAGGTTTGTGTATTGCTGCATATAAAGGCTGTGTCTCCTTTTAATGAAGAAATTGATAATGGCTTTCATTGTGACACTGGGCAGAGGCCTTCTCAAAGAGCAACCTCACTTATTTGCATGTTCTGAAGCTCTGCTTGATGCTTCCTTCTTGTTCAGACACTGTGATCCTAATCAGCTCTGTCAAGCTTTGAGATGCAGGATGTCAGTAGCAGAGTTCATTATCCTCTCAGGGTGCAATTACTTGTTGGCTCTTGGGAGTGAGAGGTTTTTGTGTGTCCCAAGAACTCATATCCTGAAGAGAGAATAATCAAGGCAGCTCCCTTTGGCAGTGATTCCAAAATGGCTTCTAGCTCGGATTACAAATGATAGGGTTTTTAATTTATGGGAATTATCTGATCTCTTGCTTTAGAAACAAGATGGCGTAGATAGGTGCATTTATTGTCCATATTCTTTGGACATTTTCTTGTTTCATTTGATTGTGAGATTATACTGTATAAGGACATAAGGGACTTTATTACATAAAGCCTTCTCATCTGTCTTCTAAATCCTTGCTTTTCTCCAAGTCACTCTTATTTTCAGTTCACCTTGAATAGCTTGTTTCTAATATAGCTTTCTGCTAAAACCTGTGATACTCTAAATGTGTCTCTCCCCCTGCCACCCCCTTTGAGTTCAAAGGCTGTTCACTAAAATTCTCAGCAAGAATTACTGAAAAAATAAGATTTAGTTCAGTCACAGTTATTCAGATAGCTCTGAGGAAAGCAGATGGCCTCCTTTTACCTCAGGAGCTAAACCAGCAAAATTTTCTGCATCACTGTATTAGAATAACAGAACTGCTTCTCTGTTGTAATGAACTCTTTTCATCCCCAGGTTACCTGATCATGACTGATGACTGGTTTTCTGAGTACGTGTATGAAGTTGTGGTGGATAAGAAGCATGTACCAGATGACATCTTGGCAGTGATGCAGCAGGAACCAATTGTTTTGCCAGCCTGGGACCCTATGGGGGCTTTAGCCAAGTGAACTACAGAGTATTTGCCTCTAAATGGTCAACCAGAAGTAGATGCAATAGAGAATTCCAGTGGTTGGAAGCCATAGCCAAATGATGATGTGACCAAGCACTCAGCATGGTCCATATTCTTGAAATATAAGTTAAGGATCTTTGGGAAATAGCGCTTTACTGACTTGGCTGAATGAAGCTCTCAGACAGGCTACTCTGCAAAACTAAAAAGGGAAAAGGAAAAAAAACCTCATCGTGAAAATATATTACAAGTGCTGTCAATGGCAGTTTGATTTTACCTTAAATTTTTAAATTAAAAACGGCTTTAACTCAATAGAATTATTTTGACAAGTGTTTTCACTGGAAAAGATGGCCATAAAAGGCCTTCCTTTAGAATTAACAGCAAGGTGATTGTTAGAACAAATACATCAAGGTACTTATAAATTAACCATCCATGGTGTGACTTGTACCATAGAAGAATATCCAAACTATTTTATATATTTACATTTTTAGTTTTGCTGAAGTGCTGGAGGGGACATAAGAACTGAAACTGTTAAATTACCTTTAGAAAAATTTTTCTTCCAGCAGAACTGGAGGGGAAAAATTGTTTCCTTGAGGTTTCCAGTTTGTTGGTTTTATTCTTCCATTACTGAGCTAGGACTGGATAAACCATGTCAAAGTCCAGTGCTATGTCTGTGTGCACAGGGGCGCTATTTTTCAGTTCTGTTAGCAAGAACAACCATAAATGTGTTCACAGGTGGAGTTAGTGTCATGCTTAACAGAAAAAAACCCAATGTTTTAATTGCTGCATTTTATTTGGATGTTTAAAAATAAAAAAAAACAAGATGGTGCTATGAAGCTTTTGAATAAACACTTTCTAAAGTGACTTGTACAGTTCTGTTTTGTTTTTTAAAGGACTCTCATGAACTTAATGAAGTGGAGAGATATTAGTGGCCTAGAAACAAATCTAAGAGAGCCAGAATCTGAACATCTCAGGAAAAGATGCTGCTTGATGAAAGATGCACCTCTCACTGAACAAACACAGTATTTCATTCACTACAGGCATTTCATTTGGTGATGAGCACAGTACTAATCCTTTGATTTAAAGGGTGCTGAAACTCCAGGCTGACTGTCCTGAAGATTTTCCTGTTCTGTACAGGCTATAATCATTGGCAAGTAAAATGGTAAATGAGGATAAAGAACCACACTGGAACACAACTGCCAGCTACTGGTGTCAACCAGCAGCAGGAGGTTATTGTTGCTGTCCTTGAGTGATGTGTTTAGGAGTCTCTGCCCTTTGCAGTATTTTCTGTTAAGGTAACAAAGCTGTTCTGGAGAAGTACAGCAGGGATCTCAGCAGTACTAATATTTGATACCCTTCTAGTGAAATTCAGCTTGTTATCCTGAGCTTGGGTCAAAAGGTTTTTCTCAAGACCTGTGAGGGTACATGAGCAAATGGATGTTGCTGTCAGCTTGGCTTTTCTAGTAGCAATGTTTATGAGCAGTAAAAAGCTTCTGTATTTTCCTAATCTAGACAACTCCAATGTTCAGACCTTTTTCTGTGGCTTGGAACAGGCAGATGAATCTTTCTTGCTTTCTACAGTGCTGAGTGGCAGAAGTGTGCATCATATGCACATCACCTCTTGTGAAAGTGTGAGCATACATTTTCATTATCAGAATATTGTTGAATAGCTTAGTTGTCAAATATAATTACCAGGTTGTCTTCATTGTCACAATTTATGATTTAAACTCTGTTTATTAAACTGTGATCTCTCTCAACCCATGCAAATGTTTGTACAAGAAGCAGTGCCTAGCCAGGAGTGTGCAGAACAAGTGTGAGCTGAGTTTGAGGGGTGTGGAAAGAAAAATCCAGAAGCATCATGGTTTGTCACATATTCCTGTAGGAAAAATTAATGTGATATTGGTGTGTATAAACAGAAAAGCCTCCAGTATATATAAAATTACTCAGCTCTGCTTAAGACCATTGTGGGTGAGCTGGATTCCAGCATCCAGATTAGGGCATGGAACACGGGGGAAGTGCAAACTGAAATAAGTGGCAAGACTGATCAGAGGACTTGAATCTATGCCTAGAAAAATCTGTGCCATGGTGTTTAGTCAGAGAAAAGGGGTGGTATCATGTTTTTTTAATTCGTAAATGGATGCTTTAAAAGAGGAATTTTGTACCCACTGCTCATGATAAATTGATAAAGTCACATTCTTCAATTGCAGCAAGATTTACTGAGATTAGGAGAAGCTTTCTGGTAATAAAAATAAAGAACAGGTTGCCTGAGGATGTGTGATGGATCTTTAAGAATAGGTTATAGAACATGTCAGAAATGGCATTGGCAGAGTTGATCCTTTTGGCAAAGGAGTGGGACAGAAGATATTTTGAGGTCCCTTTTGGCTTTATTTGATCTGTGATGCATAGTCTCTCTCTCTCATGCTGTTTTACTTGCATCAAGACAAGTAAACAGTTTTTCTTGTACTTGTTTCTGAACCCTGGTGGCTCTGAAACAAAGCCAAATCTCTTGGGAAGCTCTATTATGGACAATATTTTGATTATGACTAATACATGTGGTGGTTAGGGGGCTATTTTTTTTTTCCTTCTTCCAAAAGGTCAGTATTTTAGCTTTTCAAAATTTTTTTGCTTAAGACATTACACCAGTTCTTCTTTTTCCTTTATGCTATGATAGAGGAGATAGCAGCCAACAAGAGTTAACTTTTTCTCAGGGGTTTAACTTTTTTTTTGTCCATGGCAGCACTAATGAGGATTGAGTTTGACAAATTAAAAATGGCTTCCAAGCCTATTTTTGCTAATTTTAGTACTACAAAGTATTTTCCAGCATGTGCTTATCTCAGCAGCTCTTGCCCAGGTACTTCCCTGTACAGCTCATACAATAGTATGTTGTTGTTTTCCTTCCCTTCAAATTAGCACAGAAAATCCACCTGGCTAAAACATGTTATAAGAATTGAAGCCAATCTCATAGGAACAGTTTTGAGTTTATGCCCAGCAGTTTTAGGAGTTCTTTGTAAGCAGGAATGGAAAAGAGAGGGGAAATACAAATCCCAAAGCAGTAGCTGTATTTCTTCTACTTTGAGAACTAAAGGCAGTTGAACAAACAGCTCTCAGGTTCATGCTAATGATGCTTTATAGTTCAAGACTGGCACAATGTTAGGTGGGATAATCCCTGTTTTGCTGCCTGGGTGAAAACAGCCCGTGAAAACCAGTCCTGTGTCTTTGGTAAGAATCAATATCTGTGCACTCTTGCTAAGCAGCTGTCTTTGTTATCCATAAACCACTGTCATTTTACTGGCAAGTGGGCTTGTTTTTAAAAAGCAGTTTGAAACATGAATAAAATCAGTTTAAAATGGTTTTCCATTACAGCTCCTGTTGATGTGATGTTTACTGGATCACTCTGCTGTTCTGTCCTAAAGGAAAAATCATTAATGTGATCAGCAGCCCTCAACTAGGGGATTAAGAATTGAGACAACTGAGCAGATGATTCAGGGGCCATATGTTCTGTAGAGAGGCTGGGGAAGGTCTCAGTGTCCTGTGTAGCAGGAGGTACAGATGGATCTAAAAGACCCTCAGCCTCTTAGGTGTGTGGAAGTTGGAGTACAGCTGAGATATAGATAAGCATGTAAATACAGCTCAGATATAGATAAGCATGTAAACAGACCACCTAACTCCTGTCAGTTTGCAAGAAATGGTTCAGAGATGCTCAACAATTAAACTTTTTCCAAGTGATGGAATAGAAATCATGGAGGAATTAGCCTAGCTTGCTGTGGGGCTTGTCACTCAGCAAAGAAAGCTCTCTGCTTTATAAGCTGTAAACCTAGATTAAAAAATTGACACCCAACTGATGAAAAGATGCTTAGGTTAGAATAAAAAAATACCGAAGCTAAAGAATCCCTTCTGTGTTTCAGTTTTCAAGTGATGATTCAAAGACAGTTCCTCTGAAAGGTGGGAAATATTGACTGATAATGTTATAAAGGTCAACTATACCAGATTCGAGCAAAATTCAGAATATAACAACCACTGCTAACTAAGAAAAAGAAGAGGCAGCAGAAGTTATAGTAGTGGCAATACGTAGGTTTTCAGAATCAGATTTCTCCACCCAAATACTCTCTCAAAACAGAGAGGAAAGAGTAAAACCTCTCCAAAACCCACTTAATTCCCAGATGGATATCCCAGCACAGTCAGTTTAGAAAATAGCAGGGAAGGACAATTAAAATTTCTTTTATGCCAAAGCCAACCTTAATAGCTTCAAAACATAGTCTGATTCCTAACTAAGCAAAGGACAGGAAGAAATAAATATTTTATGGATTTGTTTGTTTTGTGTTATTTGGAAGGTTGTTTCTATCCTCTTATTGGCAGTCAATCAGGCATGCTGGCAGAATTATTATTAATCTCTTCTTAGTACAGCTGGTATTACTGTTATTAGGTAATTTGATTGATGCTCCCCATTCCTATGCTGGCATTGGTAACTGGAATCTATGGAGAACTGTGGAAGTGTTTGAAATCCTGTTTTGTGTAAAGTCCATTTTCTTCCTCTTGTTTTTTCACTTTCCGTAAATCATTAAAAATTTTGCCCACCAATTCATAGAAGATTTAATGAAAGTCTGGAAGTGTCTCTATACAGGACCTGGAAGTTTTCACATATGGGGTAAATAAGTGTCATGAAGTTGAGGGGTCTGCCTGAAATCTCAAGTCTGTTATTTATTTTATGCCCCAAAGGCTCCAGACTGTTTGGCAAGAAATTAAAAAACCCAAACATGCTGCTGCAGAAGACGTTAATGAGAAAAAATAAATCAACTGAACAAAAAAGCCAGGATAAGTCATGAAAGGTGGGTTTGTGTTCTTAATATGCTGTTTTTCACGTTACAGCTTTGTATACCCAACAAAAATAACTAACTACTGACACTGAGTGCCACTGATGTGAGCAGATGAAAGCAATTTAACTGCAATAGTTGACCAAGATGGATGGTATGCAATAGTGTTTCAGAACTTGTTAAAAGAACCTACTCTGAGCAGAGGCTAAGATAGAGGAAAATATCAGACAAAGGTCACAATACCTCTAAAAATTTAAAAAAACAGAGCAAGGGGACCCAACTCCTGAAGCAGTGAGAAATTATTTCTCATAAAAGGGTAGAAAAGTGAATTTGGAAAATTCATTCCAGTCTCCCAGCAGTGGTGAGCTGGATGTCTGTATGAAAAGGAAAGCACAAATTACTTACACCATCTGTCCTCCCACCTCCCTAGAAAGAAAGAAAAAGGCTGCTAGCCAAAGCATGGGCTCTGATCCACAAATGGATCCTTACACATGAAAACATTGAACTTGGAGCTTCATAAAGGTTTAGAGAGTGAGGCAGGAAAGTATCTGTCCTTACCCTTCAGAGCAGGACAGTCCAGGGGGAAGAATGTGAACAATTACAATAAGGGCATTAACCTGTGGGGTTTTTATCCTGTTGGCAGCTAAACAGAGCTAAATAACTTTATTTTGGATAGAAGAGTTCAGCACAGCAGAGAGAAGATGAGTAACTGCTAGATATTGCTATTTTCACAAAAAGAACAATGAGTCTCTAAGACAACGAGCTTAATTTGACGGAACATTTTTAATATACTGCCCAGCAGAATTAATGGGAAAGCGAAAATTATTATTTTGGTCTAAGACTCGGTTGTTTGCAGTTGCAATACCCAGGACGTCCTTGCGATGGTGCAAGTGACACGCTGCTGCCTGCCTGCTGCTATCGTGACGGGACCAGAAGACAGAAAAAGGAAAATGCTAATTATATCCCCGTGCTTTTCAGTTTTCGGAGTTTGTTTTCTTTTCAATTGTTTGGAACAAGTCTCCGAAAACTGGCAACCACGTCCAGCAAAACTGCTGTTGCTCTAACAATTCTATTCTTATTTGTCCCCGTTCTGGGTTTCCGCTGTTTGGATTTTTTTTTTTTTTTTTTTTGCAAATCCACCACCTAAATTATGGCACTATTTTGTTGATTTATGCACCATTCCTGTGATTTATAACTTTATAAACAAACTGTAAAGTCTAGGAATGAAAAACTGCTGGGTGAAAGAAGCTGGAGAAAACAGCAAGTGTCAGAGGTTGAGCGAGATATTTTGAGGAGTGATAGGAAGAAAGGAAATTACTGTTGAGCTAAATGCTTTTTACAGAGTTTGTGCTGAATGCTGTAAAACAAAAGTAAATCTTATTTCTTTATTAAAATAATGTAAATATTCAGCTATAGAAATTATTCTTTCCAAGCCATGTTTTAATGTGATAATACCCAAGTCCTTCCTATCTTTCTCTAATCTACAGACCCACCTGCAAACTTGTAATTTACTGACTTCCCTCAAAGCTTCTGTCCTGTTTGTTGTCTCCACTCTCATCACCCTCCTGTTATTTATAGCTGGATTAATGGCCAGCAAAACTGTCCCTTACCAGAAAAGCTTCTCCCCTTCTCACTCTGCCTTCACTGGATCCTGCTCTTTAGAACGGATCAGAACAGACAAATGTAGCCACCCACCTCTAGGAGGAAAACTGAGCTGCAGCCCTGGTGAAACATAAAGTTTATTTGACTGAAGTGACGCAAAAATTCTTAAAGAGCTCTTTGGCAGCAGATTATCTGGAAATCAGACCATGTGAGGGGGACTGGTGTACAAAAACCTCACCAAGATGCTGAGTTGCCCACAGACTGAGCTCCTGAGACTCTGAAGTAAATGTGGGTGAAGGTTACTCGAGCTTGGATAACTCCAAGGGAAGAGCTTCAAACCAACCCCAAAGGTGGGTATTTTATCATTTTGTTTTTAACATTTTTAACATTGGAGGTTCACTAACTTTCACTCCTCGTTGCCTCTTTCAACTTTGGTTATAAAATCTGAAATCCTAACTAGAGTCCTAAATACTGTGTTTCATTTAATTTTAAATTAACTTTTAAAGTCTTGGAGTTATTTCTAAACTATTGGGAAAATGTACATTTCACACAGCTTTGTGAGAAAATAAGACAGGTTGTTTTTTGGTGAAAGTTTGCTTTGATTTTGCAGACTTTTAATGCTTTCTTTATTTTCTGATGTAACATATTCTCCTCTGTCTTGTACAGGCATTTGTCCAGCAATTACAAATGTTGGGAGTCAAATGCCTGTAGCAGAACATGTTATGATAATTTGAAATTACAGTTTTGGCAGTCCACATAACTGAGTATAGGGTTTTTTTAAAATCTATTAAAAAGCATTAAACTATAAGAAAAAAATAAAGAAGCAAAATCTGAAGAAAAAAAAATCAGTGCAAATTGTTGCTGATTTTTAAAGGGCTTTAAGTAAGTTTTATTAACCATATTAAATTATATTTTAGAAGGTAACTGATTCATTGTAAGTAATAAAGCTGAAGAGTATGTCATATATATATTTATAGTCAATCATGATTACTGCTGAAACCAACTGGCTTGCTGGAATAGTTTGCTAAGTAATGTGGAAGCTTCAGTGAGGAATGCAATGTAACTGAAATAGTCAGAGAAAACACATTTTGATGTGTTAAGAAAGCTGGGGGAGAAAAGGATCATGCATTTAATGGATTTGTATTCTTGGAAATGTTGCGGGATTTTTTTTAAAGTGGGTTATTATCTGTCAGGCATTTTACTAGGGAAGGTCTCATACACTTAGGCTTCATCTTCTGGTGCCTTTGGTGAGTGAATTAACCATAATTTTTTTGGACAGTACTTTTTAAACTTGACATATGGCAAGTTACTGTTGTGGGTCCATTTTCTAATTAATCAGGGTGCAATGAATAGTTACACAAATTAAGAAAAACTGCCACAAAATTGGAATTTAATAAAACCCCTAAATTATTCCACACATGGAAATGTGCAGTGTATTAAAGCTTTTTCCTACTTTCCTCCATGGAAATACAAACTGCTAATTTTTCCTTAGGAACAATAATAAGAACCTAAAGAAATGTCCATTCTGTATGTTGGTGACCTATCTGACATTAGGATTCTAACTCTTTTCCAAAACTGTGTTTGCAGCTTTGGCAATCTGTTTCTTACAGAACTTACACACCATAATGAAGCCCACCTGTGGGATAAGGGTTTCATAAAGAACTTAAATAGAACTTGGAGCCTGAATAAAGGGTCTGTAATTTGAAGCCAGACATTAACAAGTCTCTTTCAGAGAAACACCATTTGGAAACAATAGTGACTGTTTCTTTCCTTTCTTTAGGTAACAACATGACAAACATGAGTACATGCATCCAGGCACGTATGTGCAGCCTGCCTTACACTTGAGGCTACAAACACCATGTCTGTTAATGTGCAGAGTTATGGCAAAGAACAGGGCTCTATTTATTTAGTGCAATTTGCTGGGTTAGAACTCTTCCTTCAAATTTATATAAATAATTTTGAGGAAGAATACAAAAGGATTATCATTCCCGCTAAGCTTATCTGTTTCCTTGCACTACATATGAATGCTCTCAAACCAGAAAATGCATTTTCTTCCCTCCTCCCTGTTCTTTAAATGACTGTCACCAACTTGGCAGCATTCCCACTACAACAGTGTTTGTCTTCTTGACAAATTTTTAAAGGTAAAACCTTACTTTCCTGCTAACTTGAATTTCAGACTGAAACACGGACAAGATCATGATAGAAAACTCAGTAAATGTTTATACTGCCCTAATCCTGTTACCTGCAGAAGCACAGTTTTCACATCTTACCCCTATTTAGCCTTATCTGGGAATACATGAGTTAATTGGAGAGACCTCACTCCTTGTGCCACTCTTACTTTGGTAAGTAGCCTTTTATTCTCCCAGAAGGGCCACTGTCTCAGTGGAACTACTTGTTGAGTACAGTTGTACTCAGTTTTAATAAGAATGTGAGCAAGTCTTTGGAAAGCTGCAAATATCCATATATAGGATCTATTTTGTTCTCTACATACTGCAATTTTCCTATAAAATGCTCACATCTTATTACAGTGATGTGGAGAAGCACCAAATCCAATTACATTTAAAATCATTGGGATCAGGTCCTGCCCTCTATGGAAATAATTCACTGGACCCATTAATTTTGGTGGGGTTTGATGATTCTTTATCAAAAATAAGTTTTTACTCTCTTAAACTAGACTAGAGGAGCACAACAAAGAAAATCCATTTTCAGTTGTTGGGGTAGATAGCAGCTTCTGTCTGCTTTGCACCTCAGGCCTCTGATTCTGTCCTTATCAGCAGCCCTGCCAAAGCTGGGACTCAGTATCTTACTTTGTAATTATGAGTATCAGTTTTTGAATTCTGAAATACAATCTGTCACCCTTGCTTTCAGCTTGCCTAATGGAAACAAGGGAAGAGAAAAGGTATTCTAGGAACCCATTTTTAAATGAAATCAGTGTATGTGAACACAGCCACTAGCAAAAGGCATTAATATTTTGTGTTATGAACTCTAAATATGACCCATGTATTTACACCAGCAGGTAAAAGCCTGTCAAAAAAATAAGCTTTACAAAGTTCTCACTGTCACCCAGGCCACAGACAGACTAGGACTGTGTGTGGAGATATGGGTAAAGACCAGAAATGTTTACTGCTGTATGTATCAGAGTCCAGTACCTGGAAACACCCAGGTCCGTGGCTGTCAGAGAGTCACGGTTGATACTGTGGCTCAGACGTGAAAAAAGTAGCTACAGATAAACAGCACAGCCTTTTCCTGTGTGAGATTCATGATTTCTATCTTGTCATGCAAACTTCTTGCTTGTTTTTCTAGGTAAAAGTAATTGCCTTGCACTCTCTCCCTGTCTGTGGGAACTGCACTGTCACTGCAGGCTGTAGTAGGCAGCCAAGCAGCTACCTAATTTTAACAATTTTAAGTACATCGTCATAAAAGGGAGATTTAGGTCAAGTTAACAGAAATCATCTTCATGTTTGTGCTTGCTTGCCAACTGTGTAGGCTGATGTTTTGTCTTAGAGTTCAAAGTACTTTGTTATTTTGCAAGTGCTAGCATGAAAATGGACATAAGTAAGGCAAGTGTGAGCAGTGCAAGTGAGTTTTGCTAAAGGGATTCAGCTGCAACCCAGTGCATACTCCAGCAAGTATTGGTTTACAGTAACCATGAAAAAAAAATGAAGTGAAAGATATGAAAATATACAATTTTTGTAACTTAGTTGAATCTGATCATTTGGAGGTGAGTAATGACTTCTCTAGTCACACACTGTGAGGCTGAACAAACCTTGTACTGAGGAGTTTACCCCCAATAAAATGTTCTCCAGGTTACTTGAGCTTATTTGCTGCACCTCAACCTAGTTAATTTAATCACCTAGACACACTAAAAGTCAATGCTTTCCTTTAAAAATACAGAGACTAGGAAAATAATTTTGTTTCCAAGTGCTGGAAAGGTTTGTTTCACTAGATGGCAAAGCATTAAAGGAAAGGGTTTCCCACACTGCCACGAGAGGTCACTGCCTGCCTCAAGCCAGAAACACAGGGACAACATCAAGGGTGCAGCTCCCTGCTTGGGAAGAACCAGACCCCAGGACAGGGGATGCTTCGTGGGGATCACTTTGATAGAGGCAAAGGAGTGGGGTTTGTGCATCAAGGGACAAACAGGGCTTTTACATCTAGAGTGCTGGTTCAAGTTGAGCTCTGTGTGGGAGTAGTCGAAAATTGTAATTTAATTAATATTTGGTTTATGTGAACTGCGTTGGTGGCTTCATCCAAGCTTGTAGAAACACATGTCTTCAATTATCCATCCTACTGTTTTCAATGAACAAGCAAAGCAGGAAATAGTTGTGGAGGAGACACTGCACTGATGGTCACTCCTCCTAAGTCGTTCTTTGTGCAAGGAGCAGTGAATTTACTGCTGGCAGAGTGGCACCTTCCACGTGTTCCTGGACAGCACAGGTTACAGAGGTGAAAACTGCCTTTGAGAATAATCCCTGTTCGGAGCTACTGGAGAGAGAAAAGGCCCAGACACTTGAGGACTCTCAAAGGAGCAAAGTCACACCTACAAAACCCAGTTCAGAGCAAAAGGAAGGCACAGCTATCCTTTTCCTTTTCTTTTTTTTTTTTTTTTCTTTTCTCTTTTTTTTTCTTCTCTTTTTCTCCTGTAGCTAATTGTGTTGGTGATAAGAAGCCAATGTGTATGTAAGTCAGAGCAACCTTTGCAACAGCTCCAACTGAAAATAGGTAATAAACTGACATTTCTTCTGTCGTTCACTATTGTCATTCTAGTGACTAAAACTACTGAGAAATCTTCTACTTCTGCAGCTGTTTACACTGACTGTAGCTGTTACAATTTCTTCAGATACTTTTTTTCCTTGAATTGTAATGAGAGGGAGGGGAAACATACATTCTGTCACAGTTCTTTTATAGCACAATGAAATCTTTTGGTTCTGTAACTGTTCTGTTTTCATGTGCCAACTATGCCACTGTGAACACCATGGCATAGCTGTGGAGTCCACCACTCCAGAGATTCCCCAGGGTGTAATTGCAAACTGTGATTCTCTTTCAGAAAGGAATAGTTTAAATTCCAGCTCAAGTCTCACATTGTTTTGCATACTTTAGGCTCAAACCTACTGAAAGTTTTACAAAAATTGTTAAAATAATGGGATATTTCTTTCCTATGGTCTGCAGATGACCAGAAGGAGCCTTTGATCTGAGTAGGACAACTACCTCAGTTGTTGTAGATGCAGAAAATTAATAATACATTCAATGACTCCTCCTCAGTAAAGGATGTGCCAAGAAGTAGCCCTGAGCAGAAATAAAGTGTTTTATAACTACAGCAAGGGTGTAAGTCTCAACTATGGAAAATTCAATCTCTTGAGATAATGCAGCTAAATCAACATCCTTTACTGCTTTCCCATCTATGAGTAAGAGGTGTAAAGTCCAGAAGGGCTCAGGTTACTTTTACATATTCCTACCTGATATTTAACATGGTTACACAGGGACAGGATTGGCTGTGGCCTCTCTTAGGATTTTTGTTGCCACCAGTGGTGGTAGAACTGTTCTCATCTACCCAAGCTCTTTTGGGACATTTGGAAAGTTTCAGACTCCAAAGACACTCAGTCTCTATAGACCTGCAGGTAAAACAGAAACTCCTCTCCCTTTCCATAATAATTTTTTTCTGGAACTCTGAAGATGTTTCAGTCTTTGTGGATGATTAACTAATGGTAGCAAAGTACTGCTCCTGTAGGAATTCAGCATTAATGATGCACTGCTTGCTATGTGAGGAAAAGGACATTATCTGGGCAAATACAGAATGAAAACTGAAGAACAAGACATTTCTGACAGTTCTGGACAACACCTTCATGAGACTTAGCTCGAGAACATCTGTTTGCTCTGCAGCTTGGTAATGTCCCTTCTCTTTCTGCTTGCACTGATAAATGTTTTAGGAAGAGGTTTAGCAAGTTCTGCACGAAGTAAAAAGCTGGGAAAAGCCTGAGTTTTAAGAGCTCTGGCAATGAGCAAATTCTAGTGGTGAGCAAATAATATCCCCTCTTTGTTTTTGTTTTTCCAACAGTCAGAAGTAAAGTAATGCTTATTCTTCTGCTAGAATGTGACAATGGTATTTACTGTAGCAAAATGCTTTGAAAATAGCTAAAATTAAATGTAATTATAACTTAATCTGTGGTGGCATAGTGTAGATTGTGTAACAGCTCTAAAGCAAGGTTACTACCCCCCAGGGAATTTACAGAACAGAGAATCAGATCCTATTTTGAGATTTGGTTGAGTAAAAGCAGCTGGGCATTTACATTATGTGAACAAACAAAACATGACCCACTGATTCACAATTCTTTTTCTGTTCTTTCTGCTCTGAAAGAAAATTGTTTCATACTTGATTTCAGGATGGTTTAGTTCCCCTGGATTATGCTTCTAGTACATATGAAGAGGGCAGGTAAATCCAGGGATTCTCCCAGTGCCTTTTTTTTTTTTTTTGCTGGTGGTGGACAGCAGAACAGGAGTAGTGCCCCTCTTCCCAGGGCTGGAACCACAGTGTTGGCAGATCCAAACAGAATGAAATATGCCTTTATTTTTCCCAAGGACTTAAATCTGGGGACAAATTTTGTCCTTTAGAAACACATTTGTTCTTACTGAAAACAATCAAACTGAAGTTTCTTGATCTTCTCTTTTTTTTCTCATTGTTATTAGTGTTGACTGAACCTCATAGGTTAGTTGATGCAAAACCACTGATTTAAATACTTTTCTAAACTTTGGTTTAAGCCTTCTAGGTCTGTGCTAAACAACAGACACTGGGATTTCTGAAGGAAGGTGATCAGGAGATGTAATTTGTATATCCATTGCTAACTCATATTTGTTTAATTATTTTCCCTTCATTCTGGGTGAATCTAGAAATTGCCAGTAGAAGTCACAGAATGAATTTATGAAAATGAAAATACAAGCCCCATTAAACTCTGCCCTCATTGTTGTAAACTGGGAGTCCCACAATTTCCCTCAGTATGAGAGAAATGTTCAGAGGGAGAACATGGTACCAGAAGGCAGCAGGACTGTGACTGCCTGTGAGTTGCCCAGCAATGCACAAAGTCCAGCAAATCTCCCTGAGAGGTTATAAACCAGGTACACCAACTTCTGTACAAGAGGATGAGTCCTTCCTTCCTTTTGTACAAAATGCTGAACAGATTATCTGCTAAATGACCCACGCTGCATGCTGTGATGGTTAATTAATTTCAGAAGTATTTTAATCACGGAATATGTCATATGTTACTTGAAAGTTACCAGCAAAAGTAAACCCTGTAATGGACTTCTAACTGTTTTTCACTTCTTAGATGGTGTTTGTGCCTTCAATCTGATGGGCTTAAATGTGGGAGAGGAATTCTAAAAGTGCTGGGAATAAAACTGAGGAAAGACAAGCCACAAAGGGACTCAGTGCTGCTGTCCATCTTCAAGTGATCAGAACAAATCTGTGAAAAAAATGGAGAAAAAGGCAACAAGCTATGAGACTGAGCCACTGACTTCCAAGAAAGATGTCTCAGACTGTACCAAAGATGATTGTAAAGAGAATGGACTCCTTGTCAGGAACCCTAAATCTGCCCTACGGCTTGTGGAGGATGGCAATAAAGTCCATCCCAGCCAGGGAGATAAAGGGGAGGCAGCTCAGATCTCCAATGGTTATTCAGGAGTTCAGAGCTCTGTTCCCTGCAACGGAATGGGAGAGGTGGAAGATGCCCAGAGTGCTGCCCCAGCAGCCACAACCACCACTACAACCACCACTTCCACCACCTGTGGAGCAGAAGGTCAGCAGCAGCTGATGGAGTTGGAGGACAGAGAAACCTGGAGTAAAAAAATTGACTTCCTCCTCTCTGTCATTGGATATGCAGTGGATCTGGGAAATGTGTGGAGGTTTCCTTACATTTGCTACCAAAATGGTGGAGGTCAGTGCCTGCTTCTGTTTGCTTTTCCTTAATGCTGAATTTCCTTGCTTATACATGGATTATCCAGTGGCTTATTTTAATAGCATGTATAACAAATGACCAAAGGGAAATTACTTGTCAAGAAAACTGGAAAACCTAAATTCTGGGGATAACCAGACACATTAGGATAGAAGAAAAACTATTTAGCAAGACCTAAAGAACACACTACAACTAGGAACAGAGCCAGTCAGGTGCAGAACCACTTTTCAAGAGGAAGAACTCAAACCCTGTCTTGAGTATTTTAAAATCAAATAAACCAACATGCCAAAAATAACTAAGCAGGAATCCTAGTTCTTAGACACACTGAGGCATCAGCCAAAATATAAATCTAATGAAGGAGATCTTGGAAAGGAGTTTTGTCCCTCTGATGTAACAAAGGCATTTTACTGAAGAAATTAATTATTTTATCTGTAGCCCATCTCACAGCTGTGTCCACTGTAGCCAGTGAATTTTATGTTACAGAAATGTGAGAAGTTTGGCCTTAAACTTGCTTCTAATTCAGTCTGCTGAGTAGTTACTCTTATGAGATATCCCACAGTACTTCATTGGGGCACCCTGGCTAGGGAAAGGATATGCATCTTCCCTTTGAGATAAAAGAAAATGTTGTTTATGGAGTGCTGCTATTGGAAAAGAAGTCCTATGAAGAGTTATAATCATCTGCTTTCTTTCTTGCAGGAGCATTCCTCATCCCTTACACAATTATGGCCATCTTTGGAGGGATTCCTCTCTTCTATATGGAACTAGCACTAGGACAGTACCACAGGAATGGGTGTATTTCAATTTGGAGAAAAATATGTCCTATATTCAAAGGTAAAGAAAGAAAATGAAAAATTACTAGAAACTTTCTGAATAACTCTAAGATTTTCCTATAAATGTGAAGTTTCTGAAAAAAAATTATAATCTCATAAAGCACAGTAAAGCTTGTTCTACACAAGATTTTTGCTTTACAAATAAAGCTTTCATAAGAACTTCATGTACAGCTGCTGATGTGTGTGTACTCTTGTTTACAAGTATGACACACAGATCTCAAATTGATTAGAGGTCAGTCCACTTTCTCTGCCCCAAGCCTAAAAATTTGTTAACAAATAAACAAAAAATGTAATGAATAAAGTAAGTGCAACATTACTGAATCCGAGGCAAAATTAAAACTAGGGAAGAATACAGATCTTCTATTCCTATTACAAAGCTATTACAAAGAAATTATTCCAGATCTTCAGCCTGGTCTGTCAATTGCTCTCCTTAGAGCATGACCTGTTCTATGTGCTCATTTACTCTTGTTCGAGTGTTACAGCTCTCATCTTCTCCTTTTTATTTACTGAGAGTGTAAGATGCCTATTTCTAAAATAGGAATTTAGGCACAGATGAAAAAAAACGTTTAAGCACGTTTTGTCTTGAGTAAGAATTCTTGTTTGGAATTGGAGCCTGAGTGTTTTTGAAACCACAAGGAATTCAAGTGTTGTAAGCACTTGAGAGAGTCCCTGTACCTCCTGCAGAGCTGCCAGAGTCACTAATTGTACTTGATGTGATAACCAATTCCTTCCTCTTATTTTTGGCCTAAACCTTAGCCTCACTTCATGTAGTTATTTCCTGCCTTACTAGGAATTGGCTTTGCCATCTGCATAATAGATCTTTACGTAGCCTCCTACTACAACACCATCATGGCTTGGGCCTTTTACTACCTCGTATCCTCCTTCACGGCGGAGCTGCCGTGGACCAGCTGCACAAATGCTTGGAACACAGACAACTGCACAAACTACTTCAGCAAGGACAATGTCAGCTGGTCCCCACACTCCATCTCTCCAGCAGAAGAATTTTATACGTAAGTGCATGTAAGTGAGGACAGAAATATTAGAGAGAGTGGTGGAACACACAGCAAGCTTTTCCTTGGAGGGGGAGCAGGGCTGGTGGTAATGGTGCTCTTGTGTGAGCTGTTCAAATAACTAAGTGCTTGTAGGCACATGAAAGCTCAGAGTGTATGGGAGGGCAGTCTATATTTAAGGTCAGATTTTCCCAGCCTTTGCCAGCTGTCATCACTTATCATTTATTATACCATTAATATCAAGCTTTTAATTAGAAAAAAATAAATATAAAAATTAACATTACTCTGAAGGTTACTTATCAAAGACCCAGGACTACCTCTACTATTCAGATCACAGTAAGGGGCTGTTCAAAGCATACTTAAAAGTCAGTATTTATTAAAAGAAATATCTCTACTGTGTTTTTCTTTCCTCTTTCAGCCGCCAAGTTCTACAGGTGCACAGGTCCAATGGGCTGGATGACCTGGGGGGCATTAGCTGGCAACTGACCCTCTGTTTATTGTTAATCTTCACCATTGTATACTTCAGCATCTGGAAAGGGGTCAAAACATCTGGCAAGGTGAATGCAAAAGCAAGATAAATCAACTTGGTACAGTGTAGCCTAACAGCAATTCTAAAGGAGCCAATTAACTTGACTCAATTAACTCTCAATTAACTGAGAATTATCTCAGGGTGTTTTCATAGCAGGGATTATAGGCTCATGTATTTGGGAAGCACTCACTGCAGAGTGACTTGTTACCCAAGTAATATATAATAACAGTAAGTTATGCCACTGTTCTCTGGACAAGAACAACCCTGCCAAGAGACAGCAAAGGTGTGTATGTCCAAGCTGCCTGTTCACAGACTTTCTGAGAGGTTCATAAGTTATAAGTGCTGAGAGTTCTCCTTCATTTAACTCATTATCACCTGTTAACTTTCTGCCCGTGGCAAATGCAATCTTTCTGCTCCCCCTCACAGGTCGTATGGGTGACTGCTACATTCCCCTACATCATACTCTTGATCCTGCTAGTGAGAGGTGCAACTTTGCCTGGAGCCTGGAGAGGTGTTGTCTACTACTTGAAACCTGACTGGCAGAAACTCCTGGCCACTGAGGTAAAAAACATTATAAAAAGGCAGAAATTTGCACTTGGCCTGTCAGCATGTGTATCAGCATGTACATACTTCAATGTCTGCTTTTAGTAGAGAACATGATTAACAGCTGGTTTAGCATGGACTTACAAGCCTGACTTTATGACCTTATTTCAAGTCATGCTACTCTCTACATTACAAAGGTTTTTTTCTAAAGACTAAAGTTCCTCATCAATTTAGCTTGAACTAATAGTAGGGTTCCCATATTGTGGTTGAACAGGATTAGTGTCAAAAATAGATTAGAAAGAAAATGAGTGACCAAACAATTTTTTGCTATGAAAACTGAACAACCTGACACTGAGTGAGCAGCTACAATTGCTGCTACACTGCAACAAAATCCTTTGCCTATGACAGTCACACTGAGCAAACCAAATTTGATAAGCCCTAACAACTTGTTTAGTGGCATTTTTTTGGCTGTGGAGATCACTACATACTTAGGCAAGGTTTTCCACAGCCCAGTGATGTCCATATTTAAATAGTGCAGGTTAGTTCAGGTCTCCAGCCTGATGAGCTTTGGCAGATAAGCCTAAGGAGAGTTTCTGTAGCCACCAACTAAAACAACTCAAGCATCCAAGTTCATGTGGAGAAGGAACAAATCAACTAGGTTTGCATACACCACCAAGAGTTGGAAAGAAAGGAGGAATAAGGACAAAACTGAGCTAACCAACAAACCCCAAGCATTCCAGGATCTGATTCAGCTTTGAACTCTGTGGATGACAAGTTGTCCATCAGGCTCAAGGCTGCACTTACTTTGCTGCCTATGAAGGTGTCTAGGGAGGAGGGCGATGGAAAAAACCCACAGCAATAAATACTACAAATATAAAGATTAAAATTTCTAATGTTTGCATGTCTGCTGCTGCCCAGCTGATATGGAGAGTTCTGAATTAAGAGGAAATGAAAAGACACCAGTCTCTGATAAAGCACCATCTCCAATAAGGGACCACATCTTCTGAAAAAGCAATAAAGGGCATTGATATTGTATTGGATGTATCTGAAGTGAGGACAGCAGATTACAATCTGCGTGCTGGATGATGACAGAGCTCTGTCTGTGGATGATACAGGGTGGCCTCACATGATGGAGGAGAATATTAGAAATGAGTTGTAATGAACTCCATGTTTCAATCAAAAGAGGAGAAATAAATGAGGACTTTGACCTTCAGAAAGAGAACTGATATTGTACTTTAGGAACACAACTCATTAAGGCTGTGGCCACTGTTCAAGTACAACAGGCTTTTCATAACAAGATCATCACACTTGAGTCTGTCATGGCTACAACAAAGCTGAGCTGAGTCCTAAGCACTAGAACTGTGTCCACACTCTCAAATGTGTTTCCATTAAGTCTAGGAAAAATCTGAGCAGCAATCAGGAGGACACACAGCCAAACATAGGACTACTGCAGGGCACACAGGGTTTGGAGGAAGGTGGCCCAAACCCACTGCAAAGTCATGGACAGAATGCTCTCTATACCTAACACAAGTTGTGTTAAACCATTACAGGCAAATCACTGCAATCTCATCAAAGATGCTGCCAGAAGGAAACTCAGTGAGTACTTCCAATAGTGTGAAGAGATACAGCAAGCACAGGATAGGCACTAAAACTGTAGTGGATGTTTACAGCTCTCACAGACCAACAATAAATATTCCTATTTTAACCTGCTCTCTCAAAAAAATCTTTATTAGACCAGGCAAGACTATGGGTAGACTAGTGAAACATGATTTTGTAGGGTGATATTTTGAATATGCCAAACTCATTCCATCTGTTTCATGTCATTTCTTCTTGAACTTCAATATTTTTCAGGTTTGGGTGGATGCAGCAGCTCAGATTTTTTTCTCCCTTGGTCCAGGTTTTGGAGTCCTATTAGCTTATGCCAGCTACAACAAGTTCCATAATAACTGCTACCAGTGAGTTCTACCTTATTCTGCATGTAAAATTGAGTTTTAAAAATGTCACTATGGGTATTTACAAAAACAGAAACACAGTGCTGGTGAAAAGCACTGAACTGTCAGACCTTTGTACCTTACAGATCAGACAGAACCATAACAGAACAAAAGCCATTATTGAAAGAACTTGCAATTTGAAACCTTTTTTCTCTGTTGTGCCTATCCTAAAGAAAGATAGTATCTACCATTAACAGCAAGTCCAAGATGTAGAAACCTGTCACAACAAAATGGACAAACCCCCTGCCAAATGATCACATTATAGTTATTTAATCTCAGCAGTTTGCTAGGAAGTGACTTGGAGGTCTTGAGCTGAATGGTGATTGTTGCTTCCTTGTTATGCTAAAAATTTTATTTATAATTTGTGAAATAAAATTCTCAGTTCTTTACTGTTCCTATAGTAATTCCCATTTTTCTAAAACACCAGTATATATGCAGCATTCAATTACAGTATCTTTTTTGAAGTTGAAGTAAGTATGAATTTCTTTCTTCCTTTCTTTCAAGCTGGATGCTTGTTCTTTTCATTGTATTCCCCCAGTTTTTGTAGGAGTCTGTTCAGATCAGAAACTCACTCCATCTGGTGGTGAACTACTCTTTCTAGCAGATGCCAATTCCCTGATGTGAGTTAGGTCTTCTGTTGCAGAGATGCTCTGGTTACCAGTACCGTGAACTGTGCCACCAGTTTTGTGTCTGGATTTGTCATTTTCACCGTGCTGGGATACATGGCTGAGATGAGGAATGAAGATGTCTCAGAGGTTGCCAAAGACACTGGTAGGCTAGCTTTTTGTACACATCTCTCAAACTGCTTCTAAGATAGAATGTATTTGTGTATTATCTGTTAGGTTGAGAACGGCTCAAATTATGCAAAATATTTAGTATATAACTCAGGATATGGATTCACTGTCTGATACAGGACAGCTAAAAAAATTACTCCATGAAGACAGCAGATAAAAGTCATATTGCATGTAACTTCACAGATCTGGTAACTGCACACTGCAAAACAGCCTGGGGGGAGAAGTTTCCCCCTGGCAAACAACCTGGGAGAGTAAAATAGCAGCACTGCACTAACAATTATCCCTGACTCTCTGTTCTAACATCAGGACCCAGCCTTCTCTTCATTACCTATGCTGAGGCCATTGCAAACATGCCTGCTTCCACCTTCTTTGCCATCATCTTTTTCCTGATGTTACTCACACTGGGATTAGACAGCACGGTGAGTAGACAGGATCTGAGACCAGCAGCCCTCTCAGATATCTGGGGTATGGCCTTAGCCTCACAAACATCAGAAAAAACAGAATAACAAATACTGCACTGCAATTATAGGGCTTAAAGCCTATAATTTAGCTTTAGATCTCCACATGCCTTTTAAGACAGTAACTATTACTCCAATTTTGATCTAAGTAGGTCTAAATAAAATAAAATTATTTGTTAGTGCCATATTGTGACAATTAGTAACAGACCTGGAAACACAACTAAAGCACTTGATCCATAAACACCTGGTTCAATGTAGCCTGCCAGGTCCCTCCTCTCTTGTAAACTCAAGCAATTATTAAATTTTGGAAATTTTTCACACTAACTGGATTTAACAGGTGGGAACTAGAGGTGGCCTTCTCAACAGGAGAGAAAATGAGATGTTCTAAGCAAGTGCCTGGTTTTACAAAGTGAGAATTGGCTCCTTCTAGTGCTGATTTCAGAACCTTGGCTCTCTTACACACCAAAGAAAGGCAACCATCACATCAACTGTACAGGCAGAATAAAGCACCAGTGGTCAATGATTTAAAGCTCTCTTATGCACCAACACATATGCTAAAGCAGGTAAAATTGCCCTCTATTTTCCAGTGATTTTGCCATGCTTTTCAGTTTGCAGGACTAGAGGGAGTGATTACTGCAGTACTGGATGAATTCCCACATGTCTGGAGCAAACGCAGGGAATTGTTTGTCCTTGGTCTGATCATCACTTGCTTTTTGGGGTCACTTGCAACCCTGACATTTGTGAGTATTTTATCCACTCCCTGGCTTTCCTTACTGGCAGTTTGCTGCAAATGATATCTTGAAGAGGGCAGTATTTTTGGAAGAGTTTCAAGAAATCAGATTAAATTTTCAGCCTGTTTTCTTTATGCATTAGAAATCCGTATTTGGAATGAATGTGAACAGGATCTTTCATTAGCAAATGTGTTGCAAAATAATGCTTCTGCATTTCAGCAGATTGCAATTCAGCAGAACACATTATAAATGATGCAGCCACTGCTCCAATTGCTGAATCAGTAAGCAGGCAACCTTCCACATTTTGTATGTGGCTTACTTCTTGTTCTCAAAAGTTCTGTATTTTAAAAGAGTATTAGTTTTTATTTTATTTTTTGCAGTGTTTCAATTGTATTTTGAATTAAAAATAATGATAAAAAAATTATCACTTAGAAAATGCTGTAATTGACTGTTGCTGTTCTCCAGAAATTTCTAGCAATTAATTTCCTGGGTAGTCCTCATCAAATCAGGCCAGAAATCATGATCAGTCACAACAAACAGTCCCTGTGGGGTTTGTGGGATTTAATTTTCACAAGTAACATGTTGAATAATTAGTGTAATGATCATAAGGAAAAAAATACATGGCTTTCTTCTATTGTTTAACTCCATTTGCTCACTTATGTGCAACTTCCTTCTCATTTGGAGAATTTACTGTAAAAGGAGATTTAGTTCCTCTCCAAGACACAAAATTCTTTCCTCCTTTGTCACAAGTGAAAAAAAAGCAAAGTAGCTCCCTGTTTGTTTCCTGCTCAGTAACTATTACTCAGGTTGGAGAAAGAAGATGCTATCACAGTCAGGATGCATCAAGCCCCAGAAAATATCTTTTATTCCTTAAAATCCAGCTCAAACTGCCAGATTCAGTAATCCAGATGAAGGCAAAAATAAACAGCAGTATTACAGGATTTCATCACTGGATCTTTGGTTCCCTGATAATATGATCTCTTTTCTAGGGAGGAGCATATGTGGTAAAGCTGTTTGAAGAATATGCCACAGGTCCAGCTGTCCTGACAGTTGTGTTTCTAGAAGCAGTTGCTGTGGCCTGGTTCTATGGTACGTCTACTGCCACACTGACAAAGCCAATGCTCAGTCAAACTCCTGAGCTTCTACACCACTCCACTTCCCCTGCTTCACCAGACAAGATCACTCATGTCTCCAGAAAAAAAAAGTTTACCAAGCCTTTTTACAAACCCACTCATCACAAAGTCTCCTGCAATTAATTATTATTCATTTTTCTCTGGCAGAAGTTCAGTGGCATCTAAACGTAACAAGAGCTGTAATTCAGAACAATTTGGATTTAATATAATTAAGAGTTAAAGGAAAAATACTTTCCATATGGATTCTGGATTTATTTGCAGTGCATACAAAATGCTGCACATGTACTTATGAAAAACTTGTATCTGCTGCCACCATTCTCCTCCCACTTTTCTCCACAGGCATCAACCAATTCTGCAATGATGTGAAAGAAATGCTTGGCTTTACCCCGGGCTGGTACTGGCGGATTTGCTGGGTAGCAATTAGCCCCATCTTCCTTCTGGTGAGTTTCTTTCTCCAACACAAGAAAATTACCACTGAACAATGCAGCTACTTAGACTTCTAAAAGCTTAATTACAGAATTTTTTTGGTTAAGTTTTAAAAGAAACAATTCTTGTTAAGCACAAAAGGCTTAGTAAGTGAAAAATCCAATACAATGTTGCAAGGTCTTGTTACTAAATCACTATTTTCAGGATTTTTGTAGATGAGCTAGATAAATAAAACTGAGTTCTGAAGAACTCCTCTCTTTCCCTCTGCTGAAGAAACGTACATTCAGCATCAAAGTATGTTTAATCCTCCTTGAGTCCTCATCTTTGTTTTTTTAGTTCCCTAAAGTTGTGTGCCACTGAAATACATGTATTCAGACTTTGCTATTTTCTTTTTCAGTTTGTCACTTGCAGCTTCCTATCCAACCCTCCCGAGCTACGGCTTTTTGATTATAATTATCCCTACTGGACCACAGTAGTGGGTTACTGCATAGGAACCTCTTCTATCATCTGCATTCCCATCTACATGGTTTATCGGTTGATCATCACTCCAGGAACACTTAAGGAGGTACCCAGGATGCTTTGTTGCTTCTATTCACCTGCTGGGAAGGAGATGATTCCTAGAAAGATTGATTACCTGTTGATTTTTCTAGGATCTGATGCCCCAGGGTTTCAGGATTACTGCTGTCCTGTTCCTAGCCAGCTGCTAGCTAATTGTCTTCTGCCCATTCTGAGTGATTCACACATGTCCCCTGGTATTACTGAGGCCCCTGGCACATTCATATAAAATATTAAAACAATAATTTTTTTTTTAAACTCTGGTGAACTGGAGGCTTTAACTAGAAATCACACAAGATAAGAGAATCATGTGAATAAGGCAGTGAAAGACTGGTTTCCTTGGGTACATCTATAAGAACAAGTTTACTTTTTTCACCTACACTTAGTAAGACTTCTCTGCCATAAATCTGTGGCAGCCTGTGATGACATTCTGGGGACTTCCTGAAAGTTTATGTAAATACCTGATCAGAAAGAATATGTTCAGTTTTCTTAAGAGTATACAAGCAAGCTGCAAAGTCCTGTCAAACTTTGATTCCTATTGTATGCTACAAATAATTTTAAAATAACACTGTGTACTTCCATAGTACCTAATGTCTTCATAGTGCTGAAATAACAGAAGTCTGAAACATCCTTGTGTGGTTCCAAAGGTATAACTCAAACCAGAGTCATAGTTTTGTTATAAATCTCTTTCTAAGTGGCTATCATGTTATATATTATCTCCAAAATGAATCAATTTCTAATATTGATTTCTTTCCAACAGCGTATTCTGAAAAGCATTACTCCAGAAACAGCTACAGAAATCCCATTTGGAGACATCCGCATGAATGCAATATAAATTAAACTGGATTTCTGGGGGGACAGCAGGGGAGTTTAAAACAACTTTCCCCCCTCTTCGCCCTCACCTAAGAATTACATTCCCAACTGAGACAACAAATAGAGGAATTTCCTGTGGAGATGGCTTCACTGACAACAGGCATTTGGAAACATGATGCCTCCAGCACATTAATCCAAGCAATTCCATGAAATGGACTGTCCACTTCTAACCAGACTGAACTGACTCAGAACTAACCCCGTGAGCCTGAGGATACCACTGCTCCACGTGGGGGCACTGGGGCCATTTGAAAGTGTGTGTGATTGCCAGGACAAGTGTCAGGTGTGACACTCCAGTGACACTCCTGTCACTCAGGTGTGACACTCCAGGAGTGTCAGGGGTAGGGTTAGGTGTAGAATCCCCAGTCTGTGGCAGTAACTCCTGTACCTTCCTCAATGTGATCGTTCGTACTGGGCAGTGTCGCATTCGCTTCTAAGGTCTCCCGATTGCTTAAACTACATTGGAAAATACAAAAATATTTCTGATAGCCATATATTATTCAAGTAAGAGAGGGGTTTATCAACTAGAAAAAAAAGCCAAAAAAACTAGGAAATTCTTCAATCCCTCAGTTTGTAGTGGAGTGGAGAAAGGAAGAGGAAACAGCCCTGAGCACTACTATATATGGCTCTGCATAGATCAGCACACTGGGGAGAATTTCCTGCATTTTGTAGATAGTAACAGTTTCTATTAATTGTTTCTTGTACAACAAATACTGCAAAGGCATTTTTTGTAATGTCCTAGGCCTTACTTTCCTTTAGACCAAATCAAACTCATCATGGGTTACCTGATAAGTACCTAAGTTGCTAGCAGTCACTATACTGTTTAAAAGTCAGCCAAGAAGCCCTGATATTACTACAAGCCCTGCAACAGTCACAGTGTAAAACAGAGTGATCAGCTTGAATTTCTCAGTGGAAAAGAGAATGAAGTGCTCAGAGTACAGACGTACTGAGAGTGGTGAAAGTTTTTTAGATTCTTTGACGATATAAAAAGCAATGCTGATATGCAAAGTCACAGGAAAAATATTTTTATAAATATAGTCCAGAAGATCACTCCTTATCTTGGATCTTTGCTCTCTTCATTAGAATAACCAAATCTGAGTCCTGGATGGGAACAAGGAGCAAGGAAACCCTCTAGAAGTAGATTAAAAAGTCTTTTCTTTTCCTGAACAATGCAAAAAGAAAATACATCCATGTTTTCATTCTATAAAAGCAGAATTTGCAAGGCAGTTTAGTTCCCTTTTTGTTTGTTTGGTTTTGTTAAATGGCATAAAGTTTTCTAAATCTCCTTATGATAAGTTCATTTTTTAGTATCTCAGCTGAGTGGTTGAAATACTGAGAGGTTGAAATCAATGAGAATTTGATTTCTTTTTTTTTTTTTTATCATTGGGTCTTTTTTCTTCTTTTTATATATCCATCTGAAAACATTTACAGTAACCAATATTTATCAGGTAGCTCAACAAATAGCCATACATTAAACATTGTTTTTATACAAAAACCAGTTACATTGATACCAAGTGGGCTGGTCTGCAATTAAAAGTGTTTTGAGGCAAACAAATCCCTTCTCTTCAGCTCCCGTTCTGCTTATCCAGCCCATGAATGTATCCTACCCTCTATTCTGAACAGTGAAAAGGAATGTATGAAACTGGTAAATTAGGACCATAATTGCCTTTTAAGAAAAGTGAATGAAACTGGAGTTTTAGCTGTACAGAACTAAGCATTCCCTCCCTCCAACTTGTACATGATGCAATTGTATTAATTTATGCGGCTGTTTAGTTACAAGTGTTGCAAGCTGATTGTAAGTCATCAGTATGTGCCTTGTACTGTAAACTGTTATTGTAATAAATTTAATATTCATAATCAACCTGCAGATGTCTCTTCTGCCTCTCTCTTATGGGAAGAGCGAAGCTAAACATCAATTTCAAGAAAAAGCAAAATATACAGTCCAGTTTACTACACCAAAAAGGCCTCTCTGACAAAAAGCAGGGGATTTCCTTTAGTGTTTGAACCTTGCCCCTCTGCTACATATTCTTTCACTCTAGTCTAACAGAATCAATTCACATTACACTTTTTAACTCCTTACTACTCTATTAGCTTACATATAAAACTAATTTCATCTCAAGTCTTCTGAATTGGAAGGCTTGGCATTTAATTTTACTCCTGTTTTGTCTCGTCACTAACTCTGAACAAAATGCTAAACAAAAATCTCAAAATCATTTTTTTGTATTAGTTCAACTTACCATAGCATGGAAGTGATAAATTTATTACAAGACAAAGTGAAAGAAACCATTGTGAAAAGTGATGAAAATGTACTTTTAAAACTACAACTGTTGTCAGATACCTTACTTACCAAGTTACACTTAGGAGATTGAGCCCTTGAAAGAACAGACTGACAAATCTAAAATATGACCTCCAGCAGAACACAGATATGAATGCAATACATTAAAAAATTCATACGCCTTACCTCACACAAAAAAAGATGCAGTAAAATAACATAAGCATTAAAAAGAACTCATGCATTAGATCCAGAATGTATCTTGCACTTTATTTAAGTGTTTCTGTACACCAGATCCCTCAAAGCCCACACACAAATATAAAATTCATATGTCAATATACATTAACTAACAAAACACCACATTATGTACAGAAATCTCCTAGATTATTATTCAGGCTGTTTTTCTTGTATTTCCCCCACTTTTACAGACCTGTTTCTCAGTTTTGAGAGCAACACTGACTCCCGCTAAAGGCTGAGAACACCTGTGCTTCAGCAGAGCTCACTTTCATCTGGCTAAAGAAATTATTTAGACATATAACTCCTGTACAGGAGCCCACGCATCAGGGGCTGCTCCTCTTGGTTGAGAGACAAAGTATTGTTGTCCACCACAGGGACATTAATCTTCTTCTTTCTCAATGTAAGACTTAGTACTGACACGTGCCATTTGCCTCGCCAAGTAGCGGTCCCGTGCTGACATGACTGTCTCCTCGTTGCTGCGTTTGGCAAATTTGCTCATGCTCTCAGCTGGTTTTGGTGTCTGTTCTTTCTCCTCTTTCTCCCCTTCTTCTCCAGCTTTACGTTTCTGCTCAGATAATTTTCCAGAGCTGGATCTTCCCTTCTCATCCACTCCTCTCTCTTTTTCCAGATCTGTCTCCCCATCTTTTCCTGAAGAGGTAGGACTACTTTCTTTGCCCTCTCTGTATTTCTTTTCATTACTGCTGTGTTTTTCTCTCTTCTCCTTCACATGGTCTTCCTTTTCTCTGTATTTCTCTCCTCTTTCCTTCTCTCTGTCACTGTATCTATCTTTACCATTTCTTATTCTATCTTTCTCTCGTTCCCTTTCAGAGCCTTTTTCATCTCTCTCCTTTGCTCTCCTCCATTCCCTATGTCCCTCCCTCTCTCTTCGTTCCTTCCCCCTTTGTTTATCATCTTGCTCTTCCCTCCTTCTGTAGTTATCTTTGTTAGTGTGATCCCCATATCTATGTCTCTCTTCCTTTTCCCTTTGATGATCCTTTTCGTGGGCCCTGCTTCTCTCATAGTCTTTTTCCCTGTATTGTTCATCATTTCCCCTTCTGCTTGCTCTGCTCTCTCCCCTCTTTGTGAGATAACTTGTTTGAGTTTTTGTGTGTGGCTCTCCCTCCACACTGGATGAGCTTTGTGACCTGGAACGCCTCTGGCTTTTGTGATGTTTTGCCTCCTCTTCACTGCTCACAGAGCTCTCTCTCTTTTCCTTCTTTTTCAAAGTTACTTTACTATTTCTGTGTCTCTTATCTTCATCACTGCTATCAGTTCCTAAGTCAGTGTCAGCATCCGGATTATTCTCTTTCTTTACAGAGGGCTTCAGTCTTTGTCCTTCAGATGAGCATTTGTTCCTTAGGTTGGATTCATCATCAGAATCAGGTTTTTCTTCCTTAATCCTACATTTTTTTATGTTAAAAAAGAAAAAAACAAGATTACACAGCCTGAAATCTCAGACTTTTCTACAAGCTGACTTCTGGTCAGGACTTAAAAGATGCTGCTGAGAAGTCTAAGAAAGCAAATCTGTCTGTGGCTCAGGCTCCAGGAATCCAGTGCAAAGGACTTGTATTAAGCTGCTGCATCTGGTTTATTGGTGAATATGAGCAGATGAAGGTATCTAGAAGACTGACTGTGGCTAAGTATCTGTAGCCTCCATCTAAGGAAAAAGGCACAGATTTGCATCCCTGTGTAAGCTTTTTGGCAAGCTACACATTTCTTCCTATGTCTTTATTCCTCTGTTCCTGTCAAATAGTTAAGCAGAGAAGCAGCAGGTTGTCTTTTATTGACAGAAGTAGGAACATAGCTTCTGGTGGTAGTAGTAGATTTTTTAAATCCAGTATTTCTGAAGTTCTCACTCGTGCAGCTAGACAGAAATCTGTAACTTTTAACAGCTCATAGAATCTTAAATACAAAAAGTTGATCCATGGAGGACCAATTTGGGCAGCAGACAGAAAGGTTATGCTTTGCCACAAATCTCCATCTTCCTGAGACACGACGTTTCTCCAAACACATCTTAATACTTTAAGTCTCCAACCACAAAATTGTGGCCTCAAATTTCCCATTTTCTGCTTAAATTCAAGAAGCTGTTGTGCGTTCTTCCAATCAGTAATTCTTCCATCCTGTTTTTTTAACAATACTTTTCCCTGGTTATCTCTGATAAGGTGGCATAGCCTTATTCTAAAGACATAGCAGAGAATTCCTGTATTTCGGAGAGCTGAGTAACTGCACTGTGATCATTTCTTCATTTAAGGCAAGGATTTACTTTCTATTAATCCAGCCTCAGATCTAGAAGATCTCTTGATGCAAACTGCATTTTCTTTGTGATAGCAAGCACTTAACTAGTGACACCCAGGCTTAAAGCCTATTTCAAGTGAGGCTTCAGCTTGAATTAATTGTTTCAAATGATCAGTTGTTGCACGGGGCAGAATTTCACCATCTCCACTACATAACTAATTCAGCTTCAACTCACTGCTTTTCTTTGTGCATATAGAAAGATTATAAAATGTTCCCACTGGATTTCCTATATATTTGATTCATTTCCTTTTACCACAGCATTAGCACTCAATTTATTTTCTATGAAACTGTAAAAGGGTAGTAAGTACAAATTTAAGGACTCCCATGCCTTTCAGGAAATTGATATCAAAACATCATTTCCTGTGACTTACCTCTATGCTCATTACTTTACCTCTTGATTCCCTCATGATTAAGAATATGTATCTTTATGGAGATCACCAAGTATTACATAAATCAAAGGAAATATAGGTTAACATAATACCAAGAAGTATTACAAGAATGACTGTTCTCTTCATACTATTTAAATGGCATCCACTTCCTGATTGTTTCTGTCTTACATCCCATACCACTGATGATCATTAGACATTTTCTAAATCTCTTAATTAGCTGTATAAAGCAGTCAGCTTACCCTTCCAGTTTTTTGGTACTCTCTAAACCTTACAGTGTTCCAGTGAGTCTGGAATCACAAACAGACAAAACAAACAGACAGAAGGTGTTTTATATCTGAAAGCCTCCTCGAAACGCATCCTACCTGGCTTCACGGAAGCTGCATTTTGGCATTTCTTCTTCCCCTACCCTCTGGTTTAAAAGATGTCTGTAAAATCCACTGAGATCCTTCTGTTTGGTCACATCCAGGTATGCTAAAAGAAAGAAAATATAAGGTTGGATTTACCATCCCACAATTACATGCCTCCCAACTGGAAAATACCACCAAAATCTCCATCTCCAACCTGGAGGTTTTCAAGCCCAGAGTGGAAAAAGCTCAGAACAACTCAATTTGATCTTATAGCAGATCACACTTTAAGCAAAACCCTGGAACAGAAAAACTCCAGAAGTCTACTCCACCTTGATGCATCTTATGATCCTATAAGCTATTGTTTACAGCTGTTTCTGGGACACTGCACAGAATATCTGAATGGAGTGTAACCATCACTGTGCCCCAGCTTTACAAGTCTTCCTTCAACAAGTGACCCTCAAAAATTAAAAGCAGCAACCCAAATAGTGCCAACATACAAACAAAGGAGCTTCCTCTGTTCCTTTAATAACATGTACAGAGGAGAACAACAGACAAATAGAATCTGATCCAGCATCTGCTACCTGGTCCTTTTTGATTTGAATTACCTTGAGCCTCACAGAAAGACTTGATGACAAGGTTGTAAATCATATACATGATCACACTGCTTTTAAAGGAGAATTACTTCAGTGTGAACCTCACCTTCAAGAGCTGCTGCTCTTTTTTCTCTTTCCTCCTCTTCAGCTCTTTCTTGCAGCTTTTTCTTATAGGCTGAAGTCACAAAAGCCTCTTTGTCAGCAAATTGTTCTCCTTCCATTTCACGCTCTTTCTGGATTTTTCTTTCCATTCTTCTCTCTTGCTCCTTCTTCCTAATCTCAGCTGCCTTGAGAATATTATGGATGTATCTGGGCTAAAATAGAAAGGGAAAAGTATAATGTTGAGAGATAATGCAGGTAGCTGCAAAAACCACAAATTAGGATTGCTAGAGATGTTGAAGGAAGTTGGCAATAGAAGAAAACTGACAGAAACCAGTCTAACATACACTGACACTGTTTGACAGCCATCTGAAATGAAATATGGTTCCTTTTTACATCACTAACACAGCACACTTCCCAATAACAAAAGAGGTTGCTGTATTCAATGAAAGCATTCAGCTCATCTTTGACTAGGATGATTTTTGATCTGAGTGAAATTAATTGCTTTCTGATTTAACATTCTCTTCACAGATATCTGGAATATCCCATGTGTGTATTTTAAACTGGCAGAAAACTTGTAGAATGCTTCCCTCCAGAATTCCACTGGATCAGGACTCTGAAGTACTTGAAGAACAGTTGTGCCAAAATTCTTGCAAATTACTACCTTTTGTAACAGGATTTTAGTACCAGACTTGTGTGGCAAGCCCCAGGAGAAAAAGCATTTGACAAAGCACTCAGAGATACTCCAAGCACACAGAGATAGGACAGACAGCATAGATTTTCAGGTATCAACCTTTTTGTCATCTTTTCCAGATAACATTCTGGCACTACTTTCTTTCTTCTTCTGCTGCATTTCATCATAAATACTGTCATATTCATATACTGTAGCATCTTCTTCCAAAGCCTTCTGAATCTCCAATTTAGTCTAAAAGGTAAAATGGGGAGAAGATATCAACAAATTTCATTACTCTGATTGTAGGCAGAAGAATTTCAAAAAGAAAAATCCTACCCAGGAAAGCGAAACACCGCAAAAAAGTGAAAAAAAATTTGCTAGAGGAAAGGCTCTGAGAATTTCTATCAAGTTTAAAAGAAAGTCTGGTGCTGCAGACCACTGCACAAACCCAGGAAATTATGCAGAATTTTTTTAAAGGGTAACTCTAACTCTGAAGCTGCACAATTATGTTACTGCAATTATTTATTTAAAAAGGACAGATGCAGTAATTTTCTAATTTGCCACGGGCATGAGGGGTTCCCTCTTACCTGTTTCATTGCTTGCTTTTTCAATGCTTCTTTCTGAAGACTCTCACCAACAGATGGCTGCAAGAAAGAAACATTGCATAAACAAAATTAATTACATTGATACTGCTCATATTACTGCAATACCTCATTTTAATATTAACATTAAAATGAATTATTTCTTTTTTTTTATTACAGTGGTGGTGAATTTAAGAACACTATTTCATTGATGTGTTCCTCAAAAGCTGCACAAAATTTCATGCCATTTCACTAAACAAGCAATCCCTGTCCAAGGAATGCTCAGTATCGAAACAAACTCCTAAAAGCAGAATGCTTGTAATCCCCCACTTACTCACACACACTACAAGTCTCTCAATTTTTGACACCAAAAAAACGAAAAAATGGAAACCACAGAAAACAAACCCCCCAAATCAGCAGCAACTGGAATTGTACCACCATGGCAATTTATGTATCAAAAATGTTTGGATGTTCTCAGAAATCATGTCTGCAAAAAAGAGGGATAAACAGTCTCAATTATTTTTAAAAAATAGGGTTGAACTAAACTGTATCTATCTTTTCTCAACCAATAGACAATCCTGTTTATTAAACAGATTCACTACACATGAGAGGTCTCCTATCCTTGTTTATGTAACTAAGTATATCTTAATCTTACAAAGCTGAAAGAGGAAGGAAGAATGCCTTTGCATTTTGGCAGCTTCCCAAGTTTTCTAACTTTGACTAATACATGCTCTGTATCACATTTTTAGAAGACAAGGAAAATGTGTTATCAACTCTGAATAAAATAAGAAATCTGAAACCAACTAATAGGGACTTTGGCAGCAGGGACCAGGATCTTCTGAAATCAAACAGCATTAGCAGCCTGTAAATTCAAACAGATCTCCTGAACATGAAGCCTTTTGATTTCACTGTATATTTTAATTAAAATAAACACATTATCATGACCCCTCTTTCCTAAGCTATTACAATTTTAGCAGATGTGTCAACAAGGAAAAAAAGAACAAGTGCTTTTTCACAATTTTCAAAATGACAGACTGTAAACAGCCTAAGTGTTTTTCACTGGTTAATTTCAGAAAGAGGGAACAAGCTGTGTCATGAGCAGCAGAATTAATGGAGTTTCACTGTATGTGACTTTGTGCCCTCTGTCTCCATTACCTCATCACCTCCTCAGACACCCCACCTGCTGGATTAAACACAACAGCTTCCCAGTGCTGAGCAGTCAGTCACCAGGTCCTCCTCAACACTGAGAAAGATTAAAATCACAAATTCCCATCCACATCTGCCCCTTTACCCAGCTACCAAGTTGCTTGGACCAAGGTTGGTTAAGATTGTTAGGAGTTCACAAGTCTTATGGGACTTAGTAACAGGTACACAGTGTGGTCACCTCTAAGGGATTTTTTTCTGCACAGAGAAGACCTGACTTCCTCCTGATGCCTGGGGAAGAAGATGCTCCTCTGCTTAACACACCAGGGGTCACCACTGAACGTCACTGGCTCCTTTCTCAGACACTCTTACACTGGTTTTACAAAAAGATACTCAAACAGTAAGGAATCTCCCCTGAAATACACCAGAAAGCAAGGGCTCAGTAAAAGCCAAAATAGATCCTGCAGTTGTATTTACACAATAAGCTTTATTCCACCAAAATATTTGTATTATTGCTTAGAATGTTATCCTTGTCTGACTACATGAAAGAAAGGGCTGATCTACAAAATTATATAAACACTAAAGTAATACATGAGCCTCCTTATTGTACATATAACTGTAGAGAGGTCCACCTGCAATTTGTTTGTCTAGAGTGGCAATAAGTTTACAAATAACAAACACCTTCCCTAAAGGTTTATGGTTGACAATTTCCTGCTGTCCTATGAGCTCTGACAGATGAGAACTTCCTGGTCTTTTGTATTGTTTTTACTTATCAACCACCCATTTATTAAAGGCCCTATACTCATACTTTCTCCTTCACTGCAGTCAAGCTTCTCTTCTGAAGCACAAAGCTTATAGCTTCTTATTTTCTGGAAGCAGAAAATATTTTAACACTGTCCTGTGAAGCTACACAGAATCCACACAAATCAAGAAATCCCTAGAAATGAGACTCTAAAGTCTCTGAGCCCTGCAAAACCATGGAAGACAGCTGGTACACAACTGAAAAATGGAAAATGGACAACCACTAAATGCAAGAGACTTGAATCTTCAAGAGGGGAAAAAAAAAAATCTAGTCAGGCATTAGGTTCATCTCAGCTCCTACATTATAGGAACCATGGCTACAAGTAACACTAAGACAAGAACATGAAAAACAAGCCATGTACAGAATTAGCTTTCCTCAAAATTCCCTCCTAGCTTCCAGAAACTGAGCTTAGGGACTTCCTGACTTTGAGGATGCACCTGAACCATTGTTTGATACCAAGGGCATCAGTTAATTTGACTAATCATTTCTGAATCAATTTGTATTTTTGACCATACCAGTGTATCCTGTGGCAAAGAGTTCTACAACATTATACATTGTGCAGAGAAAACTTATTTCCTTATGTTTAGATTAAACCAGTTACTTGGGAATTCCATAATATATCCCACTGCTCATATTGAGAAACAGCAAAATCACTTTATGTTCTCTGAATCATTCTTGACTTTACACACATCCTCTCAAGTTAGTCCTGTCCACTTCCTTCTCCTCAATAATCTCTTCAGAACCTCTTTAAGTCTGCTTGGTCTTATTTTGCATGAGAACTGTCCCATAAATTGTGGTCATCACTCCTTATTTCATCAACAAGCTCTACTAGGGGTAACAACCTTCCCCCATTTTTCAGAATTAGCAATAATTCCTCATTAGCAAGGCAAATATTTCAGAACTCTATTAGCTAAAAGTAACTGTAATTGCTTAGTCTACTTTTCCCCAGTCAGCGTTGTATTTCAAAAAAATTTCCATCCCAGATGTTCCTCTTCTTATGAACTAACTAATCACTTTCATCAGCAACTAACATGCATTAATGTACTTATCCATAGCAAAAAAAAAAAGCTTTCAAACTCCTTCAGCAAGGGTACAAGCAAAATCTTAATGAAATATGCCTAGTAACACTGTAAAAAAAAGGGAGCAAAAGTTTGGTATCTCATATATGATCGCAGACCAAGTCAGGTGTGCAGATTTCTCAGCACAAACTTTATTAGAGTTCAGTTAAAAATACATAATCTCCAGACATTTGAGATGTAGTTCTGACTGATAAGTTAGCAGACAGGAAATGAAACCCCTCCCAAATGCTGCTCCTTATCTTGAAAAGCTCTGAAATTATTATTGAACTAATAAAGGAATTTTGCTTTTTTAAAAAATGATCTTCTTTGATAAAGGCAGTTATGAGATTATTACTTTTTGCTGGGTATGTACCATATTGATGAGCATGACAACTTTCAAGAATCTTTACAGCAAACTCAGGCAGTGAATCTGTCAGTCTTTCTGAACAAGAGGATACTTGATCTTCTAAGCTAAAAGTTAGCAGGCAGCACCATATACTATTATCATTAGCATTAATTATTTTGCTTTAATGTTTAGCTTTTAAGAAAAGATGGAGAAGCAAAAAAAATGCAAGGCTCCCAGTCCTATCCTGTCATGTTTATGGGCAACAGATCACCTCAACCTCATTCTTAGGATGTGGAAAATGTCAGATCAGTCTCTTCATGTACAGAGGCACCAAATGCCAAAGTGCCAAGGAGAGTGCTCCTGCCACTGAGGACAGCAGATCCACTGCCATCTCCCTCAGCTGTATTTAAAGGAAAGCCTCTCTTTAGAGACACAGTGCTGAGGGCAGCAGTGAAGTGAGGAAAGAGATGGGATTGAAGACATGTTCTCCATTCCCTGTGAGTCCTACAAGCTGCACTCAGGCAGTTTTATGCTCAGGGCTAAGCACGTTGTTTCCAGAAAGGCCCTCAGCCAACACATGTTCTGTCTAAAGAGGCTCAGACACCTTCAACAGCAGCATTCTGGATTCTGTAGCAGAACCAGACACACAGAAACTAAGAATGCAAGATTCAGGTCTTCTATGGCATAAAAATAACAACTGCTAGTTCGTTAGAAAAAAACAAACTTAAACCCAGTAAATTGTAACACTATGTCCAGGAACAGAGTACAGAGTTCATCTCCACAAATCTGAGTTTCCATTCTTTACCTGTAAACTACAAAGCTGGCTTTAAAACCTTACAAAATTCAGTTTTAGAAGTTGGGTTTCTCTATGGTATCCAAACCAGTTCTTGGATGCCACCTATACTGATAACATTACCTCCAGAAGTGTAATTTCTATAGTGTACAGCACCCTCTACTGGGGCTGGGAGAAACCCAGTATTTTGAAGGTAGAACTTTAACAAAACATAAAAAATAAAGGAAACTATAAGAAAGAGCCTGCAAGCAGACTGTCACATGTCATGAACTTTTGGAAGAGCTGACAGAAAGTAAGTAACAGTCAAATCATCACTTCCATCACTAGAAAGAAAGAAAACACAGATCATATTTTACACCCAAATCCAAAATTATAACACTGCCATAAGCTGATGCAGGCATTCAGGGCTGAAAGCAAATAATTTCCAAAATAGGTGGCAAATTGCTGGAAAAAAAATTGTTGAACTGACCTCTTCATCAGATTCCTCTGCAAACACTGATAGTTTCTGTGAAGCCAGATTTTTCTGCGGCAATTTTTTGGGCATAATGAGCCCATATCTAGGGAGAAAACGAAAAGTTATCTTTAACATTATTTAAAACAAAACACACAGCATGTTCCAAAACAAAAATCCATTATTCTCAATTTTAGGAACAAGTGATCAGCACCAACATAATGGATCCAGTATAGATCTGATGAGCAGTGGCAGTAGTGCACTCTGCCTTGCCACACACCTGCCACCTTCTCCCTCTAGCAGGGGAAAAAAACAGCAGTAATTAAGAAATTATTACTGTTTCATATGAAGAGATTTAGTCTATACTAAACACTGTAACTACGTTTGCAGGGGCATTCAGAAGTTCACCTGTTTCACTGGGCAGTGTAAACCACCAACCCAGAGATACAACCAGAGCAAAATACAAGATTTTCAGACAGCTTATATCATGTAGGGACTGATTAACTACATACACAGAACTCTGCTGCTCACAGAGCCAATCTCTGTGCTGGAAAACTCTTCCCGTGATTTTGCCAATGATATCTAAATCAGGAATTTCTCCCCCACCTGCCTTTCCCTGAATCCATCCCTTATCACGGGCTGTAGCACTTAACTGGAGAACCCCACGGTGCTTTCACGTACTGAATCATCACTGTGACGAAGGACTTGCTTACGTGTGCTCTGAACCCACAACATTCCACCCTCTTCCCCCCCCTTCGCACCCTCTGGCCCCGCTGCGGGGCCCCGCGATGCGAACGCCCGCCCCAGCCGGGCCGGTGCCGGTGCCCGTCGGGCACCTCAGGCCGGTGCTCAGAGGGATGGGAGGTGGCACTGCGGGTTGTGTGGGAACTCTGAAGGGATTCTACTTCCTAAGCGTGAAAACTACGCCTCGGCAAGACCGCAGCACCCTCCGATGCCTTCCCACTGTTTTTGATTGGCTTTGTTCTTCACAGAGTATTAAATTCCGGCCTGCACAGCAGACCCACGCAGGCCGGGACGAGAGAGCCCGCTGCGGCCCAGACGAGTGTTCTCTCGTCCCGGCCCGAACAGGGCCCAACCTGCGGCTTCCCCGAGGGCCCCCCCAGCCGCTGCCCCGCGGAGCAGGGCTCGCTCGGACCCTCCGTCCCAAAGAACCCGGCGGCGCCCGGCGAGGCCCCCTCAGCCCCAGCTCCACCGTCACTCACTGCTTGCCCAGCGCCGCCATCTTGTCCGGGCCACTGCCGTCGCCACGTAGAGCCGCCGGCCGATCCGCAGCCGCAGATTCCTCTCGCAGCCGAGACTCTCCCCTCCACCTTCCCCGCCCCGCACAGAGATTCTCGCCGCACCGTGCACCGGTCCGACTCCAGAAAGGAAGCAGAAAGTGTGGGGAGAGGGCTGGAGAGACGGACGAGTTTTTTTTAACTCCTCGTTGGCGAGTGGCGAAAGTGCGGATAGTTGAAACGGTGATCCTGGCGGCCACGGCCTGAGCCGAGCCGAGGAATAATTTTAACTAAATGTTGTTAATTCAGCATTTTTCAAGTTCTTCTAAACATGTTTTGGGAAAACCCTACACTTTTTAATACAGCACAGAAGGCTTTCTCATTGGGATAAAACTTGAGATTACAACCAGCCTGCAGAGAGATTTCATCTTTCCAATAATGTTTCTTTTGGCAGAATCACTTTTCTTAATAAAATTTTAGAAAATTAGACTCCTCATTCTTTCTCTGGGGGGCAACAAGGGACATCTCCAGGCAGGTGAAGCCTTCCCACCCCCTCAGAGAAACGACGGACACGGCTCAGGGACCCTTCCCACAGCCCGGCAGATGTAGAGCCTTGTGCCCTGCCCTTCCCTGCCCTGCCCTTCCCTACCCTGCCCGGCTCGGCTCGGCTCGGCTCGGCACGGCACGGCACGGCACGGGTGCCTAGCCGAGCCGGGCCGAGCCGAGCCGGGCAGGGTAGGGAAGGGCAGGGCAGGGCAGAGGAAGAGCAGAGGAAGAGCCGGGCCGAGCCGGGCCGGGCCGGGCGGGGTAGGGAAGGGCAGGATATGGCAGGGCCAAGCAGGGCAGGGCAGGTAGAGCCGGGCTGGGCCAGGCAGTGCAGGGCAGGGTAGGGCAGGGCAGGGCAGAGCCAGGCAGGGCAGGGCCAGGCAGGACAGGGCAGAGCCAGGCAGGGCAGGGCAGGGCAGGGAACGGGCAGGGTAGGGTAGGGCAGGGCAGAGACGAGCAGGACAGGGTTGGGCAGAGCAAGGCAGGGCAGGGCAGGGCAGGGCAGGGCAGGGCAGAGTGGGGCAGGGCAGGTAGAGCCGGGCAGGGCAGGGCAGGGCAGGGCAGGGCAGGGCAGGGCAAGGCAAGGCAGAGCCGGGCCGGGTATGGCAGAGCCGGGCAGGGAAGGAAAGGGCTGGGCAGGCAAGGGCAGGGCACAAGGCTCCACATCTGCCGGGCTGTGGGAAGGGTCCCTGAGCCGTGTCCGTCGTTTCTCTGAGGGGGTGGGAAGGCTTCACCTGCCTGGAGATGTCCCTTGTTGCCCCCCAGAGAAAGAATGAGGAGTCTAATTTTCTAAAATTTTATTAAGAAAAGTGATTCTGCCAAAAGTAACATTATTGGAAAGATGAAATCTCTCTGCAGGCTGGTTGTAATCTCAAGTTTTATCCCAATGAGAAAGCTTTCTGTGCTATATTAAAAAGTGTAGGGTTTTCCCAAAACATGTTTAGAAGAACTTGAAAAATGCTGAATTAACAACATTTAGTTAAAATTATTCCTAAAAAGCAATTTAAGGGGGCTGAATCTTGAAATTTTTTGCTGTGTCATTCATGAACACTGTAGCTTGGTAGTCAAACTCTTCCCTGCCTCTTTTTTTTCGTAATTAAACACCCCCCAACTTTAATGATGTTTTTAAAATTAGGTATATATATCTACACTAGCCAAATTGTTTCCTTTAATAATTTTACTGCTTTTTCTTAATAATCCTTAACATCTCAAAGAATACTTAATAGCTATGCATAAAAAATGAAAACGCAACAGTAAATTGAAATAAAGATGTCAAATACCAGAATCACTAAGAGTAGATGAGAAGTTTGGATATTTAATTTGAGGCACACTATAATTGGATGCCAAAGGGGGCTTGAGATGGAGCTTTTTTACTGTGCAGGCTCCTGGTGATCTCTGCTAGTGCCAGGCACGTGTGGACCCAGTGGTACAGGTACTCAGCTGGAACCGAGCCGTGCTGCCACACTGCTGCTCTGGAGACACCTGCAACAAAAAAGAAAGGTAAATCCAAAAGCCAGATCAAAACTGACCAGCATTGCCACAAGTGAAGATCATGCCACCAGTGGGGCTTTCCCTGAGTCCACTAATTCCCCCCTGGAACTTGGGGATGGTCTGAAAAGCACACAGCAACATTGTGATGGTGATTGGCCAGGCAATGTGTTACAGTTGTATTCACAGCACTGACCTGACACTGCTCTCTCAAAATAAGTGAAAACAATCATTTCTGGCATACTAGGAGTTTGCCAAACCTATATCCTTTTAGTTAGTTCTACATCCCTAACTGGAGGAAGACTGGATGCTCTATGCCTGCTTTGTTCTCTCCACTCAATTAGTTTAACATGTATGAGGAGAACACATGAAAAAAGAACTATGACTGCATTAAGTGTCCACTGTTCATCAGCAGGCAAAGTACTGTTGATAAATATCCCCAGCTAAATTAACAAGTCTTGTCCACACTTGATTTTTAGCAGGTCTCTCAGTATGGCATTAGATCATCATCAGAGAGATCTCAGAGCAACAGTAATTTCTCTTGCAGATATATTACAAATAAAAACATCCTCTTGACTGCTCTAGCACCAAACTCACATTTATTAGAGGAGAGAAAGAAAGACTGAAACCCAGCTCCTGTGTATGGCCAGTGAGAATATTAAGTACCTGGCAGATGGTGTTTACAAAGAGAAGGGCTCACACTGTCCTCCCACAATTGTATTGCTGTGTGGAGCTGGTTCTGTCCCTTGGGCAGGGTACAAAGGTCTGAGGTAGATTTACTTGCCAAAAGAACCATCATTCTTAATATATCTTTACAGATTACTTGCCAAAAGAACCATTATTCTTAATATATTTATCTGGAGGTTTACAATGAGATCACTTGTTCTGGTAAGTTTCAAAGCTCACCTGCTCCCCTTTCCTTGAGGCAGTCAATTTTGATTCTAAATTTAACAGGCTGACTTTTATTGACCAAAAAAGACTACAGATATTTAGGCTCCCTTATCTGTTGTTCAATTTGTTGTGAAATCAAAATTAACTTCTGAAGTAAGACCCTTAACAGCACTCAGCTGCAGGTTGCCACTGACACTGTTTCATCACAGAATAGTGCCTGGAAATCTGACAGACAGCTTATGATATTTACCAGTAATGCAGTCCAGCAGCAGCTCTGCTTGAATTTGCACAGATGCAGCAGTTGGATCAAAGCAATAAATCTCCTGAATCAAATTGTCATCGAGTTTCTGCAATGCAGAGAACAAAAAGAGTCAGGTGGAGGTGAAGAACTTAAGAGAGGGCTACAGAATTCAAGATGGTGAAGTCAAGCATATAGGAAATAAGTGTTTAAGGAGTTATTTAAGTAGTAAATTCCACTTCTTGAGAGAAGAAGATGAAAAAAGAGACTGAACATTTTGAAGTCTCACCAGTATACACTGACTCCAGTCCTCAGTCTCCTCTGAGCCCTTCCAGTCCGGATGGAAAAGCAACAGCACAGCCTTCACTATGTTATGAACCAGAGCTGGTGGTTCTACACAGCTCCTTATTTCAGCAAAACTTTCAGGATTCAGTTTCTGGATGCACTCACGCAGGTCCTGCAGCATGAACCGGTGGAACAGAATCCCTGCATTCCTCCAATTTCCTATGTGTTCTGCCTCTGGAATCAAAAGCAAACCTTTCAAGAATTTTATCAGAAACACCTTTTACTCAAGACTTACATTATTGACTGAAAAGCTCTGTTTATGAGTAACTCTTTTTCTCTTTGACTGAGGAATTTGCACACAGCCCACGTATCCTATGAAATTTTATAAAATGAGTATGTGCTTGCAAAGGAGACAACACTGGAAACGTGGCATTCACATTATTTTGATCTTAATTGGGGCAGTTCTGAGGAGGACATGCTAGATCTCTGTAAGCAACAAAGCACCTTGCTTCACACCTTTGATTTCTGTTGGACTTGACCACAAAATACCCTGTGAACCAGAGTCAAAATCTAAACATTCTATTTAACTGTATTCTGCTAAGCACTTAGGCTTCCTCACAAGTAGTTTATGTGTACCAAAGGTTTGTATTTGTCTTTCCATACTTGTAAGAGTGATACTTTAGATGTGGTTTTACTAAGATTCCTAATTTCACCCCTAAAAAACCTGATCTTGGCTCTGTATGCACAATACCTAGTACATAGCTTGGTTCTGTTCCCTCCAGGTACATCTTCAGTATCTCAAAGCAGGCAGCTTGGGCTATCTTTAGCATTTTCTGCAGGTTTTTCTGTTCATGAGGTGGTAATTCCTGGTTGTGTCCAATGCTTATATCATATAAGCCAAGAACTTGTCCTGACAGGTCACGGAGAGGTACTGCAATGTGGTGCTCTCCATAGGCAGAAGTGCAAATCACCTCTGAACTATTTATGCACTTAAACAGGAAATCTCTGAAATGAAAGTAAGGAGAAGAAAATATACTAGATTCTGTCATTGTGGTTTATTTGGGTAATTTAATTAGCACATTTTAGTAAACAAACCAATTGCTTATTTCCTTGAACTGAAATATGCACAGCTTTAAGCATCATTCAAGCCCTGTACAAAAGGGAGACAATAGCATGGTGGAACACAATAGTACTTAGCCAAGGCCAATTGCTGAAAATTACAAGAATTTAACAAACCTTGCTTTAAAAGCTTATAGTTGAAGGAAATGAGATTAATATGGCTAGGAAGAAAAGACAGACCATTTAAAAAAGTAAAATGGTTCAGTATATGCTCTAATCCTGACAGCCTTTCACAGCAGATGTAGAACTTGCTTGGCAGCTCAGCTGGTAAGTGTTAGGTTGGAAGTTAATGTTTTTCAGGCCTAAACTCAAAGAGAAAAGACTCCTCATGCCTTCATAACTCAGTATCAGACACAAATGTACCAAAAGCCTTGATAGTGGAAGAGCTACAGCCAGATGCTCTTGCAAGGTGCTGGAACATACCTTAAGATGTTGTCTTTTCTGAGGAGAAGAACAGGAGAGTTATGAATTTCTTTATGTCCTGTGTTATCTGTAGTAATCATCTTGTGCACAGTATAACCACATGTCTGCCAGAGAGAAAAGGGAAGTTTAGCTGCATCAACAAAAAAGAAGACAGAAACAGCCATGTTGGAGAGTGAGGAAAGCATGGAGAGTGAGGAGATTGTATCTTTCTTAAAGGAAACTCCTATGTACATTCAAGTGCAATGGGATGGTTTAAAGACATCTCCCAACAATACTTGGTTTTATTCCCAGAGTATACGGCTCAAGATGCACAAAGAATGTGTCCTGGATCTCCCAGACAACTTAATCCACCCTCAGGCTCCACAATGAGGAACACCCACAGGCCAAGAAGATGTTTCCCTTCTTTTTCCCATCCCCTTGCAGTCCTCTTTCTCATGCCACGTTCGTGTCAGTGTGCCTTGACATGTGAAAAGCACAGAGGGGAGCAAATGACCTGGCTATCAGGCAGCTAACAAGGGAACAGAGACAACAGAAAGCTGCCAACATAAACCATGCTTATCAGAGGAAGCAGCTGAATTATGGCTACAGCAGATGTCATACAGACTTTGTGATGACACAGGATCAGCCTTAAATATTGCATACACTTTTCTTCTTCTTAACTTACTTGCATGTGAAGTGACAAGCTTCCCAGGCCCTGAGTGCCTGGAGAACAACTGGAGTACAATCTGCTGGGAGGGGACTGCCTTTACAAGCTGGCTAATCAGGAGCAGCCACTTCCTGAGCTGTATTTACATCTTGGCTGCTGATATTAGTTCAGAATAAAGAGCTAATACATTAGCTAGGACATTCTTTTTTTCCTATAAAAATAGCATAATTTTGACATGCACAGAATCTCTACAGAAAAGCAGCTTGCTTTGTGGAGGTCTCAAACAGCAAAGCTTTACCAGAGACTTGCAGTGTTGGCTACCCTATGGATGGACAGTATGGATGGATGGGTGTGGGGTTTTGATCTGTTGGCTGTGATATGCAGCTGTGAGCACTGAAGTAGGAAAATATTCCCTTTTTTTCTATGGAGAAGGGGCTGTGCAAGCTGTGCTGTTGAATTGTTTTACATGGGAGGATGAAAAGAATCAAGAGTGACCTCCTTTAGAGAGAGAACCTTCCCTCTCTACATTTGTAGCTCTTTTATTGCCCAGGCAGGCTTCAGGTTTTATGTTAAAACCACTGGGAAATCACAGGCAGCTAGAAGTAGCAAGTGCTCACTGAAGTAGCCTTGTCAGCTCCTGACCATTGCAGGCCTTCTCAGAGCAGTAAGCTGCATACCTTGTCTTCACCAGGCTCCACCAGGTACACAGTAACAGTGTGAATGCTGGGTGCCCAGGAATACAACCAGTCCAGAGCAGTAACAGTCATTTGTAAAATATTTTCCATCGTGCAGATGTGGTGGTAGGCTTTGCTGAATGCACGAGAAACTCCCTGTGAAAGCAGAATCCTCCAAATGAGCCAAACAGTTCCATACGATTTGGGGAATAAAAAAGGGGAAATATTAATGCAGCAAAATGGTTTTAACAAGTTGCTTTACTCAGAACTCATAAAGCTGTGGAATGTCCTTATCAAGTAATTCTCTAAAGCCCCAGAGTAGCAGGGTCACAGCCAAGTCCTAAACCAGACTAAATTATTTTCCAGTGGTGATAATCAAACTGACTGAGAATGTTGGCTTGCTGCGCTCCCTGCTGCCCAGATGATGCATCCACACTTGAGGCTGATTCTAAAGAGCTTCCCAGAGAAATCTTGATTGCTGTTGCTTGTAAATATTATACCATGGAGTAAGTAAGGTTTCATGCTGCTCATGTTTATGGGAACAAACACAGGAGTTTCAGAGCTTCTGGAAATAAATGCTATTATCTCTGGGCTTTGCAAAAAAGGGCAATTGGTTTACTAGTCAGGAGAAGCTAAAGTAAATTATTGATGAAGTGATACCTCGTAATCAATTACAGATAAAATGCTAATCATTAAGATATTGATGAGGTACTCTGCTAACACCACTTTCACTATAAAAAGGGGCTCACAGTCCTCTCCTTAGCTGTATATCTTACTTTTTCTCAGATCAAACATGTAAAACTTGCACAGTCCCTACACAGCTCTTTGAAAAGTGGCCTTAACAAGTTTCTGATGGGGCCCACCTGGTAAAAATTGATCTCGTGGGTCTGAATGAAGGCTTTTTCACTCTGCTCCTGAAGAGTGTCAAATCCCATAATGCCAAAGACTCTCCAGTGAGCATCGTGCAATGGCAGTACCAGGAATGCACCAATTCTCTCCGTCACTGGGCGGTCACCGTTCCAGAAGTGGATATTTTCATGATGTTGAACTCTTGAAATATAGACTGGCTTTCCCTCTTCAACAGCTGTGAAGCTGAACAATAAACTTATGAAGAGGTTTGTCAAGAGTAGCAGAAAACCTTTAGCAAAGCAACAAATACTGAAGCTTTGATCTCTCCCTGCTTTTTTGGCATCACAGAAAAAGGTGTTAGCTTCTTATTCTGACCACACCCAGGAATACCACACTAGCATCCCAAAGACAGTAGTAATAAATAAGGTGATTTTCATCCTCAGGACATTTTAAAAACATTAACTAATGACTGTAATGAAAGGGAATATAGAAGCAAGCAGCAGTTAAACTTAATAGGTTAGAAGAAGTAATATTTAAAGAAAGAAAGAAATATTTCTAGCTGTTGGAAACAAGAAGTAAGAGTCATGAAAGCTGTTTATAGTGTAAATACTAGGGAACTAGAGGCATTGTTCTCAAAAAATATCCTGAGGATGTAAACTGTTTCTAAAGAAGAAAATGTAGGCCCAACATAATAGACTTTTGCTAAAGGATGAGATTCCTTAGCCTCTGAGCTCATCTCCCCAAGGAAAGCAGTGAAATCCCAAACTGAGCAGCTCTAAGTAGATCATGCAAAGTATAAGGGCACGTGTACAATAATGAATCATTCCCCAGTGGTCCCTGAGGGGATTTCCTCTCTGGACAACTCTATCAACTTGTTTGCAGTGCACCACAAACACTGCCTTGTACCCCTACACCACAAATATTTTTGAGAAAAATAATGCAGCTTTTCTTACCTTACTCCTTTCATGTCTCTGTAAAGTATCTGGTTTAGAACATATGGAGCATCATCTGCAGTACATGCCACATAGTGTAGGAAAAACTGTCCCCGCTCTGGTGAGAGCTTGTTCTCTTCCAAAAGGGCAATATATGCACTGATCTTCTTGTTATCCCCACGGGTTTCTGCATCCTAGCAACCAAATGTTTCCCATTACATTATGTACATTAGCTGTTGGCCATTGCATTTATTTCATCTATTTAGCACTTGTCTCATTTTTCCTCAGATGCTGTTCTGGGTCACTGATTTTGTATGACACGTATGTGTCTGTGCTGTGATTGTGTCTGACCAGTATGTTCTGCTACAAGCAAAACCACTTAGTATTTAGATTGGCCAGGAGAATGGTTGATTTTTTTCCTGCTGCTAATGGGGAGAAGTTCATATAAAAATAATCCCTAATTATAACCTGTGTCTAAGCAAAACTCCTATAGATTTCTTCTCCAATAGGAGATTCCTTTGGAAAAGTCAGACAAACAAGTGTCAAAGTTGCTACGTTTACAAACCTAAATGTTGTAAGAAGACCTCAGCTAAGGTGAGAGTTTTGCTTTGAGGAGGCTTTAATAGTGAAAACAAACATCTAGAGTTACAGCTGCAAGTTAAAAATTAAACTGTTTATCTACTACAAATCTTCGTGCCAAACTGAGTCTGGTGTGTTTCATTTCAGAAGCTCTAAAACTAGAATTATGGATTTTCAGATATGATCTGAGACAGACCTTCAAAAACTGAGATATAGGTATCCATAAAACGTGTTTTGTATTGGTAGAACACGGATGAGAATTCTGGTACTACAGATCTGACCTGTGACTCCTCCTGGGGATAACCACGGGCTCTCCTGAGCATCAGCCAGGTGCAGAAAAGCAGAAGGAAAGCAGCCCCAGAACAGCTTCTGTGCTACCTGAGAGTCCCACTCAAACACACCAGGATTTGAAGGCAGTGTCACAATTCCAGGACACATACCTGGGAGATGGCCTTGAACACTGCTTTGTAAACTGGTTCCATGCTTGCTTGGCTGGTCTCAGCTGCTTGCTGGATGCTGTGCAGCCATTTCCTCCTGGTTAAGCTTTGCACACACTCTGTGTGACTTCGTTTCACGCTCCTGGTCAGAAATTCCACCAGGTTATCAATAGCTTCATCCTCATTGCCAGTGAGCTCAGAAGCAACTAACTCAAGGAAAGTCTGGAATGCCTTTGAGGATAACTTCCCCATTTGGCTGAGCTGTGGGTGACGGGAGCAAAGGTGCTTCTTTGCTAGCAGGAAAAAACAGAAAATAAGAGCAGTGTGTTTGAATAAAATATTCTGCTTTTCTTGTGCAAAATATGAAACAAACTCTAAACTGATCCTGGGTGGAGCCAGTTCATCATTCTGGGTTTCTTCCAGCTGTCTCCTAAGTGGAAGTTGTCATCCTGACAGGTAATCTCCAGCCTCAAGACTGGGTGCACTTTTTCCACAAGATGCCTATTTTCTCACTTACTGAACCTGCAAGGCATTGCTCCTGTACAGCTTTTGTACCTCTGCAACACACCTAAACTGTAAAGATCAATGGAAAATAGGAAAGTTACTTGGAGTTATCAAAAAATCATATGTATCTCCACATTAGAACCAAATTTTATGGACAATTGAGGGGCTGATGGAACTGATGTAGGGGGGCATTCTGCATGCTGTAATAGTAGTTGAAACCTTACAGAAAAACTATTCATCAGTCCCCCTAAAATGTGAAGGCCAGAGTATATAGATGATTTCACAGATCAGTCATATTCCTGGATTTTTCATTACATAAAATACTTGCAGACATTATATTTTTCTTCTGAAACCCTCCAAAGTAACTAAGATTCTTACTCACCCTTCTCTAGGTGCCTTTTATGAATTATTGAATAACATTTATATTGTGCTAAATGTCATGAACAAAGAACAAAGAAAACAAAAGCTCTCTTGAAGTGCTCTGGAATCACCTGGATTGCACCATGAGATGTAGGTGTGGAGCAAAAAGAGCAAGAGAGCTTTTATAAGAAATCCAGGGTTTAGAAGAATAAACAGAGCAGCTCTGGCTCACGGGGGTGCTCTTGCACAGCCTTTGGAAGTTGCAGGCAGCTTCCTGGTGTATGAAACCTGGGATTCTGGGTGCTCTGCCCAAGCTGAGCTTGCTTGATCACTCCACTGGCAGTGTTTCTTCTGAGCACTGCCATGATTTACACTTTCATAATTTTTTTCTGCATCCTGATTTCAAATCCAGTTGGACCCGAAGCAGCACAGAAAAGGAAGGAGAGCTATTTGTCAAGCTGCTTCCTACTGGTGAACAAACCAGCAAAGATAGGCAGGTAGAAATGTGATTTTGCTGTTAAGCAGAGTATTTTGTGATCAATACACCCAGTGGTTTATAAAGAACACTTTAATGATGCACTTTAATGATGACACTAAAATGATGCACAGGAACAGGCAGGGAACTGCCCTGATTGCCTCCCAGTGCACCCAAGACTCAGATGCTAATGGTATCTAAGAGCCTCCTCCTTCCCCCACAGAACTCAGGGGGCATTTTATTACTGATTTTAGTTGTAGAATTAGCAAGTACTAGCTAGCCCAAATCATGGTGAAACTGGATGGTAATATCCTGTCTTCACCATCATCTAAAGAACATTCAGATTTCTAAAATTTAATTTTCTGACAAAATGATGGAAAAATTTCTGATGGTATAAAAATGTTTGGAGTTTCACCTTCATTTTTTCCTCTCGATGAAGAAAGAGATGAAGAAAGACATGCACAGGAAGTTGAACATGGCAACATTGGTGCCTTCATTACTGAGCATAATTAATTATTTTTCCCATTATACCTGTAACATTACACTTTTCACTTGCAAGTGAAAAAATCAAGTAATTCTACCCACTTTTCACTCAATGTTTTCATCCAGGAGTGCGATGTCTGTGAACCCTTCCCCCAAACCTTTGTTCCACACTGAACAGAGATTAGGTTGAAGCTGCTAGAAATAGTTTTATGTTGCTTGTATGTGGTATTGATTTTGTCATTGTATCTTTCTATTTATTTGTCCTTTAGTTTATGAGCCCTTCATGGAAGGAACTATGTCTTTCCATATTTCTGTGGCAGGTTCTGGCATGCTTTGAATCAAAGAGAGCTGTAAACTGCCCTTTTCTTGTGTGGCTGTGCAGCCTGCTGACTATTAACTGTAGCTCGCCAGTGAGCTCCCCACCCCACCAGCTGCCTCAAGTGAGCTGGAGGATAAAGAAATTTTGGTGGTTGCCAAAGTGAGGCATTTTTAGTCATGTGCAGCAGAACAAGCAACAGGAAGATGAGCATGGAGATGAATAAACCAGTCCTCTCCACTCAAGCACACACACAGACACGTTCTTAATAGCTAATGGAGTATTTCAGAGCACCTAATGCCTGCATGTTAATATGAATGAGGTTGCCAGACAGGTCCAGGTGAATATGCAGCACTTCTTTCTGACCCAAGTTTACTCTTCCAAGGACCAAATTTGCTAAGCTTATTCAGAGAAATAAACCAACAGAGAAGTGACACTCAAAATTGCTACCCAATTCATGAGATAAGGTGTGTGAGATAACACAGACAGGCTAGACTAAAAGTGCAAAAGGTGTCCTCAGGTTTACATGTGTTTTTACTGCCATACCTCAGCTATGTATTGCATGTTGCAGCTGAAGTAACTTTATCAACACATCACAGTGTCATGAAAGTATTGGGAAGTATTCCCCTTCTCTGTCAGGGAAGCTGTTGCAGGGGACAAAGAGAGGATGGAGCTATGGAGTAACAAGCAGGTCTGGATAACTGTTCCTTTTCATTTTATGTATCATACCATGCATGCTTAGGACTGCTTGATAAAACAAAAAATGATTGGTACTTGCTAACAAATTTGTTAGCACTGTTACTGAATGGTTCAAGACCTGCTGTGCTGACATTGTTTTCTCAGAACAGAGCTGTTTTCTTACCATTCTCCAAGGCTTCTTTCTCCATCCCTCCATTGAATGTGCTTAGAACAGCAATCACCTCTTCTAGTTCCAGAAGCCCAGATGCATTTTTGTCCCATTTTTCAAAAAGTGCCTCCAGAAGCAGTTTCCGTTGTGCCAAGAGAGAGGTGTGGTGAACCTACAACAGGGAACCAGCCAATCTTTGATAATTCCTGGACAATGATGCTCAGTGTCTACACAAATATGGAAAATACAGCATTTCCTATGGGCCAGGCCAATTCTGTAAATTCACAGCTCAGATCTGGTGATGAATCATTAAACCTGAGAGATATTTGGGAATGCTCAATGCAGCTGAGAGTTCAGTTCTACCAGGCAGGATCAGAACTGAAGAGGACAGTGAGGAACAAATGAAGCCCATGCTCAATCCAAGGTGAGATCAACTCAGGTAAGTGGAAGTTTCCCTGAATGCAAATGTCTTCTCAGCAAGAACTGACCACAGCCCTGTTGTAACACCCAAAGACATGACAGTTTCATTTCCATAGTCATTTTGCTGGTGCTGCCCTGAAGTGTGTGGGCTCCAAGTAAATGCAGGTACAATTTGTCCTTCAAACCCATCCCTTGCACAACATGCAGTGATAAATGGCTCAGTGGAATTCTCTCAGGGGCCCAAACACTGGCAGCATGTGTTGTGTTCAGCACAAGGACAGCAGAGCCACCAGATCCAGTATCTCATCCAAATTAGGTCAGCAGCACAGAGGGAAACTGGAAAGAGGTCTGAGGAAAATGCAGTTAGAGATGGGCAGGCCTACCACAAAACCCATGTGTACTCTGAAGTGATATGGAGCACTCTGATGCTGTGCAAGAGGACATTGCTGAAGGGGAATATATTTCTCAACACATGGGAAGAGCACCTTGTAATTTAAATACAAAGAAGCATGTGCACAGTCCTATGCACAGAGCTAAACAAGCATACTTGTTTAAAATCCTCCCCAAAACATCCACAACCTCATATGTGCATGCCAATGCAGTTGGTCAGAGATCAGGTTCTTGGCTATTACAAAAGTGAATAAGCAGAAAGGAATGTTTTGAGCTCTTTCACAATCAACTATCAACCTGCTGTCTCACAGAGTCCAGCTCTAGAACAGACAGGCAACCTCTTATATGTGATGAGTCTGTCATCACATGTAGAGCTAAGGGCTAGGGAGGGAGGATCAACATGAAAACAAAGGAGTAAAAGGTCTCTTCAGAGAATGCAAAGCTGCCAGTGAATAGTTCTGGCAGCAAGAGATAAAAAGTTGACTGTCAGTGTCTGTAGGCATTTCCTTGTTTTTTGTTTGGACATGGGATCAGCAAAACTTATCAATATTTACTTTTTCTAGCTTCTCCGTTTTTTCCTCCTCTGTCTGTTTGTATCCTTCTTTGATAAATGCAGTAAGTTTCTTCAGAGTAGGCAGAGAAACGTCTTCACCAACAAATGTCTCCAGGAGCTGTACAAACCGTGGCAGGCTGAGGCAGCTTTCATCAAAGGCACTCCTAGCACAAGAAGCCAAACGGTTCTGAATCTCTGCCATGATGGGTTGCAAGTCTGAAAAGCAGAAAGCACAGAGAGTCCCAGGAAGCCACATGCTGCCCTAAAGCTGGCCACGTGGCAGGTACCAGTGCAGTCCTGGATCCTGCCCTTCCTCACCAGGGAAATTATGGACTGACTCTCCTCTGACTAAAAGCCTTAATGTGCTTATATTTTTCCAATAGTATCTTTTCAGATTTATGTGCTATCATACACCCAGGTCAAATCACTCAATACACTATGTCTACACTGCTCTATCTTGAAGTCAGCTTTGGGCACAGTGTTTGTATCACTGTCCAAACTTTTCAGCTCACAGCAGTACTGGCATGTCTGCAAACACTACCATTATGTGCCCAAGCGAGCACACAGCATTGTGACCAAATACCTGGAAATTTAGTGTTATCACACTTCCAGTCCTCTGAAATTTTTGCTCCATAGCTGCTATACCTGCCACTTAGGTCATAAGTCAGGAGGTCACCTGGTGAAAGATAAAATATGTAATGACAAAAGCCTTTAACAAAGACACAAGAGACAGCTTTTCTAAAAGCCTTTAAGTACGTATATCCAAGCTCTAGTTTCTAAAGCAGATGAAGAGAGAGCATGAGCAGTCACCTGACCATGGCACTTCAAATTCCTGGCCAGCTTCAGCTGGTGAATCCTGTCTGTCTGAGCATGCAGGACCTGCAATTTTAGAAAGAAATCTTCCATGAACCAGAGCTTACTACTCTGAACACCCTGACGATTAATATGTAAAATCTACCTCCATGTCTCTGGAGTTGCCCTTGTTATCAGTAGCTACTTATTTGTACTGTCTGGAAATGCAGCTTCCTGAAACTCACCTGGTGAATGTTACAGCTACAAATATCCATTTAAGTGAGAGTATTAAGATACATTCTTTTTTAAGATGATAGGCTCAAAATGAGTGTCAGATTTCTTGTTTTCATCTACCTTTCCCTCAAAGACCACAAGACTGTAATTTCTGCAAGAACAAGGTAAGAATGTGCTCTGAGGATGGCAGTAATGCATGGCCTCAATAACATGGGTTGTGCATCCAGGGAATGACTGAATGACAGGTGAGTGCTGTATTCTGGAAGTTAACCATAGAAAGCTCTAGGTACCAGTGGGCTGTACTATCAGCCTCACAGCCCTTTAGGTAATAAATTTGTCACTAGACTGCTCTGGCAAGCTACACTCAGATCTTACAGTGTTTCAAACTGTGAGACACAAGTGTATTCACTAAGTGTTAGCAAGGAACATGGTCCTGGGGTGTTGAAGAAAGTGTCTCATGAAACAGTTGCCCAGCCACAGCCTTCCTAGAACAAGGGTCTTTGTACACAATTAAGCAGAACAATCATCCTTTGGAAACACAGTAAAATAATATCTTATTAATGTTCTAATCTGATGTCCCTGCTATATGGTCTCATTATATATTTCCCTGTGGACAATCACAGTCTAAACGTTATTAAAAGTCATTTCTATATCTAATGATCAGGCTGCTGTCTTGCTAAACTAAAATTACAAAGTGAAACAGAACAAAAAGTTTCTATGTACTATAAAAATGCTGCTGCTTCAGAAAGTCCCTACTTGAAGTGTCTGCTCAAAGTGACTCACTCACCTGTCACCCTGTGAGAGGGATACACTCTGAAACCCTGACAGAAAAAACTATAATAAGAAGATATTAAAGTTTATGGTCTTATGTATTCAGAAATCTCTGACATGTTTTCAATAGTTATGAAAAGGATTAAAACCACACCTATACTTAAACCAGTCCAAATGTATATGTTGAAGAAGATTAAGCTCTGCCAGAGTGAAAGAGAATCCTTTACCTTTATCCTGGTCTTGCAGAAGGTCCTCATCCAGGGGTCTTGTCTCCGAACTTGTCTGTTGGCCAAACTCGCCACCATGCTGCCTAGAAAAACTCTCTTTTCTTGAAGGAGTTTCTCCCAGAACCTCTGCAGCTGAAGCATCCTGTGTTGGATCCATGTCTGCCACAGCTTTGTCTTCTGTAGCTTCAGGTGTTGGTTCTGCGATTGTCTCAGTTGTCTCTTCAGTCCCATTGTCCTCCTGACTGACTTGCCCTTCTGAGCCAGGTTCTCTGTCTGAGACATGGTAATCTTCTTCCCTCTTTGTTTCTGGATTAGACTCTCTATCCAGGCTAAATTCCTCTTCCTCTACGTGTTTTTCAGGTCCAGGTTCTCCATCTCTGCTGTGACTGTACTCAGTAGGGGCTGATCCTGGGAAATCTTCCTCCTGTCTGTCTGCACCTGAAGACTCATCTTGGCTTTCAGTTATGATGCCTTCCTGAAAACCAGATTTCTCACTCTGTATTGTGCCTCCATCCAAATCACCAACTTCCAAATCAGTGCTTTTCACTGCTGGCACATTGTCCTCTCCCTCAGAACCTCCCGTCTGAGACACGACTAACTTTTCACTGAGTTCCTCACCAACTTTCTGGTCATCATGGCATCCTGATAAATCTGCAAGCTCAAACTCTTGCAGCTCAATTATTGGCCCTAAAATAGAAAAAAACATTGATGAAAGCTTGTATTGTTTTTTGTTCTCTAGTATTGTATCAGAAAAATTTTTAAAGAAAGAGAAAAGGTATTTCCTAGCAAATAAAAACTATCTGAAAGTGCCTCTTTCAAACATGAATTTGAGAAACACAAAACTTCTGGACAATGTCTAGGCCTGCAATATCTTGTACAGTTTCTTTGAATGTTATGGTGTATAGATCACAGCATTCATTTGGGTCCTTTTTTAGGCTCTGTCCATTTTTTGTAACACTTCTTATGAAACAATAGATTAATTATACAATTTCCTGTGACCTCCTAATGATTTAACCACAGCTGAAATATCCCTTGTACTTACACTCTCTTGGGTTACAGAATCCACTCTTAGCAAGCACTGGGCTTCTGTCATAGAACTCTACCAGCAAGGCAAGTACTTTTTTTCTGTCTAAGAGACCAACCTAGACAAAAAGACCACAATTAATGGGGTTTTCCTGTGGTTCTCAGGACTTATATCAACATTTGCAGCACTATAAAGGCACCATTAGCTAAGAATTACCTGTGACTGAGGCTGATCCATTACCAGAACATCAGTACACATTTTAAAAAAGAAAATCTATTTCACAGAGACAAAAAATTCTTCTCTGGGATAGCTGGAACTCCTCATTCATATTACTTTGCAGGCACATCCTCCTGCATGTTCTTTACAAATTACAGTTGGATGATTGTAACCACTTCTTCCAAAGGACTATTTCATGTAAAGATCAAAGCTTCAGCATTTCACGCTTTCTGGACAAATCTGGAGTGCCTGACAGTACCATGGAAGAATTTTATTATGGTCTGTGCTGTATTAAGTTAGTGACTGCACATTGTAGTTTGGTTTTGTGCCCCATCATTTCCTTTGAAGCATGATGTATTGGCAGCTGCCTGGAAAAATAATCAGCCCAAAACTCAGAGCTGTTATGATAACCTCCCTAATTTCCTTTAAAAATTCATACACATTTGGCCACAGAGGTGACAGAAGTATCCATAGTTCCAGAGTAGAGGAACGTGAATATTATATTAAGTCCTTGTTGCTCAGGGTGAGTGAATATAGACAATTAAATCAGGAAAAGACAATTAAATGGGTTATTTCCAATCAGGAAATTGTGAGTTTACAAAGTAAAGCACATCTAAATCACTGCAAGTTTTCCATTTTATGATGAATTCCTGTTGTCATTATTTCAGTCTTGCCACCTTTGTAATCTCCTTCCCTGTAGTGAAATACAGTAGTTAATTAGGTAACAGATTTACTTAAGTCCATTATTTGTAGCAAGTAGCTTTCCATCTGAGTTACTGATTTTCTATTCACATTTTGCTCTTAAAGACTGCAAAATTCACTGAGCTTTCAATTCTTCATGAACTTTTCCTGCCCTTTGGCTGAAGAAATAAAGGAAGAAGTTTATGTCTTTTTTTTTTTTCTGGAAATGAGCTCAAGATGACTGTGTTGCTTATAATCTAAAACTGTAATTAATGGCATCAATGTGAGGAACAGAGAATTTGAAAAACACTGAGGGGCACCCAGAGGATTTGAAAAAACCTGAAGGGCACCCATCACCTTAAAATACCATTTCCAAAGCCCTGTACCCAGTTACATGATCTTTCTGGGTTCCTAAATTTACTAGAAAAGGTCATATTTCTTTGTACTTTGTGTGAGTGGGGAAACTGATGAAAGGCTCCAGCCTGTCAGCCTCTCATGCAGAGCCCTGTCAGCAGGACAGGTACAGCAGCCACTATAAATACCAGCAGGCCATCTGTGTTTGTCCAACTGCCCAAAACTTGTCTCAGCTTTTAACTAGTGCCAACTTTAGTGCCTGGAGAGTTGAAACATATTGACCCAATTTTCCTGCCACCTAGATATTGGCAGGTGATGATACTCAGTTGTTTTCAGCAATATTCTGTGATCTATGAGTAATTCCTTTAGCAACACAGACTAAACCAGACTTGCCATTTACTCAGTGATAGGTCAGTGTTTAACTGCTTGATTGTTTTTCTGGAAATGTGATGTGAACACCACAATATGCTTCTTAGTGAGCAAAATGGGGAGAACAGACTCAGGAAGGGTTGTGAGGAAGCAGATGTTGTTGCTGTAGTACAAGAAAGGTAAACAGAAGTTTCTCAAACTTCACTAGTTTGAAAACTAATCTTTGACAAAATTCATTTACATTCAAAATCCCAGGCTTAAAACATCCCTGAAAATTAATGCAGCTTCTGTTTTAATGTATAAAAGAAATTGGACCTGATACCCATGAGCACAGAGAGACAATGGGCTTAAAATTCACAGAGCTACAGCCTTTTGGGACATTAGAGCAGAGATTCAACTGTGTTCTGGTATTGCTTTGGAAAGTTTCTGCTTCACTGTATAGTCCAGGCTGTTCTTGCTGAGCTGCCATCCTTCTGGATGCATGCATTTGAAATCATAATAATGATCATGTGCATACCTTCTAATTTGACTGTAATTTAAACACTGCTCTCTCAGCTCCCTGGCCCTAATTGCAGCTCACTGAGGCAGCCAGCTACACTCACCATGCAGACTGGAATAACTGCTTGCTACAAAACAAATGTAAATAAGGAACTGAAACAACTGCTTTGCTGTGCTTTGCAGAATGAGTACTACAGGTAGTGGATCACATTTAAGTGACAGAAGTCCTTGGGTTAGTTTGCATCTTTTCTCTTCCTTGTGGGTACAGTACAGCAGGACTTAATAAAGCCACACAAGAGAAACCAGGTCAGGTTTAAAAGAATTGCATGGTCCACAGTACAATTTATTAAACTCAGTTTGCAGATCAAGGCTACCTTGGAGTCTAGAAACAGCAACCATGTGTGTGCTCTGATAATTTTTTTTTTGTGGGCAGCAATGGCGTCTGTGCTGATAGCTGCTCACTCTTGTTATGGTGTGCTGGCATTTTTGGCTCTTTGCCTCTGAGATTCCACTGGGATTAGTAGCATAGAGATGGTGATTACTACCACAGAAATAATAGGATGAGAGTGACATTAAAACATGAGAGAGAGAGAAAGAAGGGATCATTTCAAAAAGCATCACAACGACAGGACTCAGCTTTATATATTACTCTACCCAGGAGGATTCTTCATAACTTTTCTTGACAGAGCAGTAGGAAAGGTAAATGTCTCCTAACTGAGAAGCAAACACACTTCTTTCCTCAACCCTGAAAGAGCCACTTGCTTGCTATTCTCTAAAACACACTATTGCTGTTGAAACTTGCTGGCTGTGTAATTCCATTCTCTTAGAGGTAATGACATTATTAGCATGACACTGTAGAGCACAGTCCATTCTGGGTAGGCACGCTGTAAACATCACCAGGGGAGTGCTGGATGGAATATATAATTTATGTAGGGGAGGAGACTGTAAGATTATGGCAACTGTTTCCTGTGTAGTAGCCAGTAACTGGCTAACTGAGGCTACTCATAATAAGTACCACACTTTTTGGGTGAAGCCCAAGTTTTTAGCAATAGTTCATGCCATTGATTCTTCAGCTCCTACTATTTACTGGTTTTCTAATAAAATTAGCTTTTTAATGGGGATGCAGATGCATTCAGATGCTCATAGATAGATTTTAGAGCTGCTGAAAACCAAATCATGGCTTTTGAGTTCCAGTGCTGTAACTGACTCATTGTATTTTAATTTCCTGCCCATAAACGGTGACTGAGTTCATAGTACTTTTCTCAGAGAGGTTGTAAAGACAGATTATTTCACATTTTAAATTTAAACTGCTATGAGATTTATTGATAGAAGCCCTAGAGGTGTATGAAATAATGCAACATAATTCACACAGTATATATTACTATTGTAGTATGTGCACATTGGTTTAGGTCAATCTATAGCAAGTTATCTTTTCTAAAGTATGACTGAATAGACAAATTAGCACCCAAGCATTCTGAACATGCTGTGGGAACAGGTAATTACCAGAAGCAGTAAAGTTTGTGGTTAATTTCTTCTCCATAATTTTCCAACTTCATCCCCCAGTTATTGCATTAGGTCATTCAGTTTCTAATTAGCCACCAGCTTATAGGCTATTGGCTATTTCTGTGTCTAAGAACTATGAAGACAATGCAGCACCGACTGTCTCCTAAAATAGTGCTGAGTTAGCACACAGAGAGAATCTGGAGTCATGGAGAATGAAAAGAAGGCCAGAGAAATACCAAATTGGAAGCATCACAATATTGCTTGAGAAATGAGATTGAGAGCTGCTTTGCTTACCTTTCCATAATCACAATCTAGGAAGAGATCAGCAAACATCTGCCTCCACATATCGTGTCTTATTGTTCTTTCAAAGTCCTCAGCACACTGGCAGAGATGCTTCAAGATTTCTTGGAAGATGTCATTTGAAAAATGTTCAGAGAAGGAATGGACATACTATGGGTTGAAAGAAAAACTGTAAATGGTTGGTTTTCTTCAAGTATTTTCACCTTTATTTGACTTCATTCTCAAGGAGGCATTTTGAGCCATTAGTTTTTGCAGAACTGACAGTCACTCAATTCTAATGCCACAAAATGTTCACTGCTCACAACTTCAGTGTTTACGGAACCAGTTTAGATTCAATATAAAAAAGGAAAGAACCTTCTGAAAATGAGACTGCTGTCACCCAAGTCCTCTGACACTGGGAATACTACTGACTCAATATTTATTTTAAGGTCTAGCCTTGGAGACACTTTAACACTCTGGATTTATAGCCATGTGGTTTTTATGAGCAAAAGCAATATGGTTCTAAAACTGTGGTGTGTATGACATAAATAATAATGGCCATCAGAACAAACCACAATCCCAAAGCCTGTACTGAGTTATTACAGCAGGTTTCTGGAGCCAGCCACCATAACAGGGAGCCTATACAGTTAAAAGGAGGAATTTGCAAAACAAATCATGTTTCCCCTTACCCTATTTTTAGGATAGGGATACCTGACTTAAGTGCTAGAACATCTTAGACTTGTAGAAATACTGCACTGGCATTAACAAACTGAAATATTAATATATGTTATTACTACTCATGTCTATAGTGCATAATTTCTGACTATATGAGACAAGTGGAGAAGAGAGGAAGAGCAGAAAGCAACAGCCAATGGCCCGAGTAGTGGCTGGTGAGAAAGCACAACTCCTAATGCAGAGTTATGTTTCTTCTGCACTTCAGCATAATGAGAGAGGACGTAGGTGGGTTGGAAAAAAGGTGACAGATCTGGGGCTACATGCATCTACCAGCTTTTCAGAGCTATTACAACCCAGAACCCTCTGACAGATGACCCTTCAAGATGACAGCAGCTGGGAGGAGGCAGGTTGGACAAGCAGCTTGTTATTTTGTATGTCATCTTGATGACAAATCTAAGGGCTTATGTATTGCTGCTGCTGTCTAACAGCTCCAGAGAAGATTCTTCAGAAGCTATGTTCAGCTGTGTGGGCAGGAGGAAGTATTGTGGAGTCATAAGCTTTTCTTTGCTGATGTGTGTAAAAAACTCCACCATGTAAAGTACTGCACGTACAATAAGCATACATTTATTTATTAGTAACCAAGAGATTTTTACACTTATCAGAAAAAAGCTGGCACACCTTCTTGCTCTCTAGTGCGAGACCTTGCTACAGTTTGTGAACACAATACCCTCAGTAACAATAGATCTTTGCTTTTTGTTCCTGCTGATCTCAATAGAAATTAAGGAAGCCACATGCAATCATGAAAAATAATCCAACCTTTAAAGCCTGATTTGGACCCTACAAAGGTAACGTGAGGTTTTCCCATGGGGTCAATAGCTTTGTGTCAGACAGCTGGGTGTTCTGCATGCACAAAGCCTCTGAAATAAACTATTAAGGTCTGGTCTCTGGGATTTAAATGATTTTAATACAAACGACCCCACCAGTTTGTCATGAAGGATGTAAAAATTCAACAGCCACCATTTTGTGTGCCTGGGAAAAAAAACACCCTGAAGCACAACAACAACAATGTGTGAGGTCTCTCTGCTGAGTTTCTAACAGTCTTTAAGTAAGCCAAAGCTGCACCGAATTGAAGGGGGGAAAAAAAGTGCCATTTAATTTTAAGGTCCATTAAAAAGCAATGCTTTCCACATGTGAAAGAGCCCAGATCAGTGTGGAGAAAGATAATCTCTCTGTTCTGGTGGATGATGCAAAATGATGCACAAAGGTAAATTGTAGCTGAAGATTAGAAACAGCCCTGTACAGAGAGCGAGGTCTGTGATTACAGAGCAGTTCCCAAGGGGAGTGATGAAAGCCTCATCATTTGATTCAATTAAAACTGGACTGGAAAAAGCATCAAGGAAGATATTCTGAGAACAATATTGCAAGGGGCTGGTAAATCATACAGTTTGATGGTCCGTATATTTTATAATTCTGATCTCTCATGTCATATCTTTAATTAAGTTAAAATAAAGAGTATACAAAATAGATTTTAAAACATTTTTCTAATGCTCATGGAGCAGGAATTCATTCAGTGCTTGTACATGAACCACACTGGTTATGGACTGATACTTCGTTTTAGTGACAAAAGCAATTCTCTGGGCTCTCATTATCCACAGTAGTTTTCTTAATTAAATGCAGTTATTCTGAGGTTAAATTTTAAAATACCTCATTTCATGCTTATAAATGCCTTCAACAAGTTATCATAAAAATGCATCTCTGTGCAAGATACCAAACATGCAAACCTCCTGAGAGCAAAGGCGGCACAAAAATCACATATGGTTGCTTGAAATTAGTCTCTGCACAGCTGCCTTATATTCTGTTTTTAATTATTGTAACAGCAACTCCTAGCACAGCTGCAATTGACAGTCTGTCATTATTTCTATTCTAAACATCCTTTTTCCCAGGGTAAATTACCCAGCCATAAAATTCAGCTCTGTCGTAGGTAGAAATGGCTGGCAAAGTCTTGGCCTGGAGAGTTTTTCAGTAAATATAGTTTGAATTAATTTGGTTGTTTTCAAATTGATTAAAAGGAGAGTTCAGGGCAAAAATGCAAGAGCTTCTCACCCTGGATCATCACTTACTACTTTGGGGACAGCACTAATTACCTCAGACTAATGGTTGCACTGGGACATTGAACCTCCCCTGAGCAGCCAAGGTAAAATCTGAATTCACAGGTGATCAGGGCTGTGGCATTCTGAAAAAGCGTGGGGAGGGGTGTCCTAAAACCCACTGCTTCCTGACAAACTCCACAGACATTGGTACAGTCTGCAGCTCTGAGGAAAGCAAAATACTTCCCTCTTTCTGGTCAGAATGGAAGTGTTGTGACAGCAGAGGATGGAGATGACATGAAATGTCCTCATGCAATCAGTTACATGAGATGCTGCAGAAGTGAAGCCCTTCTTAGCAGCCCCCAAGGAAATGCTACTACTTTGTGACAAACCTCATATTCTGAATCAGATGCTCTTATTTAATTTCTCACCTCTTTGAATTCATCTATGTTTACTTTTTTTTCCAATGTGTCTACAATCTCCAGATTACTCTCATAGATTGCTGGTAAAAAATGAAGGGATATTGGTTTAGAAAGCAAACAGTGATGGCTTTGCACATTGTACACATTTTTTGCACACCGTTACATTACATTAATGCTCTTTTCATGCTGAATTACATTTATATGAGGTTACACTACACAATAGTTGAAGCATTAATCCCTAGAGGCTATCTAAATCTGATTCTTACATATTTCTCTTGCTGAGAATATCCACTTATCTATTCAAAACTGTATGGTTACATTTATTCTTGACATACATTGGTGCAAACTGCAGTGATTTTAACAGTGCTTGCAACTAATTGTGTGAGGAAATAAATTATTTTTTTATTTAACAGACAGATAAAAACCTTAAAATTCTGGTGATATGAATTCTGCTCTGCAAGAGTAGAATTTGAACGTCAGTAACTCTCCCAAGAAGCTCTGTGGGAATACTGCTACTGATCATGATATCCAAAACTATCATTTGGTCAGCTTCTGGGCTGCTCCAATGGAAATGAGAAGATGTGTCAAGTGTCCACATACATTTCTGAATGAGTTCTTTGAGCAGACATGCCATTTCTGTTGGGGTTACTTTTCTGTTCTTTCTTCTAGAATATACCAGAAATAAAGAGAAAATTCCCCATAGAATGTATTTATGTCTTGTTGCTTTAGATATTCCTAACCCGTACATTACTTTTGTTAAACTATAAAACAAAGCTTAATGTTCCATTAATGGATACTGGATGCTATAAAATGAAATACATTAAGAAATGGAGCCAGAGTGTTAGTGAAATATGACATAAAGCACCTCCAGCATATGTAGAGCAAACATCTGGACAGAAACTCCCTTCTGAACCTCACGTCCCAGTATGAGTTCCCACTGGAGAACCACAGGCACCAGAGCAAGAGCTCAGGAGGCTTGGCATTCACACTGTGTACTACCAATGTAGGATGATTACTGAGAGGAACAATTTCAAAATACAGAAAGGGCTGGGCAAGGGCAAGCTTTAGACAGAGGTGACTCCAGTTGCAAGCAGAAATGCACTCTAGAGGTTCCCTGCTTATCATCCTATCTTCCAGCAAAGGTAGATTTGCTGTTACTGGTGGTCATTACAAGCTATTGATGTAAAGGGCTGGCAGCAGGCTGTGTGCTGCCACTTCAATGGTCCTGGCTCAATCTATTCAATTATCATTATTTGGGGAGGTCAAGTGTAAGCTATGTAAAGTGGACAGGAATTACAGAAATCTTTCTGTGCTGAGTGCTCTGGTACAGGAGCCCTTGTGCTGTGTGTCACTGGCATGGGAAGGGCTGGACAAGATGTGTGATCTGTTGGAGTGTTAGATAAGCTTCCATTTTTTCTCTGAAACCACACAAGGTAGCAACACTGTCAGACTTTAATTTTATTGATCCTGCCTTTCCTCAGTGCCACCCAGTATGCCAAGCTGTCCATGGGATTTCCAAGACCTCTCATGAGACAGGGGACACTGTGGGACAGAGCAGGTGAGGGAGGCTGTCACAGTGATTCTTAAAAATCACAGTAAACACATGGCAATGTCTGGCTAATGCAGGATGTAAGTGGAAAGGGCTTGCATCTGATCTTTCTGTCTCTCTGAAATATTTTTAAATTTCTTTCCATACTTTTCAAGATCACATTAATGAGCCACATGGTGGTTCAGTCTCTTTCCAACCTATCTGAAGATTTGTGGTTAATATCCTAGCTGGTGAAATGACCCCGAGAGAGTCTTTCTCTGTTGCCACATCCATCCACAGTTTCCATCACAATTCAGACCACAGAAATGTAACTAATGGAGACACCAAACACCTACCTTCTCTCACTTCTTCGGGAGTAGAAGGAACGAAATCCGGAAGAGATTTCAGTGCACTCTGAACCTACAAATCAAGGTACCAGTCAAAGGGCAGTTTCATGCAGACAACAGTAGGTTGTTACTAAAATAAATCACCCAGAATAATTAATCATATGGGTCAGCAATGCTTCTTACCACATATAGGTGAGGCCTACAAAATGTCGACTTTGTCTATGTTGTGCTGTGTGTAACCACAGGCCAATTTCCTAGGGCCCTTCTAAGAAAGATGCCTGCACCAAGAGATGTGTGACAATTCCTGCAAACCACACCTTTTATGAGCTGCAGTATCAATTTGTATGAGTCACAGAGGCAGAAAAAAGACTTAATGGGGACCACAGGAGAGTAAGAGTGGCTGCCCAAGACCTCTTAAAAAGGATTCTTAGGAATAACCAGCTGCAGAGAAGGGCATCCAGTGATGAGGTATGTACCCAACATTTAGCTTTCCCAGTTACCAGTGCAAGTGGTACTCTGCCACTGACATCCACCCTCCACTTTTTGAACTGAATTTCCAGCTGCTCCTTTCTCATTTCTTTCATCTCAGACTTTGTATTTTCCACCTGCTCCCTTTCCTTACGTTTGCTCTTTGCCTCAGCCTTCATCCTGGCAAGCCTGTAGGACATGGGAATAAGGTTTAGAAAGATGCCATCATAAATAAATTAATTATAGATTAACAAAAGGAAGAAGAACAAAAGGAAAGGAAATAACTTCTTACTGGAGCTCTTGTCCTTATAATATAGAATATAGATTTTTTCCAAACAAATACTTCATGTTTGGGACTCAAAATGATTAGTGTGACTACTGGACTAGAAATTAGTAATCTGTACTGGACTAGAAATTAGTAATCTGAAAAAAAATTTTCAGAATGTAGCTCCAAGGAGGTGAGAGTACTTATTTTCTAACATGTACCATTTCCTGAAATCTAGTGCAACTCTGTGTCTGAAGAAATTACCTGAGTGTCAGATATGTGAAGGTGGAGAGAAAGTCACCTGTAGAGTGTACAGTAGACATTTAAGGGAAAATAATTTGTGCAGTTCTCCAGTACTCCAGTTTGTGCAGTTTCAACAGTGATAAATTTTACCTTCACATTTATAATGCCATTAATCATTTATTGTGTAGATGTCCTTCAATTTGCTTTCAATTTCAGCAGGAACAGAGGAGCCTAATTTTGCTACACTTGATTTACCAACAAAATTGGATCATTATGTGCTTGTCTCAAATCCTAAATACCATTTCACATGAGCACTTCACTGCCAAACAATAACGTTCAAAGAAATTTCCAAAGCAGCTCACACAATGAAGTTCTCACTGCCTTAGGACAGGGATAATGCACCAACCTCTCCACCATTTAGAATTCACAGTTTGCAAGATTGGTACCTCCATTTCTTCTTCCTTCTATTTTATTTGCTTCTCTAATCACCCAGCCACGTTCTTCCCAATCCCCCATTTTGCACAGCAAAAGAACTGAATAAAATTGATCCCAGAGCACTTATCTGCTTTGGTTTTGGAATTGTTCATTTATAAACTGGGGGAAAAAATGTCTTTCCCCTAGACAAGAAGAGCAAAACAGGCTGTTACAGAGCTGGGCACCCATTTTGAAATGAGCTCATTTCAGTATTAGACATTTCCAGAAGAGATGGCAGCAAGGGTGACTTCTCCCTGCAGAATGAAACATGTTCCTTCAGGAAGACAGCCGCCTAACTCCCACACAAGGATGGGTGACTCAGACTCAAGGACTGCCATCCCTGGACAAATAAAGTCTCTGTTTCAGGTATCAATCCATCTGGAAAAGGAATTTCTCCCATCTGTTTCCCTGTGTGCCTGGACCCCCAGTCAGGCAGCAGTTAAGGAGAGTGCAGGAAGCTGCAGGAGCTCACTGAGGACTCATAAGCTTTTGAGAAGGACATGATGAAATCCTGCCTTTCCTCAAGGTAATGTCAAAGCTTATGGGAGCTTCACTAGGGACAGAATTTCACTCCTCATCTTTCTGGTGCTTATGTGAGAGATTTTGAGCACAGACTGGCATTTCTCTTGTAAAATTTCTTTCCTTTTAGAAAGCCAGTGACTCGCACCAGGAGTCTACACGTCCATAAAATCCTCTGTGCTGCTGTGGTTTAAGAATCCTGTGGAAATCCCACAATGCAGCCACCACAAATATGTAAATCCTGAGCTACTGTGAATGCAAATCCCATGATATTACTACTGGTGGATACATAAACCTGCTACAGCTATGGCTACAGAAACACACGTGGCACAGTTGTCTACAGAGAGATTATTTTTACAAGTCTTGACAGTCCCTTCCTTTGCATCAGCTCTGACAGCTACAAATTGAGAACCTGTCTCCAAATGTAAAAACATGGACTTAACAGCCAAGGCCAAGATCACATCACCTATAGCCAAAACTTTGCATTCTACAAGAAAATTCTACCTCTCCAGAAACAAGCTCTGATTCACAATGAAAGTTAAGAGCATTTTAGCACGGAAAAAACCCAAACAACTCAACCCCAGGCCCAAAACCAAGTAAAAAAAACAACCAACCCTCCCCCCCAAAAATGCTATGAATTTTAATTTAATTTCTTTTGCAAAATAAAAATGAGATTTTGTCCTGAACATCCTGCATCCACATGTCCTGTGTAGCAGTATGAATGGTGAAACAGTCACCAAAACAAAGGTTCCAAAAAACATGCCAGACATTGTTGCAGGACAGTCTATGCTTGAGTGAAAGCTCACTGGAAAAGATGTTTCCTCAGACTGTTTCAGTGAATTGGCATTTACAAAACAAAACAAAACAAAAAAACTGAAAATCTTTCACCAGTTCTGGTTGTACTACTGTATGTCTGTTTATGAAGAAAAACCAAAAGCCTGAGCTCTTACACACTGACCACAACCAGTCAGTTGTAATTATTTTTATCTCTGGGGAAAAAGGAGGTAAGTGACTGTATGAAATTCACTTATCACACTGATTTAGCTGTGCTCACACATGGTATGTTTCTATGAACTGCAACAGTATGTGGACAAGAACTATAGAGACAAAGAGCAGAAAGATTTAACATATTCTTTTATTCATTATAATAGTTGGAATGTCAATTATCTTCATTTAGAGTTTATGCATAAAACTTGTCAACATTTTACTGCCTTAATTCCCAGCACTGAAACCCTGAAACCAATTTTCAAGCTGCATGTACTATTTATGCAAATATGACAGCCAGCCATTCAAATAAAAGCCATTATTCTACAAACACATAAATAGAATAAAGAGATTTAGTAGTAAGTGAGTAATTTAGACATCACAAACACCTCTGGTCCTCTATGAACACAAATGTTCACCTCTGTATTTTTGTGATTAGAACAATGAAAATTAATGCATTATTGTTCACCTAACACTCACATTCTAGCCTGCCACAGGACTCCCTTCCAATATTCATTAAATATTATGCTAAGGCAAGCAGCCTAGAAATAAGCAACATAATAAAATACAAAATGTTTCTACTTTAAAGGGGAAAAAGAAACTGAAGGGAAAGCCTAAGTAAAAATCCTAGGAGAAGGAGTTTCTACAATATGTCAGGATATTGGGTTTGGTTTGGTCAAGAGAAATCATCCTGAAGGAGGTAAAAAAGACTATCTTTTTATCATTTTTGGAATAATATAGAAGAAATTATCTAAAGAGTCCATAGACCTGTCCAAAGAACTGCTGTCACTAAGCTAGACTGGTTTGAAAGCAGTTTACATTCCACATATGTAATTAAGACAGAGCCTGAAGAGAAATTATATACTTGTCAAGGGCAATATATTGACTTAAACAGGAATAACTAGTGTTCCACTTTGTGTGACATGTTCTGGCATTTATCCTGCTTCTCAATTTTTTATAAGAGACAAATAGCATCTCTGGAACTGTACTACACAAAGTTCATTTTGTTGGACACTTTTCACACCACTCCCTTGATAAAACAGGGACCAAGACAACAGCTCTGGTCTTGTGACCAGCCTCACTTTCAACTCTCTCACCTTTCTAATGCTGCACCTGGCACCTGAGCTTTTAGCTCCTCTAGGACCATTTTCATTCCTCTGAGGTACGGGCTTGGTTTTGTAGGAACACCATGCTGAGGATCATGTCTCTTCAGATATTCTCCAAGAAAATTGATGGGGTTAAATTTGATTGATTCTTCATCTGGTACAAGCACATTCTTTCTTTCCACTTCCATTAAGAGATTTTCCACTCCTGGGATTAATGTAGGTAGGAGTTTGTCAAGTAAATAGATACGAGTATCAAGTGACTCTTTCTCTTCACTGAACCACTCTCTGGGCAGCAAGTCACAGGGTTCTCTCTTCTTTATCTTTTCTTCTTTCACCTTTTGTGCGTGATGAATCTTCACCTTTGTCTTCTGCAGGCTCAGGCACCTCTGCTGCACCTTTTCATAAAAACACTTTTTCCATGGAGCATCATTACTAAGACATGGTATCTTATCATCCCCATGATTCCTCTTCATTTCTGGGTCAGTCCCATTCTTAGCCCCAGCTGTGGCATGCATTGGGCCAGCAATTTGAGCTGCTGCTTCTGACTGAGCAGCCATACCTCAGTCCCTGTGACAAGAGCAAAAGCAGTATGTTATATATGTTATATTGTACCAAAAGATACAGCAGTGTCCTAGCAGATGACATGGTAAGAAAGTCTACTGTTAGGAATTAATTAATACTGTTTTTCTATGTTATTTTAAAATTTTTGTTACTGCTGTTCTGTAGTCTTAAATTAATACAACTCCTTCACTTCAAAGATCAGTAAATGATTTATAATGATTAATTATGTATCACAAAAGCCCTTGGAGACAGAGCAAATAAACAAGTCTGTTCCTTTCTTACGGGAGAAGAAACTGAGACACAGAAGAGAACTGATTAATTCCAGGTCACTTAGAGACTCAGAAACCAAGCAGTGAATAATGCTTGGAAACCTTTTCCCCCAGTGGATTCCTCTTCCTCCCAGTATCATTATTGCTGTTTAGGTCCCAATCCATGCCTCCAGGAAATCCAGTAAATATGAGACAGAGAGAGCACTAATGCCCTTCCAAAGTAAGGATGAAACTCCACTCTGAACTCACTGCCACACTATCCTTTTGAAGCTCTTATTTAAAAGTGCTTTTCACAAAGGTCTTTTAGTATCCATAACCACACTGCTGCTTTTTATACGTTTTGCTCTCCATGTTTAAGCATTTATAGCTGCTCTGAAGAGAGTTCAGCCTTTCAGGAAATGCATAAATGTGATCTACAGCCCTCCTGGCACACAGATGTAATTACTAGTATGTTTACTTTCTGGTTCATAACAACTGCTTGAGTCCAAATACTGCCTGGATAGGTAGGATGCTTCACAGCACTAAATTTCTATGCATTTTCTTGATGGGTTTGTTGCCATCTTCCAGGAATTTGTTTTCAAAGATACGTACCTGCTGGGAAGTGAGATGGATTTATGGATGAAGCTGCCTGCCTGACCCATACAGATGGTTTTAAGAGGGGAACTTCAGTGATTTTGCCACTGAAGGACATGAGCTGTAAAGGAGTCCAGATTTTTAAGGGCAGAGAGGGGAACCTGTCAACCCTGTTGAAGTGTTCTTTGCTTAGATGAGTTTCTTTCAATATGATTCAAAACCAAACTGTCTGGTTCAAAGCAGGGTGTTAACCAAATGTTCTGGTCATATTCCAAATCAGCTGGTTTTGTTGTGCCAAAATAAACTGTACTTGCAGTTTCAAATACTTATGTTATTTTTTAACATCTTTTATGAAACTATGCTGCAGTTTCTGTGCAATGTTAAAGTGACAACTGCACTCTGCTTTATGAGGTGGCTGATTCTGCATGATGATGAATTTACTTTCTACACCACTTTCAACCCTTTGTTAGGATGATTTTTGAGTACTATTAAATGTTAATTATCTCTGTGTCTCTGAACAAAACAAAAATCACCAAAGCATGACAGCTCTACCTCAATTTCAGGGGATTTGCATCACTCCAAGAATGGAAGCACAATACAGAGAACTATGCCCACTGCTTTAATACAGGACAGAAGAGGAAGAAAGTATAGAAGAGCATTCAAACAGGACATAACTGCTAAAATAAATAACAAAGTGTGCTAGAATTAGGACCTGATACTTGGAATTTGTCCAAGATTTTGGGGACACACCTCAAGTTTGTATAAGGCACCATTGGCTCATGAGCTTCAGGGTTGATTTATATTAGGTGAGAACTGGTCTGTGCCTTTCCCAAATGGAGGTTTGGTTTTCCAAATAACAGCAAGCACAGTGCACAGAGACAAACTTTAGAAACACCTAATGGGATATAAAGTTTCCTGAAAGCCTTTGTCAAAGCTGAAGGCAAGATAAACTTTTCATTATTTAGTAGGATGCTGCTTTCCTGGCTCCTTTACTGTGAGAGAAATACTCTTGCTGGAATCCTTGCATGTACAAAAAGATTATCTCCCTATTTTCTGTACAAAACCCAAATGGTTACATTATTATTCTTTTAGGGATTTTTGAAGAAAGACTGAAGTTTATCTAGGTAACTATTTGGGAGGTGTTTGAGTTACAAAAGTCTTTTCAAAACAGAGTTCAAGCTCTTAGATGCTCTATTGCTCAGAAACAGTTTTCCCTTTCCCTAATGCACTTCATAGAGCATCTTTATCTCATCAATCACAAAGAGCCCAATACCCTTTTCCTACATGATCTTCTTTTCAGTACAACTAAAATTTAAAAATACTTTCTATTTTGCTTTCTGAAGATTTCAAGAGCTGTTTTTCTTACCTTTGGAGAAGCTATCAAAATAGATCTTATGCCTCCTGCTTTCAAAGTGGCTTTGCAAATGAACAGGAATTTAATTTATGCCCATCTGTTCTCAACCATCAAAAATCTTACAGTGAATTAGGGATTTCTCAGACTTGCTGTGGAGCCAGGCTGTGAGTTTTACTCCTCTGTGTGTTTGCAGTTGCTAAGCAATAATCCCAAAGGTTGCTATGTCTCTTCCACGACTCAGAATTGCTGTAGGTTGTCTTTTGGCTTTGGCAGCCCAACAGACTCTTCTGTACTTAACTTAGATGATTGCATCACATGACTGAAAATAAAAGACTATGAATAGCAACAGTCTACATTAAGAGCACATTTAAAGAGAGAATCCACAGGTGCCCAGTGACAGGATGAGGTTTACCTTCAGATTCAGTGTTCATGAAATTCAGAACGGTCACGAATCCATTACAAGATGCACCAAGGAGTGTATTAACCAGATGTGAAAATCTGAGAGATAAAAAGAAATTAATTACAAACTCAACTTAAACATTTCCAGGCTAACTCTTTTTTTGGGTTTTTTTTGGGTTTTTTTTATGTGGCTTTGAAGCAGCCTTGCAGAAAAAAACATGTACAGCATTCGTAAGGTGAGAGTTTATGGTGTGGTTTTGCTAAACTGCCTTTAAACTTGAATCTAAAGGAATTTGATGAATCACCTTTAATAAATTCTCCTATATTCTTGAAGAATAATATGCAATATGGGGAAAGGAGAAAAGACAGAATCATCTGTGACAGCCATTCTGCACTTATTTGTACTAATGTATAAATCAGGTGTCTGTTCAGTGATTTCCTTGGTGTTATGCAGGACCTCCAACTGAGAAATTCATGGCAATTTGTGCAAGGACACAAGGATTATCTAATGCTGTTTCTTTCTGTGTACTTTGCTCTGGAAGCAGCATGATCTTTAGATTGTCTACCTGCAGGAAAACGAAACTGTGACCTTATTTTTGGGAACTGTCATTGGAACAGCTGCGTGGCACCCCACCCTCTTGCAGAGTATTAGTCTCCATTTTAGGGGACAGTTGAGCTTGTTAAAAAACTTGAAATAGAAGAGGTTTAAAATAATTTTTTCCAAAATCTGAAACAGTTACTGTCAGAGTCCCATTTGTTCTCTATTTTAGGAACTCTGGAGTTTTAATTGTGGACTCACAAGTGTCATTTTCTGTCATCTTTATCAAGTGACTTGTTATTTATTACATCATCCACAACACCAAGGTAAATAGTAATTAATTTGTAAAACTCTAGAATTCAAAATAGCTCAAAGTGACATCACAAGTCCCAACATAAACCCAGTACAACATTTACAATGCCCTTAAAAAAATGTTTGGATATTCTCAAATACCACTGGAATGCCAGGCTTACCAGTGCAGTAATATGCTGCAGACACTACAATACTGACTTGATTTTAAAATTTGGTATTTGCCTAAAGAGAGGAAACATAGCACATAAAACCCCACAAAATGCATGTAAGTCATCTTTCATGTGGAAAATACTGTGTAATAAATTAGTTTCTTTGCTATTTATTTGAAGGAACATGTAGCAGAAGGAAACATGCTCGCTGCAATGTATTTCAAAGATGTGCTGAAGTATAGCATCAATTATGTCAATAAAATGAAGCAGAAAATGAGTGCAGAGGACCAATTTAAAATGAAGCTTTAAATGGGATTGTGCTTTTTTCCTCCAAGCAGTTTGCACATGCTTGATTCCCGTTATCTCTTCTCCCAGGTGAGTTTAATTTATCCCCTTCGCAATTCAGAATTCTGTTGCTACTATGATTAATGCACAAAACCTTTTTTCCTATGAAACAAATGGAAAAATACTGTCCCTTTCCTTACAGTGATTTTTTTTAACCCTCAAATTAGAGCATAAGCATGGGGCTTGGAAGGAGGAATAAAAATGGCTCTATTTTTCTCCAAGTGGAATCCCGTGGGTTAAACAAACCTTTAATTGTACCCTATTTAACTTGGCTGTTATGCCTTATATGTTTTTGCTAGGCAAAGTGTATCCTTTTATTATGCCATCAAATACTTGCACTGTTGACAAAATAATGGGCTGAATATGTCATCACAGATGTTTTGCTGGAATTGCCTCTTCTATCTTTTTTTTTTTTTGGTTTTCTGTGTAAGACACATTTTGGGAGCACTCTGTTGCCTTTTGCAGCTGATGCCAAGATTATGCAATAAAAGCCCTGACATGTAGTAATGATAGTTTGTGTTAGCCAGAGAAATGTTTGCAGAGTATTAAAGAAAGAAAATAGCCAGTTTGGGGAATGCATGGAAAGCCAGCTCATGTAGAGCTTCACATCCTTCAAGGGATATATTGGGCTAAAGCTGCAGGTGCTGCTCACAGTGCTTTCAGCACAGGGAAGAATAAGGCCACACTTCCCATCTCTTTTTTGAACCAACCATGATGCTGTGACCACAGGCTGCCCTCTAATTGCTCTTTTCAATCAAAATACAGCTATGCCTTATAGCTTTCTCCTCCACGTTTCAATTCTGCTGCTAAAAAACACTGCACATGCAAATAATACCCTTTTAATGGCTTGGAGAACCTCTGTGGTCTGTGATTATTTTAGTTAATAACTGATATGTTGGACCTTTGGCTAACTGGAGATAGCCCCTCCATTATTTACTTGTGGTAAATGATTAAAAAAAAAAAAGTGTTTGCTGTTCAAATAACTGGAAGAGCTACCAGACATATGAAAATTACACAACAGTTGATTTTGGAAGCTGGTTTAAATAATCATTTCTTGACAGACCTATTATTTGCAAAAATCCATTTGCATGAAACAAAACAATAATCTGGACACTTGAGAGAAAGGTGAAGACCATTAAGACTTCTGTCAAGAAACTTTCCCATCCTCAAATGCATCTACAATGAAGCAGCAGCAAACCTAAATATTCTTTAAAATTATCGAAAACACAAAGGTGACTAATGTGGTCTGAAAATATATACTCCATCATTTAGTTCTACAGCTGGAAGAAACAGAAATTTTGATAGGAAAGAAGTCCTGGTGAAACCCCAGATAGAGCTTTTATTCTATAGCCACATCTAACAGCCTCACTGCTCTACCTATGTCATTTGAAGGTGTGAAAAAACCTGGTATGTGCAATTCACAAGCACAGAGCAGTCCTTTTTCTCTCAAAACTTGCAGCTTGCTTTATGTATGATGGCAAAAGGATACCTGGATTTGGAATTGTCTTTGCCAATCTATATCTACACCAAAACCACATCTGTATTGCAGATTCACCCACAGAAAAGATAAGGCATTCAATAAATAAATGGGAGGGAGGGACTAGACAAGAGGCTGCTCAGGAAGATATTGTTTTATTGGGAAGCTGGGGAATGTTCAAAACTTGGGAGATGCTATTTTAAAAGGGGTCTGGAAAGCATTTTCTTAACCTGTGTGCCATGAATCAAGAGTGTGCTGCTAGCCCATTTACCATAAATACAGTGTTTCAAAATAAAAACATGATGGCTGTAAAAGGCAGGACAACACCTCCCTGATCACCTGTAGGTTTTGCTTATTCTCCCATGTGCTTGGATCCCACTGGAGGCTATTTTAGACTCTTTCATGTTCAAGACCCTGGCTTGCTGTGCAGTCTGCTATATGCTCAGCTTTAGTCCAGTTTAAGGAGCCTGTCCCTTCATCCTCTCTTGTCCACGAGGAGGCAAAATACCTCCTTAGCAAGCCTAAGTTCTTCACTGCAATGAAGCTCAGCTCCCAGAGCTGCCCTGCGAGTTATTTTGACTGCAGGGCACTGGGGAATAACCTAAAGAGCTTCTATGTGGTTTCTCTGGTGTTTAGATATCCTGTGGAGTCCTGTCAGCCTGAGGAGCAGATGAGAGGAATATGAACCCAGTGCTTAAAAATAATCAGTGGGTTAATGCACACTTGAAAAAGAAGAGCTTGCTCTGTTTAATATTTAGACTGGCTTCTGTTTAGGATATCTAGTACTGTCATTAGATGCTGAAGACAATTCCTGATCCCAGTTACCTCCTTGCCAACATTCCCAAGAATTTTATAGCACCAGGCCAAAACTGCAAAAACATTGAAGATTATTGGTGCTTGCCCCGTTCTCTCAGAAACCAAACCATCCAGCAGCTTTGCATTCTGGGGATGTCTGAGCACTTAAAACACCACGTATACTTATTAGATTAACTTTTCGGGGTTTGGGCCTGGGCATCGATGTATAAACAGGTCTTATATGCAGAAAGAGTTACTGTTGCTCCCTAACACATTAGTGACCACGAAGGCCAACTTTCACCAAGCGCAGCATCATCCACATCACTACAGCTCCCAGCAAGATGGGATTTAAAAAAAGCCAAACAGCCCAAACCCATCACTTTTACGTACCGGAACGCCCTGCCAAGGCAGTACCTCAGTCCTTGGGTGACTCCCTCACCTCCCAGGCCCAGAGCCCGAGTTCCCCCCGCCAGGCCCGTCCCGTCCCGGCCTCTCAGGGGTTAAAACCGCCGCTGACGGGCGCGGGGCGGTGCCGCGCTGACAGGTGGCGCATGCGCTCTGGCGCCGCATTGTGCCCCGCCGGCCCAGCCCCGCCGCGCCTCAGTCGGCGAGAGGCCGTTGGCGCGCGTGGAGCTGCTGCCCCCTGCGGCCGGCGCCGCGTCCGCTCCTTCCCCCCCCCCCCCCCCCTCCCCTTCCCCGCCCTCCCGCCGCCGGCACTCGCCATGGAGTAAGGCCCCCGCCGGCCGGACGGGGGGCCCCGCCGCGCCTCGATGGCTTTGGTCACGGTGCAGCGCTCGCCTACCCCCAGCGCCACCTCCAGTCCCTGCGCCTCGGTGAGTCCAGCCGCCCGCCCGGCGCTGAGGGGAGCGCGGCGGTTGGTGGCCGTTAGGGTCCGGCGTGCGGCCGTGCGCATGCGTGCGGCAGACCGCTCACCTTTCCTCCCCCAAGCACCCCCTTCCCGCCGGTGCGGGGGCCCTGACAGCTCCGTGTGGGCAGCGGCGGCCGCCCGTTCGCTTCAGTACCCCCCGGCCCGCCCGCCGCTGCTCCTGGTCCTTGGAAACGGGGTCAGACACCGCAGCCGGGCCCTCCCGTCGCGCTTGCGTCGCTGTGGCTTGGTGACAAGCGAAGGGAGAGGCGAGGGTCCTGGGTGGCCCCTCAGCAGGCCCGAGCTGGGGTGGCGGGGCCGGTGGGACTCCGGGTTATCAGCCCGGAGGCTGCCGAAGGGTTCCCGCCCAGAAAAGCCCCAGTGGTTCCCTCAGGGTCTCGGTCAGAGACCTCCCTTAGGTCTCAGCCCCTGTGCAAAGGTGCTGCTGCCCCAGCTGCAGCTCGGAACTGTCTAAATAAAACAGCCGGGGTTAATTTTGTTTGCCTTGTATGTGGTGGGAGAGAGGTGGGAAGTGTGCGAGGAAGGAAACTGACATTGGTCTGGCTACAGCTGTTGTGAGATGATTTAATCTGACAGTACCTTCTGGGTATCTCCGGTACATGGCCCTGCCTTTGCAAAGAGCTAAGATATTGTTTTTTGTTTTTTTTTAACGTTGTGTGTAATCTTCAAGAGGCTGTGTCAAGCCCAGGACAGATACAGAAAAGCCAGATTTCAAATCTCTGGGTAAGATGTGCAGCATGAGCAGATGTTCTTGCTGCCCTGATCAGGAAGTGAGGCAGGAGGCTGTGGAGACTTTTTGCTTTCCAGGCTCTTGTTTAGGACTTCTGCATTGTAAAATCTTGCATGGTAACCTCTTAAACTGCTACCTACCCATTATGCAGCTTCTTTCTAATATAGCTAAGGATGAGAATGAAAATACTCAGTGTGCTTTGACTTTTTGTATGCTTAGTTATCACTTGGCTTTTTTCCTTAAAAACCCTCATGCAATTACCACATATGTATTATGACTGGCTTGCAAATGTTTTGGAGGGAGAAGAATTGAAATCCCAGCTGCTTCCGTCATCAGGGGGGTTGATGAAAAAGCCAACTACTCTGAAGATACCTCTTGTTGTGTTAGGTAACCTCTTCTGAAACTAGATCAGCTACTTGACAGGTCCTGCCTGCCCCGACAGCATTTTAGCTGTCAGAACACTTTTTTTTTTTTTTTTTATCCCTTCCTTCATTCCCACGTCTCTCCTAAAGTATGTTTACTTAGCAGCACTGATTAATTTTGGTTCTGTTTCTCTGCTGTAAATATTAATGTGTTGCATTACTTCAGAGGTTGCTTCTCCCTTTTGACTTCTTTACCCTTTCCATTATTGCTTTTCTCATACATTTTTAGCATTTAAGGTATCTTATTATGAGAATAAGCATGTTTCTCTTTGCATCTTCTTTCTCCCACTTGGATGATGCACAACACCTTCCTTGGTTAAGTATTTGATATATGTGAACAATTAGTTGTATTCTGTAAGGCTTTCCCATCTGGAACAGCCAGGCTCTTTTCCCAGCCAATTAAATTAAGCTTAAACTATACTGATGTTTGAACACAGCTTTGTTTTTAAATATATTAACAACTCCCACCAGAGCCTGATAAATCCAGGGAGTGCAGACTTTGGTATGTGTACCTATATTCTCTTTCTTCAAGTAGCCTTAAATCCTTAGTGCCCTATGCAAAAATAAGTGTGTGACTTTACCTGGCCTGGTGTTGGTTCTCATAGTTACTTCTACTTTCTCACACTTTCCTTGCAGTCTAAAGCAGGAATGATAAGCATCATATTCTGCCCCTAACTGCTATTGTTTGAGCACTTCTGCATTTCCTGTTACAACTTCCTAACCACACTTCTGGGTTTGGACTGCCCTTTTAGCCTCTTGTGAGAGACCTGGGGTTGCTCACTTCTCCATCTTTCCATCAGAATTTTATTTGAGCGTGTGTGTGTTCCTCCTCTCTCAGAAAGTTGCTTCTTAATCAAATCTTTTGGTGTAATTTCAGGTGATGATCCTTCCTAGACTGATAGGGCTTTGTGAACAGAGCAGTCCCCTTCTTAGTAACTTAGGAAGTTCTTAAGAAGACTTTGGTCTTGTGAGCTTGCCAGTCTCATGAATCCTTGTTGATTCAGACAGAGGACTTAATTCTTTCAGTTGTAACTGAAATTGTTTCAAACATTCTGTTGAAAACTGATACTTCCTTCACAGTGGCAGTGGATTAAGGGTTGGACTTGATCTCAGAGGTCCTTTCCAACCTGGATGATTCTGTGATTCTATATGGATTGATGACTGTCTTCAAGTTACCTTTTTAAAAGAAAGCTCATCTTGCTAAATGATCTTTTGGTAGTATAAAGGTTTAACTTGCTGTGTGAAACCTTGCTGTTTCAGCTTGTGGTCAAGGAAGAAGCATCTTGGTGTGTAAGCAAATCACTATAGCTAATTCTGTTTCCAGGTCACTTAATGCTGAGGACAGAAATGAATTCTCTTTTAAATTGTTTGACGTCTCCTTGCTTTAGAGGTAAACTTGTTGGACAAGGAGAAAAGGTAAAATTGATGTCCTCAAACTGAATTTTTGCATTAAGTATGCCCTATAAACAGTTATAATTGGCTTTTATGGATTCAGGGGAATAGCTATTCTGAATTGCTCTGAAATTGGATGGCTTTTATTTATAGGGTTTTATCTTGTTCTCATTGCCATAGAGCATCTCATGAGCATTCATTTCAGAGTAGCTCCTGCAAAGATGATACATCTACAGCCCTCTGGTCGCTTGATGTCTTGAAAATTTCCCTAAATTATCTGTCCAGACTTCCACTGTCTGTTTGGTTTGACCTTTGGTTATGCAGCCACTTTTGAAAATAAGACTGCAGTCTTCACATCCATACAGCAGAAGTTATCTTCTGATGTGCCATGTTAGCAAAAAATGGTAGAAAGCAAGACTGTTCTACAGTGAGATGTAAAAACACTGTGAGCTGGAGAGGGGCTGCTTGCTGCTCTGACAGTTCACTTGTCTTCCTTACTCTCAGGGAGATGATACATTTTTTTTGGAAGGGAGTGACTGACCCAGAAAGAGAGGATATGCTGCATATCTTGTTCTACAGTGCAGACTTATAAAAAAAAAAAAGTTTAAAGCTGATGAAAACTTGCAGAAAATTTTTGTATGTATAAATGCATTCATTTGTGTTAAGCCTCTTCTCTTCCTAAAGCAGCTTGGTGAAGCTTCCTGAAGCTGGTTGGTGACAAAAGACCAATCCTTCTCTTGAAGATTTGTTGTGTATTGTTTATACACATAAAAAGTGTCCTAAAGATCTGTGTGAAATTTAACATCCTTTTTTAGGTTGAAAACAGTATTTGGAGCTGAGGAGGAGGAGGATGACAGTTAAATTGGGACATTGCTGTGGATCAAGTAGCAACATTCTTAAAACTTGAAGAGCACAGAGAGTGTTTATCTTTTTTATTTTTAAAGGATCTAACTGTCCTTTCGTAGGATATCTCAGTGATAGCTTGAATTTGTTTTCTTATTCCTTCCAGAAACAACCAACCCTTTATTCACATTTCCCAGATGTTTCTGGTTTTTCGGAGCGTTCATACCTTACAGCCACACTAATGATTATTACGCTTGGTTTATGTAGTGGAGTGGTTTATTTTTGCTGGATTTTTGAATCTGATTTGTGGGAAGAGGAGTATACATTTGGATCTGTGACTTACTTTGACGATCGGGTCTAATATTTGTTATTGTGTTTATTGCACTGAAGGATGTACCAGATATAAAATACCTCTTTCATATTGTGCTTTACATTAAATCATTCAGTCTAATGTTTCTTTGCAAGTCTGGCAGCTACTTCTCCCATATCCTTCTTACTCTTTTTGTTTTGTTTCTTGTGGCACTTCTTTACAAGTTGGTTTTTTTTGGAGAATTTGTGTCTTGACCAGTGAAGTCCACCCAAAGAAGCTGTGGTAGCTGACCTACAAGCTGATGCCTGCTTTTCTTGGGGAAAGTCAGGGTTCTTGTAGTACTTTGTCAGCATTGACTTTAAATGACCATTTTTAGGTTAAGAGAGAAATTTCCTCTTTGTAATTCTGTCAACTTTTTTTCCCCACTGAATACGATGCCATTTGTGGCATTCTAGATAAACCAACTGTACAGCTCAGTACTGAGCACACTTCAAAAGAGGAAGTTACATAGAAGAAAGCAAAATGTACACTAAAGTTGTCATCTCTTGGGTTCCAGCTATGTATGAATTCTTGTGTTTTGAAAAGGAGCTTGTAATTTGAAAACGCAAATAGCCTGTGATGCTGTAATGAGTCATTATCTGACCAATATTGATTCTTGCTGTTTAAGGAATGAAAGGTTGAAAAGGGCAGGGTACTGTAGTATTTACAGTTATTCTAAGAGTCAATGACACATTTACTTAAGTGGAGAATGCTATTTTGAGTGGAAACTGCCATTCAAAAAGCAGTCTGCTGGAAGTATTTTAGTGTAAGAGGGCTGCCTTCATGCAGAGGTAATGCCTGAGGATTTCCAGTTACTGGAAGAAAAATCCTCAAAGATCCATAGCTGCAACTATTCTGTCTTGGGAAAAAAAAAAAAAATAGCCTTTGGGCAGCTTAGCACTGTGTAACTGCTTCTGATCACAGCCTGCAGCTCAAGGTTTCATTCCTCAGTCACAACAAACTAGTACCTCAATGCAACTTCACTGCTGAAGCAACAAGGCTGTTTTGCAGACTGGCTCTCAGGAACTCTGCACGCTGGAAGCTCTTGCTGTCCTTGCAAGAATGTACTGGGTGGGAAGACTTAAAAAATGCCCTTGTACTTGCAGAGTTCAAGAGGCCTTTAATGCCTTCATATCTGACTCTTACTGATGCCATTAGCAAGAAGCATGTAAAAAAGCTGCTGGTCTTCTGTGACTGATACGTCCTTTGTATAAACTGGCCCTGCAACATGAGAGTGCTAGGCTTGTCTACTGCCTGCTACAAGTCTTCAAGCTGTCTAAGTTCAGCCTGTAAATTTAAGAAGAGTCTCCTCTGTTCTGTTGATTTGCGTGAGCATCCTTTTATTTTATTAGGTAGTGACAGTGAAGCTCATCTCTTGTATAAAGGTTGAAGGATCTTGGAAGCAGGAGAAAGAAACAGGTATCTGTTGAAGGTAGCCAGTGATTTAAGCAAGGAAGACAGGGTTTCTTCTTTTGGCTGGAAGCTGTTGCTCCAGAGTACTCTGTTTAAAGGAGTAAAAAATTATGAAGGCTAAAAACCACATTTGCATTTCAGAGTTGGGCTGTGTAAATTGATTAGATCCCTGTCAGTCATCCACAAAATTCTTATTCCAGTAGTACAATATTGCAGTGTGTGTGTTTGGGTGCTTTCATTTGGGCAGGCTTCTGTAGCTGCAGTTTTGAATGTGTCAATAGCTTTTTGCCCAAATAGATTTGCTCTGAATATGCATCTTATCAGCGTGGCTCATTGCAGGCTGATCTCTTTTCAGAAGGCAGAAAACGTTGCTGTAAGATGAGTCACACAGTTAAACAGCTTGTTGCTTCCATGGTGAGACGCACCCTCGCTGGGTATGCCAGCAAGCATGAAGCTCCTGGCAAATACCCTGTGACATGAACTTCTTATGGCCTGGGCAGATGGAACTCCTCACCAAAATGCATTTTGCTTGTGGCCGCTTACTGCTTTTGGGTTTATTTGTCCTCTTCCTCCTGAGGAAATCCTCAACTGAGGCTTCACGGAAATAATGAAGTTACAGCATCAGTATGGGCTGTTTCAGGGTGGAATGAGTGGGGAACTTAAGGCCACAGTATCAACTTCTTGTACTCAGGTAATGAAAGACATCAGAATATTTAATCTGGCCTATTTTGAAATAACTGTTTTATCACAGATCATACTGTCCCTATGCTAAGCTCATTCCAGAGCTCAGGAAGAGGCTTGGATTCTTGAGCCTTCCACTGCTCTGCAAGCGAAGCAGCACAGAGATGTCAGCTCTAGAATTGTGCAGGTCTAGGGCTTATAATGCCAGGCTCCTTGTTGCACAGCTTACCCCCTGCCCACCCCATGGGTGAGGTGAACCTTAAACAAATCTGAGGCAAGATAAAACAGGGTCTGAAACGCAGAAGACCCTAACCTGACTGCTATGTGCTGGAGTCACAGAGTCATTTTCTGTTTCACAGGCTTTGACACACAGGCTGCAGCATCTGCTCTGTGATGGTCTTTCCATAAGAGACAATCTGTAGGCCACTTCAGTTAGTTTGCCTGTAACTGGCTTTGCTGTTGTCTGAGGGAGGATGTCACAAAGGGAGTTTGGAGCAGATTCGAAGTCCAGGAATCTGTTCTCCCTCAGAACAATGAGAAACAATAGGAAGTAGTTGGGGATGAATGGCACTGTACCAGTTCTGCTGAGGGATACTGTGTTTGTTTGTTAGGTCACAATGTCTCCTTAGCAAGAATGCAAAAGCTGCCAAGCTTGGCACATTTGTCCTCAATTTTTAACTGGATTGAATATCTCAGAAGTGGATTTTAATGTGGAAAGTTGGTCCCATCACAAGGGACTGTAGTAGTCCTATTATTCTTGCTGACTGTTATTGTGTCCCTTCTGTTTTGATGTATGGAGTTATCACATTTATAATCACAGCAAGAACTTTTAAGACTTGTTCAACTGGCTAACATCTGAGAAATGTGTAAATTACAATTCTTAAGAAAAAAAAAACAAAACAAAAGAACAAAATAGCTTTTCATCTCTACACCTTTTAGTGTGATGGTGTCTTACATGTGTAAAATGCTTTGCTTTCCAAAGAAGAGCTTTGTTGGTAGTTTGAGGTAGCTGGAGTCTTCTGTGTGATGCAGGGCCAACTTAATCCATCTGAAGTTTCCCACAAGTCTGAAGCTGCCGAATGCTCTTAAGTGTCCTGAGTGCCATGTCCCAGGCATTTAAGAAAGGAAGTCCCAACCTCCATTTGCTCATGGAATATCTGTGAGTTTGCTGTCCCTCTGCTGAAAAATCTTTGCAAGGTTTTGCTCAGCCAGGAAGTGACCAGTCCTTAGCCGCTGCAATTAAAAATACAAAACAACTTCTGTATGCAAATGTTGATGCCTAAGAGCAGAGACTCAGCAGCTGTGTGAGGTGACCTGCTTCTTGGATGGTAGCAGGTACCCTTTGGAGTACTTCTTTGCAGTAGTCTTGGGTTCTGGAGCATCTTCTGTAGAAAATAGGGTGTCACACTGAAAATTTAACTCATAAGTAGCTTCGGGGTGAGCCAGAAAATGACTTACAGCGAGGAGCTAAACCTAGTGCAAGAGGAAATGCAAGAGGCGACAAGGTGTTTCTGGAATTAAGGATTGATTCTTTTTTGTTGTTGTTCTCTGGCATTGCTGTTGTCTCCTTGTTTTTGTTTTCCATTCCACAGTTGTCTTCAACAGTTTAAAATAGTTTTAAGACAAACAGCTCTAGGCATGTTCTTCAGATGATGCTGTAACCACTGTATTTAAATACAGTGCTTCAAAATGTGGTATTAAACAGTTAAGTAGCTGCCATGTTACTTTGTCTTCCTGGGTAAAGTGTAAACCTTGAAATGACAGCATCCACCTTTGCTTTTAAAAATGGTTGACGAAGAGTTGATTCACTTTCTGAATAAGGGCTTTACTTATGTAACTTCTAGTGAGTTTGGTTACTGGGAGTTTTCTCTGTTTTTGTTTTCAGCCGAGTTGTGCTTATGTGGGGTAGCAAGCTTGTGACTTCAAAAAGTGAAGTGAAAAAGAACAACTTAGGCTTTTTTTCTCTTTCTGGCATTACTTCCTTCCTGGTGGTATTTTGGTTGCACAGCAATAGGTTGTTCAAGCCTGAACTTCAATACTTACATGAATCTTCAGACAGCAGCTGCCCCTGTAGTGTGGGTCAAGTCTAATATTACATAAACATGTCACTACAATTGCACACGGAAATCAAATATTAATATATTATCCCTTGCTTTTTGTGTCAGCTGCCATCTTGTTCCTCAGCACTTTGCTAGAGCTGACTGCCCTGGTGATGTGCTGGGGGTCAGTTGTCCTGAGCAGCTTCTACTCTGCTTCTGAGTCTTAAATAGAAGAGGTTATCTAGGGAAAACGATAGAAATGTAACATATTTTCAGATGTCCTCCCAAAAGTTGTGCATAATTACATAAACTTTTAAGTCAAGGGAGGCATTACCAGTTCAGGTTTTAGTATGACTGGAAGAGAGTTTGCATAGGCTCAGTGGGTGAAATGAGTATTTTTCACATATACTCTACAGATCCCTGATCACAACTTGTGTTTCATGCTGCAAAGATAAGAAATGTGCCACAGGCTTCTGCAGCCCACATGTCTGGTACCTGCAGTAGAATTTTTCTCTTTTACACATATACCAGAAACTGCTTTTGTCTGGAGGAAGCTTTGTTTAACTCAGAGCTGTTTGTGTTGACTGTAGATGGCTGAGATGGTTGTTCTAGGGGGGTTTTTATATGGTTCTATAACAAGTGAGGAATTTCAGGCTTGACTTTCCCTTGAGGAGCAGAGAGAAGTTTTACATGTTTTAGTATTTGGGTAGAAGATTATGTGAGTCAAAATAAATTGTTAAGCTGGAGTAGTTGCTCACATCTTGCTTCTAAACTTGAGATGTGCCTCATTAAAAAAAAAAAAAAAAAAAAAAAAGATAATTAAAATTAAAACCACCCCAAAATTGAAGCAGCAAACTCAAAATCAAGCACACACCACCCTCCTACAAGCACCTCCCAAAGCAACCCCAAAACAAAACTACTTGGCTTGTTTAAAGTTTAAACTTGCAAATTTAGTTTTATGACAGATGAGCACAGAATGCCTTGAGCCAAAGCAGGTATGTGCAAAGATAAGATAGCTCGAGGTGAGATGCAATATAGATTTGTCAGAATTTTATTTGCTTTCAATAAAGTAAGACATCCTGGATATAGTTCACACTTTTTAAACTTCACTTTGATGGTGAACATTTCTTTGCTTGTGCTGTGGGAACTATTGAAGAACCCTGAAGTGTTTGAGATGTATCAACATGGTATCGGTGAGGAATCTTTTGGGGGGGATGGAGGATGGGAAATGATTTGCCAGCTGACTTCTGAGAGCAGTCAGTTTTGCTAACAGGTAGCATCACTCTTCTTGGCTGGGGTTCAGTGTCTCTGTGGTGTGGAAGCATGCTGTGTAAAACCTGAGAACTTCCTGCTGTGGTAAGGAACCAACAGCTCTTCCAACAGGTGCAGTCTTTAGCTGCAGTCCTGAAGGCTTAACAGAAGTATTTGTTGTCATGGGCCTTCAATATTGTCCCTCTCAAACTGAGCAGCTGACTCCTGAAGGAGCAGTGGAACAGGCCTGAGCCTGGCCCGAAGCAGTTCAGAGCTTTTTTGTCTGCCTTGCACTGCTATGATAAGAGAATTAGGAGGGGAAGCTGTGTTCAAGAATCTCTAATCCATGATGGTGGCTCTGACTGAAATGAAATAATCTTATTTTAAAGGGTGTTCTAAACCACTAAAGCTTTATAAATATTAATTTTGTTCTTTTGTTTCCTAATAAAAGGCTTTTATTCATGAACCACTATTTATTTATTAACCTGACAAACTAATAGCAAGCTCTCTTCTTGCAGTGTATGCATGTGCCATATCACAATTCTGCTTGTCACCATAATAAGAACTTCATTCATCTGCTTTAAAATGTCATTGATAACAACCTGGCACTGGCCCAGCTTGGAGCAAGTTAACTACAAAAGGCTGCATTGTAAACCTTTCTGAGAGTACATGCTACATTAAGTCTAAAATTAAAATAAATTAAAAAAAAAAAAAAAAAAAAGAAGTGAGAAAAATGTGCAGGCTGGTCCCAGTTTCACAGAACTGCCAAGTATCTTCAACCCTCTTAAAAAATGGATCTCTGTGTAGAGGCATTCTGGCTGGAAAATGGTTTAGTTTGAAACTAAGGGTGCATTATGCTGCTCACTATAAAACCATTGAGGTACACTGAATTTATAAGACTCATCTTAATATGAGAGGGAAGGTCTTGGGGAACTACAAGCAGCTACGTAAGAACTTGTCCATGTTCTTTCCTGCAGTCTCTTCTTTCTTTAACTGAATGTCCAGGATGAAAACTACAGTCTGAAAACAAGTCATAAGGCTCTAGGAGTTTAACTGCTGGTGATGCTGTGAGGTAGTTTCTTATATTACCTGCCTGAGCTCACCTCCTCTGGAGGTACCCAAGCTGCTCATCACTCTGACAGTCCTGCACATGGGGCTTCACATTTGTGACAGTTTAGGGCTTCTTACCTTTGGCTCTCCTCGTCTTAAAACTATTAGGAATTAAACATGTGGCCTCAATGAGGGTGGACTGAATTGCCTTTGGAACAGATTCAGAGTGTGTGAATTTTTTAAGAGAAACTCCCAGGGCTCTTTAAAATGAGCCCTACCCTGTGCTGTACAGGAGGACTGTGTTTTCTCATGCAGACCTCCCAATAAACTAATTACTGTCCTTGAACACTGTTACTGTTGAGCATAACATGAAGCTTTAAGGCATCTTCATCCAAGGTCTTCTGGGAGCAGTGCAAGCATGCAGTAAATTATTACTGTTTGTTCTCATCCATAACTAGATCTGTAAAATGTTCAGGCAATGTGGTGAAGGGCTTGCTCAGAACTGATGTATAATAGTCTTGATTTCCTAACTGGAATGGGCACTGCAAGAGTCTTTAAAAAAAACCCAAACAAACCAACCTACAGTTTCATGCTGCTTCACTTCTGTGGTTTTTTTTTTTTTTTGTTTGTTTTGTCTCTTTCTTAAGTTTAGTGTATGGACAGCGCCATGGGTTAGGGAACACTTCAACTGCACCTTCAGAGACTTTTCCTATGTAGCCTTCTACTGAAGTCAATGGGCGTGGAGGTAAGCAGCACCCAACATCACTGCCACCCACTCTGTAGCCTGATGCACACAACACTCCTTGTATCTGAGCATTGGTTTTCGCTGAAAAAGTCGCATGCAGTTGCACCATGAAGACACTGCTTGTGTGATGCAAACATCTAATCCCACTTGTTGGTACAAAGTGCAAGCAATAAGCATCAAAGTGCAGGAGGCTTCACCAGGACTGCATGAACCCTTGCCACTGAGTTTCAGTGACATCCCTGTGTTATGTCAAAATGTGACTTCACAGTTGATCTGATTTGAAAGTAGGGCTGAGTGTTATTGCCTGAAATGTTTGTCCTTCTGATGCTCAACAGTTTTTGCCCTGCTACCGATTGTTTGCTTTTACAAATAATGATGAGTTTAGTCTCTCAATGGTTAATTATTTTGTCACAAGCCAGTCAGGATCAGTGAGAGTTTCCTGTTTCCTTGTCTCTCTGTTGATTTCCTTTTCTGTTGAAACACTTTTTCTGTTGAAATAACTTAGTTGCTACATTCTTCAGCTTGCATCTTGGTGGCTTAAAGTGGAGGGAAGGGGAGATGTGGAGTGGCCTGACATACTCAGAGAGATATTGACAGCTGGGTCTAGTGACTAAATTGTTATGATAAAACACAAATTCATTAGTTGATGGTGTTGAAATCCGCTGACTTTTCTGTACTCCTAATAGAAGGCTTTAAAATACCCAGCTGCAGGCTGATGCTCTCCAAGCATGTGACACTGACATCAGTCCTACAAGTGAGATATTGAACTGCCTCCAAAAATGAGCTCACTGGGTGATATTCAATGCACCAATTTAGAAGAATATCAGCTAATTTGATTGCAGTCACCTGTACATACTGTTCACAACATGGGAATTTATTCCAGTTTTAGCTGTTGTCATTCTAGATACCAATGTTATGATTCTAAAATCCTCCTGATAGGATGCTGTTGCTTCATCCCCTCCTGTTGCTCTTAGGACCTGCACAGAGTGTTTATTCACTCCTGACCCCAAATAAACATACTTGCCTGTTATTTTGTAGACTTGAAGAAATTCTGTCTTGTAATTACAGAAGGAATACATTCTAGATGCTACTGTCCCAGCATCTCAACATATACCTGATTATTTATTTATTTGAAACATGGGCATAAGAGAAGCAGTGTGTTAGAGGAAAGGTTCATGTGAATTTGTGCAGAAACCTTGTTGTCTCCTTCCTCCCACCTAGTATTTTCTGCCTGTTATTTCAGATTACAGGATTGGCTGGTTTGAATGTTGTTTAATATGGAACAGAAGTCCTTATTGAGCTGGGAATAATGTTCCTCTTTTCTTTCAAGGAATACTGCTTCTAAGTTAAGACAGGAAGATGCTTTATCTTCCAGGTCTGCAACAGTGTTGTCTGAATTGCATCTGGTTTGCAACTAAAGAATTACATTGGGAAAGACCGAGTGGAAAGACTGCTGCTGATGTAGGCAGAAAGTTGAGGTGCTGAGAAGCTCTTACAAGCACTGTGTATAGAGCAAGAAAAGTAGCGAGGTCTGAAGAGCAAGGAATGGAAAATGAGATGGGAAGAACTCTGTTACTGTGAGAGTAAATGATCCCTTAGAGTAGCCCAGGAGGCTGATTGGTGTGAACTTTGCAAAGTTCAGTGGCGAGCGTGCTCTGATGTCCTGGGTGATGCTGTCTCTTCCTACTTTTTTACAAGAAGCTGGCATGTTTTCAGAATAAGGTTCCAACACCTCCTTGGTGGGGAGGAGGACTGGGACAGCACAATACTTGTTTGCATCTAGAAAGTTACCTACAGCAGTAGCTATTTGAGTTTGCTGAATGACTGCTCCCTGGTTTTGGTTTTCTTGGGGAGAAATGGGGTCTGGGTAGGGTTGTGCAGTCCCTGCTCTGCCTCAGCTCGTGTATTCTGTAGCAGCAGCTCAGCAGCACTCTTCAGATGCTGCTTCTGCAAAGTGATGAAATGAACTTCTGCTTTTCCCAGTAAAATGCCTGTGCTACATGGATCACTTAGTTGTTTGAGTTCATCTTTATTTAACAACAGCAAGAGTTGTACAGAACCACATGTAGGGCACGGAAGCAGAGAACTGAGCTTCATCTGCCCACTGCTGTTGGAGGCCAGGAGGAGGAAGGGAGGAAAAGGAGAAAAACAGCTTTGCCCCATGCGTGTTTGGATACTGGAGAGCTTTCCAGTGATTTGAGAAGGGGGTGGGGAGAGAGCCAGATGCTCTTAGGAAGTTCATACCATTGTTAATAATGTAATTCACAGATGGTGGTGAAGGCCTTGAAGAGGCTTTCATGCAGTACTTATGCTCTGTAATAGACAGATCATCACATAAGGGCTCACAAATAGAGATGGCTTAATCCCAAGGATGAGTCCACAGTGATCTATTTGATAGTGGCCCTGCTGATCATTGTAACCTTTTTAAACAGTTAAGAGCCTTTAGGATCTCAGAATGCTGAGCACTACTCCAGAATTGGACCAATTCCTAATTAAATTGTCAGGATAAAATGTTAGTATGGCTTTGAGACTGTTCCAATGAAAGTGATTCTTACGAAAAACAAAAACAAAATCCAAGTTCCTTTGTCCAGTATAGTATCCATACAGACAGTAAAAGTGTGAAAATCAGTTTTTGTACAATGCCATCGTATTAAGAAGCAATTCTGCTTTTATTTCCTTTTGTCTGGTTAGAGTTGGAAGCAGACTTTGGATGTGTTTTTTTCTGTCACTACATCTTGACAGCTAAGGAGAAGGATTGTGGGTTGCATGTCCTCTTGCATTTTGAAAAAGAAATCACTTGTACCTATGAACTTTACAGCAAATGGACAGTCTGCTGCTGGTTTTCAAACATGCAGTATCAAATTTTTTTTAGCTCAAGTCTGTGCAGTTAAATCCAAATATTTGTATGTTTTTGAGAGGCTTATGGATAAGGTCTTCACTGACTGCTGGTCATCTTTTTTATTGGCTGTAAACTATTTAACTGAAAGTATAGATGAGAGACTTCTAAGCAGTATTATCTTCTATGTGTAGCACTAGAAATCAAAAGTTTCAGATAACATGAGATCTGATCTTTTGCTGCTGTCTTCTCAAGTGTAGCTCCTCCCTTCTTAAGAGATGTTTCCTTCATGGTTTTTATTACTTTTCTTCAAATCCACAAGTTTAAATTGTGTTTAGTAGATTGGCTTCTTGTGATGTTTGTCATGTGATGGTTCATGAGCCCTAAAGAATTCACTCCTGTGACTTCAGCCACGTATTTGCCCATACCAAAGCAGCCTGTATCATGTGTTCTTGTTGGTCTTGCATTTTGAGCTAAGTAATGAAGGGGGTGTGGGGTGGAAAAAAGGGGAATTATTTCAGGGCTAAGATACCAGAAATTCTCAGACTACTTAATTTGTAACCTTGTTCACTACTAAAACACAACCCAGGATTTTCTACATCTTCCATATTTTCACAGAAATGTTTTCTGTATGAGAATAAGTTTTTTTTCTTACTATCCTCTTAAAAAACATGAGGGAAAATCATCCTTTAGGAAAAGAAATATCTTGGGGGAAGAGATTTTTAGAATTTTTTTAAGCTCTGGTGAGGGGTGTGTGCTTTAACCAAGAGAGCTGGAAACTCTCGAGTCTGTTCCACATTTTTGCATGTATCAACTTGTGGCATCTGTAAAACAGTATCTTCATTGCTGAAATAAAACAAAGTTGAAATGACCATATCTGTACCAAGAGTGTATGGTTTCTCCACATGACCAATGTTTTTGAGCACTGAAATTGCTGTTAGTGAACCTGTGTGATGTTTGTGTCATTCCACCTCTGCACAGTGGAAGCTGAGACCTCCCAGGGCTGAAGACTGACAAAATCAGACTTCAATTCAGGGTTGTTATAAGCAGAGCTTCCAAGTATTTCAGCATCTTTCTATTTAGCTTTAATTTCCTTCCTTGATACCATGTAATGTATGTTTATGTATGTGCTGCTGCTGCTGTCCAGTCCACTTTGTTTCTCCCCCCTCCCTCCCTTTGCCCTCCTTGCCTTTGGTACAGCAACTGCTGTTGGGTATAAATCATGTTCTTAACGCTTTGAGATCAAGGCTTTACAGCAGAGATTACTGTCAGTTAATGTTGTTCAGTGTCCTGGCATCTCTGTGTGGAGATACCCTGAGAGTAAAGCTGTCCATCTTTGGTAGCTTTCATTTTTCAGCTGATGGGCTGTGCTCTCGAGTTCACATACTGTTAGATCTTTTTGTACTGTTGCTGTCTGAGTGGGCTAATGCATTTCTTTGAATCCAGCCTCAAAGTAACATTGGTTCAATACAATGGGTTTTTTTGTATCACCATTTTTCCTCCTAGCTGGATTTTATTTTCAGCTCTGACTCTACTATTTGTTGCTTCATAATTTGGGGCTTTTTGCTTGCTCTTCACATTGTTTAAAAAAAATAACAACCCAGAAACAAAAACAAAAAACCAACCCACACAAAAAACTCTGTTTTGCATAGCTCACAGAGTATTTCCACTTGGCTCAGAAGATGTGAGCAGAGGGAATCCTCATTTGGCTGGTCACCCAAGCTTTCTTCAAGAGCATTAGAAGGATCTACAGCTTAAGTTTATCAGAGGGCTGACCTGCTCTGGTTTTAATGGGATTTATTATACGTGTACCTTTTGGATTCTGTTGCTTTGGTCTTCAAAACAAATCTGTATAAACCTGTTAGTAACAGCAAAACTATTGGTAGGAAACTGACTCTGTACCGAATCTGTCCTGTGTTGAGATAATTGATTTTGGAAATTAAATAATACCCCTTGTGCCATTGCTGTGATTTATCTGTGGTGTTTGGTTAAGTGCTGGTATTGTATTCATGCTTCCCTTCTTAACTCCTCCAGTCATCCCTTTGAGAAAACCACAGTGATCAAACCCTGATACCACAGCTCAGGCTTTGGAGAAGGTGGAAGAAACAAATGTGGATGTTACAGCTGATGGGTGATTGTGTGTGAATGGTATGGACACAGCTGCAATCCTAGTACATGCAGGAGGGATGGGGGTGGGGGGTTCTTGGCCAAACACAAGTATGTATTTTTCTCTAAAATTGCCTTTGGCTTTTATAAAACCTAGACAGCATTTATTAATTTGAGCTTTGTTAGCTTAAGAAACCTGAGAGTTCTTGACTTGCTCCAAAACAAGCTCCTGTGAACTTTCAGCTTGTCAAATAACTGTGGGACTCCAAGCCCTCAAAGAGGATCCAGGGGTACCAAAGGGGTATGGATAAAGGCACTGGCTGGCACTGACTGAAGGCACTGCTGGAGAGCATGGGCCACATGAGCAGGGAAACTGGTGTCTGGAATTGAGAGTATCTGGGTCAGTCTCCTGTAGAGCTGCAGGACACGTGAGATGCTGCAGTGGTCTGGCTGAACTTCTGTCACTTTGGTGATTTCTGTGGCTGTGTTAAATCCCTGTGAAGATGCAGCTGGCCAGTGAACGCAGTGATTTGACTTGTTCCATCAAGATTTGGCAAGTCTTGAGACTAAGTAATCTCTGGAGCTGTGAAGAATAATGTGGTTTGTCTGTGACAGAATTCTTAGCTTTTCTCTGCTCATGCTGGGTTTTTTTTACCTGCAGCTCTCCTGTCCACTGAGGCAAATGCATTGCTGGGTGGAACGCCTTTCCGTTTTTGTTTTTTTTTTCTTGTAAGTACCTATTAATGGAAGCAGAATGCATAATGCAGTCTTAAAATAGCTACTCCATGAATGCAAAAACATTCCCCTTCTGACTAATTGGCCATTCAGAATGAGCATTTAAATATGCACCCGGGACTGAGTGGCAGCTTTCCATATCTGCGTGAATGGAGTTAGAAACGTGTTGCAGCTCAGAGCTGTGCAGGCATCTCACTCCTTCTTTTGTCCATCTACCCTGCACCTGCTCAACTTAAAGAAACTGCTTCTAGCCTGGGAAGCAAGATTCATATTCATGTTCTGCTTGCTGTATCTTTATCTAAGAAAGCAAGCTGTTGGGGTTGTTCATTCTTGCTGCCCCCCGGTCTGAGGATCTTGGAAGGACTAAGCTGATAAACAGTCCTGAGAACCAGATTTCTCTTTCTCTTGGTTGTGAATGACCACGAACACAAAGAGCTTGTGGTCTGAATCCTGGATCTAGTGCATAGCTTGAAGAGCTTGGCAAGCACTTGGGAGCACATGTGCAGCATTTTGTCTCTGACAGGCTGCTCCACAGCCTCTGGCCCAACTTCACATTGACAGACAGTAAGAAATGCAGATGAACATGGGGGCTGTGTGGGCAGGATCCATGTGCTCTCTCAGGTCACTGACCTGAAGCCTGTCCCAGCATAATGATTTCTCTTCGATGGTGCCAGGTTACCCAATGCACCCTCCCAGGGGACAAGTGCCATTAGAAGTGGGTGCAGTCTCACCTGTTGGAAAGGGACACGATTTCATACAGCCACTTGGCCTTCCTTTCTCTGTGCTATAGCAGGGAATGGGCAAGACTCTTCTTGGGTTTCCTCGGCATCTTCACTTGGTGTGTTTTGGGTTTTCTGTGGGATGAATGTGCATTTTCACTGGATCAAACTGTTGATGCATAAGGAGGCAGTTCCTCATGGCCTGCATGTGCACTGGCAAAGTCTGAAGAAGTGATTTTTCTTTTGCTGACCAATGTTGCTTTTGCAAATACCACATGGCCTCTATGGCTATAATTGTATAGCTGTCTCATTTAGATCTGACCTCAAAGGCAAGTTCTCTTCTCCAAAAGGGGGATTTTTACATAAGGGCTTACACTGGTTTAAGCCTGCTTTATCTTAGTATAGCATAAACCTGTTTCTAGTCATCTTAAGGCAGAAAGCAACTGGGGGATTTGGATGGGAATGGATGATTGATTCTTGCTGCTTTAAACAATCCATAAGAAGTGCCTTTTGCACTTACTCAGGTAAGCTTCATTTCCTTTTTTGGCATAGGTAGGAAGTACTTATTCTGTGCTGCCTCTTGCAGCAGGACAAAGTTCTGGGAAGTACCATACTATAAGCATAGGCTTCTGCAGCTCTCCTCTTCAGGTGGTTATTTACACATGGCACAAGCCAAAGGAAGGGAGAGCTTTAACTGGATTAACCTCAAGAAGAGAGTGTGGAGATTTAGGGATTAAGGACCCAAAGGCAGCCAGCAATCACTGACTTAAAACCAGCTGTAAGAGAGCCAGTCTGTGTAGACTGGAAATACAGTCCTGCTTTACCTGCAGTGTTGAGATTGGAAGCGTTTTTACCTCTGAGGTATCAGAGAAGATGGTCTTAGGCATGCAAGCTATGTGTAAGGTGTTTTCTCTTAAGACTTATGTATTGATTTGAAACTGTTTGTAATTGACACCTTTTTAAAAAAAATTTGTTGGAGCACTGAGGGCTGAGATAAAATCTTAAGCCTGGCACTTAGAAGGTGTGTTGGTGGCTTACTCCAGTACAATGAGAACATCTGTTTTCAGTAGGATTGTAACTCTGCTAACTTTATGCACTCCCTTTGTACACCTACCCTTGCTCTAAACTGTTTCTATCATCTCATCTCTGATTATTATTTTTTTTCCCCACTGTTGCTGTTATGCATCCCCTGCAGGGAAAATCCTAGTAGATTACAGGATTGATAGAAAGACTGGGAGGAGCGAGAGAGATCAACAAAAACCTGTTACTAAGGAGACAGGAGTTTTAGCATTGTACCTCTAATGGCCAGTCTGCCGAAAGGGAAACAGATGGTACAAAGGAGGCTGGGATTATACAGACAAGTACTGCAGGGCCACAAATCTGATATATCTATAGAACGTCCAGAGGTCAGACAAATCCAGTCTTTTGCCAAGACACATGTGGTTCCTTTGCCTTTGGCACAGTGTTTCTGTCCTTCTGTCATTAAAGGCTGTTTCAGACAGTGGGCTTCTGCGTGAGCCAGCCCTGCTCCTGGAAACAGCCAAGTTTGGCATGGAGGGAGCTCAGACAAGTGGCTGTATGGCCCAGCATAACACTGCATTCTGGTTTAGTAAAGTTTTTTATGTTCTTACTGATGTAGACGCGTCAGAATTTGGCTGCTTTTCTGTCCTGGAAAAATAGAAGGACGGGTGGTGGCCACAGTCACTCCTGGCTTTTGACACAGCCTGGCCTTTATTGCAATATAATGTTTCTCAGAGGCTTAAATTTCAGGAGTGATGCTCCCAGCTGCTGCTGCTGGGTGCCTGCTGCCCCTGCTGCCGCCTGCTCTCTCTGGAGAGATGTGAGACAACACTGGGGTTCTGGACTGAGCAGTGGGTAAATAAGCAAAGGTAGAATTCATCCTGGTTGAGGAGAAACAATGCTGGAGTCACTTTTGTAAGAAGCTAATTAAGATCTGTTTTTCTTGTATTTAACTTCCAGACTCTGGAGAGTGTTGCAGTAAACAGGACACTGATTCGCTAATAATTGGAGAGTGCTAGATGACTACATTACTGGAATTAATAGCTTGACAGCACTTCCTTTTTTCCCCTTCTCTCCTCCCACAGCAATTTGGACTGATACCCAAATAAACAATAACAAACAGATTTTTGGAGGAGCTGGCTGGGAGAAATAACAAAAGTCAAGGGGCACTGGTTACGCAACTTTGTTCTGCTCATATTTGACTCATGCAGAAAACCTTGTCCTACTCCTTCCTCAGCTTTGTTTGCTTTTCTGGTTTTCCTTTTTTTTTTCTTCAGCCTTTTTTGGAGGAGGTATCATTACATTTTCTGCCTTGTTTTTGGTCCCTCAGAAACTGCTTAGTCCCTGGTATCTCCAGTTGGCAGTAGACACGCAGAGCTGAAAAAGAGTAGGCAGAACTCTACTGTGAAGAAATGGTCTACAAGAGGCTGTAAACCAGCTTGTACCAGGGGAAAAAAAATGGCTCAGCATGTTGGCTTAAGTTCCAACAGCATGTGAATAATACCTGGGTGGATTTTTTTAACAAGTGGGTGATTCTAAGTAGTTTATAATTGTCACATTCCTGTTCTAGTAGCAGTGGTCCCCTTTCAGAAGTGGGGCAGCTGGGAGGCTGCTCTGCACCCTGGGGACAGAGGATGTGAACAACGAGAACGCTTTGTACCTTGTGGTTCTCTCTGCAGTATCTTGCCAGGGAATATCTTCAGGCATTCCTTTCACTCTGCTCTCCAAAGACTCTGCTTTGTGTCTTGCATGTACAGGAAGCTGTCCCAGCAATTCCTTTTGAAGTTTTGCCTGAAACACTTGGGGTTTTTTCCTCCTACCCAAACGGAGGCTAGAGGTGAAGAGAGTTTCCTGCCAGTTCCTCTTCTGATATAGTCTAAACTCCTGCTGTTAAACCTCTATCAGGCACTTCTGTTCTAGATGTCACTGCAGTAGAGCAGAGACTCCCTGGCTGGGCTCTTGCTTCAATCCAGGGTTATGCAATAGCAGCCTGTGAGTGCCAACGCAGATGCTGCTGCATCCAGACAGGCTGTACAATGCTGTTGCTTGGATACCTCTTTTTTTCTTTTTTTTTTCCCCCTCCCAAATGCTAGGTAACAATTTGCTACTTGTAATTGTACCACTGAACACAAATTCAGATTAAGCAATTTGAAATATTAATGACTTCCCCTGGATAATGCTTTTCTAGAGGCTGAGTATTGTGGAATTTGAAAAGATTGAATGTTGCTCTGCTCCCTTTTCAAAGCCTCTGTTTCACCTTCTTAAGCCTTAGATAACTTCCCACTTTGAAAATTTTTTTAATCCAGAAAATTATCCTCTAATTATTGATGCAGTAGGGCAGGGGCTCTAAGGCCTGGCTGCTGGTGCTTATAGTTCAGGTAGGTCATGAAGATTTCTGTGCTGCTCCTAATTCATCCCCTCTTTTGTACACTCATTGTGTCACAGGGACATTTGATGGGAGCTTGCAGGGATTGGATCTTGGAGGAACTGAGTGGGTGAGAGTCTCTTCTAGCATCCTGGCAGAGAGAAAGATGCTTGTGTGTTGCAGCCAGTTGCTCAGCTTCAAGTGTGTACTGCCAGAGGTGAAGATGCAACTTAAATGATTCTCATAGGTGGCTGTGTGTGCTTTCCTCTGGGTACTTTGAAGCAAGCTGTCAAAATGAAAAGCCCATGCCAGGTTATGCCACTGCTGACCTGGAATTAGACTTTTGACTAAGCTGAGCTAGGTGCAGCTTCATTCTGTAGACACAGAACTTAGGACATAGTTAGGAATTATATCCAGATAGCTCTCGTCTTCTCCTGTTTTGGGAATGATACATAATGCAGGTGAATCTGCATTGCTTCAGTGACCCTACTACACATTCTGAAAAAAGGCAAAGCTCTGGTGGTGTAACTTGCAAAACCCTGGAATAAACCCCTGGTTTTTAATGGACTCAACTGTGGGAGGGACACAAATGAGGCTGTTTTAAGCGTGCACCAAGGTAAACTAGATGCTAACAGGAAGATGGCTGATTGCAAGACAAAGACCCTTGCCTTTGCTGTGTACCTCCCTTCTCCTGGAATAGCCCTTCAGCATGAGGAGTGAAAACCACACATTCCCCTCTTTTAAAAGCACGTCTGAAGTTCGTTCATTTCAATGGGAAGGTGACTTACTGACTTAAACCAGAAGCTGTTGTGTGTCTGCAGGGTCTGGTCTGCATCCTTGTTCCTTGTCATGCATAATAATATCATTCACTAATGATAAAAGATTAGCACCTGCAGTTCCAGGTCTCCAACTTCTCTGTGTATGGCTCATTAGCCACTTTGCTATTCAGGCTCCTTGTTTAGTTCTAGCTGTCTTGTTTTTAACTTGGCAGTCCAGAAGCCTCTCTCTTCCAACTGGAAACAGGCTCAGCTTCCATGGTGAAGATGTCAGCCCTCTGGGTGAGGAGGCACACATGGCTACACTGCTTTGGAAAAGGAGTTGAAAGGTTGAGTGAGGTCTGTGTATTAACAGGAGAGGGGCTGACCATCCTTCATAATTGCACAGGAACAATTTCATGCATGTAAATGTGTCACCTTGCATGAAGGGATAATGAACGGCTGCTCATTATGGTAACCTGTGGAGCTGGGATTTCATTTTAATCACAGACTGTTCATTGTGTAGAAGCTCTGCCCCAAGATTCACCAGTGTACACATGCAAATCTTAGACGTGGTCTTAGTCAAACTATATCCTTGACATCAGCAACAGTTTCCAGTAAAAAAGCTGGAGTTACTCTGCCTGTGAAAGTGTTTTCTCACACTTATTTCATCACTGTATTTGTTACTGTTGTGGGGAAATAAATGCTTCTAGGTTTTAAGATTTTCAGTGGACAACTTCATTAACTTTGCCAAAAAGGAGACTAAGCAGGTATCTTCAAGATTCTGGTAGGCATTAAGTCTAGCAAAGTATCATAATTCTATTAAATAACTGTCTTTTCTGTGGTACTTGTGCAGTGTAGAATGGCCTTCTAAAAGTTAAAGGGAAGGTCTATTCAGGGAGGCAGGAGGATTTGTTTCTTAGTGTCTGTAGATGGACACAACTGATAAGCTATGACACAGTTTTACAGAGAAGTATAATGCTCCTTCAGTGTAGGGATATCTAATGTGAGTTTGTCTCTGCAGTGTTTGTGTTCTTTTTTTTCCCCTGGGCGCGTCTTTGTGATTAAGGCAAAAGCTGTTTCACTCCCCATCCAGCAAGTTTATGTCACTGCAGAAATTCAATTGACTGTAATCTTTTTAATCTGTTCTTGTGGTGTAGTGTAGCAGGCTGTATTTCTCATCCTGACTCTAGTTGTACCAGTTGGAGGCCTCTAATTTTTTGTCAAGTGTTTGAGTATTAGTTCTGCAGTTTTTACTGAAGCCTAATGTAAACAAGGTTTGCATAAATCTCTTCACTCCAGCAGGCAAATGAAAGCTTTCATAAGGAAATCAGTTTTTGTCTCTCTCAGGAGCAGGACTGCAATGTCTTTGACCTAAATATACCAGTTACTGACAGGGCAAAGTGATGAAGAAAACAATCCAAAAGGAATGCCAGCCTCTGAGCTAACACTTGGCTGTGGAACCTTAAACACAGAAATGTGAAGAGGAAAACAGTGTTCATCCAAGATATTCCATGCAAATAGTCATGGGTGAGCCAGAAACTGCAGGAGAAGGCTGCTTGTTTACCCCTTATCTCGATAGCTTTGGAGAGGTAAAAGCACTATGCAAAAAAACCAGCACAGTTCTTCCCCTTCTCATTTGTAGCCTAGTTCATTCAGCTTGGAGGAACTCTTATATCAAACTTAAAGGCTTCATAGTGCAACTTCTATTTTTAAGTGTTTGGCAAATACAAGTATTTCAAAAGGTGGCTATGAGCTCTACAGTAGCTCTCTAGAGCATACTAGGGGGCTTTATTAATTAGTTGCATAATTTTTAATAATAGTTAAGGTTAATAATCTCCAGTGACCAAGGGATTCTGAAATGAACTGGTTTTCAATTTAAGTTTGAGACCTATCCTCTATACCTGAGTACTTGCATATTGCTCCTGAGGAGCTGGTTCCCATAATAGACTGAATAAATCAGTTAATGCAAACTGCTGCAGATTTATAGTTGTCTTTGTCCTCCACATTTCAACTGTGGAACTTACAAACTTGGGCTGCCTGGTTTTCTTGGTGATCAAATCATGGTTTTATATCAAGCTGCAATTAGACACGGTCAGGCTGGAAATGGTACCTGTTACAGTTCAGTATCCCCCCTCCAGCCCTGGAAGCTCTGGCTGGTGAATTTGTGTGGCTTCCTGCAAGGAAGAAGGGAACCTTTTATGAAACCAGGTTTTCGACTCAGCCCTTGTTTCTTTTTACCAGGCAATGTTGTTGCTGGCACTTCAGCCTCACTGCAAATGCAGTATGTGTGGGCTTTTTCCTAACACAGTTTATTTAAGAGATTGATACAACTCAGATGACTGTATGAAAGTCTCCCTGCTACAGAAACGTGCAACAGATATTTGGCAATCTGACTCAAACATTTGTCTTATTTCATTCCAGCAGATAATTTGAGATTATTGATAGGACCAGCCTTGTGCAGGGCCTGCTGCTGACCAGGCATCTGTCAAGTGTCTCATCTTGGAGGTTGCTGAACTTCAGTTCTGCATGATGTCCATGCATAGATCTGGTCCCTTGGACTTTCAGGGCTTCTATTCATTTGCTTCTTTGGGCATCTAATGCCCTTCCTGTGCAGATGTCTGATACCCCAGGGCATCTCTAATGTCACCACGTGTGTCAAGAGCTGAGTTGAGCCCTAAGAAATGTGCACGTGCAGTGGATGCCTTTATCTCTGGGTGGCTTCTGTTGCATTAGAGGGAAGGCTGGGGCTGCAGTGATGGCACCTGCTCTGCAGCACTCGACCAGCCTGGGATATCCACACATTGGGTAATAGTTGGGGAGGGTGGTTTTTGTACTGGCTTGCTTAATACTTGCTGACACACAAGGGGAGTTCCTGTATGGAAGAGCATGCAGTGCACTCTACAGCTGTAGCCCAAAGAAAGACGCAGTGGGAAATTGCTGGATGCTATGAAGAGGAATATTTGCATGGTTTAACGACTGGATCAGTGCCTGGATGCACAGCCACTGATTTGACTAAAGCAGCTGCCTTCTTCCCAGCAAAGGTCATGTTCAGCTCAGAGGCACTTCGTGTGTGTTTGAACAACTGGATGGTCTCTAGCCAAGGAAAGGGTAGGCAGGGAACGAGAAGATTGCTCATTTAATTACAAGCCTTCTCTTTGTAGTACCTCCTTTGAGACTGAGTCCAGAGTTGTTCACATGATGGTGGCTTGACAATGTTAAGTGAAAAGCCTCTCTAATAGAATGACTACATCTAAATCTTGCTGTGTGTTTTGGGGGATCTGTATAAACTAAATTTCTGTTGTATAAATAAGCTGCCAGTTGCATTTCACCTGGAGGGATGAAAAGGCTTCAAGTTCTTTGTCTCTCATAGATTCTCACAAAATATCTTCTGCATTCCTACTCTTGCACATGGCCTCTCTGCCCCTGTTAATAAGGATCTTTCTAAAAAAGAACAATATTGACTTGGAAAATTATCAGCTTCAAGCAATGAGAGTGGTTTCACAACTACCTCTTGGTTCTGCCTTCTTGTGAGGAATTTGGCATCACTCACTGCTGGTGTTTGGTGTGCAGAGGATTCCTGTAAAAGGGGAAGGAGTACCATGAAAATTATTAAGTTGCCTATCCAAAAACAACACCTAGCCAAGGTTAAGAAAATGGAGAAAGGGGAGAGAATTTCTGTAATGTTTGAAGTGTGCACGTCACTGCTCTGAGCAATATGCTGACTTGTAGGGTGAAAAGTGTCTTAAATTGTCAGTGCTGCCTTGTTTTCTGTGGCTGTGACCACTCACACTCCTGATAAATATGCTTCCCATTGTCTGTACAGTCAGGTATGTTGGCAAAAAATCACATGTACCAGGCAGTTACTAAATTGGAATCTCTTTTAAGGTTTGCAGGATGTATTTTTAGGGTGTAGGCTGTGTGAAATATTCCTTGGTTAACAGAAGTGAATGCTAGATGCATGACTTATGCTAATAATCATATCTCTTACAGTAGAAGACCTTACTGTGATGTTCCTAATATTAACTACAAGTAGACAGCCCCAGTACATAGGAATGCAGATTGAATCTTGTTTATCATTACATCAGTCTGCAAAAGATTTTTAAGAGCAGAATTGTTTGTGTGACATAGAGTGACTCTCATTGTATAGAACAGAATAGCACTCAAAAAATTTCTCTCCTCTCCCTTGCCCTTTTGATGACAGATAGTTGGCAACGGATCAAAGCACAAACAGGATTAATGTTTTGCATATTCTGTCCTACATGGCCTGAAAGGAACAGAGATGGAATTTTTCATCTTTCACTTTAAACTATTTAATATCGTGGCCTAGTTTAGAGCTATGCGACTCATTCCTTCCATTTCCCCTCGAGGCCTCTGTTTCTGGTCAAGGAAAGCAGGGCATGACTCCCTCTGGAGCTCATCAGTGCTGCTCAGCTTCCTCCTCCTTGCAGGCTGGTGGAGGAGGCTGGGTTGAGGCTGGAGTAACCCAGGATCAGGAATCTCCAAGTAGTATTTGGGGAAGCTGCTGTCTCTTGCACCTCTTGCTGTGGTCGCAGAGCCCGGAGAACCCCAGCGCTGGGGCAAGAGCCAAGGTTCCCACTGCTGCCTGGGTGGAGGCAGCTTTGAAAGGTGAAGTGGTCACTGTGACAGGTCACACCTCCAAATGGCTGGTTTCAGTGCCCAAGCATGTTCCTTCTCACTTTCTACCCTGCCTTCTCCAAGATGTCCCTAGAAGGGAATGCTTACAGATTTTGATCTGCTCTTTAGCTGATGAATTATCTCACTGGCAGCAGTACTTGCTCCTCTCTGGAAATTAACTGAAAATAATTAGAAAATTTTGAGGTGCTTGTTTTAGTAGTCGTGTCAGTATTGGAAGCATTTCCTTCACTGAAGCCCGCACTTGACCATGCATTGGGCACCTCTTCTCTGTCCTGCCCTCCCCTCTAGTGGGGTGACTTGTCATTGCAGCTTCGTTTTGGCTGACAGGAGGTTTTTGTTGTTTTGCAGTTGCAGGATTACATAGTGAGGAGAACACAGCGCAGAGAAGTGTAGGACAGGTTCAGCAATGCAGTTGAAATGTGCAGAGACTTTGGCTGCATGGGGAGCACAGATCATCAGGACAGCTGTCCAGTGTCTGGAGCTGCAGACAACAAACAGTCTGGCTCAGATAGGTCCTGAGCCAATGTGGTTATTGCAAAAGCTTAAATAATAGAAAATGACTCTATGCCATTGGATTTGTCTTTAGCAAGGCCAGTCTTGGGTCTGCATCCCAGAGAGCATCCCAGAGTGTCCTGCCAGCCAGTGAATGCAGCTGGCTGGACACTAATACTCCATCTCAGGACAAGAGCTTGGCTTCCTGGTCTGAAAGAGCTCTACTGCTTCTCCTCTGATGGCTGCTCTTCATCTGTCATTTTGTGTCCTTCTGAACCATGCTGCAGCTTGGTTTTGGTTGACTGTGGAGTTCATTAAGTGTTTTCTTTTGGAAGGGGTCAGGAATGCTGGCTGGCTTCCTTATCGAGTCTCTGAGCTAATTCTAAGGTTTAATGAGTAGAAGGTATTCCTGCCAGCTCTTGCTTGTTGTAGATGGTCTTCAGGTTTTAGCTTGAATTCGTGGTTGCAGGTGGCTTCAAGTGAACTACTTCATGGTGTTGTTCCAGGTTTGTTCTTAGAACCAGAAGACCAGTGGCAAACATGCATTTTTTGGCTATTCTTATATCTTACAAATTCCCATAATTTAAATAAGAGTGAGAGAAACAGACCATCCAGCAAGAGTATCTTAACTCTGTGTAGTTCCGCTGCATGAATGAAGTACATTTTCACTGATAAAACTGATCTTATACCCCATCCCCAGCCAGTGCCTGGCAATGCATATGTAAATGGACTCTGAAGCAGAATTAATTGCTGAGATCTGAGGTATTGCTTTGGGCTTTAGTAGGTAGGCCCAGTAAAATTCCACAGCACGATGGAGCCTGTGCATATTAATCTTGCATCTAAAGCAGCACAGTTTGTCAAATTTCCACTTTCTCATCCGCCTGCACTCACCCAGTCCTGTTTGGTAGCTTTATTACTTGCTGGTTTTGTGGATTCTTACACTTCATTGCTGACATTGGGCTATGAATGAGTATGACCTACATAAAGGTAATAAAACTCCTTAGATTTTTACCCAGAAGTAGAAGGTGTGTTTTGCTCTTGGCCTGCCTCCTTTGGCAGAGGTCATTGGAAGTCCTTGGCATGCTGAATCCTGCAGTGGCAAAAATTCTTGTAATGTTGATTTTTTTTTTTATAAGAGTTTTGAGACAACATGAAATGACAGCTGAGCAGAAAGTGAGTTCCTCTGTGGTGACAGCTACATGAAGCAGCAGTGAGAGCTTCCTTTGCCTTCTACAGTCAAACCAGTGAAATGCAAGTTTTTAGACTCTGCACATATTAAAGCCTAATAACTTTTTTTTCTCTTATGTATGCAGGAGGCAGACAGTGGGGAAGAAGAATGCCGGTCCCAGCCCCGAAGGTAAGATTGTCACTTGAGGCTTGCAAGAGTCCTCGAGGTTACCTTTCTGTGTGAAGTGTTCCACAGGGGGGTTTGTTGTTGCCCTGGCATGTTATGCAAGGATGCAGCATTTTCTGCCTATTGCTAATCTTGCACATGTGCAATGTCTTCTGTGTGCCTTACTGAAAAATCTATTTAACCATGGCCTACAGCGTGCTCCCAGTAAAGGGACTGCTGCAGCAGGAAATAGGAAAAGTCAAGACACACTAGAAAAGAGCTGAATTAGATTATTCTAGTCAGGAGGAATATCACAGAAGAGACTTGAGGAGTGATAGTCATCCTCTAATTATATTTCTTCACCTCCTGGTTGTGCCCTTGAGTACATCTGTGGGATTTGTGAAAAGCTGTATTTCTAGGAGCTGAAGTACAGGGTGATCCTATGTCATAAAGACACTTGCTGCTTAAAGTCACACATTCAAGGGATGATTTACTATTGTTGCAGGTAGTCAAACATCCACTCCAAAGCTAGGAGAACGTGGGGAATTTACAGGATTTTTTTTTTTTTTAATTGGGATTGTTTTGCATGGAGATGTCCACTTTGTAAAAACCATTGTCAGTTGCTTCAGAAAGAACCTTTTTTGATAAATGTTTATTCCTAAAAAACAAACAAACAGTGAAATTTGACTGACTGAGCAGTGACAAGTATTAATAGCTATTTTTAAATGTAGTTGTAGTCTTAAGGGTAGATTTCTTGAAGTCTTTTAGGTTTTGCCTCTTATTCTCTAAGTCATCCAAAGAATTATTTCATCTAAGCCTAATAAAAGCAAAAACTGTAAATAGTAAGCAACTTCTCCAGCAGTCAAATTTTATGAAAGCCCTAAGATTCTCTCCAGAGGGAGCAAAGGGGAAATGAAGGTGAAGTACTTCTCACTTTACAAGCTCTTCAACTATTAAAGTTCTTGTTTAATGTTTTCTGTGTGAGTAGGTAACAACGGAAGCCATAATTTCTTGTATTTAAAAGGCTTGAACAAGGTTTGGGGCCAACTTGGATGAATCTGCAGAAGAAAAAGCTATCATGGTGGTGCTTTCCCATGATTTCAGTATAGTCCTGAGACCGTGGCTCAGAGAAGGTGGTTGGTCTGTTTCCTTCAGCTTTACACCCTTAAGCGATGATTTAAGAATTGCTGTTTCTTCGTTTTACATCTTTCATGACTGTGAGGAAAGCTGAAAAACACAATTCCCAAAGGCTCAAAATGAACTCAACTAAACTCTGATTTTTAATTTCACTCTCAGCCTTCCAGCAGTCACAAGATCAACTTATGACTTGATCTCAGTATACACAATGTATTTGGAGGGGATGAGAGGTATTAAATTGTTGTGGGCACCTAGCAACAATTGTACGTTAGATTTAAAGCAAGTGTTTTTTAATACATTTTAAATAACTTCCTGGGGTAGGAAATGACAGCCTGTGGTTCATGTGGTGATCTGAACTCTGTGACTTCTGTTGCTGGGGTCAGAAACCTGACTGATACCAAGATCCTTCTTAGGAAAAACAAGGGAGTGGGTGTTAAATGTGTTTGATTGCAGTAGGATAAAAATAATATTCAAATGTGGATAAGTTATCAACCTAGAGTCCTGCTGGGGAGGAGCAGCAGATGTCTATGAACAGCTTTGAGTATATCTAATCCCATTTTCAAGGGAATGTACCAAATAGTGACTATTAAAAATGCAGACAGTAAAAAGGCAAGGGACTGAGCTCACCTTTAAAAGCAAATGTATGTTATCAGCTGCAGTGTCATCAAAGTTGCTCTCTGCAGCAGTCTGACATTCCTAGCTGCCTGCCTGGGCAAGGCCAGGCTGGTGAAATTCTCCTGAAGCATAAATCAGGTGACCTGGCTGTAGCTGTTCAGTGTTTGGGGTGGGATTTCTGCTATTTGTAAAACTCTTATGACCAGCAGTCCTTTTGTCTGCGGCACTCATATAAAATCTGTTGAAATACCTCAGAGTAGCATGGTTGGCATCAAGCGTGCCCAAACTCATCCTGTCAACTGAACACTGAATGCAAGAGCACTGCTGTGGCTAAAACCATGCTTGATTTAATAAAATAATGTTTCAATATTTATTAAATAGGATATAATGCATAGACCTGTTCAAATGCTTGTAAGGGAATTAGCTTACAACCTGAGCATAAGCACATGGACATGTTTGGGGTCAGAAGGTTTTTGCAGTGATCAGTCTTGCAGATCACTGAGCACAGCCTTTGTTGTCATCCTCCAATGTCCTGATGTTCCTGCACAGTCTAGGAACTGCCATCTCAAATGAGACAACTGTTCCACTTGGATCCAGCTCAACAGCATTGCTAATCCCGTGGTGAGCAATTTCTAGGTAGCTTCTTGTGTTAGCTTTCTGCTGTTTATCTTTTCTCACTGATGAGATATGGGTTATATATTGAGGTGAAGGGGAACAGGCAGTAAAGACTGGTAGTACGACAGCAGGAGTGACTACTACCTGTTGAGTGGAGGCTTTGAAGAGCAGCCAATCTAAAGTGTCCTCCAAAGAGGCAGAGAAATTAGTTCCAAACAGGAGTTTAAACTTGTAGGTAGGTCCATCAAGATGATTGTACCTAAAAGCAATAATCCACCTGAGTGTTGACCTGCTCGTGGTCTTTAAGTTCTAACACCCCAGGGGACTCTGCATGGACTTGAGTCTCACAGACAAGGGAGAGGAAGCGTGTGAAAATGTTGTTTAAATGTAAACCTGCTCAGCAGAGCAGTCAAACAACGTGACGGGTCTGCACTCGCCACAGGTCTGCTTCTGCCAGCACCATCGTGGGATGAGTTCTCTGCTTTCTGAGTTAGCAGCATCCACCTAAAGCTTTCCTCCAAAAGATGGAAAGATTATATTAGGTGTGCAGAAAGAGTCTTCTTGTGTGCAGTTGGAAGATGTTTTAAATGGTATTTTCTGGCAAACTCTTTTGTATGGACGTGAAGAGGAATGGTTTGTTTTCCTTGAGAAATGTACCTGGGTTTAGTGAACACACACCTAATTTTTAAAAGACTTCTAGCCACAACAAATTCATACTGCAAATACCTGAAGCTGAACAAATAGCTGAAACCCAGCTTGGCTTCCCCACTTGTCAAATTACTTGGAATTTTTTCTCTCATACCCAGGCCTTGTGCTGGGGGAAGCCCAGGAGGGTCTCTGTACCCTGCCCTCTGTACCCTCTGTACCCAAGCCCCTGATGTGGGTCCAGGTTCTTGCTCTAGAGGCCCTGATTGAGCCACTCCTCATCAACTGTCTAATTCTTGGCTAATAGGACCAAGACAGAGACCTGCATAAACAGTCCTGAGCAATCTGTTTATTGCATTTATTACCTTCACAGCTATCTTCTAGACATTTTTATTAGGCTCTCTGGAGGCTCTACAGCGAGCTGTCCTGCAGGTCTCCTCTGTCCCCAGACGCTGCTGCCGAGCCGAATACACTCTAAAAGGAGCACCTGTGTTAACAATCTGTTTGCATCATCCTGAGGATGTTAAAATTTAACCAAAACTCGTGTTCTGAGTTGTGTTTACACCAACTGATGCACTGATGTTCAGGTTTTGTGTGCTCTGTGCCAGGGTTGCAAGGATTCAGCATCTCTGTTTTGCTGACAAACGCCATCTCCAGGGCCTGGGGCAGCAGCGGTGCTGCAGTCTGCACTGGGTGTACTGTCAGGATCTGCTGGTTGGTTTTTGGGTTTGTGTTTGAAATGCTGCCTCTGATTACACACGGGCTGTGAATTTACCAGTTCTGTGTGCCTTGACACAGCTCTGGTTGCTGAAATGCAGCATTTGATGCTGCATAATAACCACTGCATATGAAATTGAGTGAGCTGTATTGCTTAGTGAGGCTGCTGGAGACTTCAGAGTAATTCTTTGAACTTTTATGGCCTGGCACCTGGTCAGACTAAAGTCCATTTGCTTAGGTAAAGATGAGGAGCCTGTCATTACCTTCAAATGCCACAGAAAGCAATTAGTACCTGCTTGAAATATGGGGTTTGTTAACTGAAAAGGTTCTCGTCGTCCCCTCTTCAGATGGGGTGGTGGTAAAAAAATAAAAAGACCCAACGCTTTTTGAAGCCTAAGTATGCTTACCTTCTGGTTTATTTTTTTTAGTCAAAATAGTTCCTTCCAGGAGTTAACTGGGAAGGAAAGCAAATCAGATTATTGCCATGATAACAGTTGGATGTGCCAAGATGCCTCCAGGTTTCAAGCTGTGAGTAAATACCTTTGTTTTAGAGTGGAAGACCATAGTCTGATGCAGGAGCTTATGGTTTGTAACAGTATAAAAGTTGTTTTTCAAACAGCAAGTGGAACTGCTGTATGTGTTACCTTGCACAGGCAACAGCTTAATACCTCATAAGCCAAATGGTTCAATTTTTAAACTTAGATCTATTATAAGCTTCTCTCTACCTGAGGATTATGGTGGGTGTGTGCCTAGTCCCTGGGGGAGAGAAGAGTGATTCTGTGATACCAGATTAACAGAAGGCTCATTTGCAGCCTGGTGTGTGAATCATCAGCATCCTGTGGCCATTGTGACTTTTGGAGATGTTATACCACTTGGTGCTCTTGGGGCAGGCTCCTGACACTTCTGGTTAGCTTTAAAGCCTAAATAATGTTACAAAGACTTCCAAAAAGCATGCGCCGGGAGTTCTAGCCACTACACCTTCCATGTGCTTCCTTTGCTTGCTACTGCAGCTGCCAGACATTTATTTTGTTGGTACTTGAACAGTAGCGAGGATCTTCTAGTGGGTGTGCAAGACAGTTTGACTCCAGATCTTGAGTAAGAGAGGTCTGTGTGTGTGGTGTACAGGAAAGCTTGTGTTTATCCATGCCGGAGATTACTAAGCTCTTGTAGTATGAACCTTATCTTTAGAATGTGTTTCCTGAATCCATCTTTCTGTCTTTCCTTTCAGTGACAGCTTAGCCTCTCTGTGGCATTTACTACAGCTGCTTGTGGAGAATGTAATACCGAGATAAAGAATGATTCTGTTAATCTGCCAGCTCTGCAGATCACCAGAAAAAGTTCTGTGGGCCACACATCATGATTCATGAAAGTGGGTCTGTGGTCTTAATTTCTGAATACCAGGTGTTTTTATCACCAAACTTTGAGAAGAAGTATAGCACTTGTAGTAAAAATGTAGTATATTACATTAGTAACAGATATCTGCAGGGCTAGCTCACTGCAAGATCATGTCTGTGGTTACAACATGCTCAGTCCAGTCTGATCACAGACCTGTAGATGACAACATGTAACATGACTTCAGATGTGATCTTCAGGCTGAAGGACCAAGCAGACTGACATCATAGCATTACCAAGCTACCTGGTAAACATGATGCTATATCAGGGAGCTTACCTAAAATATGAATGCTTATGAAAAGTTTTCTTTTAATTTGTCATTCTAAGTGTGTGAACAGGGGAGAATGAGGAACAAGGCGAAGCCAAACCTGGAAGTAAAAGGAATGAAGGTGGGTCAGATCTTTCAGCTACCAAAAGGGTCTGGTTGGCAAGGGGCAAGCCCAAAACAGCTGCCCCAGTGCACTTGTGCAAAGGAGGGGCTGACTAGGAGGTGCCTAAGGATTCCATACGTGCTTTGTTTCCTGCTGAGCACAAACCAGGTGCTCTAAGATAGAGCAATCTAATTTAAGGAAAGATTCCTGTTGTAAATAGAAAGGGAAACTCCAAAATAGCTGCTCTGGTCCCTTTCCTCGTAATGTACCTTGGCAATGCTTCAAGGTTATAAGTAAATCCTCAGAGTTTTCAGCTCTGTGTGGATTTCAGGCACTTAAATGTATTTTGAGAATCTGGGCCAGGGTTTCTGGACTTGCTGCCCTTCAGCTCAGCCTTATCTTTGCATCAAAAACATTCTTTTATAAAATTAGGGTTGTACTTTTGACAGTTCAGAGGATTTAGATTTCTTTTACATAGGTCACTGAAATAACACCTTACCTATTTTATGACCTCAGACACGTCATTCAGGCATGCTTCTTCCTTGCTGGACTTGAAGCAGTGTTGTAATCGTTTGCAAGGTTCTGGATTAGTTTTTTACTAGCAATGTAGATGCTTGCATGAAGAGCTGTTGGCTGTGCAATTAGGAAGCATTGTAGTTTTGGCATCCAAGCCCCTTTTGAATGCACATGGAAGACACTTCTCCAGAAAGCAGAAGGTGGCTGTGGGAGAAGATGCTTCTGCAAAAGTTGTGTCTTGGCATGTTACCCCTGTCCAATATTAATGCTTCTTGTTGAGAGACCAGAGTGACAGATGCTGCTGTTTGAGACCCTTCTGTCATCTTTGCTTCTGTGCCTGTGAAATGGGTGTAGTTGAGCATTGACCTCTCTGTGTCAGACCCTCTAAGATTTAATGATAAGTAAACAATGCAATGATTGGGTGTTGGTTTTGTGAAGGAAGGGTTTAATGAAGTGATAATATTGCAAAATAGGTGTTGAATTCTCCACTAAGAACCCTAATCATCGATCATGATGGGCAACTGACCAAAGGGGCTTTAAAGGCAGGAGTTTTTTCTTTCTGTGATGCTTATCACCCTACCCCAGCGCCTGTCTGATTTCTTTGCTCAAGAACTTGAAACAGAAATACTCTTTGGCAGTTTAAATAACCAAATTTAGAGTATGGCTTCCTGTTCTGACTGGTTCTTCAGGATTCAAGTACAGTTTTGCATGCTACCCCCCCCCCTTTTTTTTTTTTAACTAGATATGGCCTTCTTTATAATTACTTTGTTGAATTTTCCTTACTCTGTGTAATAAAGCTGATGTATGTAAGCACTGCCTTGGTGGGTGGTATAGCTCTTACTGGGAAAACTTTATCTTTACTATATCTCATTCTGCCTTGCATGCACTGGCTTGTTTATGAACACTTCTACTGAAGTGGCTTCATATTTTTCTGATAAATTGGAAAACAAAATGCAGTTGGATTTGTCTCCCATGCTAGTAATGGCCAGAAGACTTCTGACAGATGAGCTTCTCCCTCTGAGGTGAGAAGGCAGCAGCAGTAGTAGAGGAGCACAGGAGTTCTGCAGTGCTCACAACAGATCAGTCTCTACCTGTTTACAGGGTTACTGCACTAATTTAAGGCTCTCCCCAGATAAGTCATCTGTTTGGACTCTTAATCCACTCACTCTGAAAGTCACACGTCCTTACTGCAATAGGATGAAACAACGGACCTGCAGATCAGGGGCAACAGATCCTTTGGTCCTCAAACAGCTGGAATGTGGCACTGTATTGCTCAAAGCTGCCTCTTTGGGCCCCTTTTCCCCATCAGCCCTGCTGCTGAGGCCGCTTTCCTTTGGGGGGAAGAGTGAGTATAGCTGCTGGTGAGAAAAACAAAGCACTCAGCCCCAGCTCGGCACAGGGAAAGGAACTTGCAACCTCTGCTGTCTTTGACAGTGTCACTGCAAGACTCCAGTGCTGGGCTGTGCTCAGCAATGTGTTGTTTTCAAAAATCTGTAACCTTTCGTAAATGACACCAGGAAGCAGCTGCCCGGTAGTGAAGAACAAACTTTCCGTAGGCGCAGTAAAAGTGGCTGAGCAGGCACTGCTGTAGCTCATCGCTCGGTGGAGAGAGGATGTGATGGTGGTGAGGGGGAGGTTTGTTTGATTTGTGACACAAAAGCTTCACTATTATTTTTTTTTAATAGTCCCCTGAAAACATGGGTCTGGGTTTTACACTTACAGTAACACATTTAGGCCAAAATTCCTATGCCTGGTAACATCCCACTGTTCTCCGGTATTTACCTTGGACACAACTAACGTTACACCTGTGGTACCTTCCACAGGGTTACCCTGCCATGTTGGAGGAAGAGAACATTCCTTTGTTTTGCAGAGAGCACCTGGACTTCAGTCCAAACAGACTTAAAATAATCTCTAACCCTTCATACCCACTACATTAATTTTCTAGAGGGCCTGTGCCAGTATGTTGTCTTCATTAGGGCTCTTTAAAAGGAGAGGACCAAAGTCTTGCTGATAGACATATTCTGAAATTAAGTCACAGGCCCCAGCACAGGGTCAGAATTCAACATGCCTAATAAGACAGTCCCTGCTCCTGATTAAATCATCTCGGCATGTGAGCAGACACTGGGCAAACCCCTGTGGGATAGGGGTGGGTGGAATATGGTGACACCCACACCTTTGTGTGGTCTGACAAGAAGCAGCAATCCAGTCTTAAGCTGTTGATCTTGGATGGAAACATTAGCTTGATTAATGCACTCTTTGCATGTGGACTGTGTCAGGACTCTGTGTCCAGCTGTAAGCATTGCTTTCTGCAAGTGTCAAATCTGTGCATGCTAATGCAAAACCCGATCGAGTGCTTCATGCATTTTTACTGATGACCTCAGCTGTACAAGGAGAATCCCATTTGCAAGCTACTAGCCCCGTGCAGGACACAGAATTACTCTATTATTACACCATTGCAAGATGAGAACGTGTTAAAATGGACTAGGAAAGTAAAGCAGCCTAAGTTACCAGTGCAGGTTACTGTGACTGTAGCTTTGAGATACGGACACTGAGGTAGACAATGATTCTATGAATAAACCATGTATTTGCAGCTGTGTTGTCTGCCAGACAGGACACTAGAAGTCAATACAAGAGATTTGTGCCTGCATGTTCTTCCTCCACGCCCTTAAACCATGCTTGGGAGGCAGCTCTGGTGGGCATTCCCTCCGTGCCCTCTTCCTGCAGTGCCGATGTCCTGAGCTCTGCTCCTGGTAGGTTTTTTCCCATGATGCTTCCATAACTGGTTCTAGCTGCAGGAGCATCTGGTTTGTTAGCTTTACAAAGGTTTTGGGATGACTATTTTTACAGTGTGTGTCTTGCCAGACGTATGTCACTGGTTTATTAGTCTGTGTGGTGTTCAAAGGTGAAATGAAATCCTGCTGCCTGACAAGGGTCGCGGTGTAGGGAGCGCAGATGCCGTGTTGTTTACCGCCTGCCTCTGCAGGGCCCTGCTAATCCTCTGCCCTCCCGGGGAGTGCAAAATGCCGACCGAGAACTCGGACAGGCAGTGCCCTTTTCCCTCCCAGCAAAAAATCATTTTGTACACTGGGCTGGGAAGCACTCGAGACCCCAGACAGACTTATTTACGTCTTGTCACACGGTGATTAATGGCTGTGCTCACGTGCTCTATTGCAGCACAGTAGTGATTTCGACTGTTACCTGTCATCACTGCAATTTTGTGCACTTTAAATTCTTTATGTATTTGTCCCAGCAGAGTGCACCTGCTTCCATCAAGGAGCATTTTTTTGGCTGCCTTGTGATCTGCTGCTTTCAACTCCCATCTCGTTGTCCATCCCCTCAGAGCCCCTTCTTTCTGCCTGCTCCTTGCTACTGCATGCTGAGAGCTCGAGTTATTGGGTCAGTAGTTCTGCTCTTTTCTGAATGTTGAATGCAAGTTTGATGAGGACAGGGCTGTTTCTTAAGTCTTCATTTTTTAAAAGCAGCGTATGAAAATAACATGCTATACAAATAGTCAATGAGAACTGAAATGCTAATCTTGCTGTTGCCTGAAGGCAGGGTCAGTCTCCAGCTGGTATTTCAATCCTGGTGACAACAAAAACATTCAAATACCTTTTATTAGTGCAGATTTTGATTTATGAACTTACTTGACCATTTCTTATTCCTGTTTTCCAAAGGTTCAAAAAGGAAAAAGCAGGGATATTTCTGTCATAGTTTTTTCTCCTAACATATGGAGATGCAGTGTATGATTTTATTAGTCCAGGACTAATTCATGTAGAAATCTATTATGTTATGAGTAGCTGCTTTAAGACTATTGCTTGTAGTTAACCACTGCATTTGTTTTTAGCAGTCAAGGGCCTTTGTGATGTTAGTTGTATATAAGAAATGTGATATCTCTCTGGACAGTATGTAAGTTCATTTAGTCTTTTGCGATGCTTGAATAAAGCCTGAAAGTTATTAATTAGAAGTTCTGGGTTTGTTTTTCAGTCTGCAAATGCATGGTACGTGTTACCACAGAGCATGAGGTTCTTGTCAGTCTCTTGACCTCTGGTACTATTGAGTTACCCTCCATTTCTCTTATGTCCTGATTTTTCCATTGCTTCTTGCAACTGACTTAATTTCTGCCTAAGAAAAAAAAAATATTTTTTTTTTTTGCCACTGCAGCAAGCTGGCACTGCATTTTCTTTACAGCTGTGAGAAGCCATTACCAGACATGTGCTCTTGGCTACGTAAGATGACATTGCTTAAATTAACACAACCAAACCATGCTCTGACACATCTTGCAGAATCCCAAATTCTAATGCTTTGTCCTTTCCCCTGGGAGTCCCTCAAGTGGGGATGGCTGAGACCTTTCAGAAAAGCCTGTCTTGTTCCTATCAAGACCTGAAGTGGTTGCCATCACACTGTGTTAATTTTTAAACCCCTCAGCTCCTCAGGAAGTTCTAGCTAATACTTGGAAATAAACCTTAGATGAAGCTTTCTTTTGGCTTCACTTGAGCCTTAATATGGGTCTGAGCACAAGCCATCCACACCAGATGACTTAAATGTGTGTCCCTCTGTGCTGGGATATCCTGCATTCCTATGGGACACAAAAAACTGAGCTGGCTTCCCAGGTTTCTCTGGTGTTTTCCCACACTCCTAGCTAATCTGGTTGCTTGGTGCAAGGGTGGAAAATGCCCATCTGGAATCGGTTTCTGCTCTGGGCCTGTCCTGTGTGCAGGACTGGATGGAACAAGCTGCCCCTGACTCTTTCTCAGTGGAAAACTACACTGAGTTTCCCTTATGCTGCAACATCTGAATTCCCATCACCCATAGAAGATTTTTGTTCTAACGAACATCCTTTCTTCCTTTTCTCCTGAGGGGAGATGGAGCAAAAGATTAAATAGCATTGAAAAGCAGCTGCTTCTCTTCTCCTTTGGCAGAAAACGACTTGTCAAGTCTCTGCGTATGAAAGTTATTGCCAAGAACTATTTCCCCCGCCTCCTGCAGAAGAGAAAGTAAGGTCGTTTCCTCAGCACCCGAGTTGCCGCTGTTTGCCTTCGGAAAAGAAAAAAATCTTTTGATGTGCTGCTTCAAACCTGGCCGCGAAGTTTGCGGCTTTCCCCGGTTGTTGCGGCCTAGTTTGGGGGGAGGGAAAGGGGAGAAGGGGAAGAGAAGAAAAAGCAAAATGAGCCCCTGGTAGCAGCGTGTCCTTTTCCCGCTCTCCTACGGGAACCAGCGCTCAGATCCCGGTCCCGTAAAGAAGATCCATACCCACCACCACTCTCGGTCCGCAGCCCCTCGGCGCCACGTGCGGGCCGGGGGCGGTGCCGGTGCCGGTCCCGCCCCGCTGCCGGGGCCGCTCCTGCGCACTGGGCGTGCGGAGCGCGGCGGGGCCGCGGGCCAGAGCGGTGGCTGCGGCTCCCCATGCCGCGGGGCAGGGCGGCTGCCTCGGCGGGGAGCCGCGATGATCCCCTACTTCTCCGACAACGCTGTGATCTCCCAGGGCGCCATCGCCCAGCTGTGAGTACCGGCAGGCACCGGCACCCCCCGGCAGAACCCCGGGGGCGCCCGCCCTGCCTCCCCACGGGGTTCCCCTCTGTTCCCCGCTGTGCCGGCCACGATCCCCACCACTCTCCCCCGGGGTGCGCTTTCCCGGCTCTCGGTAGTTGCTTTTGCCGCGTATTTTCCTTCGGGCAAACTTTCCCGCGGCCGCGGAGCCGGCACCGCATCGGGAGGCAGTCGGTGGGAGCGGGGCTGCGGGCAGCTCCGGCACCGCCACTTCCCCCTGTTTTTTCGTTAGAAACCTCTGGGTCTCGGCTAAGCGTTTCGATAACTCTTACACTGTGTGTGCCCGACGGAGCCGCCGCTTCCCCTGGTGCCCGAGACGGTGGGGTCCGGTTCCGTCCCCCCCTCCCAGACACAGAGCCCGGCTGTGCTCGGGTAGCGAGGTACAGCCTTCCTTTGGTCGTGTACCTTGGCTCTCTTTTGGGTTTAAAGAAAAGATTAGCTTCTTTATTTGGTCTCGTTTTGGCTTCTGACAAGGTGGCAGAGAGGGGCTGCGGATTTGGGGTTGGGTTTTTTGTTTCAGGTCGGTGCAACAAGAGCAGGACTCAAACTTCACACTCGGGACCTGCACGTCATGGGGGTGAGATAGGAGCTGATGCCAATTTTTAAAGTACTGTCAGTCTCGGGCAGCTGAGCAGCTATAAAGTGCAGATTGAGTGTCGCTGCCCTGTACTAAGCTGCTTGAAAAATCGGTCTCTCCAGCTGCACACCCCCCTTTGAAATGCAGATACAATTAATAATTTAATTTGTAGGTAATTAGCAGTGACTGGCTGAGATGTGGGGTTTGGTTGGAAGGATTAAGGGGGGAAATGGGTGCTATGGGGTGGGAGATAAGCATTTGGAGAGATGGTCGCTGTGATCTAGCCATGGTTGATCTTTCTTTAAAGAAGCCAACTGCTTTTTTTATCTCTTGGAAACCTCATGAAAGGCTTAAAGATTGTGGGATAAAATGCTGGTTCCCACCTGGAATTGTGTATTTGTTGCAAGAAGCTCCTGCTAGAAATTGAGCTGCCACGCATGTATGAGGTCCTTAGTAGATATTTCTGCTTGTGCTTGATATGGAATTAAATCTCCGGACTCAGTGGCCTCTTTTTTTTTTTTTTTTTTTTTTTTTTTTTTGAGCATTACCAATCACTGCTGTAGTTGGTAATCAGTTTAGTTAAGTCTCTCTGAGCCTTTCTTACTCAACATGGAATGCTTGTAATTAGCCATTTTTTTTCCACTGGCAGTGTTGCCTGTAAACATGATGGCTTTCCCTGTGGTTGCTGATAACGCAGGATTAACAGTGATATACCTGAACTGTTTTGTGGAAGCAGAGATGCAAACTGGATATACCCTGGGCTTTGGGAAGCAGCAATAATTCTGGAATTGTGGTTGCAAAACCAGACCTACAGTAGGCTGAAACATTGTCTTACAGCCAAAGCTGATTTGCCAAGCTATAGTAGGTAGCTAGGTAACAATTTAAGTGCTTTTAAGATGTTTGTTTTGTACACTGCTCAAACACTTAACCCACAGTTTAGACCATACGGAAAGGAATCAATAGAAAGGGGAAATGCTGCTTGTGTCTGCTCCCTCAGTTCCACCTAGCCCTGCGGTTGTGTATTTAGCAGTAGTTTAAATTGCCACTCAGTTGGAAGGACCACCCTTTCCTTTTCTGGGGAGAGAGATAACTGAGTTATCAGAGAAGCTTATGCTGTCCTTAGCCTCCTGGAAGCGAAGATTAATAAGCATGAGAATGACAGAGCTTTTGGCCCACGCATAAATATTCTCAAAGGCTGAGTGCTGGATTAATATTTTGATAGTGTTCTCAATCAGGACCATTTTTAAATGTTTTTGGGCTGGCATAAAAAAAGACCTCTTAGTACTCGCAAGTACACAAAGGCTGATTAATATTGGATGCCCTTATTTCATTGTGGGCAAGACTTAAAAATCCAGGTTTTGTCATTTTGCTGTGTTAAAATATGTTTTCTGTGGAATGGGAAGGGCAGTAGTGACCCAAACATTATCAGAAACTTCTGTTTCAGTGTGTTCTTTAGTAGATGTATTTGGCTGATCAGCTCTGACTTTCAGAGATCAGCAGAAATTACTCTTGTGTTGACACTTTTAGTCAGTAATGTTGTCAGCTGGTCTGAGTCTAATTCATTTCAGGTTCACAAGGATTCAGATCAATGTCCGAGAGACTTGTGTTTATCAAAAGGCTCCAAATTTATGGTTGTAACTCATTCCAGAAAGTCTTGCCAGTCTCATTGAACCTAGTGGGAAATCTGCTGATTGACTCGTTTATTTGTATGTAGGATTCAAAATTTACTTTGGTCTACTAAAACTTTAAGGCAGCTGATGCAGAGACTGAAAGAAAAAAGCAAAACTTTAGTCTGCAAATACCAAAGAACTTTTTTAACAGGAAACATGGAGAAATTGCCACAGATCCGTTCTTCTTCCTGCCTGGAGCTGCTTCCTCTGTCTTTGGCCGGGGTCTTGGTATCTCACTCATTATTGGTGCCCCTGAAGTGTTTGTTATTTTTTCCTTGTCCCTGTGATAATACCAGATTCATCTGTCGCTCAGTTTTTCTCTTTATCACGGTAGCAAAGCAGGATTATCCAGCGATCAGGGTACTCACTTGGGATTTGGGAAGACCCAGCTCTTGCCCCCTGCTGTGCCACATCCTTCCTGTGAGCCTGCGGCCAAGTCTCACCCCAGTGTCAGCAAGGGAGCAGGGCCTGGAGGTGCAGATGGATGCTGAGCCTTTCTTTTGAACCTGAGGATTAAACACCTGCCTTCGGTGCATGTGTCCCCGTGGCATTTTTGTACCATTTTTTGTGTTTTAAAAAATGCTTTTTTCTCTGCCTCATCTTCCTTTCTGCAAAGCAGCAGCAGAGTCTCCCAGGCCTCACATTTAGCACGTGTTAAAGCACTCTGATATGTTTACTACTTCATCCTCCAACACTTTGGGAGCCAGATGGATCTAAAAACATGAATATGCTTGCTACTTTCCATAGTTCTCATAGTTGCTTCATACCAGTCTGCTTTCTATTATAAGATGTTAACTTATAGTTTTTATAATTATTTTAAACTTCGAGGAAAGAAAAAAATTAGCTAAAAGAGACTAAAGAGACTTTATTCACAGTGTTGTGGGTATATTTTGAAGCCCTTGAAAAAAAAAAAAAAACCAACCTCACAAGTTAAGCAGAATTATTTTCAGCAAAAGGTTAAAGGTAGCCACAAAGTATTCTTGCAGACTTGGCTTAGCAGCCTATTGCTTTCTCACATTATCAGTTGTCTTGTAAGCAACCACTCTTCTTCTCCATAGTGTGAAGAACAACACTTTACTGTGTAAGAGGAAGTTACAGGCTGTGCAGGTAATGATAAACTGTACACTGAATTACTCCACTGGGTAATTCAGGCTCCTTGTATTGCCTCCTCCTTGCTGCAACCTGCCTTTGTGCCCAGCCTGCCTTGGCCCTTTGTCCTCCCCCACCCCTTTCGTTTACCTTTGTCATGGCTTTTATGCTAGGAAGTTTCATGACCATCTCAATTTAAATCATGCCAAGTCAGGAACTGAGGTAGGTGTGTTGATGCTGTTGCTATTGTGCAGAGAGCTTATTTATTTATTTATTGTATGAGGAAGCCCTAAAACCTTTTTATCTGCTCATGTTACTTCTGCCAAAACTTTGACCCTTCAGCAATTACACCACAATCCTTCAAGCAGTGTATTATTGGAAATCTTTAATTGCCTCTGTGCAATTATAAGTGCTGTACCTTTGTGAGAATTCTATCATTGTGCTGAGAGTCAATGATATTTAAGAGTTGAGGAGATGCTTGGAAGCAGATGCTCAAAATCCTGGAAGATAAGCAGAGTGATTCCAGGTACTGCTGTCAGCTCCAGGTGAAGATGCCTTAGAGCTGAGGGTCACTCTGGTTGGAGATGCTTGAAATACAGAAACAAGTTAATCAGCTCCTCACCTCTTGCAGAGACTGGTAGGGTCTGGAAGGACCACAGCCTGTTTTCCAGTTCAGTGTGTTCTGTGTGCTCAGGGTTGGTGTGACTGCAGAGAACAGCCTCCTGCTCCAACATGGACACTGGGAACGTGCAGGCAGGGGAACTGACCCCTTACCCTTCCTGCCCACCCCTCGGTGTGGCTCAGCTCCCCCAGCACACTGGATGAGCTTCCTGTTGACTGAGTTTCCTCGTTGGGGATTTCTCATCTCTTTTATTTCTTCTGATTGCGATAACACAAACACAACGTGTAAAAGGGCTCTTGCTACCCACTGGTTGTTAAAAACTCCTTGCAAGTTGTGGCAATTGGATAAAAGCGTAGAATGCTGTGTGCTCCAAAGTTGATCATTAACTAAACCAGGGCTGTATTGTTCATAACTCCTTTTCCTGTTTGGCTTTTCCTTTTATTCCACTGGACGCTGAGGGTATTTGCCTCACTGATCCTTCCTGGTAGGGGGTTGGAAGAGAGACAGCGATGGTTATCAGACATAAAATCAAAACTTGAGCAACAAACTAGTGTTTCAAGGACAAAACCCCCACACCACCACCCGTTTTTAAGCAATATGTTTTAGTTAGGAAGCCTATGCTGTTGGGCTGCCAAGTTCATGTTTTTTGAGGCTGTGAATGGTAGTGTTGCCTCTGAGATTCTGTTGTTTTCTTCAAACTTCTGCAGATGTTCCTGTCTCTGGAAATGCTTGGGATTTTTCTAAAGACTACAAAGCAGAAGGACCCAAATGAGATTATCAGCAGAAAATGACCTTTTGGGGCCAGAGAGCAGGCTGGCTGGGATTTTTTTTTTGCAAGACTGTACTTCCGTGTAGCTTTATCACAGAGCCCCAGGCTAAAATATTGATTTTTTTTTTAAAACAACTTCAGGCTAAATTTCTTGAAATGTTGCTTCTAACTAGTGTTTGTGGGGGTCTCAGGAAGTTTGGAATTCTGCATCCCATTCTGCTTTGAAGAGTTTCTGTCTCATCTGCATTGATCTGACAAAGAGCATTTAAATTATCAGCCCCTATGAGCTTAAAATTAGTTCAGCAAATATTTTTTTACATTGTAATGGATGTAATGTGTACAGAGTAAATCTGCAACTTGAGTTTCCAGCCATGGTGTTTTGTAGCAGCTGGCTGAATACTATTTTCACAAACATGTTGAGTAAAATCACTTCTGTAAATAATTCTGGATGCTTGTGCTTCTGCTGAAGGGTTCAGAAGATCTCCGTTTGCTTTGCTGGTACACCTGGGCCAGAGTTGGGGTTCAGCAGGTTGGGAAGTAACTGGAGACAAGCAATCATTGTTCTGCACCCACCTATTGCTGTGTTGGATAGGATTAACCAAGGGTTTTGTGACAGAGAGGAGCCTCCTGGTTCAAGGACATCAGCCTGCAGCTGAGGGAGGATGGGGAAAAAAAAACCTGCAGAGGTGAATGATAAAATTAAGCTGCACGCCAGCATTTGTGCAGGCTGGGGGCATTACAGGAATCCAGCCATGAGATCTCCATGTAGGGTTGGCAGCTCTTCAAATTTGGGCATTTCTAGGTACATTAAGGCCACAGGCTCCTCATTCAGTGCATTTTCCTGTTTAAACTGTGCTTATCTGGCCCTCATCAGTGTTGCATTTAGCCCATTGGGGTCTCTGGGTTTATTTGCAATAAGCCATTTAAGAAGTAGGTTTTTTTCTCAAAACACCTTTGTTACAAGAGGGCTAAATCCACAGACTGTTGAACCAGAAATTATTTAGTCCTTTCTTTTAAACAAATGATCTTTGTCACTTAGTAGTGAAGTCCTTAGTTTGTTCACATGCTTCTCTCAAATGGCTTAATGAGGCCAATATTGTTCCTCCAGCCTGGGCTTTCTCCTGCCTGTGATCTCAGTAACTCCACAATTCTGGGTTTGGTTCACACTTCCATCTTTTCATTGGAAAAATGCAGATGTGCTACAGCAGAATTTTGCTGTATGGCTCTTGTGGAGGTGCAGAGATGAATCGGAGTAAGTTTGGAGTAAGTCTGTCCTTTGGTCCAGAGCTGTCTTGCATTGCCCAGCGTGGGTTGGGACCCCTGCAGAGGACTGTTGAGAGATTTAATTGTCCCCTGGTGTTACCAACCATGCTGTGTTTCCTCTCTCATGAAGAGAACAAATTTGCTCACCTGAGCATCTTGTCACCCTACAGCATCCTGATGGGGTGCTGTGGGGTGGGCTGGTACCTGTATCTTGGCTCTACCACCTCTGGCTCAGCGGGGTGATGGCCAACAGATGGGCAAGGGCAGCCATACTCTGGGTGTATTGCTGGTTGTAGGTTTGGCTTGCAAATGATGGATTTGCCTTTGTCAGGTTTCAATTTAAGGAGGAGTGTCGTTTATACAAAGGTACAGATGGGAAAAGCTATCATTAGTCTTACCTTTGTCCTCCAAAATGTAGTCTGTTGATCTTCTGCTTGCTTTCTGCAACTCAAGGCTGCTCTAAAATGAAGCTAGAATTGTTGGGGATTTTTGTTTATTTTGTTAAGGCTCATTGTGTGGTGGCATGTGAAGAGTTTGCCACTGGCTTATTTATTGTTGTTATTGTTAAGACTGGTTGTTGTGGGTTTTTTTACCTTTATTTGCTTTGAAAAAGAGATGGAGAAATCTAAAAACAAATGCAAAGTGGAACAGCTGCATTCCTCCCTGTGTTGCAAACACTGCAAGCCGGTTAGTCTAAATAAAAACAAATAATTTGTCAGCACCATTTCTAGCCCTCCTGTCAGTTTGCCACGATGAGAAAGCCCTAAGAAAGCAAAGGGAGGAATATTCATGGGCCTTGTGAAGGGGTGAGGAGCTCAGGATAACCATCCCTTGGGAGCCATGGGATCATCCCTTTGGAGTGTGGATGGGTGCTGGGCGGGTCCGTATTGCCCAGCTGCCCCTCTTGGTGCTGGAGCAAAACCTTCACACCACCTCACCTTTATTGACTTTTTTGTCCTTAGTTCCTTCAAGTGCATCACAAAATCTTTTATGAGAGGCTCTCTAGCTTGAAATTAAGGAAATACCTACTCTAGAGACTACTAAAAAACCCTTTAAGAGCCTTTTCCCTGAAGTACGCTCTGTTCTTGCTCACAGACTTCTGGGGCTGTGGTACTCAGCTGTGTTTAGTATTCTGTTGGCCTTTCTACTTTAATGTGTGGCTTTTAAAGGGGTTTTCATGCTTTTAGGAAATACGAAGACCTGAGTTAACCACAGAAAACTGGCTGCCAAACTGCTTAATGTGCTAATTCTGATGAAATTTAGCACCTGCCTTTTGCAGGGATAAACACATCTGGAATTTCTGCTCTTCCGAGTTCAAGCTCTTGTAAAAATCAAACTTTATTTAATGTGTTTTCAGTCTCTGAGTCTTCGTCAGCAAAACTTTGAAAGGTTTCTACATTGACTTAGAAACTCCTTAAAATGCATTTTGAAGTTAAGCACTGACATATCCTTGTAACTGAAGTTAAAAGTCCTATTAAGGTGCTAAAAGAGTAGGTTACTTTGCAGCTGTACTGAGGAATCAGAAATGCAAAAATGCAGCATAATGCTTCAAAATTATACATGTTTTCTGTTTTTCCTTTTGTTTACTTTTTTCTTTTAGTGAGCAAATACCTGGAAGAGTGGATGGTTCAAATGGAACTGCTTACCCTCTTACTTTAAGTACCTTTTTATTTAAGTACCTTTTTATTTAAACTATCTGTACAAAGACGTTTCAATGCTTGGGAAGGGTTCGAAGAAGTTCACTTAGCTGCTACTTAGGCATCTCCAAGCTCCTTTCACTTTTTGGGCTGCCCTTCATTTCAGCCTGTATTGAAGTTAGGAGATGCTGCAGTTGTGTCAGACATCCCACAATCCATCAGCTTCTGTTTTAAGTGGTCTATGGTGAGTGATTAATGGAAATTATTTCAGGAATAAAGGACTCCTGGTAAACTGATCCCTATTCAGAGAGCCAAAAGAAAAAGCAGAGTCACAAGGGATGTTGTCTCCAGGAAGAACGTGCTACATCCGTGGGGGGGGATGAGTTGGATTGGAAAGTGATGCTGAGTCTGCGTTTCGGAATGCGTCATAATTATATCTCGTGGTCTGATTTGGAGAGCTTTTCCTGATGGCTCCAGAGACCAGTTGTCACTTATGCCAGTTGTAGTGCTTTTCTTGGGTTTTTTCTAGGGGTAGATGTGCTGTGTGTCCTCAGCATCAGTGGTCAAGGCAGCATCTCATCTCCCTGCTGGGGAGCAGACTGACTTTGAAGGCTGAGTCACTCCAGTTTCTTTGGTTTGTAGTTTAAATTAAATATGAAGTTTTTATTAACTTTGCTTTTAGGACTGTCCTAAGTGTTGTCTTGAAGAAAAGACAGAATCCGTGAAACCATTCCAACTATAAAATATTTCTGATCCTTTGTTTTTGTTTTCTCACTACTGATTAAAATTTCAAGCTGCTATTTGCAGTCACTTTAAAGCTTGTATTCCCTTAATTATGGCTTTACTGTTCCATAAAATGACATCACTAGTGTATTTGCAAGGGTGACCAGATCAATAGGTTGATTATGGGCCATATCTGCACAACAGGTAGAGCTCCTGGTGACTTCTAATTTCAAATCAAAACCTACTGAAAGAAATCTGGCACTTGGCTGCTCTCTCTGAACCAGTTCACAATCTCACATCGCTGGTTCCTACAGACCATACTTTTTGCTAATCTAAAGGGACAGTCAGTTCACAACTGATTTTACAGTTCCTGCTGAAAACTGTCATTTAGGGCTCAAACAGCCTTTGTGCATGGGGGAGGATGTAATAAGAGTGAGAAAAAACGGAAAGTGCTGAGTCCTACAGAAGTTAAAATACTGAAAAAATAACTTCTGGTTTTCTGCAAATCAAATCCAACAGCCTCTTGATGATTTTTGATGCTTTTGGTAAACAAGCATCTGCTGCTTTTGAGCACAGAGGAAAAGGCTTATTATTCAGCATTGATTTCTTTGTGTGGAGACAGAGTGGTCCTTGTTTTGGTGCTCTATTTACAGGGGTCCATTAGTGTATTTACTGAGGGCAGGCAAGGAGGCTGCGATTGGAGCCAGGCTGCCTCCCCAGAATAATTCCTCCAATCCCTTGTCCCACTCCAGGCATCAGGGCACTTTCAGAGCCAAGTCCTGGCACAGGGCAGCTTCACAAGATGACCGGACCTCTGCTCCCTGCTTTCTGCAGCCACGCTCAGTGCTGGCCACCTCTACCAGAACCAGCAACCAAAGAAACAGACCCATGTCTTTCTCGACGTGGCTGCAGCCAGGCTGTGGCTGCTCTGCTCTTCCCTCTTGGAAGGTGTGCTGGTACCTGGGGGGGGTGTGTGGGGCTGCCTTGGGTGCACAGGGTGCTTCAGTTTGAGCAGGTGCCAGGGTCCTTGGCCAGCTCCTGCTCAGACGGGCCCTGTCCCGGGGAGATGGACCGTGCTGGCAGAGATTCAGGCAAGTCAGTGGTCTCCTTCCATCCTTAAACTGCTGGGCAGACTTTGTCTAAATTTAGGTGCCTCGGCTGCTGTGGGGAGGACAGCATGTTGACCTTAGCATGTCTCCCTTGCCTTGTGTTACAGTCATATTTAAAGCAGACAGATCCTTCTTGCAGGGCGCTGCCAGCCCGGCCAAACATGGTCAGGTCCTTGACAGCCATGAATCAAGCACCTGCAGGAGCAGAGAGAGCGGTGAAAATTAGCTATAAAACACCCTGTGCTAAAGGTATTTAAATGTAACAGGGAGAGACCTTTCAGGCTTGTTGGTTTTTAACCAGCTGCTGGAAGATGTGTCAGATGCTGTTTAACATTTAAAAAGAAACAAGCTGTGTTTGAAGGAAAGGTTTTCTGACTCTGCTGGCGATGAAAATTATTGTGTGGTTTAAAGATGATCAACACGGACCATGTTAATTCTGGGAGAAAAAATGATAAATACTTGTGAATCAATGGGGTCTTCTTTCTGAAGATAACAAATCAAAAAGCTTTTTTTTTCTCTGATCCTTCATGTGATAGAATCTCCTTAAGAAGTTTTCTCATGTTCATTAAAGTGTTTTTAAGAATGTATTTGTGAAAGCATTTTGTTCATACCACAGCAGCTGGCTCATTTTGGACAGGCTGACACATTGTGGAGTGCTCTCTTGGGTATATCTGTCCTGCTTCATGAACCTGATGGTATTCATTAAAGTTTGTGGATGTTTAAACAGTATATAGTGCAAGAATAATGTCATGTAGGGCTCTAATCTGGGAATGTCTTGACTTGGAGACCTGGAAGCCTTTGGGGACTATCATGTAAAACAAATTCCTTTCACTGTCTTGCTTCCGGTCTGGGTCTCTAGCTTTAAAAACTGCAGAGAATCAGATTTCTTCTGTAAACATCAAGTGCCTGGATTTCTTAATAAGCATCCTAATTGTGTTAGCTGCCCATTTCTAGTATGTGAACTGCTGTGCTGTAGAAAAAATGATATTGTGCATCTCTTTGGTCCCAAATTCCAGAGCGTGTCAGCTCTGTTTGCACAGCTTATTTCCCTGTTGCTTTTTGGACTATTTTTCTTTCTCACCTGGTAGATTGTCTGAAGTCAGCTTGGAAGTTGATGATGGGCCACCCCGTATGTGGCTTCCTGAGACTCCCTTAGTTTTGGGTACAGCAAGGTAGACAGTGAAGTTGCTTGCTCTTTGTGCTGGATGGGAAATAACTGCATTTTTGTGTGTGATCACTTGCATCCATCCTTGCATAACTCTGTCCTTCATTGCCATGGTGAATCAGACAGCCTGCACCCAAGTTTGAATTTATTGAAATCAATAATAACCTGATGATCTGTGCTGCAGGAGGATGTTCCAGCCCATGCTGTATTCCAGTGGTGACAGCAGGGCTGTGACTCAGTGCATCTCACTTGTCCATGCACTGCCCATCCTCAGTGTGAGGATGTGTTGAGCTGGTTCATTCATAGGCCAAAGGATACATGAGGGGGACAGGAAACCAACATGGACTTTGACGTTTATCAGAAGATATAGAATGTCATCTTGAGGAGTCCTGCCTAAACCAAAATCCATTCTGCTTTCTTTCACCTGTAATAAATAAATCCCAGCCCTGGCTGTGAGGGAGTACATTTGATGGGAGTGTGAAGGTTGGCCCAGGAGGTGGAGGGATGCTGCAGGTGGTTGTGGCACAGCACAGACCTGATACAGCTGCGTGGGCTGAAAACTCTGGCTGCAAACAGCAGCTGTCATTGCTCCCCTGGCTGGCAAGGCATCTCGGGCAGGGATGAGTTTCTCAGCCCAGAGCTGTCATCGTTTGTGCCATCTCCAAAAGATGCCCCCGCTCTCACCAGCATACCCAGCCCAAGCTGTTTGAATTCTGAGGTTTTCAAAATGGTTTCTGGAGCTCAAGTGATCCTGGTGCAGAGCACTGGTGGCATGTGTGCATGATGGCTTTTCCCAGTAGTGGGCTTGATTTGTGGACCGTTAACCAGCAGGGTATTAAGTGGATTTCCAACTCCCTTGTTGGCTGACTGAGGCTGCTTAAATCCCATCTCTGAAACTGTCCGTGAGTGTTGTTGTTTCATGCGTCTGAAGTGGTTGCTCTTCACTTGCAGACTGCTCCATTTTGCAAGATGTACCCTGTAAAATCTCTTCTCATATGGAGCAACTAAAAGGAATGCCTTTAGAGTTCAGAGACACATCCATCATGTTCACCTTTGGGTAGCTTCTAGCAAACTGTAAGCTTTTCTTGTTAGCCCAGCTCCAGTAGATGTCCATACTGGAGACCTAAGCAGGGGAAAAGACACCTTGGCAATGGCCAGAAGGGATCAGTAAATAAGGCAGAACAAACAAGTTACCATGGGCATTGCAGATCTTTCTGTGGTTATGCTTTCTGTGTCATTGCAGCTGAATGATCTCTCCAGGGAGCCCCACCTTGGAGGAGAGGAAGTGCCTTTAGACAGGGTTTTTTTTGTTGTTTTGTTTGTTTGTTTGTTTTTGTTGTTTTTTAAAAAGGCATAAATGCAGATGTTGCTAAAAATGCAGTTTGCGTCAAACATCTGAGATGGAGTGAGTTCCCACGCTTTGTTTTTCTTCTTGCCTTGTTTCTTAAGTTGCAAAAGTGCTGAGTGGCAAGAGGCAGCCTTTGTTGGAGAACCACTTCCCCTTTCTTTCCCTCCCCTCAGTGTTGTCACCCCTGTTGACAGTGTTGCAGAGCCCTTTTCGGTAAGCCCTAGCCCTTGTTTTGCTCTGCACTGGGTTTGTTTCTATTTTGGATATCAGAGAAGCCCAGACTTGTCTGTGTGTCTGCCAGCTGACCCTGTTAATACAGATGTCATAGAGCAGCCCTGAGTTATCCTTTTCCAGTTCCCTGTTGTGGTGGGTTTTGTTTACTGGGGTTTGGGGTTGGGGTTTTTTTGAGTGCCTGGTGCTACTTGGCGTGATGCAGAGCTGAGACTTGGCTTCTCAGGAGAACCAGGTGCCTTCATCACTTGCCTGGGAGCAAAGGCTTAAAGTGGAAGTGAAACACCACTCTCCTCTGTATAATTCATTAATACTGTTGGTGGTTATTAAACCAGGTGCTTTAAAAAGTAAACAAGGGAAATAGGGTTTATTAAAAAACAAACTACAGTGAAGGTGAAAGAGGCACTTCTCTAGGGAGGGATGCTGGAGGTGTGATGCTCTCCTTTGGTGGGTTGATGGAGAAATGCCCTTGGCTGCCAAGCTGCACCTACTTCCAGCTGCTTCCCCAGCTGCTGTTGCACCCTTGGCTGGGGGACTGATGCTTTATTAACCAGGACATTTCTTCTGGGCAGGTAGAGCGAGTGGGAGGCTGGAGGTGAGAGTGGTCCCCCAGCAGATATGATGCCTTGCCCTGGGCTTGCATACAGAGGAAGGGAAATAGCCAGTTTGGGAAGGGGAGCACGAAGGAGGAGAGAAATGACTTGAAGTGCTGAGAAAAACAGAAGGCTGCTCAGCCTGCCTTCCTGTAACTTTTTCCACACCAGGCACAGCAAGCTACAGTTGGAATTGCTGCTCTTGCAGGATGAGTCCTGGCGTGCTACAGGAGCTTGCTCTCATGTCCCCAGCTGCCCTCCCTCTACGCCTGTCTCTGCAGCCTCAGGAATGAGCTCTACCATTCCTGCCAGAATCTGAATGTTGGTTTTTTTCTTGGTTTTGTGTTTTGAAACCTGTAGGTTGAAGTAGGATGGTGGAGCTGAGCTGGCAGCAGATGAGCTGTTCTGCTCAGAGATACAAACCCCCTACCCTCAGCATGCTCCTGCTTCTCATGTTGGGCTCTTGAGGGAGCAGCCTGCCTTAAAACTGAGGGATAGTAACTGGGCATGCAAGATTTTTTTTCACTTCCTAGTAGACATATTTTCAGCACGTCTGTTCCCAGTCCTGTGCCTGTGGAGCTGCTGGCTCTGCCTTTCACCGCACAGCGGAGCAGTTTGGTGGAGCCCCCGCATGCTTTAATCCAGATGTCTGCATTGACACTTCCCATTTTCAGGGCTTGGGCTGCTGAATGCTCCCAGTTAGTCAACACCAAGATTAACTGGTGTCATTCCTTGCTGCCACACTTGCCTGCCTGCTTTCAGAGAGTGTGTCTGCTTTTTTATTTGTTTGCCTTTGCTCTGACCAGCCACTGGAGGGGAAGAGTGTGTCCTGCTGAAGCTCTCAACATCATCATGCTGTGTTTGCAGAGCTCGTGATGGGTAGTGATTGTGTCCCAAGAGATGCCCTTTGGGAGAATCTCCTTTTTTTCAGGAGTGGGAAGCCTCTGGAGTCACTGCACAACACTTTTGTCACAGGGAGCTAAATCGGGAGCCGAGTTTGGTGTAGAGATCCCAGGTCAGCCTCCTGGTGCTGAGCTGTGCCTCCCAAACTCTGTTAGGATGCTGTCTCAGAGCTCTCTTCTGCAGGGTTGTGGTTAATAAACACTTGAGGCTGACAGAGGAATTAGGTTTGTATTTCTGTAAATAATGAAGTAGCGAACTTTTATCCAAAAGTCAAGTACCCTGAAATCTTCATTTCCTCTATCCCACTGCTTTTTAATCTCCTCATTTCTTCTAAGGGCAAGGGGGCTGTGACCTCCCTGCTCTGCCATGTTGGTGCCTGTGCATGCTGGTGAGATGACAGCATGAGAAGGTTTGCTCCTTGCCACGCTGACCCGTTCCTCTGCACTGTGCATGGAGAAGTGGTGGGAGGACTTCTGCTGAGCCTTTCAAGGGCTGGTGTCAGCTCCAGTGGTTGTGCTACTTGCCAAGTGCCCGATTAAGGGCTGGGCTGGACAGGATGGAGCCTGCTGTAAGGGAGCTGCTCCTATGAGTAAGTGGAGTCGACTGGAATGTCATCCTCAGGCTCGCAATAACTTAATGAAGTGTTTATTAGGATAAAGCATTGCCAGAAGCTGTTCAGGTGCCTCTTTGCTTTCCTTGCCATACTTCTAAAAGGTATTATCTCTGTTCTTTCTGAAATAGTTTCCAAGGAAGGCTACAAGATTTCCTTCTGAGGATTTTACATTAAGGACTGAGAATTTTTCACTGAGAACTGGTGGGTGGTGAGGATGTGAAACCTTCCTCCTGGCTGGTGGTGCAGCACTTTGGATGAGTGTCCCCTGGCCAAGCAGCCCTCTTATGTGGAAGGCATCATACAGGGGATGTCATGCAAAGATGATTTATGTTGCTGCATCGCTTGGCATAGTCTGTAAACCAGAAACGTTTTCTCTTTTGTGTCTTCAAAACAGTTGATTTGGTGTTTGTGCTTGGAATTTATGAACGGAGCTGTGCAGGGTGTGACAGCTGGAAAGGCATTTGCTATTTGTTTGCCATCTGTAAGTTTTATGTGGTTCCCTGATTTCATAGCATGATGAGAATTCAGTATGAACCATGCAGTGTTTTTCTCGTGCATGAGGAGCTCAGCTGCTGGGCAGCAACTCAGGGAGCAGGGGAATCACTGCTGCTTTTTGTGCTGTTACTGCTCTTCAGAACCCGGGTCTTCTGAGGGGAACTTCTGTGCCTTTTGTGCTTTAAATAGTTTTGATGATGTCCCTTGTACAATTTCTACAATTTTATGCCTGGGAGAAACATCGGTACAAGTAGTAATTTCTTCTCTAAAAGCTGCTTAAGTCTTCTGCTTGTGTTGGTTCTCTTCCCAGGGAGCAATGAATTACAAATCGCACATCATGAGTGGCCTTGAGGTTGCTATTTCACTTCAGAGGTGAACTGGCTAAATGGGAGGCAGAGGATTTTACTTTTTTCCACAACTGTAGTGCTGAGGGTTGCTTATAGCTTTAATAACATTCATAGGTATGCTCCAAGTAAGTCTTCTGTGGAAGAAAGGCACTGTAGGACAGGGCTGATGGCGAGCCTGGTGTGCTGATAAAACACAGCTCAGCCAAGTTGGCACCCACCCATTGTGGGTGCTAGTCTGAAAGCTGAGGTGTACTTCTGCAGGACAGCAGGGTGCTGCCAAATCAAAACATGTTTGAGCTAAGGGAGGGAGAAATGGTTTTTTATTTTTTATTTTTTTTTAAGTTAGTGTCTTGAGGATAACTTGGTGCTTCTCCACTTCAGGCTTTAAGGAGCTGTGTAGCTTGAGGGCTTTCAGAGGATTTAGTTATCATGAAAAGCTAGAAAGGCTCAGTCAAAATATTTTATGAGGGTGGTCTAAGGAAATATCTGTGCTCAGGAGGCTAAATGAATTTATATTTTATTTCTGTTTGCTTTTCAGCTTTAGCATAGGTAAAGATCTCTGATCCATTTCAATTTTGGACTAGTAATTTTGCCTTTTTAAAATATTGGTTTTACTGAAACATCCAGTGCATGTTTGACATCTGGTTTAATTTTAGAAAACAGTCCTGGGAATAACTTTGTCAGTCAGGAGAGGGCTGACATTGGGATGTGCTACAGGCTTAAAAATGAAGGTCTTTTTGAGTGTGTGCATCTGCTTTGCTGGAGTTCAGAAAAATATTTTTTTAATATATATTTTTTTATTTCCCATCTCTGAAGGGAATAAATAATTAGGTATTTGTTTAAGCAGAGAAAGGAACTAAGAAGTTCCTAGTCTCTTCAGTTGAAGACAACATCTTTTTCAAGGCATGGAGCTGCTGTAGTGCACGATGCCAGGGACTCTCCCATCCTGTCTTATCATATTCATCAACCATCCTGTTGACTGCAGAATTGTTTCTGGCTTTCTTCAAAGCCTGTATGACTACCTTATCAATTCTGAGAAAAGCAGAAACCCTTAACTATGCAACAGGATGGCTTAATTGCAAAATCTGGAGTGTGTCTTGCTTTTTCCATGAACCACAGCATCTCTGAGAAAACTAACGGAAGATGTGCTTAAAATATCAGCTGTTCCACAGAACTTGAGAACTCTTCATTGCCCATTTCCACAACCTTCACTCCTCCTGTGACTTCAGAAAGGTCAAAATCGAGGGAATAAGTGATGTCTGAATACAGTAACATTACAGTGTTGCATTTAATTTCTCATTCTTTGTGAGTTAATTATCATACATCTCAGAGACAGTAGTTTCATGGTTTCTTAATCTGTTATGTACACTAATTTTCTTTTGGCTAGCTGCTGAAGGGAGACATTTGTTTCTGCAGGGCATCAGCTGTGTCTGAACCACAAAGCCCAGGGTTAACAGCATCCATAATTACAGAGATGCGTGGGCTTGCTGTATTAATCACTGTTTAGAAATGTGGATCTCTCATCTTGACTTTCAAATTGAAAATATAGCCATAGGTTAATCCCCCCCTGCCTGCTCAGGTTCCACCTCTGCAAGCAGAGTGGCACCAGTCATGTGTCCTGCTTTCCAGTGTTTCTCTGTTGTGTTGTTCTCAGTTGTGCTTTGAATGTTTGCAGGACTTTTGAGGGGGGAAAAGTTCTTTACCAACAAACCAATTCCATCAAAATCACTTCCTTGCAAAAGAACAGAGCATGCATATCCAGTACCTTGAACCTCTCTTGTTCCATTGCTTCTCTCCTTTTAAAGACAGTAGTTTTCCTTGCTCACTGTTTGTCTCTCCCCTTGCAGCATCAGCGAAAGCTTCCTCACTGTGAAAGGGGCAGCTCTCTTCCTGCCACGGGGAAATGGCTCCTCTACTCCCAGGATCAGCCACAGGCGCAACAAACATGCAGGTAATGAATGTGTTCTGCACCCCAAGGCTGTGGCTTCTCTGCTCCCTCTTGTTTCCCAATCCACCTTCCTTGAGTGACAAACTCAGATGTCCCCAGGTGACATGTGTTTCTGTTGACAGCATGTGTGTATTAAAGCTGGACCTCCTAGTCTCAAGACTGCAATATTTAATGCTGATAGGAAAAAGGTCTCAGTTCTCATGACTTTATCCCGCAAAATCAAAAAAATGAGTGACAGCAGAACAGCAGCTGTGAAGTCAGCTGGAGCTGATAACAACTGCCCCCAAAATACCATATTGTCATTTTTGTATGAGAAGGTGAAAGGTTGCCATCAAAGCCTTCATGCATTGCATGGGGAAACTTGAGGCTGTGATACAGGGTGAGTAATTGTCCTTCCTGATCCGAAACAAACCAGTTGTGATGGAAGAAAGGGTGGAGACTTACCTGTACGTGGTGGTGAGGAAACCTCTGAGCAAAGTCAAGTGTGACTTTTCAGATGTGTGAGCAGAGTGAATAATTCAGAGTCAGTCATAATTCCACCCCCTTTATCTGGTGAAAGTTTGATTCTTTTTTTTTTTGCTTTGACTCTTTGTTTGAAAGTTGATCTGAATAATGAAGTGCAAACATCTCAGGGTGGGTTGTTTTTAATTGTGTATATGGTGCTTAATCATTGATGTTTTATGGAGATCAGATAGTGTCGGGTTTTTCCTTTCTATTACACAATCAGTAGGAAAAAAACAACATTGAGACTTTCAGGCTTTGCATATGGGACAGAGACAGAAACAGAGAGGCTGAAGTCAACTTTCTTTGCCAAAAGTGACCACTAGAAGGTGATTTGGTTTGGTTCCAGGTGTAGATGTCTTTGTGCTTTGATACTATCATACTCATCCAGATCTACATCTAGCAGTTTCCTACCTGATGACCAATGAACCTCAAAAACTGTTTACAAACATCTTTCTAGTAAGAATTTTAAGTCAAAAAGTAGTTAACTACATCCTTCTTTGCAGACATAGTGAAAGCAGTACCCAGATTACTTCAGGTGAATGCATTAATTACCACTTGTCAAAAGAAAAATTGTTTGGAAACCTGAGTTAAAACTTACCTTTTTGGTTGAGACTGAAGTGAAATGGTCCTCTGTGTGAACATAGAGTCAGCATTCTTTTAAAAGATTATCTTGACCTATCTTGGCCTTTTCTCCCTCCTAAGTCCTCTGCAGTGCTGAATCCAAGGTCTCCACCTGGGAGTTGCTTCCTTGGTTTTACCTCGCAGAGGAGACCCACTGGATGAGTTTCCTTGTGTACCCATGCAAGGCAGCACAAACAGCTTTGGGTCTGTCTTGTTGCCTCATCTATTTCCCTACAGCTAACTTGGGAGGTCTGGAGGCCTTGTTGGAAAACAGTCTCTTGTCTAATCAGCCTAGAGCTTTTAGAAGTCAGATTGCCAAGAAAGCAAATCCAGTGTGTTGTAAGTGCTTACAGCAAGGTGTTTTGTACTTAGGAGGCTGGCTTGCCTAAGGGATGGGATTTTTATTCTTAGAAAACTCTTTGTTCCTGTGTCTTCAGCTTATGGGGTGAGATTTAATGAGGCATCATTACTTGCCCTTTCCTCAGTTTCCCTGCTGTCAAGTGATGTGAGTGGTATAGTATTTTTTAATGGTGCTTGGAGATTTCACTGGAAATAGACCTTTCTTTTTTTCCTGTGAACTTTTCTAATGTACAGTGTGTACCTGCAAATTAAGACACCAAGGGATCAATGTGTCACCTTCCTGGGCAAAACATCTATGCCACCAAATTAAAACAGTGATGTAGAGACTGTGGCTCTGTGGGGTGAAGCAGTCATTATGAGTGAGCTGGCAGAGCATACAGCAAAGAAAACCATCTCCTTTCTTGGTCTCTGATAATCTGTGCTCAATTTTCATTCTCCTGTGTGTCATGACTTATCTCTGGCACACAAAATTAGAAGGGGGGTGGAGAGCGGACATAACTTTCCAGTATGAAATTGCTGCCTATGGATGCAATAGTTTTTCAAGTGGCTACAAGAGGAGTTTCTAGGAAGGCTGACTAACCACCCTGACCTTCCTTTCTAATTCATCCGAGGTGCTAGAATCCAGCATAAAGAGTGAATGCATAACAGGAGATAATTAATGCTCACAGCCCTGTCTTTAATCCTGTCATCTCCAGGAATAGAAATCACTAGCTGGCAGATTGACTCGATCAGGTCCCAGCTGTCTGCACCCCTCTTTCTGGGGGGTCCTGTGCCACCTGGCAAGTGAGCTGTCTTCTGTAGGATGGTGGGCTTCCAGCAACACTGGAAGAGGCCAGAAAAGGATGCAACTTCTCTGGAGATTTTGCTGTCTCTGGGATACTGTAAATCACTTTTCAGATCCCACTGTAGCTGATGTTTTACACCTAGCTTGCCAGCTCGAAGGAAACAAAAGCATCTGCTCGTTGCTGGACAATGTGATAGGAAGCAGCAGGCATGCTGTGAATGCCAGCGAAGCCGACAGCTCTTCATAGGACAGGATGTGATATCTTTGTGCAGATTCTGGCATGCTAAAACCTTTCCTTTGCTTTTTCTTAATCCAGGAAGCTTACAAAATGCCTTATGTGTTTGGGGCTGAAAACGCTGCAAGTTGTTTAAAGCTGGCCAAGGAAGCAATACTTTACTTTCTAGCTCTGGAGCTCCCGAGGCTGGCAGGGCAGGCTGAGGAACAGGGAGGAGTGGAATAAACTTTGTGAGGATGGAGGGATAGTGGAGCTTCTTGGCTGAGCCTTGCAGAAAGGGTTGTTGTAGAAACTTCCTCTCTTTTTAAGTATTGAGATAAACCAGTAGTCCTGGTGGTGTAAACTGTCAGTTCTTAAACTGTTTTCTGAAGCTGAGTCATTTGATGAGAGAACTGTTACCCTTTGGGAAGGGAAAAACTGAAGGGGAGCATCTTTAATTTCAACCTGCTGATCACATGGGAGTGCCTCATGAGTCAAGACTTGCTGGGCTTTTCCAGGCTGGAGGTGGGAGGTGTCACCTGAAGCAGAAGGACCTTGGTCTGTTGAATCCAGTTCTACTGATTCCCACTGTTCCAGCAGCTGAAACTCACTGGGACTGAGCAGAATTGCCAGGACTCTGCCCTGCTGTTGATGTGGGGAAATCCTGTCTCCCACTGCACCCCGGGAAGGACAAGCATCCAATGGATGAGCTGACCTTTCCTATGTTACCTGTCTCCCTAAATAATTGCTGTTCAGGGAGGCACATGCCATCCTCTCCAGTGCTGAGAACAAGGTCCTTCCGCAGGAAGTAGCTTCAGGTGCTTGTCAGTACTGCTACTTTGTATGTGACTTCCCTAGCACTGCAGTGCCTCAGTTTTTCCCACCCTGGGTTCCAGATGCAGTCCCAGGCCATTGACTCATTCTCCAGATGCTATGTTTCAAGGAGGAAGGAAGGGGAGAGCAGGAATGCTGTGTCCTGTGTAGCCTGCTCCACACAAGCTTGTCTTGGTCCCATCAGAAAAGGGGCTGCAGCAGCCCTTCAGCCATAAAAATCATTTATAAACCAGTTACTGTGTTCTTGCTGGGCTGCATTTCCTTTCTTCTCTTTCCCTTACGTGTCACTTGTGGATGAAGCTCTGGGCCTAAGGTTTCCTTACTTCTGAAGTCTGTGAAAGCCCATGGATTCTAGCACCTCTGATGAGTTAGAAAGGGAGGCCAGGAAGGACTCAGCCTTCCTAGAAAATGCTCTCCTAACTGCTTGTGCTGAATACTTGTTCCAGCACTCGGGCTCTTCCCTGCAGTGTTACCTCAGCTCATCTGTGGGGGAGTGGAGTGGGTGAAAGAGTAAAAACTCTTTTTCCTGTTCTCTGCCACCCACCTGGAAGCCTTGTGTGCTCCTTTCTGGGAATGCAGATTAATTTTCAAGGTAATGATTGAAAAAAAAACCCTAAAAAACAGCCTGTTGCTGGAGGTGTTTTTAGAGAAACACTTGGCTATCTATGGGCCAGGGAGGGGTGCTGAGGAGTCACTCTGGCAGGACCAACAGAAAGGCATCTCGCTTGTCTTTTGAAAGCTTGAACCTGTGACTCTCAGCTCTTTAAAGCCACTGTATATCTATTATTTGGTCATTTTTGGTTTTTTTCCTTCAGTCTTCCTCAGCCCCACCAATAAATGTGTGGGAAGCATTTTCTGGGGAAAAAATTCTGATTTTTGGGTGACAATTTTTAGCTGCTTTTGGGTGGAGCTGGTACATGGCATTTGTGTACATGTGCTGCTCTAGGGCGGGACTGAATCTCACCTCAAGGCAGAAACTTTTGCCTAGGTAGTAGTTCTGAAATAAGCAGTAAGTTGGTGTAAAAGAAATAGCTGATTCCTGATCGGAAGTGTGTGGTAGAATGAGATGTTGAATCATGGGGTGGGACTGCTGCTACCTGGTTTACCTTGTCTTTTCAGGGAACAAAGGATCAAGTACTTTTTATTTCTTTTGAAAAGATAACAGGACTTAGGAGGAGAGAGTATGGTCAGATGGGAACAGGTGAGCACAGGGACCGAAGAGCAGCTGACTAAGAGGTGGAGTTTTGTCATCTCTGAGTGGGTGGGAGTGACAATACTTAAGGTGATGTGTCAGGTTTCTGAGTGCACATTTTCTCTGGCTGGACAGCCGGAAACTCGTATGTGATTTAAAGCTATTTTTATCCATTCACCTTTCCCTCTTTCCTGCAGGGGATCTCCAGCAACACCTGCAGGCCATGTTCATACTGCTCCGCCCAGAAGACAACATCAGACTGGTAGGATGGCTTTTTGCTTATCTGCTGTTGATGAGTATAAAGGTTAAGTTCCACTTGACAAATACACCTGTGTAACTCCTGAAAGCAGTGGTGCATGTATGTTTGAGTGGTTTCATCTGCAGGTTTGGGGAGTCTTCTTTCCAACGACAAAGGGAAAAAGCAGCTCATTATGAAAGGCATATTTGGTTGTGCAGTGAGACAATTTGTATGGCTAGAAGACTGCCTTTGTCTGAACCAAGTTCTGAGTACTTACACTCTCAAAATGTATTGTAGCAGTTACCAGAGAGACTGGGTAAATTAGCCTGGTGTCCTATTTAAATCAAGACATCAAGAGTGAGTCACTTATGTCTGACCAACATGAGCACCTACCTTTCCACATGAGTTCATCTGTGTTCCTCACTCTGCTCTCCTAACTTGTTGCATCCCAAAAGGCTGTGGCTCACCAGGAAGGAGCATGTAGGATCCCCCTGTAGGTATGCACCTATATTGAATGTTGTCTTTCCACTTTTCTGGGTTGTTGCCTCTAATGATGTAATGAAAATCAGGCATTGCTGTTTATGGCATTGATATTCTGCCCTAAAGACCTCCAGAAGCCAAAGAAGATCAGTGAGAAATTTTTCTAGGACATGTTGAAGTGCTGTACTTGTGGCCAAGTTAGGCATGACTGCAGTGTATCTCCATCTCTCATCACTCAGTAGCTTGAAGTTTCTTTACTGTGTTGTCTTGGTGCTTCTTAGCAACATATGCTCAAAGCAGGACTGCCAGCATCAGAAGTGCTATTCTGGCACCTCTGGTTTGCTGAATCCTCCTGAGCTGTGCTGGAGCTGGACTGATCTGAGCATAGCTAGGAAAGAGCCAAGGTCACTATGGAATGCTTTAATTTTAAAAATGACCACTGAAAATAACTTGCTATAAGCTATCTTTGTAAGCAAACTAAAGGACCCAGACTTTATTAGGTACACCTTGCTGTCACTACAATTTCAGTGAAAGTGATGGGATGGGGGTTCTTAGCAGTTTTCAAAATCAGAGCCAGGGTTAGAACGTTGGAAGCTATTGAACAAGTCATTGTTCAGCAGTATCACTGGCTACATTGTGTGATTTGGGACAAATTAGCCTTAACAGCTGAATAAGGACTTTGTGGGCTGAGACATAAACCCTTTTGTTTGGAGCTGCATTTGGAATGCTGAAATCTTGCATGAGGTTAAGTTCGATGGTCTACTTGAATTTAATTGATTCTTGACGAAGGAAGGGTGTGAGGAGCTGCAATAGACTCTCTCATAAAATAGGAGATACAAATGAGATTTGAAATATAAACAGTCCTGAGAGAAATGCATTCTCTCCTTGTGTTGGTTGCTGTCATTTGGAGGGCATACTTCACAGCTCAGAGGGCAGCAGAGGAATCTAATCCTCTATAAACCTACACTTAAAATTTGTAACAACTCTTGTTTCTCTTAGAGCTATTGGCAGAGTTTTTTAGCCTTCTATGAGAGCAGGATTAGAGCAATGGTACCATTGTAAGATCAGTAGGAAGGGGAGGAAAATGAGTTAATAGTGTACAAACTGATTGAACGTGTTCCTTTAGCTTGACAGAGCAGTGACCTGTTCACTTACAGATGTTTAAGAATACTTTAAAAAAATATTCCAATGAGAAATGTGTTCCTGTATCAAACACCTACCCTTGTGTAGCATGAAAAAGATGAAAGGGTCAGCAGGAACTTACCCCTTGGAATGTGCTGTTCATAAGGGCTGGTAAAATATCACATCACAGTTCTGGCAAAAAAAAATGCAGCAGAGAACGAAGTTGGCTTGTGTTTAGGTGAGCCTAAAACTAAGGAGAGTGTTGCTGGCCCTGAAAGGACTACAGAGAGACTTCTTGTTCATGAACAGACTATAAATAACCTTCCCAAATTGAGGAGAAAGCTAGCTCTATGCAGATGAGATGTTGAGAAAGAACCTTCCATCTCATCCCAGTCCCTGAAGCTAGGCCAGCCTCCCTAGATTGAGTGAGCTTTAAAATTCCTTCATTTAAAAGGTGGCAAACCACTTGCTTGGTATGCTCCTGCTCTTAGGTGAGCCTACCTACCTAGAGCTGAATGAATAGAGACCAAGTTGTAATTTTGTACATGTTGGAGTGCTAATAGTAACTTTTGAGATGGGCCAGCTTCAAGTTTAAAGTTTGCTGGTTTATTATTCTAGTAAATTAAGCAGAATACATTGTCTGCTCCAGTTGTGGTTCTTTGCTTTGTGGTAAGGCTGTAAATGTTGGATGTGGAGAGCCACAATAAACCACACCCTGCTTCTCTTAATTGACCCCCCCAAAAATCCCACCCCAGTGATGGAGCTACATGACCTTTCCCTGCTGTTTGTCCAGCCGTGGTCTAGCGGGTCTTGGGTTAAGACCACACTTCCCATGACTGCCAGCCAAATTGGTTTAGCAGAGTAACTTAGCTTATGTCAATCCTCTTGCTGCTGGACTGTCCTCAAGAGAAGCAGAACAGAGTTTGTGTGTGAATGCCCCAGACAGGGGGCAGCTGTTGTCTGCCTGCTCCCACTTTAGGCAAGGCTTTGTTTCTGTTTGAGGTTTGGTTCCTGATCTAGATAATGACTTTAACCACCAAGACCTTGGTGATCTATTGCTCTTCTAGGTCGAAGAGCACCCTCTCTGTTTTGCTACAAGTGGTTAGTTGTAAAAACAGCAGAATTCACACCTTGAAGGCCTGGCCACTTTGATTCTCCGTGTTTCCAAAGGAATCGCAGTGACTCAAGGAGCAAGAAGGAAAAAAAGGCTGGTTTTAGCATGACTTATCTTGAAGAGATCGGGTGGGGCACAGTCTCTTGCTGTACAGAGCACGTCTGTCTGCCAACATCAGCATTTGGGTAGTTTCTGTTAGTCTTTGGTCCCACTGGACATGTCTAGAAAACATTTCTATGATTCTGTGGTCAACACTGTCTCCCACCTGCACTTGCTGTTCCTCTCTATCACCAGAGCTGCTGCAATGCCACCAGGAAGCTTTCTCTGCTGCTCAGCAAAGTCTCCTGTGATAGAGCACTGGTGTGTAGTAGTGAGCTCTGTGCTGACTGCCCTGCACTCTTTGAATCTCTGTAGTCAATTCTGCCATATCTTGTGGCCAAGACTTACTGGCTGTTGGACAGGTGAGGAGGTCAGGGGGGACTTCCTCTAGCAAGGAGGTGCCAGTCTGGCCTCAAGACCAAGTCAGAAAGAATTACAGGAATGTATTGGGAAAAGCAGCCTACTCCAGGTACAACCCTTTTACAAGGGCAACAACCAGGTGTCTGTCCCCAGCATGAGGCACCACTGGGCTGTGATGGGTCCCTCTCACCCATGTTTGCTCTCTGCTGGCCCTGCTCAAAGTTCAAGAAGCAGCTTAACAGTAAGGTAAACACTGACACCAGATAGTGTCTTGGGGTTGGATTAGGCTGTCTAAAGTGAAGATTCAGTGTACATAATTAAGACACTTCTTTTCTAGGAATGTCATAGGTTCTCCGCGATCCTGTGACTCAAATAACTGCAAATGGCTGGAAACAGAGCCCGAAAAGTGTTGCAAGTGAAGGCTGCCTACTGCAGATGAATGATGTTGGTAGTGTTTGGTTTGTGGAGAATTTGGGGTGAAATTCAGGCATCCTCTGATCCTGCTCGGGTCTCTTTTTTGCCACTGGGGTGCACATGTGTCAGGAGCAATGAAGGACGTTGACTTTCACCTCTTTTGAGCAATCCAAATCCAACCATGGCAATGGCCTCTTCCAGCCATCCAGCAAGATTGTAGGGTTGCTTCTGCACTGGGGAAGTTTCTGGGAAAATTCAGAGGACCAGCAGGAAACTTCATATCAATTAGATCCTAGCTGTCCAGTTGTCTGAGAAGGTGGTGGAAGGGGTCTTAATTGGAGCTGTTGTAACACACAGTGGTTTAAAGGAAATCTCTAGCTTTGTACAAAGCCCTCTGAGAGCACATTCAATGCCTTTCTGTCTCGCTGAACGTGTGATGCTGCATGAAGCTAAGAGGGCTGGGGAACAGTCAGAGGACTGTGACTGCCAGCCTTGCAGGCTCCTGGCTAAACACAGTCTTGGTGGGATGGAGCAGGCCTGCAGCAAGGTGTGCAGAAGGCACCAGGAACAACCCAGCTGCTGAAGCAGCATTGTGTGTGAGAGTCTCTTCTCCCTCACCTGCTGGTTACCCAGCTGAGAAGTTTGGGCCATCCCTGTGAGTGCAAGCTGCATCACTGCTTCTGCACCTGTAACCCAGCATGTAAAGGTGGCTTGTCAAGGTAAGGTGTGTGTTTTTCTGGCTGCACTGCTGATCTCTCCCCATCCTTTTTTTAGGCTGTAAGACTGGAAAGTACCTACCAGAACCGCACTAGATACATGGTGGTTGTATCCACCAATGGCAGACAAGACACTGAAGAGAGCATTGTCCTAGGAATGGATTTCTCTTCCAATGACAGGTACATGCAGTGTCCAGGAGGGGAAAATCTTCATATTCACCCACATGTTAAATGCAGAAACTACTGTCTGGTGTCTATGCTTTCTGGGGATAGATTCCTTCACATTTTCCAGAATTCCCTTTTTATCTCTTGAAAGGAGATTACAAATTGTAAGACAACAGCACAGGTCAGCTCTTCCTCCATTCCTCCAACCATCAGGCTTGACTATGGCATTAAGTGCCTTTAAGTGTCTTTCAATGATGACATCCATAAGCCCTGCATCTGCAGAGACAGGGATGACTTGCATGCAAAGGAAGAAAAAGCTGCAATTAGAGTAGGTGAACATCAGGGTTCTTGAGAGCAGCTAATAAGAAAGTGACTGTCAAGGTCATGACACAAAGGGCCTGGTGGGAATGTCAGGGTTGCTGAGAGCAGATCTTATACAACATGTGCTCTCCCCAGACATCAGTATGTCATCAAGGTTTAGTGCTTTTGCTTCATTCATTTATATTGCTGCTGACCTCTCCAAAAGGCTGCAGAATGTGGCTGGGAAGCAGCTTTTGCTGCTGAAGGATCTGAAAGCCAGAAGGTAGCACCCCCCAGCAGCTTCAAGATTAGAAAAGGACACTGTGCTTTTAAAGAGCCACCATGTGCTCTCTTAAGGGTTGTAAGGAAGTCTTGGCCTTTGCAGGGAAGAAAAAACCTGAATATTGCAACCGCTTTGGAAGATCGCACACATGTGTTTACTTCTAGCACAACTGCTACAGGAATGAGTCTTGCTGCTGACCCTGGTAGAAATTACTTCCAGGTAGTTAGCAGGGTCACTAGAAAATCTTTTTTAACTGTTTGACTAAGAAATGGCCTTCCAAACAGCCTGCTGATTACAACAGCCTTGATGTTTAATTTCAAGTGGCTTGATTGGGTGCTTAGCTTAAGTGATGCCTGCTAAAAAGGGTGACCAGCTCGATGCCACCACTGGTTCCTTTCCTGTGCACCCGTGCACAGCTGCAGCTCAGAGATGCTCTTGCAGTAGGGTAAGAATAACTTGTCCTTGCCCAGGTTGCTGTGAGGTTGGAGCTTGTTGTTGGCTGTGACATACCAGCACAGCCACCTTTGATAACTGAGAGCTCACTGGTATTCAGTCTCTAATAACATAGCAGGGTCATGTTAGCTTTCTGCTAGAGTTACTGAGGTTCTGGATGGTCAGTCTGATACACCCTCCCTTAGCCCACTTGGTATTTATAACTCAGTGTAGACTTGTTGCTATGGTCTCTGATAAGTGCTTGCTGAACAGTATCACTAAAAATACCCTGGCCACCTTGGGAAGCCTTTTAAAAACATATCTTTCCATGAGCTCATCTCATGTTGTCAACAGAAATAGCTGTGTGCCACTGTGATCCTTGTGCTGGGCACCAGTGGCTCAGAGGCCTCTGGGTTTGCAGTGCTTTGTGTCTGCTGACCCTCTGGAGCCTCAGGTCTCACCTGCTTCCCCCACTTCTCATGAGCTGCAGAGGCTGCAGGGGTTTTTTTGGGCTTGTGGAAATTTGAGAGCAGTTAGTACAAAGTATAAGAGCAGGAGGCAGTTGAATCCAGTTCTTCCAAGATACTGCTTTGATTGTGAACTGATTTTACAGAGTTAACAGATTGAGCTTTTTTTGGTTTGCACTGTGGTGGAGGTTGTAGTTTGGGTTCCCCCGCCCCCATTGCTTGAATTTGGCTTTTAACTTGACTTCTTGCTCAGCCTTAACAAAAGCAGGTGACTGTGAGGGCAGAGAGGTCAAAGCAGCTGAGAGAGGAGTGGGTTTGCCAAGAGGTGGCTGTCTGGGCTGGCTGCTGTGCTCATCCCTGAGGAGTGGGAGGGAGAAGGGGCAGAAGTCGACGGGTGATGGGTTGAAGTTGCCAACTCACTTTGCTGCCAGTCACCTGCTATTACACTGGACTGATCCCAGTTCCCAGCAGCTGTGGCTGTGGGACAAACAAGAAAACAATGGATGGTAACATCAAAGCTAAAACCAGCCTGAGTGAGACTAACCTCTAAAGAAAGCCTTGAGCTTCTTGAAGGCTGTGAGCCCCCTCTGACCTTCTGCACAAAGCTTGTCACTTCTGAATCCTCTTTGCTCTTCTCCTGGGTGTATGTTAAGCTTGCTTGAAAACTTCTGGGCCCTATATCTCGTTAGTGATCCTTGCCAGGCACCAGTAGAACAACACTGGCTCTGGTTGTCCCTGAAGCACCATTGGGATTTGTCTTTTTCTTTTTTTTTTCTTTTTTTTTTTTTTTTTTTTTTTCCCCTCATGAGTGCAAACATCTGCAACCAGTGTTGTGAAATTCAACCAATAGCATGGTGCTGTGGTAGATGAGCTGACCTTCTCTTTCTTACCACAGTAGCACTTGTACTATGGGCTTGGTGCTGCCGCTGTGGAGTGACACCTTGATCCACCTGGACGGGGATGGGTGAGTGTCTTTTATATGTTCCACGTCAATAGTAGAGGGTCTCCAGGCATTAGTTTACAGCACGGTATATAGAGGAGGATTTAAATGTTTGCAGAGCCCTAACAGGTCCAGGAGACCTCCTGCTGTTGATCTGCGTGGGGTTAGTATGCTCAAAAGCCCTAAATCACAGTGGCTGTGGCAGGGAACACCAATAATTGACTTATCTGTGAATAAACACACACTGAGACAGTGGCTTGTGTGTGTTTAAGCTGGAGTAAAGGGGCTTTTACTGGTGAGCGTGTAGTGAAAGCTCCTTAAAGGGATCCTATTATGTGTGTTCCTCCATCACACTTGCAGCAGGCAGTGTGCAGCTGAACATAAAATAAGAATGATGTTTCTCTGCCAAATAGACACCGGACTTGCAGATTCCTGTTTGTGCCAGTTACAAAGGCTGTCCAGTCCCGTGCGTGGAATGACTTTTCTTTCCTTGGTAGCTGCCCCAGGATCACTTTAGCTGGACTCTGTTGCTCCCAGCTGTGGCACTGAATTTGTGTTGCCAAGGTAAACAGCACAGCCCAGCACTGTCCCACTCTCTTAGTTTCCTTCCCGAACAGCAGCTGCTTTAAAGTTATTGTAGAGCTTTCTAGCGTGCTACTTTGATCTGCCTGCTAGCTGAACTCAGCAGTGTATGCATAGGACTACTCCTTTGCTCTTCTAACGTGCTACAAACTATCAGTTATTAACTGAAAAGTTGCTTTGGGAACACATTTTTACTGTGCCTGTTTTTTTTTTTCCTTTCTCCAGAGGGTTCAGCGTATCAACAGATAACAGGGTTCATATATTCAAGCCAGTGTCTGTACAGGCAATGTGGTAAGTACTTCCTCTAATCTGTCCCAGTGATCCTTTTTCCAAGGTGTTTCAGCTGCCTGAGCTTTTAAAAACCAGGTCTTGCTTTGCATTATTGGTATCTTGAGACCTACTCAAGTTGCCAGAAGTCTCCTTCAGACACAGAGAAGGAAGTTTGATACCAAAGGAAAAAAAAAATCTATGCAAGTGCTGGTGTATAGCAGTGAGTTTATAATACTGCTGCAGCTGCACCTTCATCTCAGCCAGGGGCAGAAGGGGACAAAGTAATTTTCCCCTCAAAGGGCTGCTGCTTTGAATCTCTCCAAAACAGAATTGCTGTGAAGGTTGTATTTGAAGTACAGGTATTTTTTCATTTGTCATAAGTAAGGAAATACACACTGTGTGTATTTTAGGAGTCTGTCTCCAATGAGACATGTTCATTGTGATAGTGAGAAGGAAAGAGAAGCTGCCTGCATTTTTCTTTCCTTTTAGGGTGGCACATGCAAGAATGTAGTGGCCATTGAAGTATTTCTGGCTCATGGTTCTTTGCATTGCAGAAATACATTGCCTGTCGGGGTGCCATGCTACTGTGTCACCCCAGTGATTTTGACATGGATCTTTCCAATTCCAGTAAAAGATTTAAAACAAGCTAAAAATAGAGAGGGGGATTTGTCCCAGCAGCAGCTGAAGAAACTTTTGACATCGCTCGTACAATGAGAGAGGACAGACACTTTAACACCTCAAAAAACTCAAGTCCTAAGCCTTTGGTTGTCCAGTTCTCCATGTCTCATTCTGGGTGTCCCTGCCTGCAGGGACCTGATGGTACTGTAGGAGCTGTCAGAGCACCCTGTCTGGGACAAAAACTCTGAGGATCTTATTTATGGCTTAGGTAGTTGTAGCAGGTGTTGGAGCCAGAGACAGAGATGCCTCTGCCCTCTGAACTGTGGACACCTTCACTGCTATCCAGACCTCAGCATACCTCACTTAAGACACAAAAGCTCTTGCAAGAGGTATTTGTCTGCACCCTTGCTGGACAGCCTTCTGCTTGGTCATGGAGGCTCTCACACTGGAGTTTATACCACCTGATGGGACATCCAGCATCCTGCATTTGGCTGCTGTTTTGTGCTTGATACCAGCCTGGGGAAGAAATTCGAACCCTGCAAGTGTTTTTCTCTTTCTAGGTCTGCTCTGCAGAGTTTACATAAGGCTTGTGAGGTGGCACGGAGCAACAATTACTACCCAGGGAGCCTCTTCCTCACGTGGGTCAGTTACTATGAGAGCCATATCAACTCTGACCAGTCCTCAGTCAATGAGTGGAATGCCATGCAAGATGTCCAGTCCCACAGGCCTGACTCACCTGCCCTCTTCACAGATGTGTAAGTTGGTCTGGTACTGCTGAGCCAAAGTGTTCATCTGTCAAGCACTGCAGTCTCCAAATGAGGAGGCAGTTTCCACAAGAGATTACTCCTAATTACATATTAATGAGGAGAGGTTTCCTGTTCCAGATAATAAGCAGACTCCTGGTTAGGTAAACAGCAGCAATGGAAGTTTAGCCCTTCTGGGGTTCCCTTGCATCTCCTCCAGCCTCTGTTTTCACTCTAGTTGTTTACCTTGGGCTTCAGGCTTGCAGCCCTTTGCTTTTGCCAAGTCCTATGTTACTAATGAGAGAGAAATGTGGTGTACCTAGACCTTCTTCTTTGGTGGTTTCATCCTGCATCTTCCAGGCCTGATGTCTCCTGGAAGGAAAAGGTTTCTCTAGACTTTGTTCTTATGCTGGCTTATGTCTGAGCACTTGTTCAGAGTAACATGGTCTTCTGTTTATTTTTTTCTTACTCGGTTATTTTTGCTGTAAAGTGAAGTGTTTGTGCATGGACTTCTGAGACCAAGAGCTGAGACCCATCCTCATAGGCATCTGCCTCAGAGACCTAGGAATGAGGACAGAGAGCAATGTGGTTTCTCATAATTCTGAATTGCTCTTCAAGTGTGAAACAAGACAGTGTATAGGTCCCAAACTGTCTCCAGCTAAATTCTTGGATGTCTGATAATATATGGACTAAAGCAGTAGCTGAGGTAGAGAGGTCAGCAGTTTGGAAAGACAGAATTTATGGGCTGTATTAACATTCAAGGTTTACAACCTCTGTAATTAGTAATTGCTGATGGTACTGATACCATATAACCTCAAAGGTAGTCTGTGTCCAGATGTGATGCCAACCATGAGGGCTTAGTTGCCCAGTTTGTAGTAGAAGAAATTACTTCAGCAGCCCCATCTGCTTTCCCAGTATAATAGTGCCATGGGTTGATTTATGCTTTCAGATATTTCCTGTTGTTGGAGTTCAGTGAGTGAATAATAACACTCAGCAGTTGTTCAGCTGTGAGCAAACCTTCACACTTGATTGTGTTTTAATGTACAAGGAGAATGGCTGAAAAGTTTTGGCAGGCTGTCAGATTAATATTCTCTTGTGGCTTTTCATATATAAATTTTATGTAACCTGCCCTTTCCCTGGTGGCAGCAATTGAATTTCCAGGGGACACCTAAATAGCATTCTCTTAATTGAGTCCTGAAATAATATGTGAGATTACAATGACCAGGAACTTTCATGATTTTTATTTGTGAACCACCAGTTGGACACTTAAAAAGCAGCCAGGTGTCTGTGTAGTCGCCATCCTGGGAGCCTTCCAGAGAAATGGGAAGGTGGTACAAGATGTTACTGCTGGGTCCCTTCTAAAGACTATGGATGAGACAGATCTGTGCTGCTGCTCTGTTGCAGCTTCCCCCGGTGTTAGCCGGGCTATTTTTGCAGCTGGTGATAAGGCCCCCTTGGCAGCAGAGGCTGGAGGAATGCACAGAGGCTTAGCTGCTCTTGTCTCTCCATGTAAGGAGCTTTGAAGCTGTTACCTTTCCAAGAAAGGTAGGGAGAGGCATGGAGACTGCTCCAGAGAGTATAATGCAGACTTCCCAATTTAAATTTTACCAAATACCAGTGGTACTCTGGGTGACTGCAATGGATTAGGAGCATTCAGTTGGTCTCTTTCATACACAACTGGAAATCTGAACTGGGCTTTACTGTCACCTGAATTCCCTCCAGCTGAGGACATGCTTGGAGACAGTAGTATGAGGATGTGAGTCTCTGCACATTATCCAGTCTATACAAAAGCTCTTTAAAAAGTACCATGAGTGCAGTTTATTTCCCCTCCCAGTGACTCTGTTGCTTGCTTCCGATAGCCCCACTGAGAGGGAACGCACAGAACGTCTCATTAAGACTAAATTAAGGGAGATCATGATGCAGAAAGACTTGGAGAACATCACATCAAAAGAGGTGAGTGGTGAGGGTGCAGCACTGGAAGTGCTGTTGTGCAAACTAGAGAGCTCTGTACTTGATGCCCTCAACGAAAAGCCATGGCAAAACCTTCACACGGGTTCTTTGGTTCCTCCTCCCCACCCAGATACGCACAGAGCTGGAGATGCAGATGGTGTGTAACCTGCGGGAGTTCAAAGAGTTCATTGACAATGAAATGATAGTGATCCTTGGGCAGATGGACAGCCCCACGCAGATATTTGATCATGTGTTTTTGGTAAGTTTAACAGTGAATTCAAGAGTAAACTTGCTTAACGTTTCTTTCTGTGTCTTGATTGATGCGAGGGCCTCTGGAGGAACTTAGAGGAACTCTGAAGTAGTGTTGAGGCTAATTTTTGTAGCTTTAACTGTTCAGGGCACCCATGTGCCATGTTCTTGGAGTACACTTGAGTTTGGGAAGAACGTAACTCCAGCAAAGAGGAAGGGAAGCTGTTGGGGAGAGCTGTGCAACATTCAGGTGGAATGATAATTTTAATATCGAAAGCTCCTAAGTTCATGTGATCCAGGAGAACTGGAAGGGCTTAACAAAGAATCTTGGAGATAAGTCACTTAAAGAAGCATAAACATTCTGCCTTTTAATGTTTTGCTTGCTTCGTTGCCTTCCTTTGCTGCTGGGGCCTGTCTCATTACTGCACCTTCTTCTGGTGAGTCAGCACTCCCCTGGATTTCCCAGCCCTGCAGCCATGGGTGCAGGTTTGGTTGGGCTGTCTAGCCTATGAGTTGGCTCAGCTTTAAATGGTGCTGTTCCTCTTGGCCAGCTGGTCTTCTCAAATGGAGAGAGCCTCTCCCAGTCCCTTGAAGCTTAGTGCTGTGGCTCAGAAGGGATGTTGTATGTTAATGGGAGTGCTCCCAAGAAATCGTTGTGTGGTAGATCAAGGAAACTTAAAGTACATACCATGTAATGAATTTTTTTTTTTCCTTTTTCTGTTGTATTCCTTAAGTGTCAAGACAAGACAACAGATGTGTCCCAGTAGCTCCCAGAACAGTGAGGCAGCCCTTTCCTGTGCAGGAACATCTAGAAATGGGCATTTAGTGTTTAGGACTTTCCTTCAAGCTCTCTCACAGGCACAACTGCATGCCCATGAATCAGAGCTGCTGGGCCTCCC